>NC_091064.1:55098630-55740329 GCF_000393655.2 Nicotiana sylvestris
GCCATGTTAGCAGACTCCTTCGTAAGAATGCACGCTGGAGCCATCAAGATAGCAACAAGTCAATCCGACGTGTTCAAGATTAAGCAAAGGGAGAACAAAATGCTGTGAGAATTCGTGTCTCGCTTCCAAATGGAATGGATGGAGCTACCGCCAGTCTCCAATGACTTGGCAGTTCAGGCCTTCACCCAAGGCCTGAACGAACGAATTTTGGTGGCCTTGAAGAAGTTGAAGCAAAACCTGATCGAATATCCGGCCATGACCTGGTCAGACGTCCACAACCGGTACTAGTCAAAGATTAGGGCTGAAGATGACCAGCTGGGAGCCCCTTCGGGTTCAATGTACCCAAACAGAATCTTGGTAAAAGAATCGAAACCAAACAAATAAAGGTACAAGTCGTACCTCGAAGACTGAAGGAACGCCCCAAGGCACAACCTACCTCGCAACGATCGGAGGATAGATCGAGGATAGGACCCTCGAGGGTTCGTCAACAGAACCAGGTTCAGTCGAAGCATAGCGCCAACAAACATGCCCCACTTATCGGAGTACAACTTCAGCGTCGATGTGTCAGACATTGTGCTCGCCATTAGCAAGATCGGAGACACCAGATGGCCCAGACCGTTACATTCGGATCCTTCCCACAAAAACTACAATTTGATTTGCGAGTTTCACTACTCGTGTGGGCATTGAACCAAAGATTGCAGGCAGCTCTGAGAGGAAGTGGCTGGATTGCTCGACAACGGGTACCTTCGGGTAAGTCTCAGTGGTCGGGCTAAAAATCAATCGCGAGAAGGAGAAATGGCAAAGGGAAACAAAATAGACGAGCATCATCACGTTGTCCACACGATCTTCTGACAATCTCCCCGAGCACGTTCAAATAAATGACCACTTAGCAACCGCCAAATAAGCGCCAGAACTCGAGAAGCGCCGTCGCCACCGAGGTATAAGCGCCCATCCCTCTTCCTATCTTCTACTTCACGGTTACCTTTGTGCAGGACAATAACCAAGGTAATTAGGACGATATCCCGGTTCGAAGATTTCGAGGCTTCAAAAAGTCCGTTGCACTCTTTTTCTCTGATCGGAGTTTACCAATCACGAAAAGCGGTCTTCAGGCTTAAACAAATTCGATGACTCAGAGATTATCGTTCATTACCAATCACCATGCACTGGGAAACTCGAAACTGTAAAACCCCGAGTGGGAAGACTCGGCATAACCAGATCTATTCAATATTACAACGAAAACTGTAAGACCTCAATAGGCATGACAAACTGTAAGACCTCAACATGCATGAAAATACAAAAGTTTAGCCTATACGTCGCATTTGTAAGAATCTTGAAAGGGCATACCGTCGGTGTAGACACCTAAACTGTCACTCGGGATCAAAAATGGCTATGGCCAAACACATATGACTACGGTCAAATGGCTGATACAACCAAACTAACGCAACTCGGGGACACCTGACCTTCACTAATCAAAAATCGCAGGCCACTACTTCGAATATACTTCGGAAAGAACCGGTTAAAACAAGCTTCCCTCAATAGGCAAAAACGAGCTTCGACTATGTCAGCTCCAAATCACAAGACTTCGACCTACTCAGCCTATGAGCTATGAACCTTCCAAGGTGCTTGAAACATCGCTGATAACGACTTGAAATCGAGGTTCTTCCAGAAGTGACGACGGGTCAGACAAAAATCTTTTAAAAGACCTTAACGAGCGGAAAACAAAGCCTACAAAAATCCAATGGGCAAAGACAGTGTAAGAGCCATTGTCGCCAGCTAAGCAAACCTCCGGGCCATATATTAAAAGGTCTCTACGACCAAACAAC
This sequence comes from Nicotiana sylvestris, assembly GCF_000393655.2. Lineage (NCBI taxonomy): Eukaryota > Viridiplantae > Streptophyta > Magnoliopsida > Solanales > Solanaceae > Nicotiana > Nicotiana sylvestris. The sequence goes on from NC_091064.1 coordinate 55,100,454, forward strand.
ATAAGAGACATTATCGCTAGCTAAAAAATTGACAACTTGAGGATCAAAATGAGCTCGAATCGTAACCTGATTCGGAGACCAAATCCAAAATAGTTAACTATGAAAGCCTTCGGGCCACTTATTAAAAGGTCTCTATGACCAAACACCGTAAGAGCCATTGTCGCCAGCTAACAATTGACAACTTGAGTATCAAAATGAGCTCGAATCGTAACCCGATTCGGAGATCGGATCAAAAATAGTTAAATATGGAAGCCTCCGGGCCACATATTGAAAGGTCTCAATGACCAAAGCAGCGTAAAAGGCACTATCGGCTGTTTGAAAATACTTAAGGGTCAATTAAAGCTCGAATCGCAATGTGACTCGGAGACTGGACCCGAAATAGTTAAACTGCAACATGCCTAAGGGCACGGCATAAATTCCACTGTCAACCAGGCGAGTGGGCCACCGGGCCACGCACCTGTAAGGTCACTTCGGCCCGAAGCACAAAAGGCCACTGTCGCCCGCCCATGCAGATAGGAAAAAACTTTAGGGTCGATTAAAGCTCGGATTGCAACGTGACTCGGAGATTGGACCCAAAATAGTTGAAACAACCAAACTCCCAAGGGTAGGAAATAAAAACCATCATCGCCAGCCCGAACAAACGCTAAACGCGAGGGTAAATTAAGCTCGAGTTGGATCCCGACTCAGAGACTGAACCTGAAGTCGGTTAAAGCATGCAAGCCTAAGGGCAAATCCGGGATCGAATCGACCCAATTGAATCTCAACGAGCAGAAATACAAAATATACAAGTTGTGAGATTCCCCCTCTTATTGATACATATTAACAATAAAGCGCAACCTCAACCTGCATCGTATAATGAAAGCTATATATACACAACAAAGAAGGCAGAGAATGATCATTCCGCTTTTTTCCACCAGTTATAGCCTGGTGGTCTCCTCCTCTCATCCTCAGCATCGGATAGTAGAAACTTGGCATTGTACTCCTCTCCCCTGGCTTGCTCGATCTCGTTCGAGAGATCAAAGCCCCTGGGATACTTCTTGCTATTGTTATTGACCCTAAATAGCAATGTACTCCTCTCATCCTCAGCATCTCACGTAATCCTCTCATCCTCAGCATCTCACGTACTTCTTGCTATTGTTGGCATGATCGAGGGTCTTTTGTAACCCAGCTTTAGCAGCGGCGATGCTCCTCGAATAAGCCGCCATTTTCTATCCCGCCCTGGTATTATTCATCACAGCCTCGGCCCGAACATTCACCACCTCGGTTTTCGCCCTCGAAAGCTCGTATGATAGTCTCACAATCATCTTCGCCTGAGTAGAATCATTCGCACGGGCAGCCTGAATTTGTGCCTCAAGAGCGGAAGCCCCGGCCTGATCCCTCTCTTTCGCCTCAGAATGCACATTCTCATGCGCTTGTAGTTCGATGAATTCACGTTTGGCTTTGCCAACCTCGCCCCAGAATTGTTCCAAATTGTCCGCCTTATCCTTCAACTAAAACAGCAACACGTCAAAATGGCGAGACAAAAAGGGAATACAGGGCAGTGCGAGATGCATGATACCTATTTCTCCAAGAGGGCCTCTTGGGCCCGACTTAGGTCCGCCTCACGAGGTAAAGAGACGTGCTCGCTTTCTTTTGCGGCACAAAGATGTCTAAGGGATTACTCCTTATCTCGAGCATCCCGCGATGGGGCCTCACAACGAAGCAGTTCGGCTTTGAGCCTGTCAAAATCCTAAGAAAGAAAGCAAGGTAAATAAAAAGAAAAGAGAGGAGCGCAGGGCCAGAACATCCTTACAGCAACTGAAACTCACCATAAGGCCAAAGTGCTGAGCCTCACGCAAGGCCGAAGCAACATCTGATGATGCACCAATCCCAGAAGATTTTCGATCGGCCGAATCGCTTCCCCTTAACCGTTGCGAAGAAGGCGCCTCACCACAGGCCTTCTCGCACCTCGGGGAATCTTTTCTTTTTTCGGTATTCCTTGACCCCGGGGCCAACAATCTCTCCTCCTCCCTCGAGTGATTCGACCTCGCTTCGAAAAGCCTCCGGCACCTACAACAGATAATCATTGGAGCCAGCAAGAAGGAAGCCGCCCCTTAGGGGGGCAAGATGCCAGACACCTACCGTGATGCTTCGCCTCCCATCTCCATTTTGATAGATCTCGCCACCGGCACCTATCGTAGGCTGAGCAAGCTGCTAGCTTACGAGACCATTCGGCTAAGTCAGGGATCTCGCTGGTCAACCAATGAGTTGCTACAAACAAAGAACATAAAGATACTGTTACAGGGCCAACCCCATGTTGAGTTAAAAGACAGTTCAAATGAAGCACTTACGTGTGAGGTTCTATCTCTCAGGGAACGACAAAAATTCTCCAGGGATAACATTCATCGTCCGAATTCGAACAAACCGGTTCATCCATCCACGGTCCTCATCCTCCTTGCCGCCGATTATAGGAGCTTAGGTGGATCTACGCTGAAGAGCAATTAGGCCCCGATAGTGCAATGGCTGATACAACCTCACGAGGTGGCTGAGGATGAATTCTATCCTGGCCCTATCAGTAAAATATCTCATCGATTACACTATTCTCCAAATAAAGGGATGAACCTGCACCAACGTTACTTGATATCTCCTATAGAAATCAAGCATGACCTGGTCCGGGGAACTCGATGCAAAAACGTGAATATATACACTCAATAACCCCTCAACGTATGTCATGATACTCTTATCGGGGGAAGGTTCTCACAAAATCATGCCTTCCCCCCATCCACAATCTTTTCTGATCATCTCGAGGTTTTCCTCCCTCACCGATGAAATAATCCTTGACACATGCTCTTAATGGCCTGCAACATTGGGAGGTCTCCCCGGCGTGACAGCCTTCTTTAAGGCGGGGCGACCCAAATCTCGCTTTCCCGATATCGGGGGCGAGCCGATGGTACCAATCAAATGCGGAGCACAACAGGGACTCCCCTCTGTTCGAGGATCAGCACCGAAGCAGCGGTCATGATTATAGCAGAATAAGGCAAATAAGATGAGGATCCAGGCAAAAACATTCTGAAGTAGGGGAGCGGATGGACTCACACAAAGCACCAGGCTCTACAGAGGAGATAGGCTTATCAAAACTGCAAAATCGCCGCTTGAAGGGCGGATGAGCAAATATATAGAGGCTAAGCGACAACTGTTCGTTTTCCCAAGAGAGCCAATTAATTTTGGTCATGTTAACATCACCTTATCCTTGGGGAGTGCATTGGCATAATCATTCCATGCACCCACATAACTCATAAAGGCGAAGGACCTCGGGAGATCCCCGACGTCATAAATATTGGTTCAAAAGGAACTATCGATTCTTCCTTGGGATATAGCTAGTCTCGAGGCCCCCGGTCTGCCCTACGAAAAGTCCTCGAAGGGCCGGTGCCGGAACATAAAGACAATGATATAAGGAGAATAGCTAACAGGATAAAATCTCCTTTTATACATTGGCAAAAGGAAAGGCATACAAAAAAGGCTTGGAGACTACTCCTTGCCACTATCATCTTCACCCTTATCAGGGGTAATCAAGAGCGCCAGTCTTCCCTCCTCCACATGAGCCTCCTCCAGATCGGCATACAGCTTGAAGCCTTTGGCCTCGAGTTCTTCTAGGGTCTCCCTCTTTGCCTCTACTTTATCATACTCGACATCTCGAATTAGTCTCTGCTCCGCTGCTATGGACATATCACGAACCATTGTATGCGTCGTGGTCGCATCCTCCTTATAAGTGGCAGCATCTCGTTCGGCCTCAGACTTAGCCGCGACCAAAGTAACAATCTCCATGCGAGTGTCCGCGAGAAGATCCCGGGATGTCACCAATTCCCCGACCACAATCTCATTTTGCTCTTTCAGCCCGGAGATCTCCGCTTCCAACTGACTAATCCGCGAGCTACTCTGCTCGACCTACGAAGAAGGGAAAGTCGATGAATATATGAATCCATAGCATGTGTGAATACGGGGTAAAAGTGAGGGTATGAGCAAGGAAGAGTACCTGAGCAGCAAGAGCGACCTTCTCCCGGAGCGTCGCCTCCAAAGCGGTTTGGAGCTCCACTAACTCTTTATCTACCTGGGCACCACGAGCCTCTGAGTCATGTAGATTCAAAGCAATGTTATTACGCTCCTTCTCGTGGCAAAATAGTTCCCCACGGAGCAAAATAAAGACGGTGAATAATGCCCGAGAACAAAAAGAAACACACAAGGGAAAACTATCACCTGCTGCATGGACTTCTCTGCCGCTTTAACGGCACCAGGAATATCGAAATCGGCCCTGTCGATTATGCCATTAAAAATGTTGGCAATAAAATCTCCCCCGTTGGGAGGAGTCCCGACTGTAACACCGACTATCCTTTCGGCATGCCTCAGCTCCCTTGATGAAATCGGAAAGCTCGAAATGAGGTCGTTCAGTTTGCCGATTTCTCCAAATAGCAACCCACGCTCTTGGAATGCCCCGGGCTCCGGTCCCCCAGGATCAACACCAACGGTCCTCCTAGCAGAACCTACACTGAATCCGGCCATATGATTCAAAGCTACATAAGCATCCTCTTCAAGGACCCTCTGCTCACCATCCCAGCCGGAGCCAGCCGTTCCGGATTCAGCAGCCTTTGATCGGGGTGGCTGCAAATCTCCCACTAGACCTTATTCTCCTCCACAGCGGACTTCCATCATCGTCCCCCCCGCGATATCTGGATTCGACCCGGAGGTTAGAACCGCAATACTATTAGGTCAGGCAACGACTACCCTGCTCTTCCTTTTCTTGTTTATATCAAGCTCCAAGGCCCTTGATTTACCGTCAGGGGGCGGCCTCATCTGCATGTTCTCGCCAAGATCTGCACCAGCACAATAACCCCAATATGTTTTCGCTAAGGGCTCGGAAAGAAACATAAAATGCAAAGCACAGGCGGTAAAGGAACCTTACCGTGATTCTTTGCCACACAACTCTTCTTATCTAGGACGGTCAAAGACTAAATGCGGTACGGGAACTTCTCGTCCAAATGCCTGATCCATCCCGACAAATTTGGTACTACCTCCAGATTCCAAGCAGCGGATGTAGAAAGCACATAAAGGTTATTATGACGAATGAAAAGTAGTCAAGAAGAGATTAAGGGGAAATTCACTTATGCCGAACATTCCACTGCTCCGAAAAGGGCATCCTCCGGGCCAGGATGACGCCTGAGGTCCTTAGTCGGATAAACCTGCTCATCCATCCTCGGTCCTTCCCTTCATCAACGATCATGAAAAAAGACTTTCTGGATCGGTGGCAGAGCTTGATTAAGCCTCGATATAGCCGAGGGTGGTACAATCTGATCAAATGGCTATGGGTAAAAACCTGACCGTTAACCCGTTCGGTGAAATGCCTAAGCATTAACACTATCATTCAAAAGGAAGGGTAGATCTGACCGAGGGTCACCTGATATCGGGCGCATATGTTAAGAATAACTGGGTTGATTTCCAAGAGAGGAGATTCGACGAATTTATTAGTGTCCAGAGTGAATGGGTAAGTGTATTTGTAAAGTGTCCAGAGTGAATGGGTAAGTGTATTTGTAAAAGATGCCTACCTTGAAGTTGATAATGTTATCGTTGGGACCGGGAATCTCTACCTCCACTGCCTTGATCCATTGGCAGTCCTCCCTATATTCGCTAAAATAGGTAACAACGCTAACATATCGAGACACGTGATCACACCAACCTGGCATAGATGAGGGAGTCTCGATGTCGAAATCCTTTGACATGTCAATATCAGGTGGAGTCCATTGCTCTAAAGTGGGACCCGATCTGTTTTCTCCCTCGGGTAATCGAGACGACGATGTAGTAACGTTCCGTCGGGGGACTGTCCTAGAAGTCCTAGCCATGAACAATGGTAAAAACCTTTCTGTGAAAATAGGAAAGAATGCCAAATAGAAAAATCCTGATTTGCGGGCTTGTGAGAAAGGTGAAGATGGGAAGTTTCTAGCAACCAGTGCATTTATAAGAATCAATGGGGAAGCAGAAGAGACGAGCCTACAATAGTTCGTGGGTTTCTCAATTACCACATCTGACGGTGGCCTTATACGGTTCTATGGGGCATGGAATTTAATGCTCTTAGACGGTTGACGTCATGGCAATAATGACCTCGAGACGACGATTCGATATTGTTTCCTATTACATCATTCTAGGAAACACAGAGACTATCTATATGCGGTGAAATCAGGGGGATCTATTTCCCGCCATTGAGGTACATTCAGAATGTCATGTCGGCATCTCGAGGCTATGGGATCACGATCGAGTTCCCTCCCTCGAGGATTGTCCGCTACCCTACAGAGACTCTGAGGATAAGGGATTTGTCCACGACCTAATGAAGGTTATGAAGATAGGGGACTCCCGAGGCAAGCGACTAGAGTTAATAGGCACTAGTACCATGCCTAGCCATCCCATCCCCATGTCTTTACATTCAATACACTTTGTACTATATGATATTACCTCTACTATATAAGGGGAGTCCATGCCACTTTGTAAGGGGCTGATGCTGCTCCATTTTCTCCATAAGTGCAATAATATCTCTCTCTCTCTCTGTCTCTCTCTTTTCTTTCTAACTTATTTGTTCTCACTGGCCTGAGGTTACCTTAATATCCATCACTTTCTTACTTGTTCTTCATCACATAAGATCAGTATTGGCCGTAAAGGGCCTTGTTTAATTATATCTTCAACTGTTATCCCATTCCCAACTATCCGCGATAGCTAGAATTTGACCCTGACTTTGACCCCGAGGTCCCCCATCGACCAGACCTACATCCGGGTAGTAGCCCTCTAGTTCAATCATTATTTCATTTTAGCTTGCATTTCATCGTTAAACTCCATATTATTAGCATCAACTACTATAACAATTAGCTCAGGAATAGATCATGTATTTTTATAATACCATTTACAAATTTATTTGTTGTTACCATTTTCATGGTAAACATATTTATTATTTTTATAAATTAAATTGGGAAAATGGCTATTTAAATATAGCCAAACTGGCTTTCAATTATAGCCTAAAAATTGGACCCCAATTCCCAGCCCAATTCTAATTAAAACCCTACCCTAACCCAATTAATTCCTACACGACCCAAACCCCTTCTCATCCTGGCCGTTGATCACAGAGATCAATGACCACCATTCTCTCTTACCTTTTTTAACCCAAACGACCCCCAAACCCTCTCATTTTTACAATCCGCCGCCCTTAAATGCCTTATCCTCTCCAACTTTCTCTAAAACCTAAAGCTAACCCTAGCCGCCGCCACCCAAACTAACCCTAATCCCTTCAATCCTCACTTAATCCATGGACTTCCATGGTTGTTTGAGATGTGTACTTGTCTCCTACATTTCCTGGTGGCCCGTTTTTGTGATCTCGTGGAAAGATCTCAAAGAGACCTAGTCTAGATCTTGTTCAACTTCTACCCATGGTCTTTTATGCTACTTTCCACCCATCCATGGTTGTTCGAGTAAGGTCTATGACTTTTCCGGCTGAAACTGGTAACGATGTAATGTTTTCTCATCCTCTTTGGGTTCTTTGAAACCCTAGCTCTTGAGACTTGTTACTTCTCTTTAGATATGTCTTCGATCTAGGTGTATCCATGGGATTTCACCGATCTTTTCTTTGAACCTAGCTAAAAATCCTCCGATCCTATTAGATCTGTAATGGATTTGTGGGTTTCTTAAGGTTTTCACTAGTTTTCCTCAAAATATTTCTCCGATTTCAAAAGGATTCTTCATTTTCCAAACTAGGGATTCAAAACCCTTTTCGTAAAAAAACAATCTCTTTCTGATTACTGTGATTTTTAGCATATTTAGACATTTCCTGAGTTTTTCCTTTTGGCTCGATTCATTTTTTGTCAAGAAACCCTAATACTCCTGGGTTCGATTCGAAGTTGAATTTGTTTGCGGTGTGTTTGCATAACTATCATGAACATCATGGGCTTTATATGCATTCTATATGCTTTTGTGCTTCCTGTTTTGATTTGTTTTACTGATTGTTCACCTAATTTATAGTGATTCTGTGTAATCTCCTTAAAACCTACAGCTTTGATTTTGTGTATTTTCCTTGTAATTCTATACTGATTTTTCGAAATTGCTTCCTTACTTTTGTGATACTTTCCTTAGTTAGTGTTGATTCCCTCTGATTTTCAACCTCATTTGTGATTTTCTGAACTAATTTTCATAATCAAGTTGTACTCTACCCTGTCTATGTGAACAATATGTTGTTATTATACTTTACTTACTTGAAAATATTATGTGCTTAGTCCTTATTACATGCTACATACTTTTACTATTCCTATTATGGTAAAATCAGTCTTACAAGCAATTCTTTTCCTTATTTGATACAACTTGTACCCGTTTGAACTATGACTCCCTAACTGAAGGGAGTTGGGGTCTTTAATTTATTCTAATTTGTATTACTTCTATAATTATGATAAGTCAATACTTGTTACCTTATTTTACTGCTTGTTTTCAAAAACTATAAATACTCTACCCTCTCTTCTTTAAACACACGAACACTTAGTTCAGAACACACACATACACACTCAAACTCTCTCTTCTTTTCCTACTACTTGTGCCACTGCTTGTCTAGACGGATGAAAGCCAAGGATAGATTGTGGAATTCTACCTGCTTTACTTTTCTGAACTTTGTTTCCTTAAATGGTATGTCCTAGTTTAATTTTAAAGCCTCAACAACAATATGCTTCTCTTATTGTTTCAGTTTCTCTCATTTATGGTCTACTTCTACATGTGGTTCTGTTGTGTAACCTATAGTTGAGTTACATTACTAACATGCTATTATGTTTCCCCTTCCCTTTAGATTAATGCGTTCCTTTATGTGTGTTTCAAAGCATGCCTTGTCAATCACTTAGTGTGTACTTACCATTTTATGGATCCCAAACCCCTATCCCTTCTATGTGTTTATGCTCTTTCTGACTGGTTTATGATTATGCTAGTATCAACTATTGCTGAGCATGTCCAAACCAGTCTTAAGACCCTTGCTGGGGTTATGTGTTTATAGTCAAATGTTTGTGTATCCCCAAATCCCTTGATCTCCTGTGTGGCTACTGATTCTGTGTGTGATCCCATCTTAAGATATTTGAGTTTTGTTTACTACTACAACTACTTTCAATCATCTCTATTACTGATTACTTTGAAAAAATAGACTTGTCAGTCCAGTTTTAAACAAACTCCTTTCAAACATGTGTTCTGCACTTTCACTATACGCTTAGAACACTAGGTTCTACCCCTTTTGTGTTAGCCTTCCTTTGGGACCCTTGAGCTCCCTCTGAACTTAGACACATGAAAGTTGGCCCTTCTATACTGCACTTACTCTGTCTTGGTTATACAATCTGGGTGTGAGCAGTGCCCGGGATCTCCTGAGGTCATTAGGGAACTCTGACACACCCGGATATGAGAAAGGCTATGGAACAATATGGGCAATTGAGGTGGTTTATTACATAACTTAGAGAGGAAGTTCTAATCAGTCTTCCTATATTGTAACTTCTTACTTTCATTTCTATTTATGTAATTCACTCACATGGTCTATAATAATTTGTCAACAAGTATTCGGGTGGCTAGTGAAAAGTGATGGGATAAATATGCATGCTATAGTTGTTAAATGGTAGAAAACATGTTATTAGGTTTATGTTCCTAATTGCACAATAAAAACCATGCTTAGGATCCATACATGCATTAGAAATCATGCCCTTAAGTCTCATGTTTATTATTTCAGCATGTGTACCCTTACAAAATCATGTGTTAAAATCTGCTAATAATTAGCACCTTACTATTATTTGCAATCCTGCCGTATGCATTTAGAAATCATGCTTTTAAGAAATTATGCAATCCTGCCATATGCATTTATAAATCTTTCTCTGCGAATTCTGCATCATGAGTTTTATATACACAGCTTAGATACCATATTTTAAGATCTTATTTGCACTTGCATTCACACTTAGTGTAAATTGCAGATTATAAAAGAGGTAAAAATGGCTTCACACTTGATTATCCTGTTTAAAAAAACTGGTAATAATCTCTGCACTTGACTAGAACAGCATGCTCTTAGGATTAAACAATTTCCAAGCCGTCTTTTAATTCTGAATAACTACTGCATATTGCTTTACGCCTAGGCAAGCCTTAGGTCATATAAAATCGGAACTGCCTTTGTTTAATTATCAACTGTTAAAATCAGTAGGCAAACCTGATTCAGACTTTTTTTTCTGAGTTATGTGATAAATCTGGTTCTGTTATTATCACATAGATACCATGCTTTAGGATTTAAATATGGACCTTAATTGTGTATGAGCCATGCTGTCTATGTGCATTATTTGTGGAGGTATATCTGAGCCTTCTATTTATTTCTGTGTTTTTCCCTTTAAATGCAGTACTACTTGTTTTTTATGTTGCCTTAGTATTTTGCCTTTAAACCTGAGGGTCTGCCTAGAACCTCCTTCTTATAGGATAAAAGTCCTAAATTCCTCCGGAACCAATAGGAAGGGACGGGTAACAACATGCAATAAGGGTCGAGACCAATCTTCGCTTTAATTACCTTCACAGGGGCGGGAAAGGATAGATATGGATATGATGACCGGTGCGCCAATACCACATGTAACCCCTCTTTTGAGGAGTGTCATACCGGCTATTGCATTGATGTGATCCATATTACAAACAAACCTAGGACACCCCCTTTACATTCATAAGCATGCTTTAGATTGTAATTCATTTCAAAATTTCACCTTTCACTAATTGTTTTCAAACAATTGTGTATTTAAATTTAAATCCCTTACTATTTGAGTCATACTTGTTTATTTGCTAATTGCACAAATTCACAAAACTGTCTGGACGGGAACCATACTAGTAGATCCTGAGGGATGCCTAACACCTTCCCCTTGGGATAATTTCAATCCCTTACCATGTCTTTGGTTATCAAACATAGTTAGAAATGAACCCTGTAGGTGCCCTAACGCATCTTAAAATCGTTAGGTGGCGAATCTTCAAAATTGCAAAACCCTTTTTCCAAAAGGAAAAGGGTAGTCCCATAACCAAAATGTCATAAACCCGATTTATGTGGAGGGAAAAAGGGGCGCGACACATATCATAACAGATTTAAACAGATAAAAGCGAGTAGGGGAAAGGATGTGCATATCACAATAGATTTAAACAGATAAAGGCGAGTAGGGGAAGGGATGTGCATGTAATAAAGAAAGTAGTCGACATAAGCCAAATTAATTATGGTAAGAGCCTAAGTGTAAATACCTAGAAGAGTCGCCATGATGTCGAGCCCCGTTTTCTCGCGAAAGCGGGCTTCGACGTATGGCAACTCTTTTAAATGGGTATTAAAAGAGAAAAGTCACCACCTAACAATTTTAGGGTGCATTAGGGCACCTATTTGCAAGTAACTCTATTTGAAATAGTCCGTCACCAAAGATTGGGAAAGGAATCAAATTACCTCAAAGAGAAGGTGTCAGGCACTCTTCGAGGTCCACAACCGTGGGTCCCAACCAAACTTAACATTATGTGGATTATGTCATTAGGCTAAGTTATCATATAACGAAGAAATATAAAAGTCTAAGAGTTTTATTATTACACTTGGGAATTGGTACAAATCGTAATGACTTCAGTTATATAACTCCATTGATTTATATTAAACAACTAAGTAGAGATAACAAATACTTAAAGAAAAAGAGGGGGACCTAATTAGCCTATGCAACATAAATAATACTTTGCAACTCCCTTAAGGTAGGGGTTGCTCATATTATTCAGCGGGCACAGACTATCATCTCTCGCTACCCGATTACTATGTTAAATTTATTTACTTAAAAGCGCTCTAATTCAATTCTAAATCGTACCCTATGCGTGCACTACCCATCTTATGTCTATGTTCCAGGAAGCTTTGGATATCTATTTGGGTGATTCTAGACTTACTTAGGCTGCTTAATAATGATAAAACTAGGCGACATTCAAAACAAATAGGACTTCACCTAAAGACAATTAATGGCCCTGATGCCTCCACACATAGAAAATAAATGCACGCGGGTAATTCAAGGAATAAATAAGATTAGGATCTATTAGAATCATTCAATCCTCTATGCATGGTTTCTATATGGTTCTAGTATTGAACAAGTGATGAAGCATCTTTTACATTAATGTACGGGCAAATTAGGTCGTCATTAGTCCAAAACACATGGTCTCTATGTGATTATGATTTCCAGCAATTTTTTTAAGTAGTGTTCAAGCCTATTACAAATCATACAGGCATGATCTCTAAGCAATTCTGGATTCTAATAGTATATGGGAAGTGCAACTATTACTGGATCGGTGCATAGGAAAATTGAATGTTGCAAGTCTTATAGGAATAATATCCAATCGGTTTGCATACTAAGTCAATGAAAACAGTCATAGTTCCAAGTTATTAATAATGGTTTTATAGGCATGCATCTTAAACGAATGATCGTATAATAAAAAAAGAAAGGGAACATTTGATTAGGATATTTGAAACCTATAGCCATGGTGTCTAAGCAGCACACTAGAAATGATTGAAGCAATTGAGAGATTGATTATTTTGAAGTCCTATAGGTATGATATCTATATGAATAGAATATTACATCACAACGCATTAAGATATATTATCTAAAACGACATAGTAGTGGAAACAAGCATAGTAAGTACTGGAAAAGGAATATGTTTGGGGTATGTGTGTACGTGTGAATCCTATATGCATTCTTTCAACTCGTGATATCAAAACATGTAAGGCAAATAGTTAATAAATCACATAGCTCTTATAGATATGTTCTCTACCCATTTAGGTAAGAATTATAATACCCCACCCGCATCTGTTTAGTATACAATTATAACAAACCTAAAATTAATGAATACTAAGTGCGAATTTTACATATTAAAAGAATACATGCCCAATACACATAGCAGGCCCAAAATAATATAACCCAGTAACGCCCGGGCCTTCAACAAGCTCGTCCTTCACACGTATAGCAAAACCATATCCAAATTCACCCAAACCTCAGCGTATATCAATTGCTCAACTCAAACTCACACAAGGATCCACACTAGGCCCAAAGGGAAGATCTTCTTACCCAACAATCGCAAATAAACAACTCAACCACAACAATTAACAAAACTAACTAATTAAACAGCTCTGAAGCCTACTAATAAGAGTTCTTACTAGGACACAGATACAAAATGATTAACATATTTACAGGACTCACATAGGCATTTTAGAACTTGCATTGTAGAATAAAGGGGCATAGAACATGAAAAACTAGGAGAATCAATAGAACTCCTTAACATGGTAAGTTTGACATAGAAAACCAATAACATAGGTTCATGATTGAGTAATTATTCAACGGATGAGAGGATGTAGCATACTGAAAAGATTAAGAAGGTTGAGGAAGGGAAGTTTACAGGAAAAACACACACATACTAATTCCCAGCGATCAAGACACTAACCAACATGGGTCGGAGATAAATTTTAAACAAATGAGTCTTATTCAAAGCAGTTATTGTTAGAGATATATTTAGTTCCATATGAAAGTGACCACAGGCAGATGGCAACACTAATAGCAATGGCATATTATAAATCTCAGCAGTGTCCTAACTCATGAGATCATGCATCACTTAAAGGGAATGAGACAAGCAAACATAATCATTTGCACCAATTGCCTAGATAGCATGGAGAATTAACATAGCAATTAATCCTAGAACTCATCCTAAGCCAAACATGCAGTAGAGTATGAATTTGAACATGCTTCAGCTAATCAATACAGCCTTAGAGGTATATATTATTGGATAAAAAGAACATCACAAAGACTAGAATACCAACATAGAAGTGCAAGATGTATTAGAGAAAACACAGTAGTCTAAAAACAAACTAAGAAAAGATACAATCCATCCTACTAATGGGAGTATCTCACATGTGCTAAAACCTAATGAATTCAGCTAACAATGAACATGGAATTGCAAGTGGTTATAGAACAATATCATGGCAGTACATTATCAGGAATTCGTAAATAACAAAGAAGTTGAATCATGCTTATATAATTTAAAAATAATTTATACCTAGAAAACATATAGATATGCAGAAAGAAAATAGTTAGCATCGAAATGGGAGTGAGGCGGGTTTAAAACGGGTCGTAACCGGATTTTTAAAGGGGTTGTTTGGTTTGGGCTACTGAATGGTTTAATGCAGATGGGACAGCTACTGTGGGCCTGGTTTTGTCCAAAATTAGCCTAAAATTAGGCTAGGAGTTAAATGCATAAAATTATTTAAATAAAAATAATTAATAAATAATAAAATATTACTTATGCAATGAAATGACTGAAAATAATAACTTAGCATTATTAAAAGAATAAAAATTCTATTGTATCATGAATAATATAATAATTACAATCATGCATAACATATAAGTTATTATTGCAAAATTATATAAATATCTTAAAAAATACAAATGTAATTATATGAAATGAAGTAAAAATATTATGAAACATATATGTGGGTTCAAGTATTTTTATTTGGATGACTAATTCATCATAAAATAATTTTGAAGAGAATTAATAAATAGTTAACTAATTTAAATGCAAGAAAATTAATTTTAAAGTCGTTAAAATCATGGAAAATTATAAAAATGTTTGTATAGATCTTGTAAATTGAGTAGTGATGCAGAATGACATTTTGAAAAAATATAAAGACAAAACCGGATATTAACACCTTACAATTAGGGTCTTCAACTAGTTACCAAAATTAGATGTTTGCAAACCGCACAATTTCAAGTTAGGTCCGCATAGTTAACAACAGTGACTGATGGAAGTTTTTTCTACTTATGTTATGCCTTTAGATGTTCAATACTATTAGTAACACGTTAAAGGTAAGATAATCAACAACCTAACCTATCTAAGCATGCTTTGACAAATACCCAATGTTAAACTACCTCATATAGACACAGTTAAAGGATGTTATCACAAATGGCCTAAAAAGTTTAAAAGCAAAATTAAATTCGAAAAGAAAAAAAACAAGATTTGAATTGATGCATACCAGATTGTGCTAGTGTAATAAGATCAAATTGAGTGTGCGTGGCTATTTGTGATGAAGAAGTGCAATAAAGTAGTTCCTTCGTAGAGTATCTTTTGAGAAGTTAAAGTGTTGAAAGTTGTAAATGAGGACACTACTATTCTATTTATACTCACACGACGGGTAGGGTGAAAGAGGGCAAGTGCGGCCGCAGAATTCCATATGTGGTCCACATTGTGTTACCCAGGCGGCGGAGAGCATGCAGTTGTGCGTCCACAGTTTTTAAAGTGTAGGCACATGTTTGTCAACCTCGTTTTAGTGACTTCTCTGAGATTGCACTTGTACGACTACATAATTTGTGATGCTCCTCAAAATTAGCTCTGCTCTGTTGGGAGAAAAGTTAAGAGGACATTCAATTAAGAAGGTTAGCAGCCTTTTGAAAATGCGGTCTGCGCGTAAAATCTATGTTTGTAGACTATTTTCCCCCTCTTCTACAACCGCACTAATAAAAGTGTGGTCCGTATTTTCCCAAGAAAGGCACGACTTCAACCATTATATCAATATCTAACACTTATCAGTGCAACACACTTTAAATCTAGTAAAAAATAAGAAACACCATCTAACTAAAAGAGAAAAAGGAAAAGAACTTGGGTTTCCTCCCAAGAAGTGCCTTATTTAATGTTGTGACACGATGCAATGTCATAACATCCTCAATTCAAACAAAGAACCTCCACCACATGACTCTCACCAACTTTCCCCAAGTAGTGCTTTACCCGATGACCATTGACCCAAAATATTTCATTGTTTTTATTCTTCAATGCCAAAGCACTAGATGATGTCACACTAACATTTTCAAATGGACCACTCCACTTTGACTTGACCTTTCGGGGCAACATTCCCAACCATGAATTAGAAAACAACACTAGATCACTGGCCTTGAACTCCTTGTTCCAAATATACTTTTCATGAAGGTATTTCATCTTTTCTTTATACAAGGTTTAACTCTCATATGAATGGTACAAGAATTCATCCAATTCATTCAAATGTGCAACACACAAGTTTGCGGCTACATCCCAATAAAAATTCAATTACTTTAAGGCCCACATTCCTTTGTGCTCTTATTCCACCGGATAACGACAAGATTTTTCGAACACCAACAAGTATGAAAACATTCCGATATGTGTTTTTAAGATATTTTATATGCCCATAGAGCGTTATCAAGTTTCTTAGACCAATTCGTTTGATTTCCATTCACCGTCTCGGATATAATACTCTTTATCTCACGGTTGAAAACTTCCACTTGACCTCTTGCTTGTGGATGATAAGGAGTTATCACTTTGTGAGAGACACTATACTTTTCAAGTATAGTGTCAGAAGCCTTGTTGCAAAAGTGTGAGCCTCCATCACCTATGATAGCCTGTGGAGTCCCAAACCTTGTAAAAATGTTCCTCTTCAAGAAAGCTACCATACTTCTAGCCTTATTGTAGGGTTAAGCAATGTCTTCAACCCATTTGGTAACTCACAAAAGGGTCCATTGATCATGTCCAATTCACACCCTATTAGGCAGTATGAAATGGTCGTTGCAATTATAAATTCAAACGCATGTCGGGGTCGATCCATAGGGAGTTTAAATTGGTGTTAGGTAAACATTCAAGAAAAGAACTAGAAATAACTAAATTTATCTTTTAAGCTAAGGTGGGTAATTGTTATCTAAACTGGCCAAAAAGCGATTTAACTTACTAGTAAGCAAATAATGATATAGGTTTTATTTTTTGATATTTTTGTCAAATAGGAAAAAGCCTAGGGTTGTAACCTTCACCTAGGTATAAACCTTATGGAAAAAGTAAATCTATGCTTGTTTGGTTGATCGCGGTGTGTTATGACTCTCAATGCTCAAGTACTCACTCAATACATCACAGTCAAAGAGTGATTATGTCCAAATTGGCTTTCTCGAGAACAATGAGTAGCAATCAAATCACTTGATTACGAGTCCAAGTTGGATTAACTCTATCTCTAGTTCAAATCCTTTAATCAAACTAATCAAACCTTCAACTAGTTCAATTTCTTGTTATCCAAGTTTTCCTAGACTAAGTTCCTCTTTCTCAAGTAAGAACTATGTCAAAAAGGCATGAATAAATGTTTGCAACCATTAATTTTCGATTTAAAACATAAATAAAGCTAAATAACATATACCCAATCAATAATAAGAATTAATATTAAACACCCATAAATTTTACACACTAGGGTTGGATCGCAACCCTAGATTAAATCTAGCTACTCATAATCATTGACATGAATAAGTGAAAAGAAGAAGAAATTGAAGATATAACAAGAATAAAGAGTAAAATTAATGGGTATTCTCTAATTGTTGCACCACAATGTCCAAAATGCCCTAAAAAAAAATTTTCATCAATTATAATGCTCTAAAATTTACTAACAAAAATGCCCTTCGAAATATTCTACGGTCGCATAATTTCATCCGTGGTCCGCGATTTAGTGTGTTGCTTTTGTTGTGCTTGTCAGCTGGAAAGATTTTGTGGCCGCGCATAAGCTTCCATGGCCGTACAATTTGGCTGCGGACCACACTTTAAGGAGGCTTCAGACTTGTTCTTTTGCATATTCTCTGATCTCTTAACCTTATTAGTGCGAACTTCAAGTGCGACCACACTTTATGGTATACAGACCGCGCATATACTAAAATCCTCTAAAGCTTTAAAGCTCATTCTGTGGCTGTATATCATTTTCCGTGGATCACATCTGCTTTGCGGTCGCAGTTGGAATGTTGCGGACCGTAGTATTCTTTACACTTCTCCTCTTAACCATTTCAGCTGGAACATCCCCTCTTTGAGTTAAATTTCTTCGTTGATCTCACGTTTTCCAACACACCTACATTTAACACATTTTCAGTAGATTCGGAAACAAAAATCACCACTTCTGGACTAAAATCTAAAGCAAGAAGGCACTAACAAGTTTTCAAAATCCACACTTATGAACTCCCCCAAACTTAAGTCTATGTTCCCTCCTTCCCTCTTTCACGACCAAAATCCACTAGTCCTGATGACACCTAACCCAACTTGTTAGATAAACCAACAGTCATATAATAACAATGAAATTGAATAATCATGGTTCAATAAGTCAACAACTGGAAATATATCATAAAGTATCTGAGAATAAAATCATAGTACTGCTACAACCACCCCAAAATCTGTTGTCAACGAGTATACGAGCACTACCGAATAAAAAGATACCAGCAAAATCCTCTGATACAACTGTCTAAACAATAAAATAGTAAAGATGGAAATAATTGAAAGAGAACTTCAAGCACTAGGGACGACATAACAGCTACCTCGTAGTTTCCCAACGGCTGGCAACAACTCAACTCTTTAAATCAACTTGACCAGATGTACATGGATCTACACACGAAGTGTAGAGTGTAGTATGAGTACAACTGACCCTATGTACTCAATAAGTAACAACACTAACCTTGTGCTGAATGTAGTGACGATCTCAGAACAATAGTCTAATGCTAATATCAATAATCGGCAACTGTTCAGAATATAAAGGAAAAACCATAGAAATAAGTAGGTCAATTATATCATGTTCAACTTGTGCAGATTTCAGAAATTTAGACATACTTTCAAGTATAACAGTTATAACCCAATAAAAATAAAGCATTTCATTTAACATCTAAAATGTTGAAGGTACACCTTTATGCCTACATGTCAAGTATACATGTCAATCCGCAATGTCACAATGAATCCAACAACATTTACACTTAGCATTGTACGGGTGCTTGGCATAACTACCCATCGTCAAAGCATGTATGTAAAACACCATGCATGCGCCCATGCCTGATATGTCTCATCCTGGAAGGCAGGATCTTGCCCAAGATCTAATCATGATCATTTAGCCCAATAGTGAGGCCTAGTACACGTGTCTCCCCAAAATAATAACATTTACCCAATATGGTCGTGGCATACGCGTCACCTCAAAAATCAATACCAAACCTGTGGCTCGAACTCAATCATTTACCATTCATGTTTCGGATAAACATATGTCAAAATGCTCAGTTTAACAGAATTACACATAAAAGGCATCAACAACATGTAAGGAATCAAAAAAGAAGTACTGAGACAAAGATATCATATATGGATATAACATCATGACTGAGAGCATATACACAAATAAGGCATATAGCTTTTGAAATTGCAATAATAGCCCTACCAAGTCTCAAACAAAAAGTACTTAGCCTACACATGATGTCTAACATAAATAACATTCAAATGATCAAACAAGTAGGGAAAACGTGGGGATAACAAGATATGATTGCAAACAAGCCCGGTAATAGCCTAAAGGACTCCCCAAACCATGAAAACATTTGTGCACGTACACACACCCGTCACCTAGCACGTACGTGACCCAAATATCTTTCATATAACATATTTCTCAAGGTTAATTACCCTCAAATCCAATTTAGATATGTTACTTACCTCAAAACATGCAACTCAATACTCTAACAAGCACTTGCCTTGCGAATTAGCCTCTGAACGACTGGAATCTAGTCACAAACAACTTAATACCATCAATAATAGCTATAGGAAACAATTCCAAAAGATAAAGCTAAGGTCTTGAATCACATACGCAAAGCCAACCTAAAAAGTCAACCCCAGGCCCACACCTCGGAACCTGACAAAATCAACAAATTTCGAACACACATGCAATTACGAGTCCAACCATACTAATTTTATCCAATTCCATCAACAAATCGACCTCAAAATCACCAAACCTCACTCTCCAATAACATAACTTCAAATCCCCAAATTTCACTTCAAATTCACATAAACTAGGTGTAATAATCAATGGTTAATAAATATCTATCATTGAAACTGATTAAACTTCACTTACCTCTTCAATTGTAGCAAAAACTCTCTCAAAAATTGCCCTTAACCGAGCTCCACAAGTCTAAAATGAGAGAAATAACCCAAACCCTCGATTATAAAATTTGTTCAGCGATCCCGCTTCTACAACCCATTTTTGCTTATGGCGGACCGCTTCTATGGTCTCATTCACGCACCTGCACATTCCACTCTCCCGCATTTGTGCATCCACTCATGCATAAAATACTTCGCACCTGTGGTCCCTCAGCTTTTGTGGTTCCTTCTTTGCAGAAGCGATTATGCTTCTGCGGAATCACGCATGTATATGCCATCTCCCCGTTTCTAGACTTCCTTCTCTTTTGGGATTAATCTTCTGCTTCTGCGGACTCCCACCTACGCCAAAACCATCGCAGGTACGATTGCATCACGCAACAAATATTCCAACCATCCTACTAAGTGCAAACATGTTCCGCCAACTATCTGAATCACGCTCGAGGCTCCCAGGACCCCAACCAAACATACCAACATGTTCTAAAACATAATACGAACTAGCTTAAAGCATCAAATAACATCAAACAACACCAAAACAACGAATCACACATCGATTCAAGCCTAATGAACTAATGAATTTCAAACTTCTAAAACGAATGTTGAATCATATCAAACCAATTCCGAATGACCTCGAATTTTGCAAACAAGTAAAAAATGGAACAACGAACCTACTGCAACTCCTGAAACTGAAATCTGAACCCGATATCGACAAAGTCAACACTCAGTCAAACCTCTCAACCTTCCAAACCTTCAACTCTCCATCTTTCGCCAAAAAACCTCAAACCAACCTATAGACCTCCAAATCAATATTTAGACATATTCCTGAGTCCAAAATTACTATACAAAGCTATTGGAACCCTCAAAACTCTATTTTGTAGTTGTCTAAAAAAAGTCAAACTTCGGTCAACTCCGTCAACTTAAGCCTTTAACCTTAGGACTATGTATCCCATTTCATTCTGAAATCTTCCCGAAACCAAACCAACCACCCCGTCAAGTCACATATCCACAAAAGAACATATATGAAGCGAGAAGTTGGGGAACATGGCTATAACGATTGGCCAGGTTGTTACATTCTTCCCCTCTTAAAAAATCATTTGTCCTTGAACGTGTCTAGAATCATACCTGGAGTCTCAAATAAGTGTGAATACTTTCTCTGCATCTCCTAATTTGTCTCCCAAGTAGCCTCCTTAATTGACTGACCTCTCCACTAAACCTTCACCAAAACTACGTTATTTGACCTTATCTTCCGAACCTGCCAGCCTAAAATAGCCACCGGCTCTACCTCATAAGTCACATTCCAATCTAACTGAACTGTGTTGAAGTCCAAAATATGTGAGGGATTACCAAAATACTTCTGAATCATAGAAACATGAAATACTGGATGAACACCTGATAGACTAGTTGGCAATGCAAGTCTGTAAGCCACTTATCCCGTTCCCTCAAGCATCTCAAAAGGACAAATATACCAATGGCTCAACCTGCCCTTTGTCCCTAACCTCATCACATCCTTAAAGGGAGAAACTTTGACCAACACCTTCTCGCCCACCATATATGCAACAACACAAACCCTGAAATTAGCGTAACTATTCTACCTAGACTGTGTTGTATGGAGCCTATCATGAATCAACTTGACATTCTCCAACGCATCACGAACAAAATTAGTGCCCGACAACCTAGCCTCTCCTAGCTCAAACAAATCAACTAAAGAAGAACATTATCTCCCATATAATGCCTCATAATGAGCCATCTGAATACTTGATTGGTAGCTGTTGTTGTAAGCAAACTCTACAAGCGGAAGGAATTGATCCCATGAACCCTCGAAATCAATAAAACAAGCGCATAGCATATCATCCAAGACCTGAATGGTGCGCTCGGATTGCCCATCTATTTGGGGGTGAAATGTTGTACGCAACTCGTTTGCCTAAGTCATGTTGCAGAGCCCTTAAAAACCCATCTATCTGCATCTCCTCATACTCTACTATATTTTTCCACATTCTTCTTTACCAATAGTGCTGCCTCAAATCCTAATACATTTTAACGGCACTCTTATGAATAGAATACCACAAACTATGGGCCTCCTCAAGAATCAACTCACACAACCCATCCACATTGGGCACACAAATCCGACTCTGGATCTGCAACACCCCATCATCCCCAATGGAAACATCCTTGGCATCGACGTGTTGCACTGCGTCCCTAGGGACAAGAAAATAAGGGTCATTACACTAACGCGCTCTGATGTGCTCATAAAAATAAGATCGAGAAACCATGCAAATAAGAATCCGGCTAGGATCCGAAACATCTAACCTCACGAACTGATTGGCCAAAGCCTGAGCATCTAATGATTGTTGTCTCTCACGAACTAGAATATATGAGAGGCTGCCCATACTTTTAGCCTTTCTACTCAAGGCTGATGCCACAATATTAGCCTTTTTGGGATGATACCAAAGGGCGATATCATAGTCTTTTAATAGCTCTAACCACCTCTGATGTCTCAAGTTTAGGTCCTTTTGCTTCAACGAGTGCTTTAGACTCCAATAATCTGTGAATACTTCACAAAACACGCCGCACAAATAGTGACTCCAAATCTTAAATGCATGAACAAAGGCTACCAACTCTAAATCATGAACATGATATTTCTGGTCATGGGTCTTCAACTGACGTAAACAATAAGCAATCACCCTACTTTCATACATCACAACACACCTGATTCCAATCGGCGAAGCATCATAATAAATTATATATGAACCCGATTTTGACAGTAAAACTAGAATTGGAGTTGTGGTCAAGGCAGTCTTGAGCTTTTGAAAGCTCTCTACACTCATCCAACCACCTGAATGGGGCACTCTTTTAGGTCAATTTAGTCAATGGAGCAATAATGGACGAAAAACCCTCTATAAAACAGTGATAATAACTTGCCAAACCAAGAAAACTCTAAATCTCCATAGCTGAAGATGATCTGTGTGAACTCTAAACTACCTCAATATTATTCGGATCTACCTTGATCCCCTTACTAGACACCAGGTGGCCCAAGAACCCAGCGAATGAAGACAAAACTCACACTTGGTGAATTTAGCATAAATCTTCTTCTCCCTCAAGGCCTGGAGTACATTTCTGAGGTGCTGCTCATGCTCATCCTGGCTGAGTGAATACACCAATATATCAATAATGAATACTATGATGAAAGAACCAAGATATGACTAGAACACACAATTCATCAGGTGCATAAAGGCTGTTGGGGTATTGGTCAGCCTAAAAGACATCACAAGAAACTCGTATGCCCATAGAGGGTCCTAAAAGCCGTCTTCAGATTATCGGAATCACAAATCATCAACTGATGATACACCAACCTCAAATAAATCTTCGAGAACACTCTGGCACCTTGAAGTTGGTCAAATAAGTCATCAATGCATGGTAAAGGATATTTGTTCTTAATAGTAACTTTGTTCAGCTGCTGGTAGACAATGCACATCCTCATAGTGCTATCCTTCTTCTTAAAAAATAGAACCGATATTTGTAAAGGCAACACACTAGGCCTGATGAAGCCCTTATCAAACAACCCTTGAACAGATTCCTTTAACTCTTTCAGTTCTATTAGTGTCGTACGATACAGTGGAATAGAGATGTGTTGAGTGTCTGACATCAGATAAATTTCAAAATCAATGTCCCTATCAGGTGACATGCCCGGTAGATCTGTAGGAAATACATCTGGAAAGTCTCTCACAATCGAAATAGACTAAATGTTAGGAGTATCACCATTAATATTCCTCATAAATGCCAAATATGTCATACATCCCTTCTCAACTATCGATTGATACATCAAATAAGAAATGAAATATAATGGGACCATATTCTAGGGAACCTCTCCACTCAACCTTGTGCAATCCTGGAATCTTCAATGTTACGGTCTTAGCGTGATATGGTGACAATCCATCCATGTCAAAAATCACGTCGAAATCAACCATGCGAAGTAGTAAAAGATCAATTCTCATCTCTAATCCCCCAATAGCCACCGCACAAGACCGATATAAATGATTCACAACAATAGAATCAACCACCGACATAGATACATAAGCATGCATAACAAAAGAACTATTGGGTATATCCAAGTAACGAGCAAAGTATGATGAGACATATGAATAAGTGGAACCTTGATCAAATAATATTGAAGCATCTCTGTGGCATATTGAAATAGTAGGTGTGATCACAACGTCAGAACAAACGGC
Source organism: Nicotiana sylvestris (assembly GCF_000393655.2). NCBI lineage: Eukaryota > Viridiplantae > Streptophyta > Magnoliopsida > Solanales > Solanaceae > Nicotiana > Nicotiana sylvestris. The sequence continues at coordinate 55,124,648 of NC_091064.1, forward strand.
CTCTTGCCTAGAGGGAAAAGCATAGCATCAAGTCTGACCACCACCAGTCTGACCTTCTATTCTTGGGCGACCTTGACCTGCACAACCTCCACCCCGAGTTGGCTAAGCAGGTGGTGTTGCAATTGGTGCATGGGTCATAGTCTAGCCTTCCTACTGCATTGGGCCTCTGTAATCACGAGGACAATACTTCCTCACATGCACTAACTCTCCAGAGTTATAAAAACCTCGAGCTAGAAATGACGGTGCGCCTGAATCGGACCACGAGAGCTAGAATAACCCCGCTTCCACACTGCGTATTTCGGCTAGGAGAATGTGGTTTCATTTAGACCCAACTCTACTTTGTATAGATACATGTAAAAACATTATTTTTGGACTTTTGACACAACTTAGACCTAAGGAAGCCACGCAGGAGGCGGAGAAGCAAAAGCTCAAGGAATTCATCATTCAATCCTCACTCAAGACATGAGTTTTGAACATTTTATGTTTTACTTTAACTTAAACATATTTTTGATGAATTACACCATATCTATGGAGTAGTTCTCTTTAGGGTTTGATTGATATGGTGTATTGATACTTGTTTGTGGATATTAACTCTAGTTTTATATATTGAATCACATTGGTTGTTTTAATCTTTGCATCTATATTTACAAGTTCATGTAATCGAGAGAGACATAACTTGTGATATCTTTGCATTATATTTTATTGGTTGAATTCATTAATTCTTGATAGTAACTGGAAGTGGCTAGTTGAATTGTTGATTAAACCTAGTTAGGAGGATAATAGAGGCAGGTTCTCCTAAATACCAATCTATTACGAATTCTTACATATTTTCACGTTCTTAAAATTGGTTCATCCCATAAGGTTGAGAAATAATTAAGAGAGGAGTGTCTACTAAACAATTGAACTATTAACCAAGTGAATTCGAGATACTCATTTGAACATTAGAAGTGAATTATCTAGAGTTGTATCCCAAACATTTGTCTTGTACCTATCCTATCAACCCTATCTTCTCTCATTGATATCTTCCTCTGATCATTACTTGCATTGATTGTCATTAGTCAATAGTAAGACTCATGGTTAATTTTTGTTTTAAATCACATAAATCTCAATTGTTCATCATCAAGGTTAGATTCTAGCTACAAAGTACGATAATATTGTTTAACTCCAATCCTTGTGGATACGGTATTCCATTTTAGTATATTCGACTAGGCGAGCATATTTTCGTATGTGTTTTGTGCTCGTCAAATTTGGGCGACGTTGCCGGGGATTGTCAATCAATATTGTTTGAAATAATTATAATGCTAATTCAGGAATTTTTTCTTTTTATGTTTGAGTATTCCTTAACTGTGTGCAGGCTATAGTTTAGATTGGTTCATGACTTGATCTTCTAGGAAAGAATAGCTACCAGACAAACCATAGATAGAGAAACTAATGTGATTGTTTAGGAAAGAAAGAAATTTCCCTAAGAATATAGAGAAGATTGGGAAATCCTCAACAAAAGACAATATGGCTGGAGACAATGCGAGAGAGGTAGCCCAACAAAGAGAAAAAGCTGCTCGGGATGCTAAGGAAGAAACCCTTCGAGATGTCTAGAATATCTGTGAAGAAGAGAGGGCTCGTAGAATTGCTCATAATGAACCTTTGGTTCAACATCAGTTCGGGAACATAGCTCTCGGTGCTTGGAGACCACTTGGCAATTATGCTAGACCGGTCTATAGCCAAGGCTTATCAAGTGTTAGACCACCTCCAGTTGCAGCCAATAATCTTGAGTTGAAACAAGGGTTGCTCCAAACCCTCGAAAAAAATTGTGTATTCAGAGGAAAGATGAACGAGGACCCAAACAATCATCTGATGGACTTTGAGGAGATTATGAACACCTTTCAATACGATGGTGTGTCACAAGATGTATTTTATTTAAGGGCATTCCCCTTAACACTCAAATATTATGCAAAGAACTGGCTTCGATGCTTTCCCCAGGGATAGATTAGAACATGGGAGGAGATTAGTAGAAAATTTCTTGCTAAATATTTCTCCTTAGCTAATACGAGCATGCTTATAAGAGAAATCCATAACTTCTACCAGAACAAGACTGAAACTGTGTTTGAAGCTCGGGAGAGGTTTAAGGAGATGGTGCAAAAGTGTTAGCATAGAAGAGTTGATCTCTGGATGCAACTCCATGGATTTTGTGATGGATTTACACCTGCCTCGGGTAGAACATTGAGCAATGCAGTTGGAGGCACTTTGATGAAAAAGACCCCAGAGTAGATAGTCACAATTCAAGATGAGTTATCTAAAGATGCAAATAAGTGGCTCTCTGGGATTTCTAAAAGAAGAAAATCAACTAGTGTTCACCAAGTTGATTCTAACACATCTGGGCAGGTACATCTTGATGCCACGACCAAAGAAATAAGGAACTTGACCTTGGCTTCAATACGTAATGAGCCTCATGCAGCATGTGACATATGTGAAATAGGATAACCTACTCATGAGTGTCAAGCCTCAACTGAGGAAGTTACTATTGTGGGTAATTATAATTTTAATGGAAATGGGTCAGAAGCACCCCGATTTTTCATGGAGCTCACCTAGGGGGGATAACGAATGCATGGCAACAAAACAATCCCAGATTTCAGGGACAAGGAGCTCCTGGTTTTGTTAATCAGTCGAGGCCATAGTTTCAACCTCAATAGCCAATTAAGTCTGGGCTAGAACACCTGATGAAGTCCTTCATTGTCTAGATAGATGAGAGATTAGATACTCATGGTGCAACTATCAAAGAACTTGTCATAGGTTTGTGAAGACTGGAGAGAAAAGTGGGACAAATTGCATTACATTGTCTGAGAGAATCTCAGGTACTCTACCAGCTAATATGGAAAAGAATCACCAAAGAAATGGTAAATGTTGTGAACTTCAGAAGAGGGAAAATGTTGAAAGATCCTACTCCAATCCTAAAAGAGGTAATACTTGAAAAAGAAAGTGGGGAGCAACTGAAAAATGAAGTTAATAAAAAGAAGAAAGGGAAGAAGGGAGCTGATAAAAAGAAGAATGAGGAAACTTCGAGAAGGGAGGAAGCTAATGAAGAGAGCAAGCACATTCCTACTCCATCTTTTCCCTAAAAGATCTATAGAGAAAAGCTGGACAAGTACTTTGAGAGATTTCTAGATATGTTGAGACAGGTTAATGTAAATTTTCCATTCACAGAAGTGCTCACACAAAAGCAAACTTATGCTAAGTTGAGGAAGACAGAAGAGACATCCGTGGTCAAGCTCACAAAGCATTGCATTGCAATATTGAAAAATGAACTCCCACAAAAGTGTGGAGATATAGGGAGTTTTACGATACCTTGCTCTTTAGCCACTTTAAACTTTGATAAATCTTTATGTGATTTTGGTGCCACAATTAATCTAATACCTTTGTCTATTTATAGAAACCTGGAGACTAAGATCGGATAGATAAGGTCAGCACCAATATCCTTGTAGTTGGCAAACCAAATGACTTTAATACCCGAGGGGATAGTGGAAGATGTCTTGATGCAGGTAGATAAGTTTGTATTTCCTGTAGATTTTATAGTGGTAAATATGGAGGAGAACAAGGAGAAACCCCTAATCTCAGATAGATCATTCTTAGAAACGGGTAGAGAACTATTAGATACACATGATGGAAAACTCATGCGTAGAGTGGGTAATGAGACCGTAACTTTCAAGATGAATGTAGAAACAAGGGTGAAAAAGGAGAAGCCATCTACAAGTGTTGAATGGAAGGTGAAGAACTCAGAAGAGAAGGCCCCAGTTAGTGAGAAAGATAAATGTGGGGTGTACCCTAAAAAGGCTGAGAAGAAGTTGTCTGCATCAATGTGCGCACTAGTTAGGGTGCATGGAATACAACCCGACTTCGACTCAAACCCCGACTAACATTTCAGGGAAGTTTCCTCTACCTTATGCTTTTTAGTTATCTGTCATGGGGACAAGACACAACTTAAAGTGTGGGGTGGGGGATAATTGTATGTTTTATGTATATGTGTTAGTTTTTTTTTTGGCTTTTTACTAGTTAGAAAAAATTGGAAAAAAGATTTTTTACTTTTTTCGATGATGGATATCATTCGACGGGTTTCTTAAGAGATTAAAGTCAAAAGAAAAAGATAAAAAGATTTTCTTTTTTAGGTAGTGTAACAATTTCCCATTGATTTTTCTTTATGCCGCGGTTCTTTTTCAAGAGTTATGTTTGAACCAGGTGTAGTTGGTTTTTTTATGTTAGGTGTAGGAAACCTTGTGCTATGATTTGAATTGAAACAATGTCGCATAATTGTGTTATACATTGAGAATAGTGAGTGCTTTAGTTGTGACTCTTAGGCTCAGTTTTTGACTTTTGTATAAGTACCTTAAATTATATGATCTTAACATTGCTTAACTACTTTGACTAGAATGTCTTGATGAGTCCAATCCCGAGTGAGGTATATGCCATGTGTGTGTGAGTTATTGTCTTATTCTGTGCATTACATTTGATGTCTAGCACTTTCCCCGTGTGTTTGCAAAGCAAAACAGTAGTTTTATTCATTCTTGGAAGTGATATAGGAATTTCTTTTTTGAGCCAAATATATGTTATTACCCACCTAATGATTATGTATCTTAGCTAACCCTTTTGAGCATGTAATCCTATTTTCTTTTGCAACCACATTACAAGCCTTGCCTATTTGTTTGAATTAACCATTTATTTGAACCTTGTACCTCTTATGAGCACTTGAATTTGTTATGAACTTTGTAAAAGTTGAAGTGTGGGGTGTTTGGTTTGGCTTTTGAGTGGAACTAATGAAATAAGGGTAAAGTTGCATTGTTTTAAAAGCATAGGATATACTTGAATGGAATAAAGAAAGAAAAAATAGTTGTATTGTTGTGCAAATATTCTTTGATAGTGGTGACTCTTAATTTAATTGTACTTAAAGAAGTAGGGAGTAATGCATATTGATGTGAAGGTGGATTTGTGGTTTGACACAAGTGTGGGGTGTTAAAGGTAAAGTGTATTTGTTAAAGTTCTTAGTGAGGTGTTGTCACTCTTATTTCTGAATGTGTCCTACCCGTCCCGCAACATACATTACAACCATTTAAAGTCCTACTTGATCCTTAACTGCATGTACTCAGTTAGTAGAGTATTACACTACGGGCAAGCATATGGTGCATCTTTTGTGGCATTTGAATGTTGTTTCTGAGAGTGAGTGAATTCATTCTATCTTGAGTTCCTAACTAATGCATTTGAATGTTTTTCCTGAGAGTGAGTGAATTCTTTCTATCTTGAGTTCTTAATTGTTCTTAAATTTTATTGTGTGTGGAACTACTATCTATTATTGTGTTAGGGCACTTGATTCATGAAGGAAAGGTAATGTCGTTGACCTCTATGTTAGAGTAAGTGAGCAAGTTGTGAATAATGTGTGGTAGTTGTGTGACGACCTGGCCAGTCATCTCATGAGTTACCGCTCTGTTTTCCCTATTTATTCTTCTTTATGCTTTGTTTATCCGTGTTATGTGGTATGGGGTTGGGCGGATCGAATCCGAAATGATTTTGGTAAGGTTTGAGACACTTAGTCACTTTTGAGGAAGCTTAAGTTGGAAAAGTCAACCGGATATTGACTTATGTGTTAGAGGGATCAGATGTCAGTTCCGATGTTTCGGATAGCTTTGGGAGGTGATTTGGGACTTATGAGCGCGATCAGAATGAGTTTTGGAGATTCGAAGTAGATTTAGGCTTGAATTGGCGAAGTTAATATTTTGGCGATTTCCGGTTGGTAGAGGAGATTTTGATATAGGGGTTGGAATGGAATTCCGAGAGTTGTAGTAACTCTGTTGTGTCATTGGGATGTGTGTGCAAAATTTTAGGTCATTCGGAGGTAGTTTGGTTGGGTTTTTAATCAAAAGCGGAATTTGGAAGTTTTGGAGGTTCGAAGTAGATTTAGGCTTGAATTCGATGTGTTTTGGTTGATTTGATGTTGTTTGAGGTGTTTTGAAGATTTTGACAAGTTTGAATAAGGTTTTGGGATATGTTGGTGCCTTTGGTTGAGGTTCCGAGGGCCTCAGGGGAGTTTCGGGTGGTCAATCGGATCATTTCTTGTTGTTTGGAATTGCAGAAAAACTGCTGAAGTGTTGTAGAGAATTGACCTTCGCGTTCATGAGTAGGTCTTCACGTTCACGAAGGGTTAGCTGAGAAGGCAGATGATTTTAGACTTCGCGTTCGCGAGGAAGTATCCGTGTTCGCGAAGCGTTGGATGTTCATGCATCGCGTTCGCATTGAGGAAATTAGTCAGCTAAGTTTGAGGTCAAGTTGTTCATCATGTTCGTGAGAAAGAGAGTGCGTTCGTGAAGAGTAAGTCTGAGGAACCATCGCGTTTGTGATGGGCATGTCGCGTTCGCATAAGAGGATTTTGGTCAAAGTAATTTTTTTGTGCTTCGCGAACGCGAGGCATTGACCGCATTCGCGAAGACGGAATTAAGGCCTGGGCAGAATGTTTAAATACTCGTCTTTTCCGCGATTTTAGGATTTATTTCTTTAATTGTTGGTCGTTTTTGGAGTTTTTTTAAGGGGATTGAAGAGGTATTCAAGGGGAATCACTTGGAGGTAAGATTCATGGACTTAAAACTCGATTCTAATGTGAATTCCACCTAAATAATCATGGAAATTAAGCCAACAATTTAAGAACTAGGGCTTGGGAAATAAGACATTTGCTTGAGGATTTGAAGGACCATTTGAGGTCGGATTTCAAAACATTTGATATATATGAACTCGTGGCGAGATAAGAAACCTATTGATGTAAAAATTATTGAATTCTAAGACATGGTCTCGGGTGTCGGGTATTGGTAATTTCGGGATTTATGTTGTAAATTGATTATTTATGCTTGGGATTCGTTCCCTTAGCATATTTTGACATCCTTGTTCTGATTTTGGATAGATTCGACGCGAGTGTAGGCCGATTCGAGTGGCAAAGGCATCGCAAGTTAGAGATTTGATGGGTTCGAGGTGAGTAATGATTGTAAATGATGTTCTGAGGGTATGAAACCCTGGACTTGCACATCGTTGTGCTATATTGAGGTGACGCACACGCTTGTTGACGAGCGTGGGGTCATGCAATATTGGGGATTGTGACTTAGTCCGTCCCCAAATGACCATTTTACCAAGTATTTGACTGAAATCTATTTGCTATCATCATGATTTGGGCTTAATGCCATATTTGGGCCTTGTGCCAACTATTTGAACCCTTTGGGGATTTTTACTAGTATTTCATCACTGTTTTGACTTTATACTTGAACTCAATCATGTTATATTTCACTGTTTTTGTACTCAGCCATGTTTACTCTGTTTTAACACTTACATGATCTTTTAAATGATATTTTTGGGCTGAGAATCATGTTTTACTATTGCCCGAGTAGATTGTGAGGCTTTTGGCTGAGTAAGGCCGAGGGCCTATGTTGTGAGGAAACATTTGATACTGATTATTAGGAAGAGGGCTTGAGATATGTACGCCACGAGGTGGCTTGATTGATATGAGGCTGAGGGCCTAGTGATGATGCCACGAGGTGGCTTGATATTGCGCTTGGGGCGTAAGGGCCCCTCCAGGAGTCTGCGCACCCCCAGTGAGCGCGGGTACCCATTGCGATATGAGTTTGAGCCCGAGGGGCTGGTATTGTTCTATGTGATTTCCCAAGGGGCTGGTATTGTTCTATGTGATTGCCCGAGAGACTGGTATTGTTCTTTGTGATTGCCCGAGGGGCTGATTTTGTTGGTATTGTGCCCGAGGGCCGGTTCTTTATGTGTTATCTTTTCTTAATTGCCTGTCAATTACCATGCTTAATTGTTGAAAAAGGCTTTTTATGAAGTTAAATTTGAGTTAAAGGATTTTTACCTATCTTTCACTAGTTTACTGTTTTAATGGTTTTACTGCTTCATTATAGCATGCTTTTGTGCCTTACGTGATTTTCTGCTTTCAGTCTTTATTTATGATTATTACTCATTGAGTTGGAGTAATCACTTTGCTCTCTGCACAATGCGTGCAGATTCAGGCGTATCTAGTCCCCCTCCCGAGTGTCGATCAATTCTGGCTCAAGCAGATCTGAGGAGTCTCTAGGTAGTTGTTGGCGTTCGCAGCCCATAGCTCTTCCCTATCTTACTTCTTCATGTTCTTAGTTTCTATATTAAACTCTGTAGTTTGATTTGGAGTATTCCAGATTGTTTAGATGCTCATGACTTGTGACACCCCGGTATCAGGCTGTTTTTAGTTATTTTTCATAAATTATGCTATTATCTGTTAACTTTGGATTATCTTATCATGCTTTAGATTTATTTATTATGGTTTAACTATCAATAATTGGTTATGTGAAGTGTCAACTGGCCTTGTCTTCACCAGAGGCGCCATCACGACCAGGTCCGGGTTTAGGGTCGTGACATTTTGTGAGTCAAATATTGAGGCAAGGATGTTAACTATTGTGCTTAGTCTATTTTAAGTATACTTGGTGTGATGTTTTAGGAGAGTTGTTTAATAAGGTTGTGTCTTTATAAAGTTTAGTTTGACTGCTCGAGGACGAGCAATGGTTTAAGTGTGGGGTGTTGATGGTAGGCTATAATCTCGTGTTTTAGTTGCCTATTGCACTCTAATTTACTGCACTTTAATTGAGTTTGAGCTTTAATCGCCAGTGTTTTACCCTAATTGTATGTTTTATGCCTCTTAGGATTGACTTTAAGCTATATAGATGTTATGGAATAAATTTGAGTGATTTGGAGCTTTGAAGTTTGGGTAAAAGCCCAAGGGATTAAGCCATGCTTGTACATTTCTGCCGCCTGTTGAATTTGCAAGCTCCCTGATAAACCCAACTACCACACAACGTTGTGCGTCGACCCATGTGATGCGCGTGTGCATTTTTTTATAGAGTAACAATCCTATTTCGGCTAGGAAAAGGTTGTTTCATTTGGGCCTGACCCTGGTTAGTATAAATAAATGTAAAAATGTTATTTTTGGGTCTTTTGATACATCTTAGACCTAAGGAATCCAAGGAAAAAGGTGGAGAAGCAAAAGCTCAAGGAATTCGTCATTCAATCCTCACTCAAGATATGAGATTGGATCGTTTTATGTGTTCCTTTAACTTAATCATATTTTTGATGAATTACGCCATATCCATGGAGTAGTTCTCTTTAGGGTTTGATGGATTTGGTGTATTGATACTTGTGTGCGAATATTAACTCTAGTTTTATGTATTTGAATAGTTTTGGATGTTTTAATCGTTGCATCTATATTCACTAGTTTATGTAATCATGAGAGACATAACTTGTGATGTCTTTGTATTATATTTTGTTGGTTGAATTCATTAATTCTTCATGGTAATTGGAAGAGTCTAGTTGAATTGTTGATTAAACCTAGTTAGGAGGATAATCGAGAGAGGTTCTCCTAATGACCAATCTATTATGAATTCTTTCATATCTTCACGTGCTTAAAATTGGTTAATCTCATGAGATTGAGACCTAATCGATAGAGGAGTTTCTTCTTTACAATTTAACTAATAACCAAGTGAATTTGAGAGACTCACTTGAACATTAGAAGTGGATTATCTAGATAGATCCCAAAAAAATGTCTTGGACCTATCCTATCAACCATATCTTCTCCCATTGATATCTTCTTTTGCTCGTTACTTGCATTGATTGTCATTAGTCAATAGTTAGAATCGTAGTTAATTTTAATTTTAAAACCCATAAATCACAATTGTTGATCATCTTGGATAGCAATCTAGCTACGAACTACGATAATATTTTATAACTCCAAACCATGTGCATATAATATCATATTTTACTATATTCGAATACCGAGCATATTTTCGTGTGTGTCCTGCGCTAGTGAAGGTTACCCCTATCAGCTGAAAAGTAGTAACTTCAACTACACTGGTCTCCAAAATACCTGTTGTACGAAGAATCAACTGACACATGCCTAGAAAATCCTGAGCATTCTCTTACTCCTCCCCTTGAGTTCTAGAGGTTTAATCCTCCCGAACCGCTCCAACCTCTTATGCTCCTCATCACTCAAAGGCGGACAACCTCCACCCAAGCAGCAGTAACTAGTTGTGCTGGTAGTACTCCCGGTGTCTTGAGTCCTAGAGCTAGATGCTTTGTAGTACCGCCGGTGGGAGTCTGGGCACCTCCACTCGCCTGTGAAGTGGCTGGTACAACTGGAACCGAAATCGGTTGAGCTAGGCTGGTGTGCACAGTCAAAATTTGGGCTAAGTCCTCCTGAAGGCCAGGAAAAAAATGGGCACTACTAGTGCCTGAGCTTGTCCTACCGGCTCAATAACATCCGGTGCCTGCTCCTCAGTTAAGGAAACTGGTTGCTTAACAGGTACTGCTCTGGCTGTAGTGCAAGGTACACCTTGGCCTCTACCGCGGCCCCAGACTGTCGTGACACTAACTGGTGGTACTGGTGGCCGTCTGCCTGATCCAGTCACACATATCCTCACTATCTGTGGGAGAATAGAATAGTCTAGTTTCAAACATCGAAAATGACAAATGCATATTGCGATAATGCAAGAAAGTGAAGTTTCCTAATAGATGGGTAGCCTCTTGAAAAGAATTACAGACGTTTCTGTACCGATCAATAAGACGCAACTAAAATTGCTCGTGACTCGTGAGACCTAAGCAACCTAATCTTCTACTACCAACTTGTCAGAACCCAAATCCACTAGTCGTGAGGCACCAAACCCAACCCGCTAGGTTATCAAACAACCATATAATAACAAAGAAATCGAATAATCATGGTTCAATAAACTCAATAGCTAAAAACTATCATAAAGTATTTGTGATTAAAACCATAATACTCCTACAACCATCCCTAAAATATGGTGTCAATGAGTACACGAGCACTATCGAATAACAAGATACAAGCAAAATCATTTAATACATCTGTTTAAATAATAGAATATTAAAGATTGAAATGTCTGAAAGAGAACTTCAACGACTACGAATGACATAACGGCTACCTCGTAGTCTCCAAAGGCTGGCAACAACTCGAGTCTATAAATCACCTCGACCGGATGTACCTGGATCTGCACACAATGTGTAGAGTGTAGTGTGATTATAATTGACCCCATGTACTGAATAAGTAACAATACTAAACTTGGGCTGAAAGTAGTGGCGAGCTCAAAACAATTGGCAAATGCCAATATCAATAATTGGTAATATTTCAAAATATAGAGGAAAAACCTTATAAACAAGTAGCTCAATGATATCATGTTCAACAACTTGTTCACATTTTAGAAATGTAGATATACATTCAAGTATAACAGTTAATTCCCAACACGGATAAAATAATTCATTTAACATCTAGCATGTGGAAGGTACACCTCTATGCCTAAATGTAAAGCATACATGTCAATCAACAAAGTCATAGTGGATCCATCAATATTTACACTTAGCACTGTACAAGTACCCCACATCATCAAAGCACGCATATAAAACACTATGTTTGCGCCCACCACTAGCATTTTAGGGTTCGGAGGGGAGGATCCCACCCAAACACTAATCATAATAATTTAGCCCAATAGTGACGCCAGGTGCATGTGTCACCTCAAAAATCAATACCAAACCGGACTTATGACGCAAACTCAGTCATTTACCATTCATGTCTTAGATGGGGTCATTAACGCCTTGTAGGACAGAGCTGCATCCATTCTACAAAAGTGCAATAATATCTTCTCTCTCTTTCTCCTCTATAACTTGCTTATCCTTGCTAGTTCAAAGTCGTTACTTCGTTGTCTTCTTGTCTGTTCTTCACTTATCACTTGGTATTGACCCGAAGTCATCTCGATACCCTTTGCATTGTTGTTTGTTCTTTGTCGTATACCTTAGTATTGGCCAAAAAGAGTCTTGTTTGATTATACCTTCAAATATTATCCCATCCCCGATAACTCGAGCTCGACCCCGAGGTCCTTCATCGATCAGACCTACGCCCGAGCAGCAGGCCCTAAGGTTCCATTACTATCTCGTTTTAGCTTGATTTTCATCGATGAAATTACATATCATTAGCACCAACTGCTCTAACAACAAGCTTGGGAATAGATCTTGTATCTTTAGAATCCCATTTACAAATTTAGTTGTTGTTACCATTTTCACGGTAAAAAGTTTGGCGCCCACCTTGGGGCTAAAATAATAGTGATTATTTTCTTTCTAGTTTCATCACACCAACACACATTATCTTTTACACTTTTTCTTGCCCAAGATCCTTTGATTTCAGGTTAAAATGTTTGGCTTGGTAAACGGAATCGAAAACGACAACCTCGAAAATCACGGGGAAAATGGCATGGCTGTCCCGGTCGCTAGAGCACGGCTACAAAATACCGATAACATGCCCGGACCGATCCCAGCGGACGCAGACTCGCAGGACGCACAACAAGTCGATGAAACCTCTCACACCAATAGGAGCATACGGAACAGTGACCGACAAGAAGCTCAACAAACCCCAACAGCTGGCCATTGCTTAGTTGCAAAGCCACTCGAGAACCCCCAGCACAGCAGCAACGAAGATAGCTCCGCCCGCCGAGCAAGTACCCGAAAGGTCAAGCAATAACGGGCCAGTAGCTAACCCCGCCATAGTAAAGATGCTCGAGGACCTCACCAAGATGATCGAGTCAGGTGAGAAGATGATCACATCCAACGATAAAAAGGTCGAGACCTACAATTCTTGGGTGGATCAAATTCCGGGAGCACCCCGGCCTAAAAAGGTTTGGATTCGAAGAAGTTCATACAAAGGCCGTTCCTAGAGGTAGAGGCCCCAAAGCCCATTCCAAAAAGTTTAGAATGCGAAACTCCCTAAGTACAATGGTACCAACGACCCTAACACAACACGTTACTGCCTATACCTGCGTCGTAAAAGGTAATGATATAAAAAATGACGAGATCGAGTCCGTATTGCTGAAAAAATTCGGAGAAACACTTTTGAAGGGGGCCATGATGTGGTACCACAACTTGGCTCCCAACTCCATAGATTAATTTGCCATGTTGGTAGACTCCTTCGTAAAGGCACATGCTGGAGCCATCAAGGTGGTAACAAGGACGTCTGATGTTTTCAAAATTAAGTAGAGAGAGAACGAGATGTGGTGGGAATTTGTGTCTCGCTTCCAGATGGAACGGATAGAGCTACCGCCAATCTCCGACAACTGGGCGGTACAGTCCTTCACCCAAGGCCTAAACGAACGAATCTCGGTGGCCTCAAAGCAGCTGAAGAAAAACTTGATCGAATACCCTGTCGTGACCTGGTCGGACGTCCAGAACTAGTACCAGTCAAATATCAAGGCCGAGGATGACCAATTGGGAGCCCCTTCGGGCTCAGTGTACCCAAATAGGCTCCTAGTAAAAGAGTCAAAAGCAAACAAAGAAAGGTACAAACCGTACCTCGAACACAGAAGGAACGCCCCAATGCACAACCTACCTCGCAACGATCGAAGGATGTATCGAGGAGAGGACACTCGAGGGCTCACCAACAGAACCAGGTTTGATCGAAACATGGCGCTAACGAACGCACCCCACTTATTGAAATACAACTTCTGCGTTGATGTTTCGGACATCGTGTTCACTATCAGCAAGATCAGAGACGCCAAGTGGCCCAGACCAATACAGTCGGACCCTTCACAGAGAAATTACAACCTAATGTGCGAGTTCAACAACACGCACAGTCATAGGACCGAGGATTGCCATCAGCTACAGGAGGATGTGGCACGACTGCTCAACAAAGGGAACCTCCAGGAATTCCTTTGCGATCGGGCCAAAAATTAATTTCGAGAGAGGGAAGCGACGAAGAAAAACAAGGCAAATGAGCCACAACATGTCATCTGCATCATCATGGGGGCGTTGATTCCCCACAAGAACCTGTAATGAGAAGGACGAAAATATCCATCACCAGAGAAAAAGGGACTCGGGGATACATCATCGAAGACGCCCTCACATTCAGCGAAGTGGACACCGAGGCCCTATCTCAACCCCACAATGACGCCCTAGTAGTCTCCTTCCTTGTAAATTCTTTTCAAATAAAACATGTACTCGTGGATCCAGGTAGCTCGGCCAGTAACATCAGGTCGAAGGTGATTGAACAACTCGGGCTGCTCGAACAAATCGTGCCTGCTACCCGGGTCCTCAATGGATTCAACATGTCTAGCGAAATGACGAAAGGAAAAATAGTCATCCCATTTACCGTGGCCAGCACAACCCAAGACACCAAGTTCCATGTCATCGATAGAGAAATGAGGTATAACGCCTTTTTTGGACGACCTTGGATACACTACATAAGATCAGTACCATCCACCCTCCACCAGGCGATAAAATTCCCATAAAAGGACGAGGTCAAAACTGACTCTAGGGAGCAACACGCAACAAGGGAAATGTTCGCTATACACGAATCAGTACCGACGCTCGTGTCCCCACCCTCGAATGAGACAACGAGCAAGACAGGTCTCTCCCCCGGTCGAACTTGACAAAAAAGAATACAGATTCACGCCGCATCTTCGCCCCCGAGAGGATATAATATACCGACCCCAAGGCATCTCCGGCATGCCTCGTTTCAAAGTACGACCATTATCTTTTTTATTATTTCAAATTCAGAATTAACCTCCAGGCAGGCACCCGATCAGAGCTGCCAAGACGATAATGCTATTGCAAGACCTCGGGACCCCAAACGTGCGCCCGTTGTACTCTTTTCCTTTGACCTAGTTTTTATCCCAGAAGAAAAGTTTTGCCGGCAAGGTTTTTAACGAGGAAACGTCTGCAATCCGCTTAAGGGGAAACTCCGCAAAAATATTCAAGAACTATCCCTTCGGTCGACTTTTCAAGCGAGGGGCACTTCCCCCGGAAAACTGCCCGCTCGAAGGAGTTTTGAAAAACACCAAATAAGGTTTCCTATAGGAAAAGACGTATCGTGAAGACTGCCGATATAGCCAGGCCCTGTCGGCAAAAACATGTACTATTATATCAAGCAATCAAAAATACCTTTTGTCAAAAAATAAAGGGAAATCCTTCTCGCAATCAGGTAACAAACCATTTCACCAGAACGCCCCGAAGAACTCGGGAAAGGGTTCCAGCATTTCAAAAAATGCCCCAACGACCTCCGGCTTGAGGCTCTGAAAGCACAAAAAAAATTCAGGTACGACAAACCCCCAAGCAATCGGCTCTGGCCCGATATAGGTCAACGTATCACAACAAATTATATTACGACGGTGGATTGAAGGATATCCTCCATCGCCCCATTCTCCGAACAATAAAATCACAAGATATTCCCGGCAGGGATCCCCTTCGCCAGACGCATCACGAGATACTTGAAGACTTAGCACCCGCAATTCAGCACCATACGCTGGAAAACCCAAAATTGTAAGACCGCTAGCGGGCAGCCTCGGCGTAACCAGATCTATTATATATTACACAAACTGTAAGACCTCAACAGGCATGACAAACTGTAAGACAACAACAGGCATGAAAATCCCGAAGTTTATATTATACATCGCATTTGTAAGAATCCCTACAGGGCATACCCTCGGTGTAGACACCTAAACTATCACTCGGGATCATAAATGGTTACGGCCAAACCCATATGACTACGGTGAAAACGTCTGATACAACCAAAATTACATGATTCAGGGATGTACGACTGTCGCTAAAATCATAGGCCACTACTTCGAATTTACTTTGGAAAGAACTGGTTAAAACAAGCTTCCCTCAACGGGCAAAAATGAGCTCCGACCATGACATCTCCAAATCGTAAGAGCGTCGATCTACTCAACCTACGTACCTTCAGAGGTGCTCGAAACATCGCCGATAATGACTTGAAATTGAGGTTCTCCGGAACCGACGACGGGTCAGGCAAAATCTTTTGAATGACATTAACGAGCGAAAAACAAAGCCTACAAAAAGCCCAAGGGAAAAAATAGCGTAAGAGCCATTGTCTCCAGCTAAGCAAGCCTCCAGGACACATATCAAAAGGTCTCTACAACCAAACAAGTGTAAGAGCCATCGTCGCCAGCTAAAAAATCGACAACTTTATGATTAAAGTGAGGTCAAATCGTAACCCGATTCGGAGATCGGATCAAAAATAGTTAACTAAGAAAGCCTCCGGGCCACATATCAAAAGGTCTGTACGACCAAACAAGCGTAAGATGCATCATCGCCAGCTAAAAAAATTGACAATTTGAGGACTAAAATGAGCTTGATCGTAACCCGATTCGGAGACCTGATCCAAAATAGTTAAACTATGCAAGCCTCCAGGCAATATTTTGAAAGGTCTCAACGATAAAAAAGGTTCAATTAAAGCTCGGATCGCAACGTGGTCCAGAGACTGGACCCGAAATGGCTAAACTACAATGTGCCTAAGGGCACGACATAAATGCCACTATCACTAGCTGAGTGAGTCTTCGGGCCACGCATCTGTAAGGTCGCTTCGACCCGAAACACAAAAGGCCATTGCCGTCCGCCTATGTAGGCAGGAAAGAACTTTAGGGTCAATTAAAGCTCGAGTCGCAACACGACTCAGAGACAGGACCCAAAACTGTTGAAACAACCAAACGCCCAAGGGAAGAAAATAAAAATCATCATCGCAAGCCTAAACAAATGCAAAACTAGAGGGTATATTAAGATTAAGTCGGATCCCTACTTGGAGAATGAACCCGAAGATGGTTAAAGCATGAAAGCCTAAGGGCAAACCCGAGATCGAATCGACCCAACTGAAACTCCAATGAGAAGAAATATAGAAGATACAAGTTGCGGGTTCCCCCACTTATTGCTTACATATTGACGACGAAGCGCGACCTCAACCCTCGTCATATAACGAAGGCTATAGCATGCCCCACAGAGTTCTCAAGCTATGGTTACAGCTCCAGTTGCTAACCCACATGCTCATCTAGCTAGATGTGGATCTCGGGAAGGTAGAGGTCTCCCTAGAGGGGGAGGCCAGACCCAATAATATGTTTTTCATGCCCGTTCCAATGCTATTGCCTCTGATTCTATCATCATAGGTATTATACTGGTTTGTCACAGAGATTCGTTGGTTCTATTCGATCCAGGCTCCACTTAATCTTATGTGTCTTCTTATTTTGGTCCGCATTTTTGTGTACCTTGAGATTCTTTGAGTTCCCCTATTTATGTTTCTACTCATGTGGGAGATTCTCTTATTGTGGACCGCATTTATCGGTTGTGTTTTGTTGCTCTTAGTGGTTTTGAGACCAGAGCTGATTTATTGTTGCTCAACATGGTAGATTTTGATATTATCTTGGGCATGGACTGGTTGTCGCCCCATTATGCTATTCTTGAATGTCACACCAAAATTGTGACACTGGCTATGCGAGGTGTGCCGCGTGTTAAGTGGAGGGGTACTTTAGATCACACCCCTAGTAGAGTTATTTCTTTCCTTAAGGCTCAACGAATGGCTGAGGAGGGGTGTGACGCGTATTTAGCTTATGTGCGAGATGTCAGTATTGATACCCCTTCAATTGATTCAGTCCCAGTAGTACAGGATTTTCCCGATGTGTTTCCAGTTGAACAGCCGGGCATGCCGTTTGATAGAGATATTGATTTCGACATTATCTATTGCCGTGAACTTAGCCCATTTCTATTCCTCCGTATTGTATGGCTCCTCTTGAGTTGAAGGAGTTGAAGGATCAGTTACAGGAATTGCTTGATAAGGGTTTTATTCGTCCCAATGTATCACCTTGGTGTGCTTCCGTCTTGTTTGTGAAGAAAAAAGATGGTTATATGCATTTGTGTATTGAATATCGCTAGTTGAACAAGGTTACCATGAAGAACCGTTATCCTTTTCTCGTATTGATGATATGTTTGACCAGCTTCAGGGCGCATGGGTGTTTTCTAAGATTGACTTGCGCTCAGGTTAAAATTAGTTGAAGATTCGGGAGCTAGATATCCCGAAGATTGCTTTCAAGACTCGGTACACATATTCCTTGTTATGTCATTTGGGCTGACCAATGCCCTAGCAGCCTTTATGCACTTGATCTACAATGTATTCCGGCCGTACCTTGACTCGTTCATCATTGTCTTTATGGATGATATTCTGGTGTATTCTCAGAATCGGGAAGATCATGAGAAACATCTGAGGACTGTGAGAGAGAAGAAGTTATATGCAAAGTTCTCGAAATTTGAGTTTTGGTTGGATTCCATGGAATTCTTAGGCCACGTGGTATCGAGTAAGGGTATTCAGGGGGATCCGATGTAAGTAAAGGCCGTGCAGAGTTGGACCATACCATCCTCAGCTATAGAGATCTGTAATTTCCTTGGCTTGGTAGGTTACTACTGTTACGCCCCGCAATATTATGTCAATATTACGTCCTACAATATTAAGTTACGACAGTGTTGTACTCGACAGTATTACATTACGATGACATTAAGCTTTACAGTAATAAGTTACGACGATGTTGCATCCTGGAGTATTTTACGTTAAATTTGTCGTAAGGTAACTGACATTAGTCCAAGGAAAAGATTATTTGGGGATTATAAGGATTATGCTATTTCGCAAGTGATTAGTAAATTTATAAAGGTGAAAGGGGGAGCAAGTCTAAGAAAACGAATAGATTAAAAAGAAAACGAATAAAATATGGCCCGAGCTAAAATACCCGGCATTTATGGACTAGTGTCATACAAGGTACTACATGGCTATGTTAGTAAGGTGTACAAGGTATGTTAAAAGAGAGTAGTATTTAATTAAGTTGAGATAATTTTTAGATTATACGGGTAATAGATTAATTACCGGGTAACGAAATATTACCCGGTTAACTAATAAGTGGATTAATTAATTAATTATCCCTCCCTATCCCACGTGGCAAGAAGCCACACAATTAGAAATGACTATGTCATCATTTCTGCCAGATGGGTTGTATCAATTAACCCAAGGCATGACTAAGCCTTAGCAAGTGAGACTTAGCTAGTGAAACAATTGACTAGATAAAAAGAATGGGGCATATTTCTGTATTGTGGGTTTTCAAATCAAGAAAGCTAGAAATGTTCAAACACCAAGAAAGCTAGGAACATTTAGAAACCAAGAAAACTAGATACGTTAAAAAATCAAGGAAGCTAGAAACGTTGAAATGAAGTAGTATTTTCACCCAACATTTAAAAATTCATAGCAAAGATTGGTTCCAATTTCAGAAGCAGAAACGTATATTTCAAATAATTCAAGTCAAAGAATTTCGTTCCAATTACGTCTTATTCTATCAGAAAAAGAAATTTTGTCCATATTTCGCAGAAGCGGATTCGTTCAAATAATTCTAGGAACAGGTACGTTAAGGCTATCCCTTCTTTCTTTTGGCATGATCCATACGATACGAATGGAACGTGCAAATGCACAAATTCCATGAATGACTCTATTCATAGAAGTATTAGAGATATCTGTGTTCTTGAATTTCAGTGTGTTATAATGTCTTATCATTTGTTCATGGGTCTTAGAAAAATACGAAAGTTGAAAAGAGTTTACTTTATGATATTACTCATAGGAAAAATGGTCTTATGACATTTCGAATGATTTTATTGACGTACTTTTTATGCACTGCATTCATGTGCATTGACCCATGACTTAGACAGCGTTATATATGCATATATATGTATATATATGTATATGGGATATGGGAAAAAGGTTACGACATTATATATGCACCACCACCTGATCAGCTGGTATATGATGATGATGTTGCCCACAACGGCTAAAATATGATTCAAACGGCATTATATACGCGTATATATGTATGTATTCAAATGGCGTTATATACACATATATTTGTATGTATTCAAACGGCGTTATATACGCATATATATGTATGTATATATATGTACATGGGATATGGGAAAGGTTATGGTGTTGTATATGCACCACCACCTGATCAGCTGGTATACGATGATGATTTTGCCCACAGTGGTCGGTATGATATAATGGAATGCCCTCAGATGCCGATGATGTTATGAAACATGTACCTATGCACGACATGACATTCATACGCACATGCATGACGCTAAAAGTAATTTATGATTTACAAAGTTATTCAGACTTGCAGGTTGAGTCATGTACTCTATATTTCTTCCATGTCTTTGATGTACTTACTTATGTGCCTTACATACTCGGTACATTATTCGTACTGACGTCCCTTTTTCCTGGGGACGCTGCGTTTCATGCCCGCAGGTCCCGATAGACAGGTCGAGAGCCCTCCAAGTAGGCTATCAGCTCAGCGGAAGATGTTGGTGCGCTCCATTTGCTTCGGAGTTGCTTGTTTGGTTAGTATGATTTGGACGTTTATTGTTTGGTATGGCGGGACTCTATCCCGACCTTTATGACATTTATGTATTCGTAGAGGCTTGTAGACATATTTCGTGTACGTGAAAGATTGTACGACCTTGTCGGCCTATAAATTGAGTTTATAAATGATTATGTTGGCCTATTAGGCCCATATGTCACGGGTATATGATAATGTAATAAGAAAAATAGGTTACGTTGGTACTCGGTTGAGTAAGGTACTAGGTGCCCGTCACGGCCTATTGGTTTGGGTCGTCACAACTACCGTCATTTTGTTGAGGGGTTTTCGTCAATTGCAGCCCCTATGACTAGACTGACCCAGAAGGGTGCATCATTGTAGTGGACTGAAGAGTGTGAGGCAAGCTTTCAGAAGCTCAAGACTGCATTAACTACAACCCCAATTTTGATACTGCTAGGTTTGGGGTCTCACACAATCTATCATGATGCCTCAATGATTGGCCTTGGAGCGGTTTTGATGTACGATGGTAGGGTGATTGCCTACGCTTCTAGACAGTTGAAGGTTCATGAAAAGAATTATCTGGTCTACGACCTTGAATTAGCTGCCATTGTACACGCCCTATAGATCTGGCATCATTATTTGTATGGGGTTCCTTGAGAGATTTATACTAATTATCGGAGCTTACAGCACTTGTTCAAGCAAAAGGATCCAAATTTGCGCCAGAGGTAGTGGTTAAAGTTGCTGCAAGATTGTGATATTAGTATTCTATATCATCCGGGCAATGCCAATAAGGTGGTTGGCGCTTTGAATCGTCAAGCAGAGAGTTTGGGGAGTTTGTCTTATTTACCAGCCTCGGAGAGGCTCATGGCGATGGATGTTCAGGCCTTAGCCAGGCAGTTTATGAGATTGGATCTTTCGAAGCCCAGTCGAGTTCTAGCTTGCGTTGTTTCTCGGTGTTCCTTATTTGATCATATCAGGGAGCGTTTGTATGATGACCCTCATTTGCTTGTCCTCAAGGACAAGGTCCAACATAGTGATGCCAGAGATGTGACTATTTGTGATGATAGTGTATTGAGGATGTAGGGTCTGATTTGCGTACCCAATGTTGATGGGCTTCGGGAGTTGATTCTGGAGGAGGCCCATAGTTCACGGTATTCCGTTCATCCTGGTGCCGCAAATATGTATCAGGATTGGAGGCAGCACTTCTAGTGGAGGCAGATGAAGAAAGATATAGTTGGATTTGTCGCTCGGTGCCTCAACTGTCAACAGGTAAAGTATGAGCACGAGAGACCAGGTGGGTTGCTTCAGCAGATAGAGATTTCGGAGTGAAAGTGGGAGGAGATTTGTAATTGGGCTCCCATGGACTTCGAGAAAGTTCGATGTAATTTGGGTGATTGTGGATCGGCTAACCAAGTCAGCGCACTTCATTCCTGTGTGTAGTACCTATTTTTCGGAGCGCCTAGCGGAGATTTATATCCGGGAGATTGTTCGTCTATACGGTATTCTAGTTTCCATTATTACATATAGAGGTACTCAGTTCACATCACGATTTTGGAGGGCCGTTCAGCATGAGTTGGGTACTTGGGTGGAGTTGAGTACAGCATTTCATCCCTAGATTGACGGACAGTCCGAGCATACTATTCAGATTTTTGAGGATTTGCTCTATTCGTGTGTAATTGAGTTTGGAGGGTTTTGGGATTATTTCTCCCCATTGGCGGAGTTTGCCTACAACAACAACTATCAGTCCAGAAATCAGATGGCACCGTATGAAGCTTTATATGGTAGGCGGTGTAGATCCCCGGTAGGTTGGTTTGAGCTGGGTGAGGCTAAATTATAAGGCACAGACTTGCTTCAGGATGCTTTGGAGAAGGTTAAGGTGGTTCAAGATAGACTCCGTACAGCCCAGTCCAGACAGAAGAGTTACGCAGACCGGAAGGTTCGTGATGTTTCCTATATGATTGGATAGCGGGTACTGCTTCAGGTATCGCCTATGGAGGGCATTATGAGATTTGGGAAGAATAGGAAGTTGAGTCCGAGGTTTATTGGCCCTTTTGAGATATTGTGGCATGTTGTGGAGGTTGCTTATGAGCTAGCATTACCTCCCAGCTTGGCAAGATTTCATTAGGTATTTCATGTTTCGATGCTCCGGAGGTATCATGGCAATCCATTGCACATGTTGGATTTCAGTTCTATCCAGTTGGACAAGAATATATCTTATGTTGAGGAGCTAGTGGAAATATTGGACAGGCAGGTTAGAACGCTGAGGTCAAATAACATTGCATTAGTAAAGGTTCAGTGGCGGGGTCAGCCGGTCGAGTAGGTGATCTGGGAGACCGAGCAGGATATGCACATCCGTTACCCTCATCTTTTCACTACTTCAAGTATGTCTCTATTCTTGTTCGAGGACGAACGAATGTTTATGTGTAGGAGGATGTGATGATCCTGCCGGTTATCTTAAGATTTAACGTACCAATCCCCTTATAACTGCTTTCCTTATGTTTAATTTGGCTATTTTGATTTGTCGGGATGTCCGATTTTGAGTTTTGGAGAGTTTTGGGACACTTAGTCCCTAAAATGAGAGCTTAAGTGTTGGAAATTTGAACGTAGTTGGAACAATGTGAAGACGGCCTCAGAATGGAATTCTGATAGTTCTGTTAGCTCTGTTGGGTGATTTTGTGTTTAAGAGCGTGTTCTGCTGGTATTTTGAAGGTCCGTAGCTAATTTAGGCTTGAAATGCCGAAAGTTGAATTTTTTATGTTTCCGGTTTGATAGTGAGATTTTGATCCGAGGGTTGGAATGGAATTTCAGAAGTTGGAGTAGCTCCATAGTGTTGAATGTGACGTGTGTGCAAAATTTCAGGTCATTCGGACGTGGTTTGATAGACTTTTTGATCCAAAGCGTAAACTTAGAGTTTTGGAGTTCTTAGGCTTGAATATGTGGTTGATTCATTATTTTGATGTTGTTTTAGGTGTTCTACGGATTGGTATAAGTTTGGATAGTGGTATATGACTTGTTCGTGCTTTTGGTTGAGGTCCTGGAGGCCTCGGGATGATTTCAGATGTTTGACGCAAAGGTTTGGAGTTGAAAGTTGCAGCTGAAGCTTTATGTCTTCTGTCATAACTGCACCTGCGGCTTGGGGATCGCAAGTGCGAGATCGCAGAAATGGTCGAGCAACCGCAGAAGCGGTTTAAAACAAAAAGGGAGATGACCGCAGAAGCGGCACTGCATTTGCGGTAAGGGAGTCGCAGGTGCAGAAATCCTCCATAAGTGAAAAGTCGCATATGCGACCATATCCTTGCAGAAGCGATACTGCAGATGCGGTCCCAGAGCCACAGAAGCGGATTAGCTGGGCAGAAACATATAAATTCTTGTCTTCACGAATTTGAGCTATTTTCACCTCTTTTCAAATGGGAATAAGCCTTGGGAGCATTTTCAAGAGAGATTTTCGGAGGAATTCATTGGGGTAAGGTCTTTGGTCCCTAAACTCATTATTGGGTGATTTTTATCATTATAAACATGAAAATTTAAGGAAAATCATTGGTAATTTGGGGGTTAGGGCTTGACTAATTAGAGACCTTTGAGTGATGATTTGAGGGACTATTTGAGGTCCGATTTTGGTACTTTTAGTATGACTGAAGAGAGTGTGAGGAGTCTGGAAATGTGAATTTCACGTGATTCCGAGATGTGGGCCCGAGGGGCATTTTGGTCATTATACCTTATTTCGCGCTTTAGCTTAGAATTTCTTTGTAGAATCAGTTACTTGAAGTGTTATTTATGCTATGAAATTGAATTGAATAGATTTGGGCCATTTGGATTCGAGTACTCATGGCAAGAGCGTAATTTCGGATTGATTTAAGTTGGTTCGAGGTAATTGTCTTGCCTAACCTTATGTGAGGGACCTCCCCCTTTGGATTAGGTATATTTGATAATTGAAATGCCTTATATGTGAAGTGACGAGTGTGTACTTGAGCTAATTGTTGAAAATCCGGTCTTCTTTAAGTAATTTCAATTGTGTTCCTTTTTCCCATTTTTTACTACTTGCAATTTAAGCCTACTATTAGCTTAGGAAAAGCATGTTTAATTGAATTAATTGCTTATTTGCTTAAGCTGCCTTAATTGTATTATGTGAAGCATGTTAGGTTAGAATTACCTATTTTACTTGTACGAAATTGAGCTTAACTGAGTATTCCTTTGTGTTGCTGCTGTGTGTTTTACTTTGGGACTACAGGACGACATTCCGGGAGATCACCTGTACGTATTTATGATTTGAGTTGAAGTACAAGATACCGAGAGATCCCTGGTACGTATATACCAAGAGATCCTTGGCATGTATTTTGAGGATACCAAGAGATCCCTAGCATATACTGAGGATACCAATAGACCCTCGGTATACCAAGAGATCCCTGGCATATATTGAGGGTACTTAGAGATCCTCGAGATACTAAGAGATCCACAGTTATTATCCTTGTGAAGCGTGGTATTTCCTTGTGATTGTTTTTATCTCTGTTCCAGTTATTTTATTCTTTATTATCTTGTATTAACTTCTTATTGTCTGCTTTCAACTGTACTGCTTATCTTATTATGTCATCCCTTATATTTTATTTAATCTCAGTAGGGCCCTGACCTTTCTCGACACTACCCGACCGAGTTTAGGCTTGGCACTTATTGAGTACCGTTGTGGTGTACTCATGCCCTTTCTGTGCATGTTTTTCATGTGCAGATCCAGGTACCTCCATGCAGACTTTCCAAGCTTGAGTCAAGGCGTTCATAGAGACTCTGAAGTATATATGTCGTGTTCGCAGACCGAAGAGTCCCTTTTCTACTCTCCCTTTTGTATTAGCCCTTCCGTACTTGTATGCTTTTTAGATATTCTAGAGTGAGACGTTGTATACTTTTAAAGGATTGTGATCATGAGATTCTGGGTTTTGGGAAAATGTGCTTAGCTTTCGAGAGTTATTATTTTGTATGCCAAGCGGCACTTAAGATTTACTGTTTTACTTCACTATTTTGGTTTTAAATTATTTCTTCCGCAAATTGGTTTATTTTTCCGTATTGTTAGGCTTACCTAGTCGTATAGACTAGGTGCAGTTATGATGGCTCACGGAGGGAGAACCGGGGTCGTGACATTCACTTTCTCACTCTCGAATCCTTCCCTCACCCTGATGCTTCAGAAATATGGTCAAAATAAGCCTAAACAT
This sequence comes from Nicotiana sylvestris, assembly GCF_000393655.2. Lineage (NCBI taxonomy): Eukaryota > Viridiplantae > Streptophyta > Magnoliopsida > Solanales > Solanaceae > Nicotiana > Nicotiana sylvestris. Next base: position 55,150,086 of record NC_091064.1, read on the forward strand.
ATGTTTTAATGATATGGGATCAGATTTAAAAATTAGAAATTTTGAGCGCCGACACAAATCTGTGGTCCGCAGACCTGTTTTTCGGTAGCATAATGTGCCGTAGAACACGCCTCCAAGAATTTGGTTAGAAATCAACTCAAATCTCTGCTTCACTCTGCGGCGGTTATGCGGTCCGCATATCAGATCTGGGGTCGCATATTTGGACGCACAATTGCCCTGAATTTCCAAACATTTTCTTCAACTCACCAACATACTGCTTAGCTCTAAAAGTCCAAACTGCGGCGAGCAAGAATCTCAACAATCTTTAACACATGAACCTACTTGGCACCAAGAGATTCCGGGTTTAAGGGGAAAAAGATTTGGGGCCTTATATCCTCCCCCACTTAAGATCATTCGTTCTCGAATGAGGATCAAGGTCTGACATTAGCACCTTATGCAACTCAATTTTCATACCACAGAGCAGCAACCCATATTTTGGCTAACTCCCTACATTTCCAAAAATTTTGGCTGAGTTTCCTTTGTAACTAGGCCTATCCACCTATCAGAGAACCATAGAAAACACATCCTAGCAAGATATATATATGATCAAATAATGCAACATAACACAAAATGAAACCAACTGTGGCCTCATAAGGAATATATAACCAAAAAGTAACATTTGTACATTAGCTGAACAAATGATACAAAATTTATGGGAAGTATCTTTATAGAAACTATTACATGGCTATTCAAACAAATGAGGGTACTTCTTTCTAATTACTTCCTCGGCCTCCCAAGTAGCCTCCTCAACTTGCTGGTTTCACCATAACATTTTTACGGAGGCAATTTCTTTATTTCTCAACTTTCAGACTTGCCTATCATGATTGGCGACTGGAATATATTCATATGATAGTTCTTCATTAGCTTCAATAGTCTAAACTAACACGATAAGTGATGGATCGGTGATTACTTTCTTCAGCATAGACACATGAAATACCGGGTGCACTAATGACATCTCAGGTTGTAGCTCAAGCTTGTACATCACCTAACCAATCCTCTGAATGATTATGTATGGCCCGACATACCTCAGACTTAATTTAACTTTCTTTCTGAACCACATTGTACGCTTCATGGGTGAAACCTTCACGAATACCCAATCATCTTCTTTGAACTCCAAATCTCTCCGACGAACATCCGAATAGGACTTTTGGTGACTTTAAGCAGTTTTCAACTTATCATTAATGATCTTAACCTTTTTCATAGCTTGATGCACGAGGTTTGATCCTATCAACTAAGCTTCCCCAATCTCGAACAACCCAATGAGGGATCTAAATCTCCTACCATATAGCGCCTCAAATAGTTCCATATGCATACTAGCATGATAGTTGTGGTTGTATGCAAACTCTATGAGCGGCAAATTATCGTCCCAGCTACCCTTAAAGTCAGGAACATAAGCACGCAACATATCCTCGAGCGTCTGAATAGTCTGCTCTATTTTCTCTTCGGTCTGTGGATGGAAGGTTGTGCTGAGATTTACTCGTGTAGCTAAAACATGCTGAAATTTTTTCCAAAAGTTAGCTATTAACTGTGCTCCTCGATCTAAAATGATAGAAACTGGAATGCCATGCAACCTGACTATTTCCTTGATATACAACTGAGCATATTGTTCTGTTGTGTCATTAGACTTAATTGGCAACCCACATTGGGATTTCTATTAATCATTTCCCACTTCCACATTGAGATTTTTATGTTCTGAGCCAACCCACCGAGCTTTTGATGCTCGGCCGTCACTTGCTGAAATTTTGGACATTTTGCCATAAAGTCCACCACATTCCTCTTCATGTCATTCCACCAATAGACTTCTTTGAGAACGTTGTACATTTTTGTAGAACATGGGTGTACGTAATACCTAGAATTGTGAGCTTTGGCCATGGTTCTTTCCCGGAGACCATCTACATTTGGAACACATAGTCGCCCTTGGTATCGTAGTGTACCATCATTCATGCTAAGAGAAAAAAGTCATAGTTTTGTTCTTATGAATCCTCTCCTTCAGTTGTACCAACAATGGATCATCGTATCGCTTTTCCTTAACCTCTGCCACAAGCGATAATTCAGCTCTATTCTACACAATTACCCCTCTTTCATTAGAGTCTTCAAGACGAACCCCCATACTAGTCAACTGGTGCACCTCCCGGGCCAAAGGCCTTTTGCAAACCTCCAAGTGAGCCAAACTCCCCATAGATTCTGGCTAAGTGCATCCGCCAGCACATTGGCTTTTCCCGGGTAATATAGAACATCAATATCGTAGTCTTTGAGTAACTCAAGACATCTTCTCTGCCTCAAATTCAATTCCTTCTGTTTGAAAATTTATTGAATGCTCTTGTGATCCGTGAATACATCCACATGGACCCCATACAAATAATGATGCCAAATATTTAATGCAAAAACCACCACCGCAAGTTCTAAGTCATATGTTGGATAATTCTTTTCATGATTCTTAAGTTGTCTAGAAAAATAAGCTATTACCTTGATAGGATACATTAATACACACCAAAGTCCAATTCTCGAAGCATCACAACATACCACAAAGATAGTTGTGCCCCCTGGCAGGGTTACTGCCGGTGTCGAAGTCAATCTTGATTTCAACTTCTGGAAGATCCTTTCACAATCATCGGACCATTGGAACTTAACTGCTTTCTACGTCAATTTAGTCAACAGAATGGCAAGAGTAGAGAAACCCTCTACAAACATCCTGTAATACTCGGCCAAACCAAAGAAATTGCGAATCTCTATTGGGGTTGTGGGTCTAGACCAATTCTTTACTGCCGAAATCTTTTGAGGATCAACCTTAATTCCTTTTTGGAGAAGACATGACCCAAGAATGTAACAGATTCAAGCCAAATTTACATTTTGAAAACTTCGCATACAATTTGTTCTAATGAAGACTCTGTAGAACTGCCCTGAGATGATTGGTGTGGTCTTCCCGACTACGTGAATATACAAGAATTTCTTCAATGAATACTACGACAAATGAGTCAAGAAAAGGCTTGAAATCTCGATTCATAAGATCCATGAAAACTACTAGGGCATTTGTTAGCCTAAAAGACATTGCTAGAAATTCAAAGTGCCCATATCGAGTCTTGAAAGCTGATCTTCCTCCACCAAATGACTCCCCAAGTTGCCCGTAGACCGGGCCTTGCTGCTACCCTCTTGCTCCATCATGTTCTTAAATTTACGGTTCTCTGTAATCCGAGCAAATGCTATCATCTTCCCATAGTTGATATAGGAACTCCAGGCAGCTATAAAAGCCTCGTTAATAGTCAAAGAACTAATCCCCTAAACAAACCAGCGCACCCTAGACTCCATGTGGTACTCCCAAACACTCTTGCTCCCTTGCTTTAGATTCTCAAACACAGTTGCACGGGCTGCCTTTTTCTCACCAGGAAGGAAATGATCGATAAAGGTGTAAGCAAACTCACTCGTGGAGGGCTTCATTCCTAATGGGAGTCTTCCCACAACTCAAACCACGAATAAGACAACCCTTTCTGACGATAGGCAGCCTACTCCACTCCTACTATCTCAATTGCACGCATAACCTTGAGGGTCTTATAAATCTTATCAATAAAATCCTAGGGGTCCTTCTCGGGATTAGCACCCGTGAACACTGGAGGATCTAGCTGAAGAAATATGTTTACCTTAGAACTGTCAAAATCCCCTCGCTGGCTAGAGGAGCTGGGTGCAACATTTGATCTCTGGGCCTGAGAAGCCACTATCTGGGCCAACATCTGTATGTCTCCCCTAAATTCCTCATTAATAACACTAGGACCAGGATCTGGGGCTGGAGGTGGAACTGGAATGTCATTTGGAGGGATCGTACCCTTAGTAGATGTAGGAACTGGTGTAGTTGAATCAAGGAGTGCAGTAGTCAGGGGAATGTCCTCACCCCTCGGTTTCTCACCTGTATTATCAATTATAGAATCGACTACCACTCCTAGGGAAGAATTGGCTCCTTAGTCAGTTCGCTCTCTCTTCCTAGGCTCCATATAGTAAAAGTTAAAGGAATGCACGAGTTAGAGGAGGAACAGTTTCACAACCAACTTTACCGCACGATCCAAAATATCGAAGAAGGGTGTTATTCCTAAATATCCAAGTAGCCTCCAGCTTATATATGTGGTCGAAAACACACCGAAAAAAGGGGTCTACGAGACACAGCTCCGAGACATCTTAGGACACTTTAAAACCTTAAGCTCTGATACAAAGTTTGTCATGCCCCAACCTCGGGGAGCGCGAGCTTGTTAGAAACTTTTTACCCAACTCACTATGATCAAAAGGAGGCATATTTTCATTCACTAGAAAATTGGAAAATCATGTAAGCATTACTAATTCAATTCAAATTTACTTCATCATTGTTAGATTTCAAAAATACATACACATTACGATTTAGTGGAACGAAAGTCGTAAACACAACATAACTCGTTGACCTTTCTAATAACCATATACAAGCCACATAATGTCTACGGATCCACTATTTAGATACAAAAGGGGTACTACAATGGTGCCGGCAACAAGACCTCAGCTATTCCTCACGTACGATACATAATGAACAAAAGATGCATGACCCCGAGTGAAGTGGGGCTCACCAAGTCCGCTGAAGGGAGGAATATGTACTACTAACACTGGTCAACACCACCTACTAAGGAGACACATGCATCCATGTAAGACGCATCGCCCCCGAAAAAAGGGATATTAGTACCGTTGAATGGTACAAGTAGTAATCATAAAATCAATAAAAGCCTTCAACAACACTATAGCACAAAATCAAGGATCACATAAGCTTTCAAGTAAATTTTCATAGATTAAGATTCGGACATTATCAATATCAATACGTCATCATCCATAATACCATCGTACTTTTATACGGGATCAGATCACGACCCGACCGGCTAGGTCGTCTATTGGAGGCATTCACCACAATCACAATTTTAGTTTCAATTTTGGTTTCAATTTCTAGTTTCAATCCCAGCATAGTACCACCATGTGTGCGGCATAGATTCTAATCATGGCCCGATCGGCTAAGTTGTCTCACTCTATACATTACTATTTTCCATCAATCATTTCATTTCATATTTCCCTCACATATCTCAATTTCCTCGACGCGGGTGGCCACAATCGTTACATCACACTTGGCCGCATTTCATAACTAAAGTTCTTTCCAACATTTCACATTATTATCATTCTCAACAAATAAGCCTTTTAATTCAGGATGTTAAGTACACACGACAAAAAGAATAGATCGTAGGTACCTAAAGGCTTTCACATAGTTTGGATAACCATCTTTATTCAAACTCAACTTGAAGTCTAGGCATTTTAGCACATATTCCATATCTTTAACACATTCTCAAATGACAATATAGCATAATAATAGCATTGAAATACATAGTGCACATATATTCTTGCAACACAAACACATTTGGAATAGCAATTTCTACATCGGTCAATTTTGGAACATACACTACTTGCATGGACACCAAGGGGGTTCAATTTCCAAGAAAAGGTGATTTTAGCCATGCATACCTCAATTGATCTTCCCTTAAATTCATACAATAATTCTGGAACTCCTAACAACTTCAATCTATTTTATGAATATTACAAGTTGAACCGTAAAATTAGAAGGATGATCAAGATTCTAGCTCATTTGAGCACATCATCAAGCACTAGGTGTGCATTGCGTTTTTAAGAACCTTTATTGTGAAAGATTTTATCATCATACACCACATCCCTTACAATTTTTAGCTTACATTCTTTACCCACACATGCATGCAAAACAAACAGCCCTCAAGTCCATGAACCATCTTGCTAATTACTCATTTTAGTATAAATTTCGAAATTATGAGTTGGGCATAGATTCTTACCTTCAAGGTGAAGACTTAGTGAACTTTACTTGTCAATCTTCCAGGTTATAAGCAAGAATTGAGGAGAAATTAGTTGAGGATCACTATCTCAGTCTAGGACTCCTTCTCTCACTCTAAAGCATCAGAAATATGCTCAAAATGAGCATAAACTTATGTTTCAACGACATGGGATTGGGTTTAAAATTTTGAAATTTTAAGTGCCAACACAGATCTGCGGTCACATATGCATCCTCCAGAATGGTCGCATAATGGCCCTCAGATTGGAAATTTTTCTACTTCGGTCTGCGGCCAATCTGCGGTTCGCAGACCTATTCTCCGGTCATATAATGCGCCGCAAAAAATCCGTCCAAGAATTTCAATGGGCGTTTCGCGGTGGATTTTGCGGTACGCATATCATATCTGCGATCGTAGATTTGGCCACAAAATTTCCCTAAATTGCCAAACATTTTATTCAACTCGCCAACACACTGCTTAGCCCCAAAAGCTTGCCGCAAAGAATCTCAACAATCTTAAACACATGAACCTATTTGATGCCACGAGATTCTATGTTTTAGAAAAGATAAATTACGAGGCCTTACACTGGACATGCACCTAATTCCAAAATCATTATACGAAGCTATTGGAACCCGCAAAACTCTATTCTGGAGTCGTCTAAACAAAAGTCAAACTCTGGTTAACTCTTTCAACTTAAGCCTTAAACCTTGGGACTAAATGCCCATTTCACTCTGAAACTTCCCCCAAACCAATCCAACCACCCCAGCGAGTCACATAATCAAAAATGAACATAGAAGAAGTAATAGATAGGGTAACGAGGCTATGATACACAAAATGACCATCCATGTCATTACACCCTTAGTGAACGTTCATTTCAGAGAGTCATTAATAGGTCATTTATACTCTTATGGGGCCAACAATTACCCATAATACTCATGCATTCTCAATAAGGCATTTCAAAAAATTTGCAACTTGCATGAACTCTAGTTTGACATTATAGCTACAAAAATTTACTTCACTCATCAAGGATTCTTGTTCTTTCATGTAGATAATGGTGGACTCCAAAACTCTTCCTCTTCAACGTTCCTTTTGTCCTGCTCATTTCAAGATTTAACACTTAATTTCTAGAACAATAAAGGTTTCACTCTTCTTTCACAAAGGAATGTAACAAGCAAATGTTAAAGTACCATAGGCTTGCCCTCATGTAAATCTCCACTAACATAATCTTACTCGGTTCGAAATCAAATAGAACTTCTTTTGGGTTGTAACAAAGGCTTTTGGATTTGGGTTGGATACCGTATGGGATATAAGTTGTTACACCCTTCCTTAAGCACCCCACATCTAATTTCTTGGCTTGCACTTGCCAAAGCCTTAGAGGCATTTATTTTTCTTAGGGGCTAGAGGGACTTTCCATCACTCTTTATTGATCATTTCATTATTTTTCTCCTTTGATGTTCATACTAGAGGAAATTTCCTCACTTCAATTTCATCAATCTCCTTGTTAATCTTCTTTTTGTGCTTTTCATTTAATCAATATCCCTTGTTATTTCTTTTCTTACTTTCTTTTTCAGGAAGATCATTTCTTTTCTCTCTTTTCAATGCCTTGATACCTCTTTTAGATTCCTCAACTTCCCCATAGATATAGTCTTTGAGCCACTTACTACATATGAGTGCTAAGGAATGTGCGGGTGCCAAGAGAGGAATATGATCAAACGGGCAAAGGCTTATAATATGGTTACCGACAGAGAAAGTCAAGTCTTCTACATAAAAAGTTTTGCCACTCATTTACCTCAAAACTCAGAGTGTTGCGAAGGATTGGCACTCCGGAACCTATCCAAAGGGGAATGGGTACAAGTGGAAGAATCTCATCAAGCCACGATCTAGCCTCCTCCTCTTCAGCCAACTTTGCCAAATATTTTGTTGGCTCTACATAATCAAATTTGAGATAAGAATTCAAAGGGTGTTGATCAAACTTGACTTTCAGGTAGTGCACTTTAGTGATTTTTGTCCCTTTCCGGATATGCATCGTGTTGGTGTAGAATTCCCAGACAAGATGCTCCTTCACATCCACCAGCTTCTCAATAAACTACACCCACCCTTTTCTCCCTGTAAACTGCTTTGAGACAGAGGGGTTGTATTTGTCTAAGTCATTGAGCAGGAATTGCCTTTCGTGTGTCAGTGATCTTTCCTTCCACTATATCGGGAAGTCTATGTATGCTTGTAGGCTCAAAAACCAGTCTTCCCAGACCGCCTTCTTCTTAGTTCATGCCATGCATACCTTTACACTTGATCCACCTCTCCCGTCATCTGGGCATCATCTGAATCACAGTCTAAAACAATTGTATTAGACTCACGACTAGTACTAGTTGCACCTTATGAGGTACTGTGAGATGAGAAAGGTACTTCTAGGGGCTCAAACTGCCCTTACTGCCTAGATTGCTCCTTGTTTTACTCTTCAGGTAGAGACACAAAATTTCCTTCTGAGGCCTCCCTAGATAGGGCATAAGAACTTGACTTTGAGAGGCTTCTACCTTTCCTTTGGCCTATAGTGGTTTTCTTTGTAATGGCCTTTTGCACACTCGGTTGTATGGTACCTCTGCCTCTGGCTTTCCTTGATTCTCCCCTTTCTTTCGAATACTCTCCTCATCCTCTCGATCGTACCATTATCTGTGTATGTATAAAGAAATTTTTTCACTTGATATACATATTGTAAAACACTAAAGAGCTATGTAAGTATTGCAGTACACCATAGAAGTAGTAGGGTTGTAAGTGCGCAACATGTACTATATGAGGTACAAGTGTGGTACGTAAATATAAAGCGCATTCTGCATATTTCAAAATGCAGTTCCCAATTCAGTACAGTTATGTTAAGCCCTCAGAGATATGTCACTGATGGACATTGTGGCCTATTTCCGTTGGTGCAGAATTCAATTGCGGTCCACACTCGCGTAGAAATATTAAGGAGCTTAGAGAAGAAATTCATTGATTATCAGTGCAGAACTCCCTCGCGACCGCAAATGTTAACCACGGTTTGCACCATTAAACTGCAGCTGGACAATCAGGTAAGCTTATCAAATCAGAAGTATGTACGGTTAAGAAAAGTAACTGCTACAGGTCTTGTTACCTAGGTTATGCAAATATGTATTCAATTCTAATAGGTAACATGGTAAAGTCATGATAATCAACAACCCAACCCTATCTTGGCATGCTTTAACAAATACCCAATGTTAAAATACACTGCATGGACACATTAAAGCGATGCAATAACAGATGGACTAAACAGAAGATAAAAAGCCAGAATAAATTCAAAATAGAAAACAACAAGATTTAAAGTGATTCATACTAAAGTGTGCTAGTGTGGTAAGATCAATGGAAGTGTGAAATGAAACTTGGCATCCTTCCCAAGGAATTTGCACCAAGGGTTTACCACTTTAGAAAAATCTATTATAAATAACTTGTAGAATCCTACATAGCCCAATAAACTCTGTACACCCTTCATTAACGAAGGGGTGGAAGCTTAGAAATAAGTTCAATCATCGGTTTGTCCACTTCAATACAAATCTTTTAAATCTTATGGCCAGGGACAATTCCTTCCTCAACCATGAAATGACATTTCTCCCAATTGATTTACAAATTTGTTTCCTCACACCTATCCAACACTTTTTCTAAATTAGCAAGACAATCATCAAAATAACCTGCAACCACCGAAAAGTGATCCATGTAGACCTCAAGGTAGTCTTCCACCATGTCCTTGAAGATAGCCAGCATACACCATCGAAAAAGTTGTTGGTACATTACATAATCCAAAAGGCATCACTTTGAAAGTAAAAGTACCATATAGACATGTAAAAGTGGGTTTTTCTTGATCTTCCGGAGAAATAAGAATTTTTTTGTAGCCCGAGTAACCATCAAGAAAGCAATAGAATGTTCGACTGGCAAATTTGTGAAGCATTTGATCCATGAAAGGGAGAGGGGAGTGATCCTTTCTTGTGACTTTGTTGAGCTTTCGATTTTCCATACAAACTCACCAACCGACGACCGTTCTTGTAGTAACCAACTCATTCTAATAAATGGTAACAACAATCATGCCCCTTCCTTTGGGAAACATTGGATCAGAGAAGTCCATGAACTATCGGAAATGGGATAGACAACCCCAGCATGCAACCACTTGATAATCTCATTTTTGACCACCTCTTGCATAGCTTCAATAAGTCTTCTTTTGTGTTCAATGGACGGTTTTGTACCATTATCCTATTTGATTTTATGCATGCCAAATGCGATTTATCTACCACAAATATCCATGAAAGTCCACCCAATAGCTTTCCTCCTCTTTCTCAACACCGCCAATGTGGATTCAACTTGGATTTTAGTCAAACAAGAGGAAAGTATAACCGGTAAAGTAGAATACGGGCCAAGAAATTCTTACCAAAGGCGAGGTGGCAATAGTTCTAGAATCACAAAGTCTATCGGAAGGATAAATTTATCAACTCGGACCAAAGCATCCTCAATCACTCCCAATCCCCAAAGTTTTGAACATCGAGTAGGGCATCAAATTGATACTCGCCCGAAGATCACAAAGAGCTTTAGCAAAATTGGCATTTCTAATAGCACAAGGGATAGTAAAAGCACCGGGATCCTCCAACATAGGATCCATGGAATGAAAAATTTCACTCATTTGATGAGTGACCCTACAAGATCTTTTTTTATAAACTTGCCATAACGGGGCATTTGTTCCAAAGCTTCCATCAATGGAACATTGATAGCGAGACCATTCATCATTTGAATGAACTTATTGAATTGATTCTCACCATTTTAATTAGCACATATTTGAGGATAATGAGGTGGGGCTTTGGAATGGGTGTCTTAGACTTTTGAACTAACGGTTCCGGTATGTCAATATTGTGTTCCCTAAACAGGTTCACCTCTTCTTGGGGCTCCTCCACACTAGCATCAATATTAATCTGAACCTCATCATGTACTTGAACATCATTGCGTGGGATTGTACTCCACTTGGAATACTTGGTCATTATCCACAAGTTTCTTTTCTTTTGAGGGGGGTGCATTCCCTTCTTTTCTTATCACGACCCAAATCGATGGATCACGACGGGTGCCCGAGTCCTACCTGTTGAACACCCTTAAGAATTTGTCTAAGATATAAACATGAATAACATCTGTTGAACCATGAGAATACCATACGTGAGAAAACATGTCCAAAAGAAATATATACATACACGTGAGAAATACGTAGGGCGAGCCGACAAAGCTGCTATAGACAACAACCTATCCAAAAATGAAAGCCGACAAGGCCACATACTATCCAACTATACATACTGCCTACAGACCATTAATAGAAAATACATTTGTACAAGGACAGGACTGGGCCACGTCATACCCAAATATGTAAACTAGCATATCGTAACAAAATCAAAAGTATCTCCGGATCAAGTGGAGCGCACCAACTCTTGTTGATCAAGGATCCTAAGTAGGAGGACTATCAGCCTGCCTACCTATAGCTGTGGGCATGAAACACAGGATCCAGAAAATAGGGCATCTATACACATCTCTAGCATTTCTACGAATAGAATAATTTATGGAAATTGTGCATTTGCTCATTTCGCTTGTGTCGTATAGATCATTCCAAAATGAAAGAAGGGATAGCCTTAACATACCTGGAGTAGGGAAAAATCGATATAATATTCTTGAAAAAGATTGCACCATACTCCTTTAGAACCACAAAATTTTACGTTGCTATGGTTCTAATAATTCTCGTTGGAATTGTTTGGTTGCAAGAATTTCGTTGAAACCTAGTAGGAGAATTTGGTTGCAAGAATTTCGTTGGAAGTCTTTTTTTTGGATGGAGCTTAGCGTCTGTTAGTGTCTTGAATTGTAACTAGAATTGTTTGGTTTTATGTAGGAACATGAATTGTAGGAAGTGCTACCATTTTTGTTATGAAGTGTTGTATCTAAAATACTTTTACAAGACTTGTTATTCAAAAGTGAGAATGAATTGTCTTTTAGTTGTTAATTAGGTGCCACCTAATAAAAATGACCAAGAGTCATTCTTTTAATATGTGGCTTGCCGCCATATTTTTTCTGGGGGGTGCTTAATCTTATCTTATGATTTTATTAATTAATTAGGTAATATCCCATTACCCGAGAATTAACTAATTACCCACTTTATTAGGAATTTTCTAAAACTACTTAAAAAACTACTCATTTTTAATATACTTTATACATCATACTATCGTGGTCATATGGTACTAGTCCATAAATATCGGATATTATAGCTCGGACCGTATTTTATCCCAAATCGACAACCTTCAACGAAACTCATTTTCTTTAATTCATGTATCCTATATGATCATGGCACTTACTTATCACTTGTTATAAATAGCATAAATATATTAACCTCAAGATAATATTATCCCCGAGTCTACGTCGATTAACTAAAGACGAAACTTTAACGTACGAAAACGCGAGATGTAACATTCTTTCCCCCCTTAGAAACATTCGCCTTGAATGTTTAAATGCCCAGGATCTATGTAACTTTGGCAGAGTCGCCTTTGTAACAACACTACTATCAACTCATCCTGTAGAAACTCAATAATTCAATGCCATATAGGACCTAATCATCAATAACGACAATGGCCTCAATCGACAATGACAAAAACTAACACAATAATCCATACACGTACCTTAAAGTTGTGATGTCTCGGCCGGACCCTTCTATGGAGGAGGAAATAAGTAGGGATATCTAGACTTCTTGTCTTCTTCGGCCTCCCAAGTCATTTCTTCCACATTGTTGTTTCTCCAAAGTACTTTCACCAAAGCTACGTATTTAGTTCTCAATCTCCGAAACTGTCAATCTAATATAGCAATGGGAGTTTCTTCATATGATAGCTGCTCTATGACCTAAACATCAACAACTAACACAATTTTAGAGGGTTCTGCGAACATTTACAGAGCATATGCACATAAAAGATTGGATGTACAAACTCCAAGTTCGAAGGCAAGTCTCACTCATATGCTACCTAGCCTACCTTGTGTATGATCCTATATGGTCCAATGTACCAAGGGCTTTCATCTGTGATACCTTTAGGAATACCTAGTCGTCAACCTGAAACTCCAAGTCTCGTTGTCGATTATCCGCATAAGACTTCTGACGACTTTCAGTTGCTAATGGCCTTTCCTGTATGAGCTTAATTTTCTCGATTGCCTGCTGTACCGATTCTAGTCCTACTAACGTAGTTTCCCCAACATTAAACCACCTTATAGGCGACCTACACTTCTGTCCGTAAAGAGCTTCGTATGGAGCCATCTGAATACTGGAATTGTAGCTATTATTTTATGCCAACTCAGTAAGCGACAGATGATCATCCCAACTACCTTTAAAGTCTATCACACAATATCGCGACATATCCTCAAGTGCTTAAATTGTACGCTCAGCCTATCTGTCTGTCTAGGTTTGAAATGTTGTACTGAGACTTACTTGAGTCCCTAATCCTTGTTGGAAGGACCTCTAGAAGTTAACTGTAAATTCAGCTCCTCTATCCGAGATAATAGATACATTGACACCATACGGTCGTACTATCTCCCTAATATAAAGCATTCTATAATACTTTGCAGAATATGTAGTCCTAACGGGCAAAAAATGGGCTAACTTTGTAAGCCTATCAACAATCACCCATATCGAATCGAACTTACTCTATGTACGAGGTAAGCCTACGATGAAATCCATATTGATTATTTCCCATTTCCAAGTCAAAATCTGCATAGCCTGCAATAATCCATCGGTTTTTTGATGCTCAATCTTAACAGGTTGATAGTTAGGACATTGAGCAACAAACTCTCCTATATCCTTTTTCATTCCGCGCCACCAATATAATTCCTTGATATCATAAAACATCTTTGTCGCTCCTAGATGGATATAATAATGAGAATAGTGAGTTTCCCCCATAACCTACTGATGCAACCCTGCAACATTAGGGACACATAATCGTCCTTGATATCTAAGGACCCCATCTTCTATAATCTTAAATGGTGTCTTCTCCTTCTATGGGGTGGTATCCCTATAACAAACTAACACATGATCCTCCCACTGGCGTTCCTTTACTTCAGTCACTAAAGAGGATGTTGCAGTATCCTGAATAGTAATTCCAATACCACCTGAGTCCAGTAACCGAACTCCAAGACTAGCTAGCTGATGAATCTCATAGGCTATTCCCTTATTTTCTGGATGTAAATATGATAGGCTACCCATAAACCTACAGCTGAGGGCATCGGCTACTACGTTCGCCTTCCCCGAATGGTAAAAAATATCAATGCCACAGTCTTTAAGTAGCTCCAACCATCTCATTTGATGTAACCTCAATTCCTTTTGCTTGAATATATACTAGAGGCTCTTATGATCCTTATAGATATCAATATGAATGCCATACAAGTAGTGCCTCCACATCTTTAGTGCATGAATCATTTCGTCTAACTCTAAATCATGGGTCGGGTAGTTCTTCTCGTGCTTTCTTAGTTGTCTAGAAGCATAAGCTACAGCCTTACCATGTTGCATCAGCACACAACCCAATCCAATGCTTGAAGCATCACAATAGATCACATAACCATCGGTCCCTTCTGGGAGCGTTAGAACTGGTGATGAAGTTAATTTGTCCGTTAATGCCAGGAAACTCCATTCGCAAGCATTAGTCCATTGAAACGTTGCTCTATTCTGAGTCAAATTTGTCAAAGGTGCTGAAAGGGAAGAAAATCCCTCTGCAAATATCCTGTAATAGCCTGCCAAACCGAGAAAGCTACGAACTTCCGTTGGTGTTGTGGGTCTAGGCCAAGTCTTTACTGCTTAAATATTTTGTGTATCCACCCAGACTCCTTTTCCCAAAATGATATGCCCAAGGAAAGCTATAGAGTTCAACCAGAATTTACATTTAAAGAATTTTGCATATAACTTCCCTTTTTCTAGAACTATGAGCACAATACGCAAATGATATGCATGCTCAGCCTCTGAACGAGAATACACTAAGATATCATGGATAAATACAGTTACGAACATATCTAAAAAGGGCCTGGACACACAGTTCATCAAATCCATGAATACTGCTGGGGCATTGGTCAAACAAAACAACATAGCACGAAACTCAAAGTGCCTGTATCTGGTCCTGAATGTTGTCTTCGCAATATCTTTCTCCTTAACCCTTACCTGATGATATCTGAACCTCAAGTCCATCTTTGAAAACACTTGGCACTTTGCAACTGATCAAATAAATCATCATTCCTCTGGAGTGGGTATTATTCTTGATCGTCACCTTATTCAACTATCTATAATCAATACACATCCGTAAAGAACCATCTTGTTTCTTCACAAATAGCACAGGTGCTCACCACGGTGATGTACTAGTTTTGATAAAGCCTTTATCAAGCATGTCCTTTAGTTGTTCCTTTTTCTCTTTCGGCTCAGCAGGGGCCATTCTATAAGGAGGAATAGATATTAGATGAGTATCTGGTATTAGGTCAATAGCAAACTCAATTTCTCGCTCTGGCGGAAGGCCTAGAAGCTCATCGGGAAAAGCATCGGGAAACTCATTAACCCTAGGGATGGACTGAATGGTTGGTGACTTTACTTTCACATCCTGAACCCGAAATAAGTGATAAATACATCCCTTTCTAATCATTTTCCTTGCCTTGTGATAGGAAATAAATCTACCTCTCCACAACGCCGTATTATATTCCCACTCCAAAATAGGCTCCCCTAGAAATTGAAATCAGACTGCCTTTGATCTACAATCAATGTTGTCATGACAAGGAGCCAACCAATCCATACCCATTATAACATCAAATTCTACAATATCTAACTCAATTAGGTCTATTATGGTAGATCGACTATGAACTGCTATTATACAACCCCTATATACTCGCTTAGCTATCACAGAGTCCCCAACAGGTGTACACACCTCAAAAGATTTTACCAATTCAGGTTTTATTCCAAACTTACTAGCAACCAACAGAGTAACATATGATAAGGTGGAACCTGGGTCAATTAGTGCATATACATTATATAAGGAGACTGATAATATACTTGTAACCACATCAGGCGATGACTCCTGATCCTTTCGTCCTGCCAATACATAAATGTGGTTCTGAGGACTGCTTGAGCTAGATGCTCTACCTCTGCCTCTACCAGGACTCATTGGTTCTTGTTAACCTTTCCTAGTGAGGCATACCGATGAGGACAAACATGCTGTAGATCACGCTGGCTAAGCTATGCTTGTATCACCTCTCATCAGACAATCCCTCATAAAGTGGCCCGGATAACCAAAAGTATAAAAAAACACCAAATTCCATAAGGCACTGCCCGGCATGCTGCTTACCATACTGAACACATCGTGGCAAGGGCAGCCTCATCTGACTTGTCTCACCCTTATACTGAGAATCTGAGGCCTTGGAATTCTGACCAGGCCCTAAATATGTGGAATGATGAAATCTCTTACCGCGAAACTAAGGGGGTGCACTAGCCGATGGCTGGGTTGGATACCTCAGGTACTGTTATCTCTGACCACCTCGAAACTGACTAGAAGGACCCGAAGACCTTGCTCTCTTATTTTGGGCGCTATCATGCTCACGATCGACCCTCTGTTTCTACTTACGCTCCTCTTCCCCCCTGAGCGTATGCCTGAATACAAGAAATATCTATGTCTAGTTGGAGTGAGACCGACATACAATCGTTAAGCAGCTCCAGATCAAGTGGAACTGCAGCCTGCCTACCTGTACCTGCGGGCATGAAACACAGGCCCTGGGAAATAGGGAATCAGTACGAATAATTTACTGAGTATGTAAGCCATAAAAATCAGTACCTAATAGACATAGATGAAACATAAAATAAAGAATTCCGACTGTAAGTCTAAATTGCTTTGAAAATCCTGAAACATTTATAATTTCATGCACGTGCATATAAATGTCGTGTCATGAGTAGCTATAAATGTACATAATATCATCTAGCCTCTAAGGGAATCTCATCATATCATCTCAGCCATTGTGGGCAAAATCATCAACGTATAACAACTGATTAGGTGGTGGTGTGTATATAATGTCGTAAATTTTTCCCATATCCCATATATACATGTATATAATGCTATCTAGTCATGGGTCAGTGTAAATAAATGCAATGCATGATAAGTACGTCAAAAAAATCTTTCAGAGTGTCATAAGACCATTTTGCCTTTGATTATTATCATGGAATAGACTTTATCAACTTACGTATTTTCTGAGACCCATGAACACACGGTAGAATAATTAGACTTATGGGAGAATAAGAATATACACATCTCTAACATTTCTATAAATAGAGTAATTTATGGAAGTTGTGCATTTGCCCATTTCGCTTGTGTCGTACAAATCATGCCAAAAAGAAAGAAGGGATTGCCTTAACATGCCTGGAGTAGGGAAAAATTCATATAATATGTTGTAAAAGATTACATCGTACTCCTTTAAAACCAAAAAAATTTACGTTGCTACGGTTCTAACAATTCTCGTTGGAATTGTTTGGTTGCACGAATTTCGTTGAAACCTTGTAGGAGAATTTGGTTGCAAGAATTACGTTGGAAGCCTTTTCTTTTGGATGGAGCCTAGCGTCTATTAGTGTCTTGAATTGTAACTGTAATTGTTTGGTTTTACGTAGGAACTTGAATTGTAGGAAGTGCTAGCATTCTTGTTATGAAGTGTTGTATCCAAAATACTTTTACAAGACTTGTTATTCAAAAATAAGAATGAAGCGTCTTTTAGTTGTTAATTAGGTTCCACCTAATCCAAAAATGACTAATAGCCCGTTTGGCCAAGCTTCTAAAATTAACTTATTTGGAGAAGTGCTTTTCACAAAAGTACTTTTTAAAAAAGTGCTTTTGGTGAGAGGCAGTTTGTGTTTGGCTAATAAATTAGAAAAGCACTTTTGACCAGTAATTAGTGTTTGGCCAAGCTTTTGAAAACTGCTTCTAAGTGTATTTTTCTCAAAAGTGCTTTTCAAAAAATTGTTTTTGGAGAGAAGCTACTTTTTTCTGCTTCTCCAAAACTGCTTTCGCTTCTCCTCAAAAGCACCTTTTTCCTTCTAAAAGCTTGGCCAAACACCTCAATCTATGGCCAAAAGTGCTTTTGGCAAAAAAAAAAATACTTTTGGCAAAAAAAAAAGCTTGGCCATATAGGCTATAAGAATCATTATTTTAATATGTGGCTTGCTGCCATATTATTTTTGGTGGGGTTAATCTTATCTTATGATTTTGTTAATTAATTAGGTAATATATCGTTACCCGATAATTAATCAATTACCCACATAATTAGGAATTATCTCAAACTACTTAAAATACTACTCATTTTTATATAATTTATACATCATACCATCGTGTTCATATGGTACCTTGTATGTTACTAGTCCATAAATATCGAGTATTATAGTCCGGACCATATTTTATCCCAAATCGATAACCTTCAACGAAACTCATTTTCTTTAATTCGTGTATCCTATATCGTTCGTGACACTTACTTATCTCCTGTTATAAATAGCATAAATATGTTAACCTCGAGATAATCTTATTACTAAGTCTACGTCGATTAATTGAAGACGAAACTTTAACGTATGAAAACGCGAGATGTAATATTTTCAATTTCTTGTGATAAATGTCTTAGCATGCCTCATATTATTACAACCCTTTGGTTTTAATACTGTGTCAATTGGTATTGCACCATTAGGAAGATTATTAAAATCCTGAGAGATTTGCCCCATTTGAACTTCAAGGTTACGGATTAATGTGATATGTGAGGCAAGTTGGGCATCCGAATCTGCATTCTTTTCCATCATTTATTTAAAAATGTTCTCAATACGGCCCATTTCATTATTTGACGAACTTTAACATTGAAAGGATAAGGAGGTGGGTTGCTTGGTTGTTAGTACATTGGTGGGGGAGGGCTTTGAAAACCCGAATCTCGATTTGCATGATAATTATTATTTCCCCAACTTTCTTCGTTGTTGACTCCCAATTCCCTTGGTTATTGTTATTGTTATGTGTATTATCTTGATTGTTAGAACCCCAAGTGCCTTGGTTATTTTTAGGTAATTGTTCACAAATTGTTAGAACCCCAACTTTCTTCGTTGTTGACTCCCAATTCCCTTGGTTATTGTTATTGTTATGTGTATTATCTTGATTGTTAGAACCCCAAGTGCCTTGGTTATTTTTAGGTAATTGTTCACAAATTGTTCCATTTTCCTAGGTAATTGTTCACAAATCGTACCTATTCTTTTTACTCTTGATAAGAGTCATCTTAGTCATACCTACCATGATCTTGTGCATAATTCTCCACTCCTGATTGAAATATGGACCTTTAGTCCTTTTCTTGTTAGCCAAGATATTCGCTCCCTCCATAGCATAAACTTGCTTAGGAGCTTGGGTTTGATGAAGTTCAGCCTTACCAAGTTGAGTCATGGTTGTGGACAATTCATCAATAGCTTGCCCATGGTCTTGCAACACTTTATGTAGATGGATCATGTTTGGATCACCTCGCGGAACATTAGCTCAGGATTGCCAAGCCGAAGAAGTTTCCGCCATATCATCTAGAATCTCACGTGCCTCTGCATAACGTATTGTCATAAAATTTCCTCCGACCAATTGATTGAATACACACTAATTCATAATATTAACACCAAAGTAGAAAGTTTATTGGATCATATTGTCGGTCAATCTTTTACCATTGTCCGATATCACTCCAAAATTACATTGAAAGTTTCATTGGGTTCTTGCTTCAAAGATAATATTTTATACCGTAGAGTAGCCATGTGCCCGGAGAGAAAAACATTGAAATGAACTTCGCCACCAATATATCCCAAATATAGATAGAATAATTAGACAAGAGTTCCAACCAATTCAAAGTTTTACCCCTTAGTGAGAAGGGAAAAAGCCTTAATCGGAAGCATCTTCTGAAACATTTGTTTGTTTGGTCCCCCAGCACGTATTAACAAAACCTTTCCAATGGTTGTATGAATTTGGACTGGGCGCCCCGGTGAAATAACCTCGTTTCTCGAACAAAGTGAGCATCACATTGGTAATTTAAAAGTTTTCTGCCATAATACGACGGGGGACTATGGCACTTGCATAACCCCTTTTGGGAAAGATCCGATATTGCGGCACTAGTGTTTGTGGTGGTGGTATAGTTGGGGGAGTTGGAGGCACATTGTCTTGTTGCCAATGACCTCAGCGATTTTGTTGTGGAGCCTGAGGCATTTCATCGAGTTGCTCTACTTCGCCATCCACCTTTTTAAATGGCAATCTTCCAAGTTCATTGTTCGCCATTAGGAACCTACAATCACTTCAAAAAATTAGAATCGTGAATGTAAAAGACAATATTTCAAGAAACAAACTCAAGTATATTGCTAACATTGTAAACTCCCCGGCAACGGTGCCAAAAGTTGATCACGTCTAATTCACATCCAGTTAAGGAGTATAAAAGGATTGTTGCAATTATAAATCCCAGCGCAAGTCGGGTTCAAATCCACAGGTGTTTAAATTGGTGTTAAGGTAAACACTGAAGAAAAGATCTCGAATTAACTAAATTTATCTTTCAAGAAAGGGTGAGTAATTATTATCTAAATTGACTATAAAGAGATTTAACTAACTAGTAAACAAATAATGATTGAAGTGTTTTTGTCAAATATGGAAAAGCCTAGGGTTGTAACCTTCACCTAGGTGTAAACCTAATGGGTATAGTAAATCTATGCTTGCTTGGTAGATTGAGGTATGTTGTGACTCTGAGTGCTCAAGTACCCATTCAATACCTCTAGATTAACAAGTGATTCTACCCAAACTGGCTTTCTTAATACCCAATGAGTAGCAATAAAATCGATTGATTAAATGTCCAAGTTGGATTATCCCTATCTCTAGTTCTAATTCTTTAATCAAACTAATCAAAACTTCAACTAGTTCAATTTTTTGTTAGCTATGTTTTCCTACATTGATTTCCTCTTTCTCAAGTAAGAACTAAGTCAAAAAGGCATGAAACAATTTTTGCAACTATTAATTCTAGATACAAAGCATAAACAAGGCTAATAGAATACACTCAATCAATAATAAGCATTAATATTAAATACTCATAAGTATTACACACTAGGGTTGGATCACAACCCTAGATGAAATCTAGCTAAACATAATCGTTGACATGAATAAATGTAAAGAAGAGTTAATTGAAAACATAAAACTAGAATTAAAGAGTAAAATTAATGGGTATTCTCTAATTGTTGCTCCAAATTTTCCAAAATGGCTAAAGATAACCGCTAGCAGTTGATATAGTGCAAAAGTTGTCGTGAAATAGTGTTTATTATCTATTTATAGTGCTTTTAAATTTGCAGATGAAAATTCCGTTCGGAAGGTTTTGCGGCTGCATAATTTCATTTGTGGTCCTCGCTTTAATAAGTTTCTCTTGTAGTGCTTGTCAGTGCAGCCGTGCATAAGCTTCGGCGGCCGCACAATTTGGCTACGGACCGTAATTTATGGAGACTTCAGACTCGTTCTATCTATGATCTCTCAGCATTGTCAGTGTGAGCTTCAAGTGCGAGCGCACTTTTTGGTGTGTAGACCGCGTTGCTACCGAAATCCTCTGAAGCTTGAGAGCTCATTCTGTGGCCGCATATCATTTTTTGCGGATCGCATCTGCTTTTGCAGCCATAGATGGAATTTTGCGGACCGCACTATTCTTTGTACTTCTCCTTTTGAGTGTTTGAACTGGAACATCCCCTCTTTGAGTTAGATTTCATTGTTGAGCTCACATTCTCCAACATTACTGCATTTCACACATTTTCACTGGATTCAAAAATAAAAATCTCTACTTTCAGACTAACAACTAATGTAAGAAGGCACTAATAAGTACTTAAAACCCACAATTATCACTAATAAAGTTAATGCCTCAAACGTCAAAGATATCTATCTTCATGATGGTTGTAAGAGGCATCTCACATTTCTTTGAAATTCCACCAAACTGTTGACATTAATCGCATCTTTTCACCAACTTATTTGCATCTTTATAGATAGAAAGCCAATATAAACCATAGCCTAGGACTTCATCCATCGTTCTTGCTCCACCATGAATGCCACCATAGGTTGAAGAATGATTAGCCCCAAGAATATCACCTTATTCTTTCTCCAGCACACACCTTCTAATCGCCCCATCCGTGCAAATTCGGAAAAAGGTATGGTTCATCCCGATAGCACTCTTGACAATCGCCCTTGATCTTCTTCCTTTTGTTTGAAGAGAACTCGACCGGAATGACACTACTCACAATGCAATTTGCCAAACCTTATAATCATGGTAGCTCTTTCATTAAAGTTCTAAGAGTTGTCCATCGAGGAAAGAGTCATTGATTTCAAGTCCATCACGTGGCCTCTTCTCCTCCTCCAAACAGACAAGTGGTCTACCACTTAATTTTCACTTCCCTTATTGTCTTGGATGTCAATATCAAACTCTTGTAACAAAACACCAATCTCACCAAGAGAGCTTTAGATTTCTTTTTGCTTATAAGATATCAAAGCACCGCATGATCCATTTCCACATAAACTTTGGCACCCATAAAATATGGGTGGAACTTCTCAGTAGAAAATACAAAAGCAAGAAGCTCTTTCTCCGTGATGGTATAATTTACTTTGGTACTATTCATGGTCTTACTAGCATAGTAGGCCGGATGAAAAAAATCTGTTGATGTGATGCCACAAAACAGCCCCAGCCGCGGCATCACTTGGATCACATATGAGCTCAAACGGCAAACTCCATTTTGGAGATGTAATGATAGGATTAGTTGTCAACTTGAGTTTCAAATGTTCAAAAGATATCATACAATCATCATTGCAATGGAACTTGGCATCCTTCTCAAGGAATTTGCATAAAGGGTTCACCACCTTAGAAAAATCTTTGATAAATCACCGGTAGAATCCCACATTTCCCAAGAAACTCCTCACATCCTTCATCGAGGTGGGGGTGGAAGCATAGAAATAACTTCAATGTTCCCTTTATCCACTTCAATACCATTCTTTGAGATCTTATGACCAAGGAAAATCCCTTCCTCAACAATGACATGACATTTCTCCCAATTGAGTACCAAATTTGTCTCCTCACATCTGGCCAGCACCATGTCCAAATTATCAAGACAATCATCAAATGAATCCTCAACCACCAAAAACTTGTCCACGAAAACCTCAAGGTAGTCTTCCACCATGTCCGTGAAAATATCAACCATACACCATTGAAAAGTTGTCGGTGCATTGCATAATCCACAAGGCATCATTTTGAAATCAAAAGTACCATATGGACATGTAAAGATGGTTTTCTCTTGATCTTCTAGAGAAATAAGAATTTAGTTGTAGCCCGAGTTACCATCAAGAAAGAAATAAAAGGCACGGTCGGTCAACCTATCAAGCATTTAATCCCTGAAAGTGAGAGGGAAGTGATCCTTCCTTGTGACTTTGTTGTGCATACGATAATCCATACAACCTCTCCAACCGGTGAACATTCTTGTAAGAACCAAATCATTCTTATCATTGATAACAACCGTCATGCCTCCCTTATTTTGGACCCATTGGACCGGAGAAGTCCAAGAACTATCGGAAATAGTGTAGACAACCATAGAATCTAACCATTTGATAATCTCTGTTTGACCACTTCTTGCATAGCTTCATTGAGTCTTATTTTATGTCCAATGGACGGTTTGGCATTATCCTCCAATTTAATATTATGCATGCAAAATGCGGGGCTTATACCCCTAACAGCCGCCAAAGTCCACCCAATGGCTTTCTTTCTCTTTTACAGCACTGTCACTATGTAATCGACCTGCACATTAGTCAAACAATAGGAAAGAATAACCAGTAATGTCGAACAATGGCCAAAAAATACATACCGAAGGTGAGGTGGCAATGGCTTCAACTCCGTGGTAGGTGGATCTTCAATTTAAGGCTTTATAAGAGGAGTTTCTTATTCTCAAGGTCCAATGACAAATTTTAGGGTACATGGTTGTAAGACCCCATTCCTTGCAATGAAGTCACACATTCCATGAAACCATACATCTCATCCTCGTCAAAGTTGAGCAAAATGGCTTGAAACATATCACCAACATTGATTGTAGCAATTGTGTCATCAATAATGACATCGATCGCCAAGTCCACAAAAGAGCACACCTCATTACTATTTGGTTGTCGCATATATTTACACACATGGAATACCACTTGTTCATCACCAACCCGAAAAGTGAGTTCTCTGGCTTCCATATCACAAAGAGCCTAACCCATAGCAAGTAAAGGCCTCCCAAGAATGATAGACACTTCATAGTAAACATCAATATCTAGTGCGACGGAAGAGAAAATTTAACAGCTCGGACCAACACATCCTCAATCACTCACAGCTATCACTTTATTGCGCAATCGGTCGTTTGCAACCTCATAGATATGGGTCTTGGTTTCCCAAACCCCAAAGTTTTTTGAACACCAAATTGGGCATCAAATTGACACTAACCCTAAGATCACAAAGATCATTAGCAAAATCGGCACTTTCAGTAGTGTAAAGAATTGTAAAAGCACAAGGATCCTCTAACTTAGGAGCCATGGAATGGAAAATTGCACTCACCTGGTGAGTTACATTGATTATTTCAAAATTCATCGACCTCTTCTTCATTACAATGTGTTTCATAAACTTGTTATAACCGGGAATTTGTTCCAAATCTTCCATCAATTGCACATTAATAGAAAAATATTTCATCATTCTAATGAACTTCTTAAATTGATTATCGCCATTTTTCTAAGTAAGCCTTTGACAATAAGGAGATAGCGGCTTTGGAAAGGGTTACTTAGCCTTTTTCACTAATAGGTCTGATATGTTAATAGTTTGTTCCCTAGACGAGTCCACCTCTTCTTGGGTGTCACGACCCGGATTTCCTATCCTCGGGAGTCGTGATGGCACTTACTAGTGAAAGCTAGGCAAGCCAATTAGTCCAATTATTTAACCATTTTCATTTTTAATCCCTTAGCAATTCCAAAACAACATAACAAATGCAGCGGAAATAATAATAACAAAAACAGTGCGGAAGAAGAAATTTGATAATTTAGATTAATACAAACTGCAGATGTCTAAGTACAACTCTACCTAGAATTTGTTGTCACAATTTCACGGACCATCTACGAATACTACAAATAAAGTCTGAATAAAAATACACGAATCTGTCTCTGAATAAGTAAAAACGGAAGAAAAATGATAGAAGGAGACGCCTACGGATGCCTACAGGACTAACTCGGGTCGCCTGAATGGACTGAAGGTAGCCACCTCACTGCGGTCCAAAAGCTGCAGCACCGGGATCTACACACAGTGCAGAGTGCAGTATCAATACAACCGATCCCATGTCCTGGTAAGTGTCTAGCCTAACCTCGACGAAGTAGTGACGAGGCTAGGACAGGACTACCAAATAAACCTGTGTTGTTAAATCATATACAACGAAAAAATAAAAGCAGAAATTTACGGCTAAGAATAGGAGGGGGAGACATGCTGCGGGGCAACAACAAGTATTAGTAGAAAAACAACAGATAACTTTAAAGAACACTATAGTTCAGTTATCAACAAGAATTAGAAATAAAAGACGAGTGCACGACATCACCCTTCATGCTTTTACTCTCATTCTCATCATGAAAATCAATAAAATCAGCACGGCATTACTCTTCGTGCTTTTACCTCACATAATCATGGCACGGAATGATCCTTCGTGCATTATCACTCATGCTATGGTACATAATGGTACATCGTGCGGCACGGCATCACCCTTCATGATTTTACCTCACAATATCGGCACAACATTACCCTTCATGCATTAACACTCTCAAAAATCATACACGACATCACCCTTCGTGTTTTACACTATTCCTTACCCAAGCAACAATCACAAAGCAATTTGGGCAAGGGAATCAATAATATTTCAATAAAATCCTGGCAAGGGAACAATAACATAACAACAATATTCCGACAAGGGAAACGATATCATGATTAAGAACATCCCGGCAAGGGAGATAATATCAAAACCAATAGCATCCCGGCAAGGGAGACAATATTATAAACCTCTTCTCTTTTCCACATTCACTTCACAACTCAATTCTCAACTTGAGCCAATGCTCTACAATGTTTAGTTACAAATAATACTTCAACGAACCTTGCTCAACAATAGAACCATTATATAAAGCATTAACAATACAACACAATGTAACATTAATCATAGTATAAGACTCACGAGCATGATTGACACCAACGTACAGATACTCGTCACCATGCCTATACATCGTACTCAACAATTGACACATAGGAAATAAGACACGACTTCTAATCCCTAAAGCTAAGGTTAGACAAAACACTTACCTTGATGCCACAAACACAATTCAAGCCTCAACTACCGCTTTACCTCTTGATTCCACCACCAATTCGCTTGTATCTAGCCATAATTTACTTAACGATATCAATAAATGCTAAATTAATCAATTCTAATGCATGCAAATAGGTTTTATAAAGATTTGCCCAAAAAAGTCAAAAATCGACCCCGGACCTACATGGTCAAAACCCGAGGTTCGAACCAAAACTCGATTACCCATTCACCCACGAACCCAAATATATAATCTGTTTTAAAATCGAACCTCAAATAGAGGTCCAAATCCCCAAAATTTGAAAAACCTAATTTCTACCCAAAACACCCAATTTCCCCCATGAAAACCCTTGATTTTGAGTTGAAATCATGTAAAAAGATGTTATAGATTAAAGAAAATGAGTTAGAAATGACTTACAATTGGTTTGGAGATGAACTTTTCTTTAGAAAATCGCCCAAAAGTGTTTAGGTTTTGAAAAGGTTTGAAAAATGTAGAAAAATGTGTCTAAGTCCTAATTATTTGGTCTCTGATGTCACATTTGCGACCAGGGTTCGCAATTGCAAACCCTTAAGAAGCCTTCTATCTTCGCAAATGCAAAGAAACTGTTGCATTTGCGACCACTCAGAAATGCTGAAGGCTTTGCATTTGCGAGACATCTGTCGCATTTGTGACTTTGGCCCTTCCGCATTTGCGATCAAGGCCTGCCCAGGCCATCTTCGCAAATGCAATACTACTTCACAAATGTGAGATCGCATTTGCAAGCAATTGTGAAGACTGCAGACCTGCAACACCCCAGCAATTTTTTCTAAGTTCAAAACACTCTGCGGCCTAACCAAAACTCACCCGAGCCCTCGGAGCTCCAAACCAAACATGCACTCAAGTCCAAAAACATCATACGGACTTGCTAGTGCAATCAAATCATCAAAATAACATCAATAACTATGAATTTAGCATCAAAATCGAAGAAAAATCTCATCAACTCTTAAGTTCCATTTTTAACAACCGATGGTCCGATTCACGTCATATCAAGTCTGTTTCTTACCAAATTTTACAGGCTCAACTTAAATGACATATAAGACCTTTACCGGGCTTCGGAACCAAAATACGGGACCGATACCATCAAATTCAAACACATTCCAATTTCTAATTTCTTATAATTTCAGTTAAAAAATTTATTTCAAAAAATTATTTTTTGGGGTTGGGACCTCGGAATTTAATTCCGGATATATGACCAAGTCCCATATATTTTTATGGACCCTTCAGGACCGTTGAATCACGTGTCCGGGTCCGTTATCCAAAATACTGACCGAAGTCAACTTAAATTCATTTTAAAAGCAAAATTTATCATTTTTCAAAGATTTTCACATAGTGGCTTTCAAATACATGCCCAGACTGCGCAAGGAAATTGAGGTGAGACAAAAAGGAGGTTTTAAGGCCTCGGAATACAAAATTTGTTTTCCAATACAAGTGATGACCTTTTGGGTCATCACATTGGGTCTCCTCCACGCTACCATCAATATCAATCCGAAAGTCATCATGTACTTGATCATTTCATGGGGTTTCCTCCCCCTGGATCACTTGGTCAGCACCCACAAGTTGCTTTTTATTTGAAGTGGGTACATTCCTACATCTTCCACTTCTTGTGACAACCGCCATAGCATATCCTGTATTGTTACCACTCTTTGGCTTCACTACCGACGAGGGTCAAGAGCTTGAGAAATTTGTCCAATTTGAACTTTAAGATTACAGACTGATGTGGTATGTGAGGCAAGTTGGGCAACCGAATCTGCATTCTTTTCTATCATTTGCTTGAACGTTTTTCAATACAACCCATTTCATTGTTTGAAGAACTTTAACCTGGGAATGGATAAGGAAGTGAGTTGCTTGGTTGTTGGTACATTGGGGGTCTTTGAAAACCCAAACATTGATTTGCACGATTATTATTATTTCCCCAATTGCCTTGGTTGTTGCCTCCACAATTCCCTTGGTGGTGTGGTTGTTATGCCAATTCCATTGGTTGTTGGAACCCCAATTGCATTGGTTATTTTGAGAATGCCAGTGATTTTTATTGGAGCCTTGAACTTTGCTCGGTTGCCCTTGGTAATTGTTCACAAATTGTAAGTCTTCTTCTCGCTCTTGATAGGATTCATCTTGATCATTTCTACTATCATCATGTGAATAATTCTCCACTCGCGATTGAAATTGTGGACCTTTAGTCCTCTTCTTTTCGGCAAAGATATTCACTCCTTCCATAGCATGAACTTGCTTAGGAGCATGAGTTTGATGAAGTTGATCCTTATCTAGTTGAGTCATGGTTGTCACTTTAACAAATTAGAATCATGAAAGTAAAAGAAGATACTTAAAGAAACAAACTCAAGTATATAGCTAACACCGTAAATCCCCGATAGTGATGCCTAAAACTGATCGCATCCAATTCATACCCAAATAAGTAATATGAAACAATCGTTACAATAATAAAATCCAACGCAAGTTGGGATCGAATCCACAAGGAGATTAAAATGGGTAATGAGGTAAATACTTAAGGAAGAGTCTTGAAATAACTATATGTAGCTTCAAAAAAACGTTGTTAACAATTTCTTCTTAATAAAGCTACTAAGAAATTTAACTTACTAATGAGAAAGTAATGATTGAAATACTTTGATGTTTTTTTATCAAATTGGGACTGGCCTAGGGTTGTAACCTTAACCTAGGTATAAACCAAATGGGTAGAGTAAATCTATGCTTGCTTGATATATCGGGGCTTGTATGTCTCTCTATGCACAATTACCCACTCAATACTTCTCGGATAAAGAGTAATTATGCCCAAATTAGCATTCTCAAGACTAAATAGGTGGCAATCAAAATAATTGAATGTGAGTCCAAGTTGAATTATCCTTATCTCTTGTTCAAATCCTTTAATAAAACTAATCGAAACATCAACTAGCTCAATTTCATGTTAGACAAATTTTCCTACACTAAATTCCTCTTTCTCAAATAAGAAAAAAGTCAAATAGGCATGAATAAATGATTGCAACCATTAATTCTAACTTTAAAGCATAAACAAGGCTAAATAATATCAACTCAATCAATAGTAAGCATTAATATTAAACACCCATAAGTTTTACACACCCGGGTTGGATTACAACCCTAGATAAAATCTAGCTACTCATAGTAGTTGATATAAAAAAAATTAAAAGAAGAAGTAATTGAAGTCATAAAACTAACATTGAAGTGGAAAAGTAATATATCTTCTTTGATGTAGCTCAAGGTTGCCCAAAGTGGCTAAAAATAACTACCAGTTGTTGCTATAGTAGAAAAGATGCCCTAAAAAGTGTTTCACATCTATTTATAGTGCTCTAAAATTCCTAAAAGAAATACCTTTCGGAGGGTTCCACGGTTGCACTTTATCAACTGCGGTCCACACTATGGTAGGTTATTATTGCTAGTGCTTTTAGTTGGATAAGTTTTGCGATCGCAGTTCAACTTCTGCGGCCGCGCTAAATTGCTGTTGAACGCACTTTGAGGAAGCTTTAGACTTTGATTATGTGCATCTTCTCTCAGACCACACTTATGCCAGATATCCTTGAAGCTTTAGTTTCTCCTTTGCGGCTACATGCCATCTTCTACCGGCCACATTTTTTTTGCGGCAGCAGAGAAATTTTGTGGACCGCAATGTTCTTTGTATTTCTCCTCTTGACCGATCTTAGCTGGAAGATATCCTTTTTAATTTAGATTTCTTCATTGAGCTCATATTCTCCAACACACCTATAATTCTACCATATTCACTAGATTCAGGGACACAAATCATTACTTTCGGACTAAAACTAATGAAAAAATTTACTAATAAGTGGTTAAAATAAACACTTATCAAGGAGCTCAAACCGGCTGCGTAGATCATCTCTATGAGAGGATGGGATGAACTTCTCTAAGAATAGCTATGAGAACTGCTCCCTACTAAGAGAAGGTGAAACTACTGGTCTGTTGGCCCAAGAACAGGTGAAGTTTTGAAGTATGACAAATGAACTCAGTCATGGATCAGGTCCATCTTGTGAAGAACTATCATGATCAACCTGCACATGTGAGATGCATGTGAAGGAGATAAGTCCTACTAATCAAGCAACAATATCTCCTAATCTTATCGAAAATTTTGCATATTGGATAAAGGGAGAAAGTCTCCTTGTATAAAGAGAACACAATCCGGATAAAGAGAGTGTTAGAGTTTGATATCTTTAAGGACTCAACTACGATAAAAGATCAGAAATTGAGTCCCAATCAAACTCTGATTTCTAACCTATTAAATGACAGTGATTGTTCTCTTTTACAGCTATTGCACGAACGCAGAAGTTAAACAAAATTGAAAGCAGGAGAGTAAGGCGATTTTGCAAGCAATTTATGTGAGATTTGGGTGTGCACTCCTGAAGCTACTTGAACGAGATAGAAGAACAGTTCCATTGTATTTTTTCTTATTGTAGTAGGTGGTTTAAAGTTGTACCTTTCAGATTTCATAGAAGCAATTGTATTAGGTACTTTGAGTATTCAAGTTATAAGCTAACTTGAAGTTGTCACAACAGTTGAGGCTGTGTGCCACAACGGGGTTAGATCCTTAGGTTTACAAAGTGTTTTTGTAAATACTGTTTTGGCTCAGTAATATTAGTGGAAGTTTGGGTAAATCCTACTGAGTAGTAGGTCGTGGTTTTTTCACCTTTTGAGCCAGGTGTTTTCCACATAAAAATCTCTGTGTTCTTTATTTTATGTACTTTTTATTCCGCAAACAGTAGTAGTTAGAACACCTAGAAGAACCAGGTTGTTCTAGAGCGCAAATTGGGTACCATACAAATCACCCCCCTCTTGTGTGGTATTGACGTTAGAACATCAATTGGTATCAGAGCGAGTAATCCTTGAAGAGGATAACACCTTAGGAAAAGATCAACATGACTGCACCACCTGGGAATTGGGAGGGGAAATCCATTGCTAGGCCTCCAATTTTCAATGGTCAGTACTATTCTTGGTGAAAGAACAAGATGAGGGATCACATCATAGGAGAAGACTATGAACTCTAGGACATAGTCACTGATGGTCCTCTAGCAACTACTAAGAAGAATGTTGAACGAGTGGATGTGCCAAAGACAAGAGCTGACTACACTGTTGAAGACCTAAAGAGGTGGGAGAAGAATGCCAAGGCCAAGAAATGGCTTGTGTGTGGACTAGGTCCAAATGAGTATAGTAGAATTCAAAGTTGTACTACTGCTAAGGAAATCTGGGACACTTTGCAAGTGGCTCATGAAGGAACACCTCAAGTGAAGAGGTCCAGAGGAACACTGTTGTATTCTCAGTATGAGAATTTCACCATGAAGGAAGGAGAAACAATCCAAGAGATGTATACAAGGTTCACCACACTGACAAATGAACTTAAGTCTTTTGGAAGGATTATTCTTAAAGAAGACAAAGTTGAGAAGATCTTAACAAGGGTTCTTCCAGTCTGTTGGGAAAGCAAAATCACTGTTATTCAGGAATCAAAGAACATTGCTACCCTCAAGCTGGATGAACTAATTGGAAACCTTACTGCCTATGAACTGAGAAGGCAAACCATGAAAATGGATGAACCAAAGAAGTTTGGCTCTCAGAATTGCTGAAGGTTCAGATTTGGAGGACGATGAAATGGCTATGATCATAAGAGATTTCAAAAAGTACCTGATAAGAGGAAAGAGTCTTTCAAGAGGTACAACCTTCAACAAACCAAGGGCTCCTGAGAAACAGACCAGTGAGGTTGCTACAAGTGTGGTAAGACTGATCACATGATCAAGAATAGCCTTCAATGGGAAATTGAGTGGAAGAAGGAAAGGGTTGCACGAAGGAACAGGAAGAAAGAACAGGTTCAACCAAAAAGGAACAAAGGATCAATAAAGGCTATAGTTACTGCCTGGGGAGAAACATCTGATGAAGACTTAGAAAATGAAGCTGGAGATGAACAAGAACCTATGGCCATCGGAGAATCAGATGAATAACAAGAGGTAAGTATTCTTTATCTCAAAGACAAGATTAAATTCCTGTCTAAAGAAAGGTTGTCTGAGCTATTACTAGACTTCATTGATGAGTATGAGATAATTAACAATGAGAAAGAAGATCTGTCTAGGGAATGTATGATCCTAAAAGCCAAGTGCAAAAATCTAGAATCTAGTGCAAATGAGAGTCAAAGTGAAAATACTGAGTTGAAGAACCAGGTTCTTGAACTTGACACTAGTGTCCTAGAACTTAGGTCTGAGAACTTAAAACTTAAACTAGGAATAAGAAAGAAAAAATCCGATCACACATATCTCACCCTAGAAGAAAACATAGGAAAAATGAAGGATGAGTTATACAAGAAAGATGAGCAAATATGAGTATTAAAAGAAGATCTAGGGAAGGAAAAACATGAATTAGACAGAACTTGCTATTGGAACAAGGCTTCTGATGCACTCTCTTGGCTACAAGAACATCATAGTAGAAACAAAAGAGGACTTGGTTATGGGACTCAAGCACCTAAGTGGGATCCTAAAAGCAAGTACCTCACTCTTCCTGAAAACAAAATTTGCACACACTGTGGCAAGACTGCATGGATAGTGGTTGCTCAAAACATATGACTGGAAGTAAGAACCAGTTCCTTTCACTTGAGGACGTAAGGGGAGTTAATGTCTCCTTTGGAAATGGGAAGAAAGGTGAGATCATTGGGGTTGGAAAGGTAGGTAAGACAGACTCTCACTCCATTGTGAATGTCTACTTGATAGATGGCTTAAAATACAGCCTGATCAGTAGGTCATAACTATGTGATAGAGGTAACCTTGTAGCATTCACCTCTACTAATTGCTTTGTGATTAACCTTACCACTGACAAGATTGTTTTGCATGGAAAAAGATTTAACAATATTTACATTGTAGATTTGTCTACTCTCTCAGAAAATGAACTAACCTGCCTAAGTGTGCTGGATAATGATCCTCTTTTGTAGCACAAAAGACTTGGTCATGATAGTCTGAATCAGCTAAAAAAATTGGTTTCTAAGGACTTGGTGATAGGGTTACCCAACATCAAGTTCAAAGAATACAAAGTTTGTGAGGCATGTGCAAGGGGGAAGCAGGTAAGATCATCTTTCAAAAGCAAGAAAATGGTAAGCACAACCAAGTCACTGGAACTGGTTAATATGGATCTCTGTGGTCCAATGAGAACCATGAGCAGAGGAGGAAAGAAATATGTAATGGTATTTGTTGATGATTATTCTAGATTTACCTGAGTACTATTTCTAACATCTAAAGATGAAGTATTTGACATGTTCACTACCTTTGTTAAAAAACTCAGAAACAATTAGGAAAACAACTTGCATCAATCAGGTCTGATCATGGAACTGAATTTGAAAATGCTAAGTTCATAACTTCTCTTCACCTAAGACCCCTCGACAAAATGGATTAGTTGAAAGAAATAACAGGACTCTTGAAGACATTGCTAGGATTATGCTTCTTTCTAGTAAACTGCCCCATAGCTTCTGGGCAGAGTCTGTAAACACTGCATGTTACATTATCAATAGATGCATGACTAGACCTCTTGTAGAGAAGACTCCCTATGAGATACTTAAAGGGATAAAACCAAATATATCTCATCTTAGGGCATTTGGATGCAAGTGCTTTGTGCACAATAATAGAAAAAACTCCCTAGGTAAGTTTGATCCCAGAAGTGATGAGGGAGTATTCTTGGTAAATTCTTCACATAACAAAGAATATAAAGTGTTCAATAAAATAACTTTGTGTGTAGAAGAAAGTGTACATGTAGTATTTGATGAAACTAACATTCTTTCTAATAGACAGGAACATGAAGATGAAGCCATTGGATTGGTAAAGGATTTGACTGAAGCCTAAGCACAAGTCAAAGTGGCACCAAAAGAAGGAACATGTGATGGAACATGTTCTTCCATCCAGGGAAATCTGATAGGGGAACTGATCAAAGAAGAATTGAAATAAATCCCCTAAAAGAACATGTTCATGACCCTACTCCTCAGCAACAGAACATGGGAGAAACATCTAGCAGAAACCAGTTGGTTGTGAAACCTCACAAGTATCAAAGTTCTCATCCTATTGAGAACATTATCACTGATCCAACATCTGGAGTCAAAACTAGATCACAATTAAAGAATCTGTGTGCTTTTGATGCCTTTTTATCTCTTATTGAACCTAAAAATGTTGTTGAGGCTTTGGAGAATGCAGATTGGGTGAATGCAATGCAAGATGAAATCAATCAGTTCGAGAGAAGTCAAGTTTGGCATCTAGTTCCAAGTCCCAAGGACAGATCAGTTATTGGTACAAAATGAGTCTTCACAAATAAACTTGATGAATATGGAACAATTACAAGAAACAAGGCAAGACTGGTGGTCCAAGGTTACAGCCAAAAGGAGGGCATATATTATGATGAGACGTTTGCTCCAATTGCAAGACTAGAGGCAATCAGACTCCTCATATTCATTGCAGCACACATGGAATTCACTCTTCATCATATGGGTGTTAAAAGTGCCTTCCAGAATGGTTACCTGAAAGAAGAAGTGTTTGTAAAATAACCTCCAAGGTTTGAGAGCAAAGAATGTCCTGAGTATGTGTACAAGTTAGATAAGGCTCTCTATGGACTCAAGCAGGCCCCAAGAGCATGTTATGAACGACTATCCAAATTCCTACTGGAGCATGGTTACAAAAGAGGTAAAATTGGTAGTACCTTATTCTTAAGGGAAAAAGGTAAGGATCTCCTTGTGGTAAAAATATATGTTGATGACGTAATCTTTGGGGCCACCACTGATAAGCTAAGTAAGGGCTTTGAAAAATTAATGGGGAGTGAGTTTGAAATGAGTATGATGGGTGAGCTTAACTTCTTCTTAGGCTTGCAGATCAAACAATGTCCTAATGGAACCATGATCCATCAGTAGAAGTATGCAAAAGAGCTTATCAAAAAGTTTAAAATGGAAGAATCAAAAGAAATAGACACACCCATTGCAACTGCCACTAAATTAGACATTGATGAACCTGGTTCATCAGTTGATCAAAAGTTGTATAGGGGTATGATTGGTTCACTCTTGTATCTTACTGCCAGCAGATCTGACATTGTTTTAAGTGTAGGGTTTTATGCTCGTTTTCAGGCAAAGCCAAAAGAGTCTCACTTGACTGTTGTCAAGAGGATACTAAGATATCTGAAAAGCACCACTGATTTGTGTTTTTGGTACCCCAAAGGTAGTAATTTCAATCTAGTAGGATATGATGATGCTGATTATACAGGTTTCCTAGTGGATAGGAAGAGCACCTCAAGTATGGCTCATTTTCTTGGTTCATGTCTTGTATCCTAGGCCACTAAAAAGCAAAATTTAGTGGCCTTATCCACTGTTGAGGCTGAATATGTTGCTGTTGTATCTTGTTTTGCTAAATTGTTTTGGATCAAACAGCAGCTGGTAGATTTTGGCATTGAAGTTGGTTGTATTCATATATTCTATGATAACACTAGTGCTATAAGTATGACAAAGAACCATGTTCATCATAAGAGGACTAAGCACATATATGTTAGACACCATTTCTTAAGAGATAACTATGAGAAAAGGACCTTACATTACTTAACGAAATTTTCCGGGACGTTACATTTTCCCCCGCTTAGGATCATTCGTCCTCGAATGAGAGGTTGAGCCTGACCCAAATACCTAACATAACATATCTCTTTTCAATACTACCTCAAGCCCCTAAATATTGACTAACTCCCAAATTCTTCAGAAATTTCGGCAGCATCTCCTTTGTAACTAGGCTTATCCACCTTTTAGAGAATTACCCAAAACCATCCTAAAAACTCATCCATAACTCGACAAAGCACCACAATGTATATACCCATAATACTAATTCTTAGCATCACAAGAACTACATTATCATAATGACACTTGATTATGAACTGCACATTTTTAGATCATAACACCTATAAGGTACCTTTCAAGTCAAAGCTTATTGATTTACAATCAAGAGAAAATACATTATTCCTGCAACTCTCTGAGCCTTTAATGTGACCTCTTATACCTACAGACTTTGCCAGAACACATTCACGGAAGCAACCTCCACCCCAAACTTACCTAACAAGGATGACAAGTAGATACCCTTCATAGGCCAACTATCCATTATCTCCACCTTCAGTAATTTCCACCGAAATGATGCACAAGGGATTTACAACTACATACTTAGACATAGACATATGAAAACATAGAATACACGGAGAACAACACTGGGGAAACATCATACTCATAGCACGGCCTAATGTGAACTACACTTATGCAACCTTCATTATCACTCACTTAACATCTTTAGGGGAAAGTATTGTGAATAACCCATTCACCTTCCTAAACTCTAAATCTCTACACGAACGCCCACGCTAAACCTTTGATGACCTTCCATAATTACTCTAAGGTGTGCTATCATAAACTAACCATAAAATTACCTTTCGAATATATGGGATCACACGGGGATACTTCCTCTTTGACATGTTTAGACCTTCAATACCTAATAGATTCAATTCAGTAAGGAACAACGAAGTTCAAGGTTGGGCTCGAATTATTCAAGAATCCATTAAGGCATTGAGCAGAGTACTTCCTGAGGTCGTACAGTAATAGACACAAAGATTACTATCAATAATGCTAACATGGTTAATCATTGTGATGAAATTAATCATTAGATAATTTAGGCATATGGGTAACTAGTACCTTGGCAATAGGAATTATTAAGGAGGATTATTCAAGTATGTCACCCAGTCATCTCCTGGAGTGTAGGGAAAATTAGTTTAACTCGAAATAGGAATATTCTAGCACCCTGAATATGATATGGGTTCCAAAATACATGAAGTTGCATTACACTCTTAACAATATTTGACACAAGAAATATATGCCACAAACCTATGAGGTTGAAAAAAGAAGTTGGACACTTGTGAGACTATTATCATTTTGACAGCTTACCTCTTGCCAATAGTTGATACTATATGAGAGGTATAGAGATACGACGAAATTTTATTTCAAATACACATACTCATGATATGTGAAAAAATGATCTGAAGGCATCTACTCTCAACCTTTCACGGGTAAATCTACATAGCTAGGACATCTTAATATTGGGATGAAATCATGTATTGGTTAGAGGAGTTCCAATAGTTGACATAATGCTCCGGGAAGAAAGACAATTAAAACTCATATCCTCATTAAGAAGGTGGAACGCTAGGGGTAGCAAAATTTCCCGCACATGA
This sequence comes from Nicotiana sylvestris, assembly GCF_000393655.2. Taxonomy (NCBI): domain Eukaryota; kingdom Viridiplantae; phylum Streptophyta; class Magnoliopsida; order Solanales; family Solanaceae; genus Nicotiana; species Nicotiana sylvestris. The sequence goes on from NC_091064.1 coordinate 55,187,656, forward strand.
CAATGAAATTGTCACTAATCCTAGAAGCCGAGTGATTAGAAGGCCACATAACCCATCCTATCTGACCCATTTAAGACATTTGAAAAGGGGACACACTTTGGTCTGAAATAATGGCAATTTAAGCTTGAACTTTAAGGAAAATCATTACTTTTGAAACCCATGAGACAAACCCTCGTAGTCCTAGAAAATCGTCAACAATGGCAAGAAAGTACTTAAAATCATTATGAGCTAGTATAGAATAAGGCCTCGAAGCGACCGCATGAATAATTATGAGAAGTCCTGATGCACTTATCGGAGAAGAGTAACCTAAGTTATCTAGTCACATGGACAAGTAGAGCAGGTAGATAATTGTTTAGGAGAAAATCTCATAAGGAGTGCGGGCAATATCTTTTTTTCCTAACAAAAGGAACATACCCCGACCCTCGATGCCATAAGGCATAAAATTAGATTCACCAGGAGAATTACTAGATGAAAATAGATAGTGAGGAAGCACAACTAAGAGCACCACTTCAAATCGACAAGCTTAAACAGAGTTGAAGACATAAGAAATCTGTAGAAAAGTGGAAACTTGCCAACTCTCAGGGCGCTTGTAGAGTTCATAAAAGTGAGGTTAATTAAATCAGATCATATAGTTGGATAACTAGTCGAGACGCTGAGATAATATCGAATTGAAGATTATGGGTAAACAACACATGATGCAAGACAAATAAAAAGAAAGTGAGAGAGCCTTATGGAAGTAAGCTTTACATTGTAACCACTAGGAATGGTGGTAATATAAAGCGATTACGGGAAGTTACATTTTTGGAAGAAGATCTCTGTATGTAGTCACATGATGTATAACTCCAGAATTCAAAAATCCAATTATGTTTAGCAACTCTACTTCATAATGAAGCACTATAACATACTTCTACACAACCAGCTATTACAAGCCACATTTGGGAGATGTTATAAGACTTGATTGAGAGAAAGGCTTTGACATATGAATGTGTTACGAAGTATATTTCACCTTGGTCAACCCAAAACCCAAAAGGTGAGAGTTAGACTAATAAGCAGATCGCTGGACTAGCACATGTGTAGATAATCCATTATCGAAAGGAGTTCATTCAATCTCAGCAATTGTGGCATGCTATAAACCCTTGATGAACTATAGTATAAAATAATCATGGAAGGTTTGCAAATGTTCATAATGAGTTCTTCATGAATTTTGATTTGAGAACTACCCAGATGCTAATGAAAGACAGAAAACATGAGAAACAGGCGTTATGCTATGATAACCCCCAAAGGTGAACATGGTCTTGATGGAGAGCCTGGTAAGGGTTTTTTTGAGAAGGGAAGTGTTATAATGACACATAGAAGGATATGTTGTCTCATAGTTATTGAACAAGTGTTGGGAAACTAGCACAATAAATCCACTAACTAAGGAACACAATTAACATATTTCGAAGGTATAAAGAGAAAATAATTATTTGTTATGATCTAGACATTCTTCTGCTATGCTAACTTCCAAACTACAATACAAGACCACATCATGGGAGACCACAATACTAGGAACCAAGTGAGCTACTTGCTACGGGATATCCCAAGTGGACACGAAAGTTATACCACAATGGAGATACATGATCTTCCTATGACGGAGATGTGAGGATCTCAATTTTCAGAGAGACTTTATGCACATGGTGACCATTTCGATTGACATGTACTCATATGATATGTGATGATGCATTCTCTATGTTACTTGACAGTAAGAAGGTTTTGTGATGATACTCGAAAGAGAGTAGAGTGATTGTTCAGACCATAGAAGCCATATACACCAATAAGGAAAAGAGAGACTCGAGAAGGATCGCAATACTGGGATGCTTTACATGGAACTTGACACCACATAGGTAAACTTTATGACAGTGCATAGATAGGCACAAGTGAGCAGATGTTGCCCATTTAGATAAAATATTTTGTAAGAAATTCATCAGGTATAGTCCCTTGTTAAGAATTTAGGAAAAGCAAGTGGGAAATATTAATCCTAGAGTCATAACTCCATTCAAGAACACAATTATAGAACTTAATTCCACAAGAATGTAAATAAGAGGATTTGTAATAGAATGGATTCATGAATAATGCATCTCATTCAAAAAGTCGATACATGCAGTGTTTTGTTATTCAACACCTTGTTAAGACCATATTTACGAGAATTCATCAATATGGATGCACATATACAATGAGTAGAAATTTTAATTTGACTCACTTAAGGACTTTAGGTTTATAGGGCAATAGCTTAATCGATACCCCTCGACTCCACATCCCTAATGTACGTTGGTAACATACTGCCTACATGATCTGGTGGTGTAGAGACATTAATAGGAACAAGGGTACTCCCCTTAGCAACAAGTTCTACCAATCCCTCCACGGCTCGATACATTCTTCTAACAAACTCTTGGGCAATCTCCCTAAGATTCAATGGTGGGGTCATTCCCTCCTTACTGATTCAAACTTGTGGATTAAGGTATCAAGATTACTCATCTGGAGAATAAGACATAGCGAGGAAATTATCTCCTTATCTTGGGTTTTACCGCACGATCTAGCGTATCAAAGAAGGGTGAAATTCCTAAATGTCTGAATAGCCTCAAACTTATAGATGTGGTCGACTACACACTAATAAGAAGGACTCTACTAGACACAGCTCCGAGACATCCTAGGACACTTTAAAACCTTAGGCTCTGATACCAAGTTTGTCATGCCCCAAAATCCGAGGAGCGTGACCGGTGCTCAACCGAGTAAACCTGACTGAGCAAGCCTATTAGATTTCATTTTACCCAAACTAGTTCATGAATAAAGAGGAGATGGACTCCATTAATCATACTTTATAAATATTTCATTAACAACTTCCATTTTGTTTTCATTAGCCATTTCAACCATAGTATCCAAAAGGTGAAAAATTTTATAGATATGAAGGAAAATATATTTGCCAAATACCAATATTTCTAATTTAATTCCCAATACCAAACACCACCCACATCCTGTCTACGGAGCCTCTAAATACAACTGAAGAATAATATAAAAATGCCGGAAATAAGGCTCTGGCTATACCTCTAAATATAAAGTACATGATAAACAACGGTAATGGACCCCGAAATGAAGTGGGGCTCACCAAATAAGCTGAAAGGATGATGCGTCACTAGCTGCGACCAACACTACCTGCTATGGAACCACCTGCATCCATTTAAAGATATAGCGCCCCCGACAAAAGGGACGTTAGTACCGTCGAATAGCACTAGTATGTATAACTGAACATCATCTCATTAGAAAGAACTACCATACAAGAACAAAGAAATCAAAAACACCATGTCAATTGAAAGAACTATCATACAAGGACAAGGAAATAATAAGGATTTAACAAAAGCTTTAAACAATCACCACATAATCAAATAAAAGGGATCACATAGCTTTCACATAATTTCCATACCTCTAGGTTGTGCTTCATAGCCCTTCCATAGGGTTCTCATATCATATTATATACCTATGCGTTTCATAGCCCATCCATAGGGTTCACATATTATATTATACACCTATGCGTTTCATAGCCCGTTCATAGGGTCCACATATTATATTATACACCTATGCGTTACATTGCCCGTCCATAGGGTTCATATATCATATTATACACCTATGTGTTTCATAGCCCGTCCATAGGGTCCACATATCATATTATATACCTATGTGTTCCATAGCCCGTCCATAGGGTTCACATATCATATTATACACCTATGTGTTTCATAGCCCGTCCATAGGGTCCACATATTATATTATATACCTATGCGTTTCATAGCCTGTCCATAGGGCTCACATATTATATTATACACCTATGAGTTTCATAGCCCGTCCATAGGGTCCACATAGTATGCTATACACCTATGTGTTTCATAGCCCGTCCATCGGGTCCACATATTATATTATATACCTATACGTTTCATAGCCCGTCCATAGGGTCCACATACTATATTATATACATATGCGTTTCATTGCCCGTCCATAGGGTTCACATATTATATTATACACCTATGCATTTCATAGCCCGTCTATAGCGTCCACATATTATACACAATAAACCTTTCATATCGTACTTAGTTTCATTGGTACCTTTAGCTACTCTCAACATCATTAATTTATTTGCTCTTTTTGGCCATATTGTAACGACCCAAACTGAAGGGCCATGACTAGCACCTGACCACACTTGCCGAGCACCAACGTACATTTCATCTAACCTTCATTATTATCTAAGGCTGACGAGATCAATATAAATGGTAGAACTAGATCATGGACAACCAACAATAAAATATGACGGCATGAAAATACATAGCAGGGGATGACCAGACAATCAAGAAACTACATATAAGGTTTGAGCTACCACGCTACTATGAAAGACTATACAACAAAAACTAGCCGACAAGGCATACCAAACTATACATGAGCCGACACCTGTCTATGAGCCTCTAAAAGAACATAAGTGTTGCAACATAGCCGGAACAGGGCCCCGACATACCCATAATGTCTATAACAAAAATTGCATACCAAGACCAAGGCAAGTCCGGAGAAGGGATCTCGCCAATCACCGCTGAACTGGACAGTCTACTGTGGTGGGGGAGCTGCACCTGCCTGTCTATCAGGACCTGCAGCACGACATGCAGCGTCCACAAATAAAAGGACGTCAGTACGAATAAAGTACTGAGTATGTAAGGCAAGGAACCATAAATACGATCAGTAATGTAAGCAAGGATAGAGAATATACAACCTGTAACATCTTAGTACCTCTGAGGGCTACTTACATGAAATGCATGATACATATGTATAAATACATAAACCTTTAAAGCATTCGCCTCTGTGGGCATCATCATCATCATATCGTACCCGGCCATAATAGGCTCGGTAGAATCGTACCCGGCCACGTGGAGCTCGGTAAAACCCAACTGATCAGTGGTTGCACAATAGGTGCCGTACCCGGCCAACTATAGCGTGGCTCGGTAGAGTAAAATAGATACATATATATAATGCATGCTCGACTCATGGAATCACATTCTAAACCTTTCGGAGTGACGTAAGGTCGGTATCCTCTGTACACGTTATTAGGACTAACTCTTCACTATGAACCTTATAAGAATCAGGAAGTACCAACAACATTGATAACATAAGAATAAGAGAAGCAACATTAACATCAATCGTTCCATAAGAGGGAAAACAATGTAAGTACTGCTAGCTTCTAAGAGTAGAGTATCTTGGAAGCTCGTTCATTACATTATGTACAATCGGAGTCGTGCAAAAGAAGGAAAGGGATAGCCTCACATACCTTGTATATACTACCCCAATCTCAAGCTATGCAATTGTCAAAACTCCTTAGTCTACAATAAGAGAAACGATACTATCGTTATCATTTAAGCGTCATAACTATTATGTATCAACCACAACCTATTTTACGATGAAACGGACAGCACCTCCCCTATATATATGACCTCACACCATTCAAAACAGTCACCAAACATCCCAAACAACATCAATAATAAACATATTGAGCCTCCCAAAATAGTCCACACACAGCCTAATCACTCCATACATACGACGACCACCGTAGTCGTGTCAAACAACCTGGAAATGTTACGAATAACTATCAGCCCATAAACCTACATATATATGGTGTTTCTCCACACCCTTCCTCCTCCAAAACTCCACAAGATAGTAGTAAAATACGCAGCCCAACAACAACGCAAAACAGTCCACAAAACAATAACACTACTACCAAACCTTTCGATATATATCTCACAAGTTCTAGCTTCAATGGCTTAGCCGCAACTTGGATAATCTTAAATACATATAGAGTAAGAGGTTCCTTACCTTTATACAGAAAGAAAAACTCCAATTTGACCTTAAATTTCCATGAAATATCCCTCCAATGCTGCCACAACAACAAAAAAACGAAACTAGCGATCAATTAGTGTTTTTCGGCACTAGAATCACTTTAGAAGGCTTGAAATCACCTAGGATTGATATTAAGAACATGAGGGAGTATTTACAGAATATAAACCCTTTAAAACAACCTCCCACACGAGCTGGAACAACACAAAAATGAGCAACAACAAGAAGAACAAGAGACTTACTAGCGCCACGGAATTCCCGACACTTGATTTGTGTTGTTTGCCCTTTTTTGGGTCTTGAATCTTGAGAGAACCTTGAGAGGATGTTACTAGGGTTCTAAGGTCTGAAAATAGTGAAAATAAATGACTTAAAACGGGTTGGAGGCATCCTATATAGGTCCAAATATCTTAAACCGACTTAGTGGGCCCCATAGAGAGGTGCTTGGCGCAGTCTCGCGAAAACGCGAATATCTCTCTACTCCGAGATCGTATCGATGAACGGTTTAATGCGTTGGAAACTAGACTCCTAGATATTTAATTTGGTTGGTAGATCACCCCGTAATTCCTTGTAAATTATGAGAAAAGATTAGAAACATTTGACCCAATGTTTAAGTAAAATTATGAACCTAAGTTGCGACAACTTTTGTCGACTTTTGTTTCATAACTCGTTTGACTTCATGACTTATGATACGGATATTATATGATTAAAATACCTTAATAAATGACCTCTTGAGTGTATTAAGCACCGCTAGATTACCTGAAAATACGAGTTACAACATCCTTGATTCGTTTAACTTCTAATACTAGTTAATCACCCTTATACACTCTTGTATCACTTAAGACCAATAGGATTGACTTCTTATCATCTCAAAGATAATTCCTTATTGTATTTATGTTAACTAATATATGGCATGAACTAACACATGTTGATATGGGTTGTAACACCCTCCCCCTTAGGAACATTCGTCCTCGAATGTAAGGGTTTATGGGGAGTTTAAATCATCGTGGATTCCAATGGAAATTTCCGATCAATTTTCCCCTATAAAATGGTCACTAGCAAAACTTGCAAGTAATTAAGCCCAACATATGGCTTCACAAGGCTACACAAAGCATTATGCGTATTTACATTATCTACATATCACCATTTTGTATTAAGGAGGAGTATTCTCAAATTATTGCTTACCTCATAGAGCCGTTTCACCTTCCAATGTATCCTGTCTTCCACCAGCATCCTTGTTATCTTCATTCTGGAATAAGTAAGGGTATTTAGACTTCATCTCCTCTTCTGCTTCCCATGTCATTTCTTCCATATTTTTGTTCCTCCACAATACTTTGACGGAAGCTACATCTTTTGTTCTCAGCTTGCGGACTTGCCGATCTAATATCGCCACTGGCACTTCTTCATATGATAGGTCCTCTGTAACTTGTACATCTTTGATAGGGACGACTCGAGAAGGGTCTCCAATACATTTTCTCAACATAGATACATGGAATACCGGGTGGACAAATTCCAATTCGGATGGCAATTCTAACTCATAAGCAACCTGTCCAATCCGTCGAAGAATTTTATACGGCCCGATATACCTTGGACTCAGCTTACCTTTCTTCCCAAAATGCATAATACCCTTCATTGGTGAGATCCTCAGGAAAACCCAATCACCAACCTCAAACTCTAGATCACGACGTCGGACATCAGAATAAGATTTTTGCCTGCTTTGTGCCGTCCTCAATCGCTCTTGTATCACTTTCACCTTCTCAATAGCTTGGTGAATCAAATCTGGCCCATATAATTCTGTTTCACCGACTTCGAACCATCCAACTGGTGATCTACATCTCCTCCCGTATAGTGCCTCGTATGGGGCCATTTTAATACTGGAATGGTAGCTATTGTTATAGGCGAATTCTATGAGTGGAAGATGATCATCCCAATTCCCCTTAAAATCTAGAACACATGCTCGTAGCATATCTTCCAGTGTCTGAATGGTACGTTCAGCCTGTCCGTCAGTCTGCGGATGAAATGCAGTGCTGAGATTTACCTGTGTGCCTAAACCCTTCTGGAAAGACCTCCAAAAGTTAGCCGTAAATTGAGCTCCTCGGTCTGATATAATAGATATGGGCACACCATGAAGCCTAACAATCTCCTTGATATACAACTTTGCATAATCTTCAGCCGTGTAAGTTGTCTTCACTGGCAGAAAATGGGCACATTTTGTAAGTCGATCAATTATCACCCAGATGGAGTCAAACTTATGATAAGAGCGAGGTAATCTAATAATGAAGTCCATATTAATCACCTCCCACTTCCAGGTCGGAATCTCTATATTTTGAAGCAATCCACCGGGTTTCTGATGTTCTATCTTTACTTGTTGACAATTGGGACACTGGGCTACAAATTCTGCAATAGACTTCTTCATATTATCCCACCAATATTGCTCCTTGACATCATGATACATCTTTGTCGAGCCGGGATGGATGGAATATCGGGATTGATGAATCTCATTCATAATCTTCTCTCGCAACCCTGCCACATTAGGCACACACAATCGGCTCTGGTATCTCAGTGCCCCATCTTTTCCGATCCCAAAAGCCATACTTTTACACTGTTGAATGCTTTCTCTTAATCGTACTAAGATAGGATCTTCATATTGTCGTGCTTTTACCTCGGCTACCAAAGATGATTCTGATGTATTCTGTACAGTAACACCTCCATCATCAGAGTCTAACAATCTGATTCTCATATTGGCTAGCTGATGAAGCTCTTTAATCAACCCCCATCTACCTGCCTCAATATGTACTAAGCTCCCCATTGATTTACAGCTGAGAGCGTCTGCCACAGCATTGGCTTTACCGGGATGATACAATATCTCGACGTTGTAGTCTTTCAATAATTCAAGCCACCTACGCTGCCTCAAATTCAACTCTTTCTGCTTGAAGATGTATTGTAAACTCTTGTGATCTGTGTAGATGTCAACATGGACGCCGTATAAGTAGTGCCGCCATATCTTCAAAGCATATATTACTGCAGCCAATTCCAAATCATGGGTTGGATAATTCTTTTCATGCTTCTTCAATTGTCTTGATGCATAAGCAATCACATTCCCACGCTGCATCAATACGCACCCCAAACCTATACCTGAGGCATCACAATATACCACATAACCTTCTGTTCCTTCAGGAAGAGTGAGCACTGGTGCAGATGTCAATCGATTCTTCAGCTCCTGAAAACTACGTTCACAAGTGTCAGACCACTGGAATTTGGTAGCTTTTTGTGTTAACTTAGTCAATGGTGATGATATAGAGGAAAATCCTTCTACAAACCGCCTATAATATCCTGCTAGTCCTAGGAAGCTGCGGACTTCTGATGGTGTTGTAGGTCTCGGCCAATTCTTTACTGCATCGATCTTCTGAGTGTCGACACTAATACCCTCATCAGATATCACATGGCCAAGGAATGCTACTGAGTTCAGCCAGAATTCACATTTGGAGAGCTTAGCATATAACTTACGATCCTGAAGCGTCTGTAATACTATCCGCAAGTGGCCCGCATGTTCCGCCTCCGAACGAGAATACACTAGAATGTCATCAATGAATACAATCACGAACACATCAAGATAGGGCCTGAATATAGTATTCATGAGATCCATAAAAGCTGCTGGGGCATTTGTTAGCCCGAACGACATCACCAAGAACTCAAAGTGCCCATATCTTGTCCGGAAGGCCGTCTTTGGAATATCCTTCTCCCTAACCCTCACCTGATGATACCCTGAACGTAAATCAATCTTAGAGAAATACTTGGCACCCTGGAGTTGGTCAAACAGGTCATCAATTCTTGGAAGTGGATACTTGTTCTTTATAGTAGACTTATTCAACTGTCGATAGTCGATACACATCCGTAACGACCCGTCTTTCTTCCGCACGAATAGGACTGGTGCACCCCAAGGTGAAGTGCTAGGCCTAATAAAGCCCTTATCCAGCAAGTCCTTCAACTGCACCTTCAACTCTCGCAACTCTGCCGGGGCCATTCTGTATGGAGGAATAGAGATCGGTTGAGTGTCAGGCAACACATCAATGCTAAACTCAATCTCCCTTTCAGGAGGAAGGCCTGGGAGTTCATCTGGGAAAACATCTGGGAATTCGTTGACCACAGGGATTGATTGTAAAGTAGGCGGTTTCGCCTCCGCATCCCTAACGCGAACGAGATGATAAATGTAACCTTTTGAGATCATTTTCCTTGCCTTAAGATAGGAAATAAACCTACCTTTCGGTGTAGCAATGTTCCCTTTCCATTCAATGATGGGTTCACCCGGAAATTGGAACCTAACCATCTTCGTACGACAGTCAACATTTGCATAGCATGAGGCCAACCAGTCCATTCCCATTATCACATCAAAATCAACCATTTCTAACTCAAATAAATTTGCCGAGGTTTGACGACTACAAATCATCACAGTGCAACCTCTATATACCCTTCTAGCAATCACAGAATCTCCTATCGGAGTAGATACCGCGAGGGGTTTACTTATCAATTCAGGTTCAATGCCAAACTTATTAGCCACAAAGGGTGTAACATATGATAATGTAGATCCCGGATCAATCAACGCATATACATCATAAGAAAACACAGATATAATACCTGTAACAACATCTGGAGACGACTCGAGATCCTGTCGACCTACTAGAGCATAGGTTCGATTTTGAGCACCACTCGAACTCGGCACTGCACCTCTACCCCTACCACGACCTGTCGACTGCTGAAAACCCCGTGCTGGAGGTCGAACTGATGAGGAAGAACCAGACACAGATCCAGTCGGCTGAGCCATACCATCACCTCCTCTATTAGGACAATCCCGCATCATATGGCCAGGCTGCCCGCACGAATAGCATGCATCAGAACCTCGACGACACAGTCCAAAGTGGGCCTTGCCGCACTGATCACAATGTGGTGTTGGGGGTCTCATCTGACTAGTATCCCTGTGATGTTGCGAGCCAGATGCCCGCGAACTCTGACCTGGACCAGAATAGGATCGATCATATCGAGGCCTCTGAAACTGTGGAGGAGCACTAGCTACAGGTGGCGCCGAACTCCTCGAAAACTGTGGCCTGATGCGGCCTCTGAAGTCATCAGAATACCCTGCAAATCTCGCCCTCTTATGCTGGCCTCTATCCTGCTCCCTAACTGCCCTCTGCTGGCGCTTACGATCCTCTAGGGTCTGGGCATAAGCTTGAATACGGGAAATATCCATGCCCTCCACCAAGGAGGCTGTCGTACACTCATTTATCAGATGTGGTCCCAACCCATTCACGAACATATGCACCCTATCACTCATCTCGGCCACCATATGGGGAGCATACCTTGCCAAAGAATCAAACTGCATACTGTACTCTCGCACACTCATATTACCTTGTCTAAGGTTCAAGAACTTATCAGCTCTAGCTCGTCGTATCTCAACTGGCAAGTAGTGACGAAGAAAGGCCTCAGAAAATTCCTTCCACACAGCTGGAGGAGGGTTCGGACCCCTGGATCTCTCCCAACTATCATACCAGAGAACCGCTAAATCCCGTAGCCGATAAGAAGCCAACTCTACTGCCTCTGTATCACTAACATGCATAACCCGAAGTGTACGATGAACCTGGTCAATAAAAGTCTGTGGGTCCTCCTTGGGGTCTGATCCGGTAAACACTGGAGGGTCTAAATTAATAAAATCACGAACTCTTGTACTAACTGGTTTCTCAGCAGCACCTGTATTCTGCCTCTGAGCCTGAGCAGCTACCAAGCTAGTCAATAACTGCAAAGCACTCCGCATATCCTGGTCTGGAGTGCCAGACGGAGGAACTGGAGGCGCTGGGTGCCTTCTAATATCCTCTGGAGGAGATGGAGTAGATGAGGTATGAGAGGGCATCTCACTTTGAGCCTCACTTTGTCCTGCTCTGACTTGGGGCACCTGACTGGTACCCTCTCCCGCTGCTGTATCAAGCCGTCTACTAATCGTTTGCTTCCTAGTAGAAGGCATCACTGAAAAAAAACAAGGTTAATATTAGAAACGAACACTTACGACTCAACTCTACGCACGATCTAGATTCAGGAAGAAGGTAACAACCCTAGATGTCATGTAGCCTCCTGATTATAAATGTGGCGCGCTACACATCCATAATCAAGACTCTACTAGACACGGCTCATAGACAACCCCTAGGACAGACTTGCTCTGATACCAAGTTTGTCACGACCCAAACTGAAGGGCCATGACTAGCACCCGACCACACTTGCCGAGCACCAACGTACATTTCATCTAACCTTCATTATTATCTTTTAAGGCTGACGAGATCAATATAAATGGTAGACCTAGATCATGGACAACCAGCAATAAAATATGACGGCATGAAAATACATAGCAGGGGATGACCAGACAATCAAGAAACTACGTATAAGGTATGAGCTACCACGCTACTATGAAAGACTATACAACAAAAACTAGCCGACAAGGCATACCAAACTATACATGAGCCGACACCTGTCTATGAGCCTCTAAAAGAACATAAGTGTTGCAACATAGCCGGAACAGGGCCCCGACATACCCATAATGTCTATAACAAAAATTGCATACCAAGACCAAGGCAAGTCCGGAGAAGGGATCTCGCCAATCACCGCTGAACTGGACAGTCTACTGTGGTGGGGGAGCTGCACTTGCCTGTCTATCAGGACCTGCAGCACGACATGCAGCGTCCACAAATAAAAGGACGTCAGTACGAATAAAGTACTGAGTATGTAAGGCAAGGAACCATAAATACGATCAGTAATGTAAGCAAGGATAAAGAATATACAACCTGTAACATCTTAGTACCTCTGAGGGCTACTTACATGAAATGCATGATACATATGTATAAATACATAAACCTTTAAAGCATTCGCCTCTGTGGGCATCATCATCATCATATCGTACCCGGCCATAATAGGCTCGGTAAAAAAACGTACCCGGCCATCATAAGGCTCGGTAGAATCGTACCCGGCCACGTGGAGCTCGGTAAAACCCAACTGATCAGTGGTTGCACAATAGGTGCCGTACCCGGCCAACTATAGCGTGGCTCGGTAGAGTAAAATAGATACATATATATAATGCATGCTCGACTCATGGAATCATATTCTAAACCTTTCGGAGTGACGTAAGGTCGGTATCCTTTGTACACGTTATTAGGACTAACTCTTCACTATGAACCTTATAAGAATCAAAAAGTACCAACAACATTGATAACATAAGAATAAGAGAAGCAACATTAACATCAATCGTTCCATAAGAGGGAAAACAATGTAAGTACTGCTAGCTTCTAAGAGTAGAGTATCTTTGGAAGCTCGTTCATTACATTATGTACAATCGGAGTCGTGCAAAAGAAGGAAAGGGATAGCCTCACATACCTTGTATATACTGCCCCAATCTCAAGCTATGCAATTGTCAAAACTCCTTAGTCTACAATAAGAGAAACGATACTATCGTTATCATTTAAGCGTCATAACTATTATGTATCGACCACAACCTATTTTACGATGAAACGGACAGCACCTCCCCTATATATATGACCTCACACCATTCAAAACAGTCACCAAACAGCCCAAACAACATCAATAATAAACATATTGAGCCTCCCAAAATAGTCCACACACAGCCTAATCACTCCATACATACGACGACCACCGTAGTCGTGTCAAACAACCTGGAAATGTTACGAATAACTATCAGCCCATAACCCTACATATATATGGTGTTTCTCCACACCCTTACTCCTCCAAAACTCCACAAGATAGTAGTAAAATACGCAGCCCAACAACAACGCAAAACAGTCCACAAAACAATAACATTACTACCAAGCCTTTCGATATATATCTCACAAGTTCTAGCTTCAATGGCTTAGCCGCAACTTGGATAATCTTAAATACATATAGAGTAAGAGGTTCCTTACCTTTATACAGAAAGAACAACTCCAATTTGACCTTAAATTTCCATGAAATATCCCTCCAATGCTGCCACAACAACAAAAAAACGAAACTAGCGATCAATTAGTGTTTTTCGGCACTAGAATCACTTTAGAAGGCTTGAAATCACCTAGGATTGATATTAAGAACATGAGGGAGTATTTACAGAACATAAACCCTTTAAAACAACCTCCCACACGAGCTGGAACAACACAAAAATGAGCAACAACAAGAAGAACAAGAGACTTACTAGCGCCACGGAATTCCCGACACTTGATTTGTGTTGTTTGCCCTTTTTTGGGTCTTGAATCTTGAGAGAACCTTGAGAGGATGTTCCTAGGGTTCTAAGGTCTGAAAATAGTGAAAAGAAATGACTTAAAACGGGTTGGAGTCATCCTATATAGGTCCAAATATCTTAAACCGACTTAGTGGGCCCCATAGAGAGGTGCTTGGCGCAGTCTCGCGAATACTGGAATATCTCTCTACTCCTAGATCGTATCGATAAACGGTTTAATGCGTTGGAAACTAGACTCATAGATATTTAATTTGGTTGGTATATCACCCCGTAATTCCTTGTAAATTATGAGAAAAGATTAGAAACATTTGACCCAATGTTTAAGTAAAATTATGAACCTAAGTTGCGACAACTTTTGTCGACTTTTGTTTCATAACTCGTTTGACTTCATGACTTATGATACGGATATTATATGATTAAAATACCTTAATAAATGACCTCTTGAGTGTATTAAGCACCGCTAGATTACCTGAAAATACGAGTTACAATATCCTTGATTCGTTTAACTTCTAATACTGGTTAATCACCCTTATACACTCTTGTATCACTTAAGACCAATAGGATTGACTTCTTATCATCTCAAAGATAATTCCTTCTTGGATTTATGTTAACTAATATATGGCATGAACTAACATATGTGGATATGGGTTGTAACACATACATACGATTGTTCTTTCATGGCGCAATGGCCGTATTTCATATTCCACAATGCACTTATTTCACTTCCAAACATCTTTATACACTACCAACAACTAGACACAATCAATTTGGCATAACAATCTCAGTTTAAACTTGACTTGAAGTCTAGGCATTTCAACACATGGTTCACATCATTAAATTTCCAAGGATAGAATATTGAACACATTGAGACACACCTTTCACTTATATATTTTGCAACACTAATTCATATGAAGTGAAAATCAATACATCAATCAAATTTCGGTCTTAACAACATTTGCATGGACACCATAGGAGCTCAATTTCTAAGAAGAGGGAGTTTTAGCCATAAATACCTCAAAGAGCTTTTCCTTAAGTTACTACAATGTTCCGGAAATTCTAGCAATGCCAATCTACTTCGAGACATAACAAAATTGAACACAAATTAAGATATTCATAATTCTAGCTCATTTGATCATTTTATCAAACACCATATGTGCATTAAATCTTTATGGTCCTTTTATAGAGGATTTCATTAACACACAACCCATAATTTACCATCTTTAGCTCAACAATATTTCTACAACCTTTGACAACACATGCCAACAAGATAACAACTCCAATACCCACAAACATTCTTAATAACTACCCATCTTTAGCTAAATTCGAAATTAAAGGTTAGGGTACAGAATCTTATCTCAAGGATGAAGACCTAGTGTGGTTTCCTTGTTAATCCTTCAAGATTTGAGCAAGAGTTGTAGAAGAATTGATGAGGAACACTTTACCACTCTAGGGCATTCTCTCTCTCTAAAAATATCTAATTTTTGCTCAAGAAATGGTCCCTTCCATCTATTTGACGAAATGAGGTCGTTTTATAACAAAACCCCGATTTTGTATAGACGCGCTGCGTGGGGCGCCGTGGTTGTGAAAAATGTGCTCAGAAAACATTTTTGGATGCTCTCTATACCTCTCCACAGGCGCGCCACATGGGGAACCGCATGGGGCGCTGCGGTAGTGTAAAATTCTGCGCTGCTTTTGGTAATTTGGTCATAACCTATGGTAGGAGTGTCCGAATGACGAACGGTTTGAAGCGTTGGAAACTAGACTCAAAGACCTTCATCTGATAGGTTATTAATCATATAATACCTTATATATATTTATATATGCTCGTTCAAAATCTAGAGTAGTGCAAGCTCATTTGGAATCTTAGCTTATTACGAAATTTTCCAATTTGACTTAGACTTAGGCCCGTCCTTGGACACCAAATTACTTACTATAAAACTTGTACACTTTTTTACCAAACCCAATTGATTCCCACCATGTTAATAGCACATAAAATATTATAATAGCCTACATGGAACCCCGAAATCCAAAATTACTTAGCTAAATTTTCCGGAGCCTTACAGTTCTTTATTTTATGTACATTTTATTCCGCAAACAGTAGTAGTTAGAAAACCTAGAAGAACCAGGTTCTTCTAGAGGGAAAATTGGGTACCACACAAATCACCCCCCTCTTGTGTGGTATTGACATTTAGAACATCATGGTCTACCCTAAACATACTCCTGTCACCATCTCTTTGCGGAACCAGTCATATGAAACACTTCGAAGTCAACTCCATCGGACTCCACCATATCAATGTTGTGCAGCACCTCATGGTAACAGCGTAAGAATGATGTGGTTCTTCAGAAGATGTGCTACCAAAATGAATAGGGAATAGCTTGGTGAACCTGTCCAACCTCTTCAACCCCTCTATCAATATAGTGGGTCTCTCCTCGGTCTGTGTTTCAATAATGGGCTGAACTACTCCAACTACTACAATCGTAGGAGTCTGATATATGGGAGCCATCTGCTGTGCATTGTCAGTAGAGGGGTCTGGGATCCTCCCCCAGCCTAAAAGATGGCTGATGCTATAGGAAACGCACCGGTCTAAGCCACAATCTCCGTAAGTCCCACTAAACGTACTAGGGCATCCTGAAGTACGGGGGTGGCAATGAACTCCTCTTGGACCTGAGCTGGTCATCTGGCATAGTTGGAGCAAGGATCTCTTCCTACTGCTCGATCTTAGGCTCTGTAATAGGTGGTGTTGCACGGGCTCTATGCTGAGCTCTAGCTCTGCCTCGGCCTCGGCCTCTACCTTTAGTACTGGCCACTAACTACAAATCCGGCTCTTACTTGACTGTGGATGCGGTATGTGTCCTCACCATCTGTGAGAGAACAAGAATAAATTGATTCAAACTTTAGCGATAGAATAAAGTCACACGATAAAGAAAGAAATAAGTGGTTGTAGACATGTGATTTTTGACCCTCCCCAAGATATTTTATATATTATCGTAAAATATTTAATTTAGTCATAATATAGATATTTTAATTAATTTTGACTCTTTTACTTTATTTTATTACAAGAAAACAAAAAACAATCACAAAAATAGGTTCATTAATGTTTTGTAATCATTTTTAATCTAAAACAAATCATAAAAAAAAATACAACAATAGTTTCGTATTTTTATGTTAATATGATATTTGAAAATACCAAAAATAGATTTGTTTTAATGGTTAGTTTTATTTTAATAATTATTTGAATAGTAGGAATAATTAACAAATGGGCCCGTATTTTTAATCTTTAGGCCTGATTTTGGACCTAGCCCACAATTGCCAAACCCATAATTCCTAGGCCCATACCCCTTAACCTAAAACCCTACCAAAAACCTAGACTATATAAATAAAAGAAAGGCAAAAAACGAAAAGGGGAACGGACAAAAAAATACACAAGAAAGCTGCGCAGAAACGACCCCCACCCACCAGGCTCCATCTTCTCCAACGTCTCCAACGACCCCCCCACAAGCCATCATCCTCTTCAGAAAAAGCAACCGGAACAAAATTCCAAACGCTGAAGAAGGACGGACGCTGAAAAGAGAAGGAAATGGGCGGACAAGGCTGAAACGGAAAGCTAAGAAAAGTTGTACGCAGTACACGGACCCCCCCCCCCCATTATCGCCTTCTCCAACTCACCCATGGAACCTTGGACAAAATCTTAGCAAGGAGCTTCAGCCGCAGAACTAAAAGAACCCACCCCCACCCGTTCCCTTCTTCTTCAACAGCAGCCAACCACCCGTAACCCACCACCAAAAAACTGTTGCCGAGCTCCATCACCACCATAGCAGCCCACCCCTTCACCAGCCCATTGCCAAACCTTCTGCCAGCGACGCCATATTCCGCGACCTTCACCTTCGCACACACACAGTCACGCACATGAATGGAGTGAGGGAGCGAGCGTAAGGCAGCTGAAGTTTTGGAGTCGTTAGTGAGTTCGAGTCATATAGAAAGTTGTCGTACGTTAGTTCCGGTCTATGGTTATCGCTGTCCATTTTTACCGTCGAGCTCGAGCTGCTGAAACTCGATGTTGCTGTAAACTTAGGTGTTCCGTTCGTATGTCGAGGTGAGGCTGGTTTTGGGTCCGGCGAGGTCGTAAATTTGTCGAGGTTAACGTTCGTAGCTCCGGTGTTGGTTCTGTTTACTTTTGGACGATTGAGTTGAGGTGTTGTTCAAGTTGGGTTCGTTTGAGTTTCCGTCGAGGTACTGTCCGTTGGTCTTCCGGTTCGATTTTTACTGATTTCGTTCGAAGGTGTGTCGACTTCAGACTGTTATTGTCGCTGCGTTTCAATCCGTGTAATTGCTGCATTTCAATTAATCAAGAAGCTAATTCAGGTTACTTCTAATCTCTTATTTCATTTTGGATATAAACATGATTTGAGCTAGAGTTTGTGGTTATAACTGTTGCGCTGGTATTTTAGGAGTGAGCATACTTAAAGGATGATTTTGTGATTGTTGGCACTAGAACGTATTCAGCCATTCGTTAGCGTATCTGTTTTTTGGTGATCTTAAGGTAGAACTCAATTGTTATAAGGTTTTGTTGGCCTTCCTGATTAGTTGGAAGTTTTATTCCTGTTATGACTCCACCATGGTGACTGATTGAAGTATGCTTGTGACTTATTGCTTACTACTAATTGACAAAGGGTACACTCTATTGTTTCTATTTCTATACCATGTTCTTTCCATGAGTCTAGGCAACAAAATCCACTAAAAATGAAATACAACAATCTCTTTATGCTTGGATACTAGTCATATAATAAGCGACGAAAACAGAGGCGAACGAACTTGAGATTTTGAATGATGTCATATAATATTTGTTTGGTTGTGCTGATTTTGGTTCTGAATTATTCTGTTAATGAGCCATTTTGATAAATGTTAACCCATAAGGCCATTCTGAAATAAGGAATGTATAGCCTTGCAACTCATTTGGGCCAGCTGCCAGCCCAATTCCATTTCAGCTGAACGCTTAGCTTCAATTTAACACAAGCCCAATAGTTATTAAGTTAGCTTGAACATTAGCCTAAAATAATTAGAATTCCCTTAAGCTCTCCTTAATTAACTAGACTCTTACAATTGGTTTGAGATGTGCCATATTAGCCAAGCCAACAATTATGGCCCTTACTTAATTAACTTTAATCCTTTAGAAATCGAGGTGTGCCATTTAGTGAATTTTCCATGGCCCTCGTAAACTTGAAAATGTGTAGTTGCTTTAGGCGCGCTATATAAAAATTACTTTCCTAAATTTGAGTGTGCATTTCATGTGATCCAAATAAAATCTTAAAACGTTGAATAGAATATGTTTAGGATTGCGGGTGCATTTCATGTGGCACGATCCAAAGACATGTTTTAAACGACGTTCAATCTGCTTCAAATGGGATAAAAGCGGTTAACAGCTAAAATTTACACATAGGTTCATAATTGTTTAAAATCAGATAATTAAGCCGATTATAACAGTTGAGCGACCGTGCTAGAACCACAGAACTCGGGAATGCCTAACACCTTCTCCCGGGTTAACAGAATTCCTTACCCGAATTTTTGGTTCACGGACTGTATTACAGAGTCAACCTTTTCCTCGACTCGGGATTCGAACTGGTGACTTGGGACACCATAAATCTCCCAAGTGGCGACTCTGAATCTTTAAATAAAATAATCTCGT
Organism: Nicotiana sylvestris; assembly: GCF_000393655.2. Taxonomy (NCBI): domain Eukaryota; kingdom Viridiplantae; phylum Streptophyta; class Magnoliopsida; order Solanales; family Solanaceae; genus Nicotiana; species Nicotiana sylvestris. Next base: position 55,207,495 of record NC_091064.1, read on the forward strand.
TTCGATTGTCCTTTAATTGGAAAAACTCTTTTACACCCTTCCGGGGGTGTAAGTAGAAAAAGTAGGTGTGACAGCTCTAGTGACTCTGCTGGGGATCGAACCCAGAATCTCTGGTTCAGGGTTCAAGAATTCGAGCTTATAATAATTGTTATAGTTGGCTTTATCCATTATCTGATTTTGTTACATGATTTGGGCCTAATATGCTAATTGATTGATTTTACCGCTTTGATATTCCGTGGACTGTATATAAACTGTTGCGAAATCCCTCTTTTCTCTGAGTCTTCTAAATCATGAAGAAGTGTGCACTTCGTGTGACTTCTTTTCTGTTATAGTCATATCCCAAATTTAGAATGAGGTTTGGACAAGTTGCAAAGCCGATGAAGCTTCTGTATTCTCGGTACGATGTCCCCCCTCGGCTCGAGCTGTCCGCTCGGGTAAGCCAGGTCTAGAACAATAAACCCAGGTTTTAAACCTAGTACAACAAGACCTCATGCTGGATCCCTTGTAGGACGTTTGTTTGCATCATGTGCATTTGACTTTGGGAACTCAACACAGGGGTTTGGTCCGTCTAGGATAGGTACACCCCAAAAATAAAAGACCATCCTGATGCATCTTATGTGCTATATGTTGCATTTATTCAAGGGTAGAAGAGTCATTTGGCAGACCAATGATAGCTGAGAGTAAATGAAGAAATGAAAAAAAAACAATGAAAAAAAAAAGAAAGAAGAAAAAAAAAAGAAAATGAGAGAGGTTGAAGTGTGAGGATGAAGCAAGTAGGGCCCAATTATATTTTTGTTACATTTTATTAAGAAAAAAGAGCATGGAAGCTTCAAAAGATTTTGCACTTTTTATCAATATTCAAAAATCAAAAAAAAAATCGAAAGAAGAAAAGAAAATCCAAAAAGATTTTATTTGTTTCATCATTTTTCGAAAAAAAAATGTCTTTTTTATATGTCAGTTGTTTTTTTATTTATTATTATCGCTCGTATCCAATCTGCCCGAACTACGCAAACCTGATTCTCGTCTTTCGGGGCGTGATACGTAGGGAACCCACATAGGGTCTGGTCTTCCTAGCAAATCTTAGGTTCTTGGCTTTGCGGGGTCTTAGCCAAATTTTGCGCTTCTAGCCACCTTTTGGCTAAATAAGTCATTTTGCAAAAAATAATCGCAATTGTCTTGCATGTGTTTAATAGGGAATGTTATTGTCTCACATAGTGTTGGTTTAAGTTTTCTCATACAGGTGTGGATTTATTTACCGGAATTTGAGCATGACAGATACCCCAGGGTCACTGCATTTAGGAGTTGTTTAAGGAGATTTGTTTTATTTTTTATGTTTTGAGTTTGTTCTTCATTTCATGTCGTCTTTTACTTTCTAATCTTGTACAGTAATGCCAAGTCTTTTGTTACTGTATTTTCTGCTTTATATTTGAAAAAGTGTGTTATAAATAAAAAATCGAAAAAGAGATGTTGCATTTTATATTTTCGTTAGACGTTTTCTTTAGACTACTAATTCTAGGAATAAAAAAAATCATTTGAGGGAGTTTTTCTTTATTGCATTAATATCTAGAATTCCAAAAAAAAATTGCTTTTATATTTTCTTTAGGATACTAGGACTAAAAAATCAAAAAATGGGATTTTTCTCTTTTGATATCTCTTTAAGAGTTTTCTTTTAAGGTATTAATTTCAAATATCCAAAAAGATTTTCTTTTGATGTGTTTCTTTCGGAATTAGTGAAAAATAAACAAAAAAAAGTTATTTTATTTCATTAGAACTTTAGGATATTGTACATAGAAAAAAATATACTTTATTTTTGTTTATCATTAGAATTTCTTCTTTAGGCAATCAAAATTGAAATCCAAAAATATTTTGTTCATTGCTTGTTTCGAAATCTTGCGTCACGATATCAAATGAAAATTCGAAATATTTTTATTTAGTTTATTGTTTGGACTTCATTTGAGAAAAAGAATCAAAAAATATTTTTTTCCTTCTAGGGGTTTTCCTTAATAATTTCCCATGGAGTGTCTTTTTAAAAAAAAGAGAAAAAATATATGCTCGTTAAGTTTGAGTTTAGGATAGGTTATAGAGCGTTGAGTCTAGAAAATTCAAAAAAAGATTTGCTTCTTTTATTCCTATTTTCTCATCAGAGTAGTCATTAAGGTAAAACGAAAAAAAGGGGAAAAATAGAACGTCAATTTGTTTCTTAATCTTCCCGAACTACGCAAAGATCTGATTTATACGGCGCCATGATACGTAGGAAACCTGCATAGGGTTCGATCGAATCATTTTTTATATTGTTAAAAGAAAAAAGGAAAAAGAAAAAAAAGGAAAAAAAGAGGTGAAATTGTGGGATGTGAGATATGAGAGAAAGAAAAGAGTGATGATAAAAAAAAGAGAAATGAAGGAAAATGGGCAAGCCAAGGGGTGCTAGAAAGGCATAAGAAAATAAAGGATTGAAATGAACAAATTGGGATGATGCCAACTGACCGTTGTACCCTCGAAGTCATTTTAGAACCGGTAACTGTGGCTAGGTGCATTGCAGATAAAGTGAGATTATCTTATGTTAAATGCCCTAATGCTAATGTGATGGCTTCATTTTGTTATATTCATAGCAGAAGGGTGGTTGGTTTGTGGTTTTTAAAGTGGTAACCCTTCTCTACAACACAAAGTAAAAAGGCAATGGCAGACAACAACAAAACTAAGTTGGTTGATACCGGTGCTAGGAAGCAGCCGGTTGAACATGACAATGGGTTGATTGAAGAGGTAAAGATGTTAAGACAACACATGGCGGACATGTATAAAGCCTGGATGACTGGGAAGGCACCACTCCCGCCACCACCTAGCTTCCTAAATACTATTTTTACCCAAACACTGGTCACAGTGCCAGATGATCCCCCATACTCTCCAGATCCACCCGCTTATCATGGCTTTCCCAACCACCCTAGTAGCTCCATCACTCATCTTCCAATTACCTTTCCCGAAAATTGCCCTCCTTTCTTATCCACCATCCCCAACAATGAACACCCACTCAAAGCTCACGATACCCAATATCACCCCTCAGAGGTTGCCCACAAGGTTCCCAACTCATACAAGTCGGGTCCGCGAAATGGGACTCATGTTGAAAATGAAAAGTTCATAGGAATAAAAGGGCAAGTTGGGATACCTAGAAGGCCGAAAGGCATAGAACAGTCCTTAAAGAACAAGTAAGGAATGGGAGACCAGGATAGCATGGCTTACAAAGAATTATCTACGTCCCCCGACGTTCGTCTGCCTGCGGGGTTTAAAGTGACAAAGTTTAACTTATATGATGGGTGTGGGGATCCAGTAGCCCATTTGAGGGATTATTGCAATAAAATGAGAAGTATTGGCGAGAAAGATGATTTGTTGATGGCGTATTTCAGTGAGAGTCTGAGTGGGGTAGCTTTGGAATGGCATAATCGTCCAGATGTTGGTAAGTGGCCTACATTGGGTGACATGGCTCAAGATTTTGTTTGATACTTTCAATACAGATCAGGGGTTGTCCCAGACCGCTCCTCCCTATCTCAAATGGAAAAGAAACCCAAGAAACGTTTTAGGGATTTCTGGCTTAGATGGAACGAACAAATTGCTCGGGATAGTCCTCCCATTGATAGAAAAGATGTTGGTGAGCCCCGCCGACAACAGGGTCCAGTGGTCGTTCTTGCTAAACGCTTTCAGCCTCAATGTCGACCTCCTGGATATACTTGTAGTCCTCCCCAATGCTACTTCTCCCCAAAAAACTCCCAAAGTCGTACATCACTTTCCCAGTACCCTATCCACAATGCACTACCATATGCTCCACACCCACAAGGCTCGTGATGGCCCACACCACTTCCCCAAATGTCTTACCTGTCCCCACGAGCCTGCCGAAAACCCCCTGGATCAGGTTTCCGGCCTAATCAAGCATTTAAGAATGAGAGGTTGCTGAAAAAAGAAAAGTCTTTCACCCCATTGGGAGTTTCATACGTCAGTTTGTTCCAAAAGTTGAAGCAATTGGAAATATTGAAGCCGATCCAGATAAAAATGCCAAACCCTCTTCCAAAGAAGTTTGATTTTTCTCAAAGGTTTGCATATTGCTCAGATGCCCCGAGACATGACATAGAGAAGTGTTGGAATCTGAAGAATGCAATTCAAAAGCTTATTGATGCAGGTGACATTGTCGTGCAAAATTCAGATGCAGTAGACACTAGCCAAAGTCCATCGCCTGAGATGCATATGGTGAGTATAATTTGTTTTGAAAAAGGAATATGAAAATTCTTCTGAGATCCTTGAAGTCCCACGCACTGCAAAGTTTTCAGTGCTATCAGAGGTTGATATTAAGAAAGAGCCAGCAAAGGGAACCCAAAAGCAATTTGTTAAGAACAGTGTGATGGAAGTTTGTGAAGGTCCTAGTAATGTTGATGCATAATTCAGTTGCTAAGATGCCGAGCTTGGCAATTGGAAAGACGCTCCTATCTAGGTTAGCCAGGGAGGAGTTTTGGTGGTTTATTTTGTTGTCATTTCTATTGTCCAGGTTATTTCAGGGTTGTAATCCAGATATTGTCTTGTGACTCAAACCCTTCTATCCTCTTATTTTGCCTAGTTTGTTTAGTCTAGTAGCCTGTCTAGTGTTGTGTAGGTTTGTTCTAGGTTTGTAGCCCCAGTTTAGTTTGGTTGTTTCGTTTTCTAAACCCTTTCATCATTTGCCTAATGCCATTTTCTATTTTTTGTTATTTCTAGTCATTTTTGTTTAGTTCTCTTTTCCCTTTTATAGTCCTTTTCCTGTTGACTCTAGTGACGTGACATGCACGCGTAATTCTCAGCCTGGTTTTAAAAGTCAGTTTAATCACGAAGCAATGAAACAATATTGAAAATGACAGAGAGATTTGAGAAAAAAAGTAAAGGCATTTTGAGATCCCTTCAAGCCCGAATTGTGAAACTGGGGCAGGTAGAACAAAAAGAAATACTGTTGAAATGCATCCTGCCGCATAAGGTTGAAGCTAAAGGCAAGTTTGCCCCAAATTGGCAGGGGTCGTTCATCGTAATGAGAGTGTTGTCCAATGGTGCTTCGTATTTAACAGAGGTAGAAGTTGAATGTGTGGATATGGTCATCAAGTCTGGCGCAATCAAAAGATATTAAGAATGTTTTTCTTGGTTTGTTTAATTGTGTTGTTTGTACTTGGCATGTTTTGGAGATTGGAATGACGAAGGCATTTTGTTCTGCTATCTAAACACTTTATCCTTCGTTACCCCTTTGAGCCTTATTTATTTTTCTTTCATACCCCTCTTTCGAAATCAGTAGCGAATATCAGAAATGCAAGCATGAAAGATAAGAAAAGGAAGAAAGAAAAATAGAAAGGAAAGGAAAGAGAAAGAAATAAAGAAAAAGAGAAAAAAAAAGAAAAAAAAGAAAAGAGAAAAGCAGAAGACAAACAATAAAAAGAAAAAGAGAAAAGCAAAAGAGAGAAAAAAGAGAAGAAAGAGAAAAGAAAAACACAACCACAAAGTAATTTCTATGACATGAACTACGTTCGACCTGATTTCTTTTAAGGATACGTAGGCAGCCTCACGGTTCGGTCTCATCAAAACAAAAAAAAATCCAAAAGTCCCCTATGCAACAAATTGGGCCAGAAGTTGTGTTTGTTGTGAGAAACCTAATTCCGAAAGTTGTAACTTTAACCCCTTTGAATTGTTTTGAGCCTTTTATACTCTTTCCTTCTAACCCTGTCCAAAAGCCCATGTTGCGGTCCAAAGAAAGACCTTCTGATCAGTTTTCAAGAAATGTCAAGTCAAGCAGGTAAAAGTAATTCATGTCAGGGGCAACACTCTGATTCAAGCAGAAAAATAAAAAATAAGAGTCTCATTGGTGAAAACCTTCACGGGCGCCGTAAGGCGATGGGAGCTGAGACAAAATAAAAAATGAGAGAGTCTTATTGGTGAAAACTCTCGCGGGCACCGTAAGGCAACAGTAAGTTAAGAGAAAGAACAAAATGAGAGAGGTTTGATGGTGAAAACTCTTCGGGCACTACAAGTCGAATAAGGATTGTGAATCAGATTGGATAATCGGAGCATTAAAGCCCAATTTTACGGTTTAAGGGGTTATAACAGGAGTTGAACATCAGACTTGCTCAACAGAATAGGCCACAGGTGCATGTCATGGTCATTAGAGTTGGTATCCACATCGGATAGGTTTCTACTTTGTAGTTTTCTTGTTAGGAATCTTCCCTTTCCTTTGTCCTTTACTTTGTTCCTTTTGTCTTGCTTACTTCTTCTTCCTGAGTTGGTTTGGTCAAAATAAGTGAAAAATGACTTCAAAATTTGCCACCAGCTTTCCAATTGCACAAAACGGGATCTGAACAATACATCAGTGTCATAAGTCAGGAGAGAACAACAAGCACACTGAGTTGGTAACAATCAACATGCTTTGGGGTCCATCAGAAATACAAAGGTTTGATATATTTCAATTCATGAACAGTGCAACAGATAGAGGATGTTGGGTGAACGGGTCAAAGGTATTCTCTGTGATGATATCAACAAATAAAGTGTTTAACCAGTAACAAGCAAGGTATTCCAAGCCGAAATGAAAGTTATCATGACAAGTGAGGGAACAATAGACTTCAAGGCCAAGGCCAGTGATTTAAGTCAGGAAGGAACAACATGCGCACTAAGTGGATGGCAATTAATGTGCTTTGGAATTCATGTCAACACAAGAGCACGATGCAACAGATGGAGGGTGTTAGGTGAACGAATCAAAGGTATTTTCGGTGAAACACATAGGTTGGTAAATGTCAGTTCATGAGCAATGCAACAGATAAAGGGAATTGGGTCTGAACGGAGAAGGGGTATTTTCTATGATAAAGATGACAGAGAAAGTGGTTAGTCCATAAGCAAGCAAGGTCCTCAAGTGGAAATCAGTTATCATGGGAAGTGAAGGAGCAATCTCCCTCAAAGTCAAGGCCACAAACCAACCACCACTTTAAACTGACAAAATTTTCTTTGATTGAAACAGGGGCAGAAAATTCGTTGGATTCGGAGAAGCTCTCCGTGGAGAAAGGCAGTCACCAAACAGGTTTGATTTTTGATTTTTAGGACCCTCCTAGAAAATGGGACCTAGTTTAAAGTTTAGAAAATAGCATAATCTAGCATATATGTATCCCAAAAGAATATAAGTTGGTTTAGAAGTCTACATTTTCGAGATAGGATTCAATTCGGAGTTTCCAAGACCCTCCTGAATAATGGGACTTAGCTTTAAGATTTCGATTATATAACAACAATTTAGCGTAAACTGTGATGTAGGGTAGTATAATTCAGCCATGAAAGTTGTCACTCTTAAGATAAAATTGGACTTTTGATTTTCAGGACCCTCCTGGATAATGGGAGTAGTTTAAAAATCCTCTTAGATAGCAAAATTTAGCAGAAGTCACACTTGTAGAAGATATAACTTAGATTTTAAATTGTCGTTTAATTAGGAGTTGTCAGGACCCCCTGAATAATGGGACCTAGCTTTCAAATCCTTAGTAACACTTGGTAATATGATTTAGTTTTACAATCACATTTGTCCCCAGCCGCCAAACTAGGGCAGAAAATTTTCTTTCTTTTGTTTGTTTTGTTAAAGTTAGGAGCCCTCCTGGAGACCAGGGAATACATTTCAAGTTGAAGTCAGGAGCCCGCCTGGAGAGCAGGGAATACTTTCAAGCGTAGCAGTCAGGAGCCCGCCTGAAGAACAAGGGAGTACAATATAAATTTTAGCTTTCAAATTCTTTGCTTTGTTTTGTTGAAGTCAGGAGCCCACCTGGAGAGAAGGGAATACATTTCAAGTTGAAGTCAGCAGCCCGCCTGGAGAGCAGGAAAAACTTTCAAGTCAGCAATCAAGAGCCCGCCTGAAAAGCAGGGAATACATTTAAGCGTAGCAGTCAAGAGCCCGCCTGGAGAACAAGAGAGTACAATTTAAGTTTTAGCTTTCAAACTCTTTGTTTTGTCTATGTTGAAGTCAGAAGCACGTCTGGAGAGCAGGGAATACATTTCAAGTTGAAGTCAGGAGCCCGCCTGGAGAGCAGGGAACACTTTCAAGCCCAGCAGTCAGGAGCCCGCCTGGAAAACAAGGGAGTACAATTTAAATTTTAGCTTTAAAATTTTTTTTTTGTCTATGTTGAAGTTAGGAGCCCGCCTGGAGACCAGGGAGTACATTTCAAGTTGAAGTCAGGAGCCCGCCTGGAGAGCAGGGAATACATTCAAGCGTAGCAGTCAGGAGCCCGCCTGGAGAACAAGGGAGTATAATTTAAGTTTTAGCTTTCAAATTCTTTGTTTTGTCTATTTGAAGTCAGGAGCCTACCTGGAGAGCAGGGAATACATTTCAAGTTGAAGTCAGGAGCCCGCCTGGAGAGCAGGGAACACTTTCAAGCGTAGCAGTCAGGAGCCCGCCTGGAGAACAAGTAGTACAATTTATGTTTTAGTTTTCAAATTCTTTGTTTTGTCTATTTGAAGTCAGGAGCCCGCCTGGAGAGCATGGAATACATTTCAAGTTAGAAGTCAGGAGCCCGCTGGTAGAGCAGGGAATACATTTCAAGTCCAGCAATCAGGAGCCCGCTGGATAGTAGGGAATACATTTCAAGTCAAGAGCCCGCCTGAAGAGCAGGGAATACATTTCACGTCAGCAGTCAGAGAGCCCCGCCTAGAGAATAGGGTCAGTTTTTACTTTAGTCAAGCTTAGTTTTTAGTTTTCCTAGTCTATTCTTCAGTTTAATTTCATCACTGCATCAATAGTACAAGTGGTTTACAATTTTGCTAACAACCCACAAATCTTCCTAGTGCAAACTGGGGCAGAAAATTTCTTTGTTTTGTCTATTTTATTGTAATTAGGCGCCCACCTGGAGAACAAGGGGAAACAACTCAAGTTTCTAGGGAAAGCAGTGTCGAAGGAAGACAATTCGAGTTTCAAGGGAAAGCAGTTTCGAAGGAAGACAGTTCAAGTTTTAGGGGAAAATGGTTCAAGATGCAAAGGAAAACATTGTCAAGTAACAAGAGAAGACAGTTCGAGTTCAACAGTCAGGCGTCCACCTGAAGAAAAGGAAAAGCATCTCAGATTGCAATTCAAGTCAGCAACCAAAGAATATCGCGGCAAGAATGCAAGTCAACAGTCTGAGGTTATCAACAGAAGTTAGTCACAATAAAGAAAAGAGAGAAAGGCAAGAAGTGAATCCAAATGTAGAAGTTGATGAAAGATGTGAATTGCTTAAGACGTGGTGGAAGTCACAAGCACTACATGTCCGGTCCTGACCCAAAAGTTGTAGAAGAATGAGCTAGCACCTGCAGCTTACAAGTGCCAAGGTTCAAATCTAAAGTCTGCATGAAGAACCATTCAAGACTCAAGATCAAGCTTCAGAAGACTTATAGATATGAATCTTGTAACTCGTAGTTGATAGGCTTAGCTAGTCTTTTTCATGTTTTGAATTTGATGTAATAGCAGGACTGCGGACATGAACTTCGACGGAACGGCACCTTGACCGGCTCTCCACCTCGGTATACTCCATCACCTCACTCATCTCTGAACTACACGTGGCCTGATTCCTTTATAGGCAAGGATATGTAGGTAGCCCAGATACCAGGGCTCGGTCACACTCCCTTCTCTCTTAGCTTTAGTCTCTCCAAATAAGGGTCGGGTCAAAAACCTGTCTAGTCAGTCATTGTCTGAAAACTCTGTACGTTTCCTGTAAATGCCTAATTTTTGCCTTATATATATATATATATATATATATATATATATATATATATATATATATATATATATATATATATGTATGTGTGTGTGTGTGTGTGTTTGTTCTTATTTGTGTATGTATAGGTTTTAAGAGTTGAGTAATAGTTTGATAAATAGGGTAGGGTTTGGGTTAGTGTAATTTAATTAAAATTGTGCCAAAATTGGCCCAAAATTTGAGCCCAAAGAGCCCAAACCCGGTCCAAAAGGGGGATGCCAAGAAGAGCTTAAAACGACGTAGTTTTGTCTTGAAACTACGTCGTTTTGTCTTGAAACTACGTCATTTTTGTTAAGTGACAAGATTCAATCTCATCCACCCATCTTTATTTAATCCAACGGTCCTAGTTTTATCTTCGTCCTAGGTATTTAAAGCCTAAAATCCCAAAAATTTGCCCCATTTCCCCATTATTTTCTCTCTCTTCTTTCCCTCTCATCACTCTCTCTTCTCTCCCCCCCCCCAAGCCGTTGTCTCCGCCGCCGGTGGACCACCTCCAAACACCTCCAAATTCACACCATGTAATCTCCACAACTTCCTCTTTCCATATCTCCAAACCAAATCCTTCAAAAATCCCTCAAACTCCTTGAATCTTAGATCTAGGAAACTTTCCCGTTTTGAATAGGCTTAGCTAGTCTTTTTCATGTTTTTAATTTGATGTAATAGCAGGACTGCGGACCGGAACTTCGACGGAATGGCACCTTGACCGGCTCTCCACCTCGGTATACTTTATCACCTCACTCATCTCTGAACTACACGTGGCCTGATTCCTTTATAGGCAAGGGTATGTAGGTAGCCCAGATACCAGGGCTCGGTCACACTCCCTTCTCTCTTAGCTTTAGTCTCTCCAAATAAGGGTCGGGTCAAAAACCTGTCTAGTCAGTCGTTGTCTGAAAACTCTGTACGTTTCCTGTAAATGCCTAATTTTGCCTTATATATATATATATATATATATATATATATATATATATATAATATGTATGTGTGTGTGTGTGTTTGTTCTTATTTGTGTATGTATAGGTTTTAAGAGTTGAGTAATGGTTTGATAAATGGGGTAGGGTTTGGGCTAGTGTAATTTAATTAAAATTGTGCCAAAATTGGCCCAAAATTTGAGACCAAAGAGCCCAAACCCAGTCCAAAAGGGGGCTGCCAAGAAGAGCTTAAAACGACGTAGTTTTATCTTGAAACTACGTCGTTTTGGTTAAGTGACAAGATTCAATCTCATCCACCCATCTTGATTTAATCCAACGGTCCTAGTTTGATCTTCGTCCTAGGTATTTAAAGCTTAAAATCCCCAAAATTTTGCCCCATTTCCCCATTATTTCCTCTCTCTTCTTTCCCTCTCATCACTCTCTCTTCTCTCTCGCTCCAAGCCGTTGTCGCCTCCGCCGGTGGACCACCTCCAAACACCACCAAATTCACACCATGTAATCTCCACAACTTCCTCTTTCCATATCTCCAAACCAAATCCTTCAAAAATCCCTCAAACTCCTTGAATCTTAGATCTAGGAAACTTTCCCGTCATTTTTTTACCCAAATTATTGAAGCTCCAACCACTACCACCCCACAATACCTACATCAATGGATAGATCTCCTCAAGACCTAGCTATTGATTCCAATTTCACCCTGAAAATCCGGCGATCAAAATCCGGCCAAATTCCGCCGACCTCCCCGAACATCCTCTTTTGGCATACCACCATTTTTTCGGTCACTTGAATTGTAAAATGGTAAAATCCTATTCTTTTTCATGGCTGATTTTTTATTTTTATTTTTATTTTTCATATTTTCTTTTTTTCTTTTTTTTATTATTAATTATTTTAGCATTAGTGTTTGAAGTTTTGGATTGTTAAATTTTATGTTTTTGCACTTGTTGAAGTAGTAAAATAGCTTTGTGTTGATTAAAGTGAGGTAGTGAGGAAATGCTTGAGAGTATATGGTAAAATCGTAATCCTGCCCCGTTATTAATATTTTGATTTTTTTAGTTAAAGTTAGTTTCTATCTTGTTTCTTCATTTAATTCATTTTTTGATTATGTTTGTCTAGTTGGTTTTATTAAATCCCTCCAGCGATAGCGTACGTTTCGTTTAGCTTTAATAGTTAATTTTTGTTTGCTTACGATTAGTTCATAATACATGTGTGAAGTTTAATTACATGTTTTAATACTTGGTTTAGTTTGAATCAACAGGGTGATATTGATGTTGTTAAAATCTGAAGTTTATGTTATTTTATCACAAAATAGGGTTCTAGTAGCCCACTTTTACTAGTTAGGGTGGCTGAAATTATATTATTTTTCTATTTGTTTCTGACATAGTAGATTTCCTTTGACCTTTGGACAGATTTTGAACAGTGTTTATCACACAATGTCAGTTTTTGTCGGACAGACATTTGGTGAACCAAAATCTCTCCAAATTTGCATATTTAAGGGCTGCCCTTTCCTCACTTTGGGGGGACTCCATCACACTTTCAGGGGGTATCTTTTGTAATTGCTTTGTCACAAAAACAAAAAAGATTCAGCAGTTGAACACATGAAAAGTAAGCTGAAATGGTGAGCTTTGGGAGTGAATATTAGAGTGCAAACTTTTAAAAAAGTATAAGTCCTCTTTAGAGTTCGTTTCTGGGTTCCCTCTCTAAGTTTTCGAGTTGTTTTAACACGGATTTGCTGCTGGTTTTACTGCTGTTTTGCTGCTATTTTTATGTTGCTTTAGTTGCTGAAATACTGTTTATTCTTTTGCTACCAGGTAATCCTTTAAGACTCGTAATGTACGTATTTTCAGCAATGGGAACAACTTGAATATGCTGCACCATTTAAATGTGTTTTATGTGATGCATAGTTTGACAACAAAAGAGCTTGTATGTTATTGTTATGTATCAAACATGTGATAATATGAATATAGTCCTTCACAATACTTGAATATTGAGTTGTATGTTTTTGAATGTGATATGTAAGTCGTTTATGGATTTTTTAAGCATGTTTTCAAGCTATTATATCCGAGTAACAATGCTAAGTATGACATGAATGACTTTAGGTGTATAACACATAGCATGAGTTCGTTTTAGTTGCTGAAATTTCACTGCCAACATATGCTTCTAGGAATGCTGTGATAATATCTTTGTGAATCTGGCCATTTTGCCGGATTTACAAAAATGGCTATTTGTGTAAAATGGGCGTTTATACAATTGTGACTATGTAGTTAATGGTCATGAACTCAAACTAAGTAAAGAGCTAAGATTATATCAACTTTGGGCCTTATTGAATCAAAGATAAAAGATGGCTCATTTACCTTTAAACAACAAAATTACCCCTTTTCTTCTATATAGCATTGGGCCAATTGAAATTCATTTCTTGGCCCATTTTAATAATAAATTCCAGCAGCCCAAAAGCTCCATACAAGTTGGCCCATTTTTTTTAACAAGAAGTTGGCTCATTTCTTTTAAAATAGATAAAGTTGGTCCAACATTTATTTGCATAATATTTCCCAAGTATAAAGCTCGAAAAAATAATAATACTATCAGATTTTTCTACTATTTTAATTAACTAGTTTCCCTTTAATTAATTTAAATGTTAGGTAAATAGTAGGGACGCTTTAACTACACGGACTCACTTGTGTAGCGTGACGCTTAACTTTTAATAAGTTAATTCATCAATTTCATGTCATATTCAATAGTTTTAATTAATTTATAAATCTTTTGTCATAATCAGGAATTCGCTTTAGTAGCATGGTAGTGACATTTAATAAATTTTCTGAAAAAAAGAGAGTTAATGTTTCCTCCAACACAATTGCAACAATTTTTCAAAAGTAAATAACGTGCTAACAATCGTCTGTCATGACTGCGGATTCGCTTGCGTAGCGCCGTTATGACTAAATAATAAATTTCGTCGATCACGCATTTGCTTGCGTAGTGTGGTTATGACATCTTATTATTCAAAAATATTCTTTAATTTTTTCTAATAATCAAGAGATAAAAGAGGATAGGTAAAACATAAAAATAATATAAATCACAGTTTGTCCAAAATTAATTAAAGCCAAGTTTAAGTCAATAAAGCGACCGTGCTAGAACCACGGGACTCGAGGAATGCCTTATACCTTCTCCCCGGTCAACAGAATTCCTTACTCGAACTTTATTTTCGCGGACCGATTAAAATAGAGTCAAACCTTCCTTTGACTAGGGATCCAAATAAATGGTGACTTGGAACACCGAAAAAATCAATTCTATGTGGCGACTCTGGACAATAAAATAATCCCTATTCAAATTTTGTCACTTTAATTGGAAAAACTCTTTGGCCCATACACATATTATTATTATTTTGAGGGGTAGATAAGGGGTGTGACAGCTCTGGCGACTCTGTTGGGGAATTACATAAGAATTCGAGCTTGTACATGTTGACTTTTTATTTGGCTTTATTAATTTTGTAAATAATGTGATTTATTTGTGCCTAATGTGCTACCTGTTCACTTTTTATCATTTTGATATTGTTGAACTGTACATATAAACTGTTTTCTCACGCACCCCCTCTGAGTCTTTTTGAAATTAAAAATTGGGCATTTGCTTGACATAGCCCGCTTTCTTTGAGATAGCCGAGTTTTTCGTCACCCGGTGAAGGATTTTAGTCACACCTGTTTTAGGCGGGGAGCACCACCAGTTAAGCCGGAAAGCAATGCTACCGGTACACTGACCCTCCTCGGCTCGAGTTGTCCGCTCGAGTAAGCCAGTCTAAATACCCTCTCCAATAGGATCTAAACCTAGAAGAACAAGCCTCATGCCGGATATCCCTAGTAGGTTCGCTTTATTTGCATCACGTGCATTTGACTTAGCGAAACTCGACACAGGGGCCAGGTCCTTATAAGACAGGTATCCTCTTTGAGACCATCATGTTCACGTATGTGCTAATTGGTATATCATTTGGAAGGCTTACTTGCATTGCCGACCGGTTTTTAAAAAAAAAGAGAATAATTCTCCTAGTTTAGTGCAAATAAACCCTTTTTTTAAAGAGGCTTACTATATATTGTAGTAGTCTGGTGTGAGTTGTAAAGATTAATTTCCATTAAAAAAAACAAAAGGGGAGAGTACCCTATTTTACTGAACTACGCGGGTTTGATTCTCACCGGATGTGAGATACGTAGGCAACCTCCATCGGGTTTAGCCCACATGTTTCAAAAAAAAGGGAGCATAAAATTTTCAAAAAAAAGGCCTATTTTGGTCACCTTTTACTGTCTGGCCCTCATGTTCCAGCTGTTTTGCCAAGACATCCTTAAAATCTTCCTGGGAAGTGCTGAAGGGCCATTTTTGTAAAATAGTTACTTTATCCATATTTATTCACCTTTTACCATTTTGACTTTATGTCTGGCCATTTTTGTCAAAGCAACTTTAAAGCTTTCCGGAAAGATTGTTTTTTCAAAAAGTAGCTATTTTTATCTGGTTATACTCATATTGCAAAGGGTCATTTTCGTAAAAATAGTTTTTTTATTATTATTTTGTCTATTTTTATTGTTTTGTTCCTATGTTTGGTTGTTTTTGCCGAGACATCCTTTATGCCTTCTATGGAAGTATTAAAGGATCGTTTTTGTAATAATAGCAATTTTTTTCCCTTTTATCATCTCAACTTTTGTGTCCGATAATTTCAAAATATATATTGTAATTAAAAAAATAGATCGAGTCCTAAATTGACCAAAAGATAAAATAAAATAATGAATGAGCATAATTTGCATATAGTTTAGGTAAGTCCTAACCCTTTTTTTATCTTATTCTTAGGATCACCATGAGTTCTCCACAAAGAAGCAGTCAGAAAAGGGTAAGGGACGAGACACCTCCTATGTTCTTGATCAGAGATAAGACTCCGAGTAGTCTCTATAATAGGTAGGCTAGTTTTGCTACATGGGAACGGAATCGAGTATTTAAGCACCTCAAGTTCCTCACCAACCTCATGGGAATTAAGCCTAACAGAGATTTAATCGAGGCACTAGTAGGTTTTTGGGACCCCGCGAATAATGTCTTCAAGTTCAAAGATTGTGAAATGACACTCACATTGGAAGAATTAGGTGGGTTCACCGGATTGGGGAGAGACCTTCGTTGGAAAAGGCATGCTGCTCCGAGAAAAGTTGGTGTGAACAACTTTTTAAAGAAGTTATGCCTTCGTCGAATTTCAATGGTTTGGTTAAACGAAGGTTGGGTTCCGTCGGAATATTTTTATGACAGATTTGGGGACGAGAAAGTGTTTGAGAACTTCTCGGACACAGAATTCGTCAACCAGTTGAGTTATGACGCTTGGAGGGAGTTGAGAATCTTCGCGTTCATGATATCATTTCTAGGGATCATGGTCTTTCCGAAGCGTGGTGGGCACATTAGAATTCGATTGGTTGCGGTAGTCTCGTATTTGCAAAGTAGCGAGGATCATACCATTCTTCCCATGATTTTGGGAGATATTTTCGGGCTTTGACCCATTGTCAAGAAGGTGAAGATTACTTTGAGGGATGCAACATTCTGCTGTAGATGTGGTTCATAGAGCACCTTTATCATCATCCAATAGTAGTAAATTTCAATGATGATTGGCTGAATTGCATTGGATGTCACCCAGAAAGAGCTGCGAGTTGTAATCTTCCAGAGGGGGTGAGGGCTTGGCGGACATTACTTGGTTTATTGAATGCTGGTAGAATCACATGGAACTATTACTGGTTCCCTTCTGCTACGGTCATGCATATGTCGACGTATCGCCCATTCTTCATACTCATGGGTTTTAGGGGTTTCCAACCCTACGCGCCTTTACGCGTCATGCGCCAGTTAGGGAGAGAGCAAAAGAGGCCCCCGATTGAGGACATGCGCCCGTTCATGTGGGAATTCAAGGGAGAGGAACCTCCAAGGGAGTCATATGCACAGAAGATTTGGTTTGGTAGTCGATTTTCCGATTTAAACGAGATGGTAGCTGATCGTGAATGTGGGGAGGTAAGACTCGCATACCTTGAGTGGTTTCACAACCAGGATATCCCCGAACAAAGGATAGAGAGATCCATACGGCACGCAGTTGATTGGGAGAGAGAGATCGAGGTCAGAGTTAGAGAAACCAGAAGGGAAGTGGCGCAAGAGTTCCAATCTCGTATTGACACTTTACAAGAAGATAAGGGCATTCTGGAGACAGCCATTGACGTACAACAAGCTGATTTTGAGCGGGAAAAGGCTCAGTGGGCACGAAAGAAGCAAGCACTCAAAGCCCAAATTCGATAGAAGAACATAGTCACAACCGCTCAGCAGCAAGAAGAGAAAGAAGCCCAATTCAGGGTAGTCTGTGATCATGAATGTAGAGGTTTCTCTCCATTAATCCAAGGTCTGAGGGATCAGATAAGGGGAGATGAGTTAAGAAAAGAGAGCCAGATCGCGGAGTTTGAAATAGAAAGACACCACTACCAAAAGGTGATCAATGAATTAGAAGTGGAGTCGCTAGAAGTTTGGCGCCAGAAAGATATGGCCTTGGACCGTGAGCGTGATGCGCTGGATCTAGCTGAGACCCGTGGTTGGCAGAATCAAGAGCTGCACGTGGCTCAGGAATACATTAAGGGGAAGATCCTTGAGGTAGCAAAATATACCTCAAGAGCATGCAGGAGTTGCCAGGGCATGACGCCCGAGCGGTTTACAGAAGTATCATTGAATGTTGCTCGTCATATATCTGCAGACTTGGAGAGGATATACCACAATGTTGGGGGTCAGTTACAGGAACAAGAGCCTTGATTACAGTAATGTTGGTGGACTCTACTGCAGAGATCAAAGTCTTCTTTTAGTTATCAGTCTTTTTCATTATGCTTTTGTTGTTTCTAAGTCTATAAGAGTCTTTTGGTGTTGTTTTGACTTTTATTCTAAAAATACTATTTGAGTCAGGTTTGGTCTCGTTTATCTTTATGTAACTCTTGATTTTTGAGTCTTGTATCAAAATATTATATCGAAAATCAATGAAAAAGTTTTTGATGTTTGTTTTGTAAAAAAAACAATCAAGTGTCTTGCATATCTGAACTACGTAATGATCTGATTCATGCGGCGATATGATACGTAGGCAACCTACAAAAGGATCGATCAAGTATTCATTTTAAAATGGCTCTAAAGTAAGGAATCAAATAAGGCAAGTGAAAAAAATATAATAAAAAAATAGAAAAAAAAAAGAAGAAGGAAATAACAGTGTCAATAAGAAACAAGCTGATAGGCCGGAATGAAACATTGAAGTCTTCCAAAAGCATTTTAGAAATGGTGGCGATGTTAGGAGCATGACATATTGCATGTAATTTATATCTATAAAATGCCTAACCCTAACACGTTTGTTGTCTCATAAACCAGTAAGTTTAAGGTGGTTGGTTTGTGCTAAATCTGACAGCACATCATTACTTCACAAGATGTAAGGGACTAGTAGTAATGGATAACAGTGATGAAATCGAGTTGGTCAGTGACAATCCACAAGGTCAGTCAGTTGAGCAAGAGTCTAAGGAGATAAGAAAATTGAGACAACAACTGTCAGATGTATATCAAGCTTGGGTTTCCGATCATCCTCTACCCCAGGGTCCCTCAGAGGGAACTTACACCATACCCTAGGCTACTCAACCACCGCTCCATGCAACGAGCAACCCCATTCTACCACCAGGGTATGTGCAGAACTACAGCCTCCATGCTGCCCCCAGTACCTCTAATATGCGACCTCCAGTTGCACCAGTCAGGAACACCCCTCTCGTCGTGTCTGGCTCACCGGTATATACAATCCCGCCACCACCTCCTGTGATGAGGCAAAATAATGAGCCACCATCTCATGCTTATAATGGACAACACTATTCTCCGAATATGGCTTTTGGGGTCTCAGCTCCATACAATAAGACTCCTCGATACGAATCACTAGTGGAAAATGAAATGCCTGCCACGACGATTGAGCCAGATGAGATGGCCAGGAAAATGAAAAGTCTTGAACAGAATATAAAGAACATACAGGGACTAGGTGGTCACAAAAGTGTTTCATTCAGTGATCTATGCATGTTCCCTCATATCCATTTGCCACGAGGGTTCAAAACCCCAAAATTTGAGAAATATGATGGACACAGCGACCCTATCAGCCATTTGAAAAGGTACTGCAACCAGCTGAGGGGTGCAGGAGGAAAGGAAGAGCCGTTGATGGCTTACTTTGGGGAAAGCCTTATGGGGGTAGCTTCCGAATGGTTCATTGACCAAGACATCTCTCACTGGCATGTTTGGGATGACATGGCCCAGGCTTTCGTCAAGCAATTCCAATACAACATTGATATTGCACCAGACCGCAATTCCCTATCCAATATAAAGAAAAAGCCGACGGAAAGCTTTAGGGAGTAAGCCATCAAGTGGAGGGAGCAAGCAGCCAGAGTTAAGCCGCCCATGGATAATCATGAGTTGATCACTGTCTTTTTGGAGGCACAAGAGCCTGATTATTTCCAAAACATGATGTCTGCAATGGGTAGGCATTTTGCTGAAGAAATCAAGATAGGGGAAATGGTCGAAAATGGCCTAAAGACTGGCAGAATTGTAAGTCAGGCTACTCTCAAAGCCACCACCCAAGCGATCCAAAATGGGTCGGGAAGTTTTGCAAATAGGAAAAAGAGAGATGAAGATTCTATGATGACCTCGGGATCTAGGGAAGTTCAAAGAGGGGCATCGCACCCTTATGTGCAAGTTCAGCAGGGGCGATCCAGCTACCCTCAACATTACTATCCCCCGCCAATTCCTCAATACACTGTGGGCCCACCACAATATACAGTGTTCAATGCTCAATCATATGCTCGGCCTCCCAATCAGCAAGTACGGGCACCAGCTCCAAGGGGCCCCCGACCTCAGCAACAAAATTTTCGGGCACCCTACAATGCTCGTCCCAGGTAGGATTATGGTCGAGAGCAGAGGCCAGAAAAAAAATTCACTCCATTGGCTGAATCATACTCTAGTCTATTCCAGAAGCTGAAGCAAATGGGCGTGATTGGACCCATTGCTCCCACCACATGCATCCAAATTCACATGGATTTCAAGCAAATGCTAGATGTGAATATCATTCAGGTGCCCCGGGGCATAGCATCGATGACTGTTGGACTCTGAAAGGAGCCATAGAAAGACTCATTTCTGAAAAATTAATTGTAGTAACGAATGTCGAGGACCCTCCTAATGTGACAAACAACCCGTTGCCGGAACACAACGATGTTCATTTCGTGGGAATGATTGGCCGAGATCAGGAATACAAGCCGGTCGACCAAACAGAAATGACAGTGGGATCAATTCAAGAAGGAACAAGTCTGGAAGTAAGACCAAGCCGAGATGTGCCGTTGATTGTGAAAGGCGCCCTGAACTCAGAAAAGGTAACTTTATTTGTGCCCAAGGTCTCGAGGTTAGAGGTTCGCTCCAATGTTCCAAGCCCAAGGTTGTATGTCCTTAGAGGCCACCCCGTCACAAGGCAGAATCGGGGCGGTACGAATGGCATAACAGAGCTGATCATAATCAAACCTGTCGTGCAACCCCATGTGACAAACACAAAAATTGTTCCTTGGAACTACAACAAAACTGTGATGACCTACAAAGGCAAGGAAATCATATAGGAAGTGGGGGAAGCTGGAGTTTTGAATCGATCGGGGAGGTATTATTCTCCAGAAGAGTTGATGAAGGCCAAGCAAATCAAAGGAGGCCAATTGCCAATAAAGAAGCCAGTCACTGAAGTAGAAGCAGAAGAGTTTTTGATGAAAATGAAAGCTCAGGATTACTCAATCATTGACCAGCTAAGAAAGACTCCCCAAACCTCTCTACTATCTCTGCTCATACATTCCAAAGAGCATGCCCATGTAGTAATCAAGGTCCTGAACGAGGCACATATCTCAGAGGAGACCACAGTGAATCAGTTAGAGAAGATGGCCAATAGATTTTTTGAGGCAAACAGAATCTCATTTACCGATGATGAACTTCTCGAGGAAGGAGCCGGGCACAATAGGGATTTGAACTTGATGGTCAAATGTGAGGGGCATTATGTAAAGAGAGTCATGGTTGATGGAGGCTCAAGTGTAGATTTATGCCCTCTCTCTACTTTGCAAAGCATGAAGATCAATACGTACAGAATCCGACCCAGCAATGTTCGCATCCGGGCTTTCGATGGCTCAGCGAGAGATACCATGGGGGAAATCAACCTCACCATGACGATTGGGCCGGTGGACTTTGAGATTGTTTTCCAAGTAGTGGACATGGTCACTTCTTATAACTTTCTTCTTGGAAGGCCATGGATCCATACAGCTCGAGTTGTGCCATTCACCTTGCACCAGATGCTCAAATTCGAACATGACGGGCAAGAAATTATTGTTCACGGAGAAGACGAGTCTTCCGTTTATAAAGACCCATTAATCCCCTGTATTGAGGCCAAGGAAGGGTCTGAGTCCATTGTCTATCAGGCTTTTGAAGTGGTTATTGTGGACCATGTCGAGGAAGGAAAGCCCATTCTGCGTCCTCGTCTTTCCGCCACATCTGTAATGGTGGCTACGGTTATGATTAGACAAGGTTATGAGCCAGAAAAAGGTTTGGGGGAATCATTTCAAGGAATTTCAGAGCCTATTTCTCCGTTAGGCAACTGGGGTACTTTTGGCTTAGGCTTCAGGCCAACACAAGCAGACAAAAACAAATCCAAACACCGCAAAAAGAGTGGATGGGTCTTGCAACAGCCTATCCATCATATTTTCTAAACTTTTGTCAAGCCAAGACTCCGAGAGGGTCAAAATTCCTCGGCGCATGCAAACATTGATGAAATTTGCCATTTCCTCAGCGAGATGTTTTCTGAAGTGAATATGATCCAGGCTGGTGAAGGAACTAGTCGTGCCGATGTGCAACTAATTGACCCAGACACCATGCTCACCAACTGGGAAGCAACTCCTCTCCCCACAAGGAAGGAGTCTTGGTAGTCTGCTTTACTAGCTTCTTTTTTGTATTTTGGGTTACTTTCAGGGTTGTAATCCAAATATCTCAGGATGATTGTTTTGTTTTGATGTTAACCATTCTATCCTTTCGAATTCAATAAAATGCAGTTCAGTTTCCTATTAAGTTTCCTATCTTTTCCTTTTCATAATTCCTGTCATTTTATTTTCATTTCAGTTTTGTTAATGCCGGCTTTAATAACATGACATGCATGCGGAATTCATGCCCAGATCTTGAAAAGCTGTCTAATATCGAAATAACGCATCAAGAGGTTGAATATGAGGAAGATGAGATTGTTGAGGAAATAAAAAGAGAGTTGGAACAATTTGAAAATAAGCCTAAGCCAAACCTCAATGAAACTGAGATGAATAATATCGGAAGTCCTGAAGAAGTTAGAGAAATGAAGATAAGCATTCACACTGAACAAAAAACCAGAGATATCTTGATTCAACTTTTATTGGAATACAGAGATGTGTTTGCTTGGTCTTACGATGATATGTCGGGTTTAAGTGCTGATCTGGTGGTTCATAAGCTTCCTACATATCCTGGTTTTCTACCAATCCAACAAAAGCAACGAAAATTTAAAACAGACATGAGCAACAAAATCAAAGAAGAAATAATGAAGCAACTAAGCGCCAATGTGGTCAGAGCTATCCGATACACCACCTGGGTGGCAAATGTTGTGCCTGTGCTAAAGAAGGATGGAAAAACCAGAGTTTGTGTCAACTATAGGGACCTGAACAAAACAAGTCCAAAGGATAATTTTCCTTTGCCAAACATCCACATTCTTGTAGATAATTGCGCAAAACATGAGATCCAATCATTTGTGGATTGCTATGCTGGGTACCACCAAATTTTAATGGATGAGGATGATGCAGAAAAGACCGCTTTCACCATGCCATGAGGTACTTATTGTTACAGGGTCATGTCATTTGGTTTAAAGAATGCAGGGGCAACTTACATGAGGGCCGTGACCACCATTTGTCACGACATGATGCACAAAGAGATTGAAGTATATGTCGACAATGTCATCATAAAATCAAAGACACAAGCCGATCACGTGTGTGATTTGAAAAAGTTCTTCGAATGGCTTCGTAGGTATGACCTTAAGATTAATCTAGCCAAGTGTGCATTTGGGGTCCCATCTGAGAAACTCCTCTGTTTTATAGTCAGCCAGAGAGGCATCGAATTGGATCCATCTAAGATAAAGTCCATTCGAGATCTACCACCCCCGAAGAACAAAAAAGAGGTCATGAGTTTGCTCGGGAGGTTGAACTACATCAGTAGGTTCATTGCTCAGCTCACAACCATGTGCGAGCCCATCTTTATGTTGCTGAAAAAGGATGCCGCTATCAGATGGACAGATGATTGCCAAAAGGCTTTTGACAGGATCAAAGATTATCTGTCAAAACCCCCTGTACTGGTCCCACCTGAACCTGGTAGGCCTTTGTGTTTATATTTATCAGTGATGGATAATTCCTTTGGATGCATTCTAGGGCAACATGATGCAACAGGCAGAAAGGAACATGCAATATATTATTTGAGCAAGAAGTTCACCGATTACGAGGTTAAGTACACCCTTTTAGAAAGGACATGTTGTGCCTTGACTAGGGTCGCTCAAAAGTTGAAACATTATCTTTTGTCCTACACTACTTACCTCATATCCAGAATGGATCCCTTGAAGTACATCTTCCAAAAGCCAATGCCCATTGGCAGGCTCGCAAAATGGCAAATCCTGCTGATAGAGTTTGACATCGTCTATGTCACTCGCACCGCGATGAAAGCACAGGCTTTGGCAGATCATTTGGCAGAGAATCCAGTTGATAATGAGTACATGCCACTTAGAACATACTTCTCGGACGAAGAGGTCAACTCGATAGAGGAAGTGGTTCCAGGCGATCACTTTGTATGGAAAATGTATTTTGATGAGGCTGTCAATATCAAAGGAGTTGGGATCGGGGAAATCCTCATCTCACCTATTGGACACCATTACCCTGTGACGGCCCGACTTCGGTTCTTCTGTACTAATAATACGACAGAATATGAAGCTTGTATCATGGGTTTGAAAATGGTCATCGATCTGGATGTGCATGAACTATTAGTTATGGGAGATTCTGACTTACTTATTAGGCAAGCCCAAGGCGAATGGGAGACTCGATACATCAAACTTATTCCGTACAGACAATGTGTACGAGACTTGAGCAAAAGATTCAAATCTATCGAGTTCAGGTACATTCCCCGGTTTCACAACGAGCTAGCTGATGCATTGGCTACTCTAGCCTCGATGCTCCCTTATCCAGGCAACACCCATATTGATCCACTAGAAATCCAAGTTCGGAATCAACACGGTTACTGTAATACAATCGAGATAGAACCAGATGGTGAACCATGGTATCATGACATAAAACGATTCCTGAAAACAAGAGAATATCCAGAGCATGCCAAAGGAGATCAAAAAAGAACTATAAGGCGACTCGCCAATGGTTTCTTCCTGAATGGGGAAATTCTGTACAAGAGGACCCCAGATTTAAACTTGTTGAGATGCATAGATGCTACAGAAGCAGAGCGGATCATGAGTGAAGTGCATTCAGGGGTATGCGGACCTCACATGAATGGATATGTTTTAGTGAAGAAGATTCTACGGGCAGGGTATTACTGGCTTACCATGGAGCGAGATTGCTTCAGATTTGTTCGCAAATGTCACCAGTGCCAGATTCACGGTAACCTGATTCACTCGCCTCCTTCGGAGTTGCATCCCATGTCCTCTCCTTGGCCTTTCGTTGCTTGGGGAATGGATGTTATTGTGCCGATCGAGCCAAAGGCTTTAAATGGGCATAGATTCATTTTGGTTGCAATTGATTACTTCACCAAGTGGGTGGAAGCCGTCGCTTTCAAAGCAGTCACCAAGAAAGCAGTGGTAGACATTGTTCACTCCAATATCATTTGTCACTTTGGTATCCCAAAGACCATTATCACTAACAATGCAGCCAATCTAAATAGTCATTTGAGGAAGGAGGTATGCGAACAATTTAAAATCATGCATCGCCATTCTACCCCTTACCGGTCAAAAGCCAATAGAGCAGTTGAAGCGGTAAACAAGAACATCAAGAAGATTCTTAGGAAGATGATCCAAGGTTCCAGGCAATTGCATGAAAAGTTGCCTTTTGCTCTTTTGGGATACCATACGATTGTTCGCACATCTGTTGGTGCAACTCCGTATCTGCTTGTATACAGAACTGAAGCTGTAATACCCGCTGAAGTCGAAATTCCCTCTCTCTGAATTATTGTGGAATCAGAGATTGAAGACACTGAGTGGGTCAAGACCCGATTAGAACAACTGATGTTGATCGATGAAACACGACTAGCAGCAGTGTGTTTCGGCCAGTTATACCAACAAAGAATGGCACGTGCTTACAATAAGAAACTGCGCCCAAAGCAGTTTAAGGTAGGCCAGCTGATTTTGAAACGCATCCTTCCGCACCAGGTAGAAGCTAAAGGAAAGTTCTCCCCGAACTAGCAAGGACCCTACATCATCAAGAAAGTGTTACCAAAAGGGGCCTTGCACTTGGTAGATAAAGAAGGACGGGTACCAGACATGACTATTAACGCAGATGCAATCAAAAGATATTATGTCTGATATATACCCATTGTAGAATTTTCACGCATTGATTTTCTCATATTGAAGTGGCGAAGGCTATCATTTGCTCGCTATTCCAAATAGGTGTCACCCTTTTTGTTAATCCTTTTGAGCCGTATTTGTCTTCCTTGTCTATCACTTCTTGGAACTTGTGTACTTGTAAAAAAAACAACAACAAATCTCTGAGTCATTGAACTACGTCCAACCTGATTCTGAAAGGATACGTAGGCAGCCTTACCCTGGGTTCAGTCCCATCAGAACAAAAAATCCATATTCCCAATACTCCAAAACTGGGGCAGAAGTTTGTTTTATTTCACGGTTTTTTCTGTAAAAATGATTCCAAAAGTTGTAATTCAGTTCAAGGTCCATTTCACCTTTTTATCTTTCAAGAACTTCTGATCGATGTTTTTTAAGAATGATTGAAGTCCTCATGCCAAAGGCATTGGATAACCTCCCTCATACAGTATCTTAGTCAAAAAAAAAGAAATGAAAGAGTCTTATCAGTAAAAACCCGTACGGGCACTATAAGGCAATAGTGAGCAGAGAAATGAGAGAGTCTTATTGGTGAAAACCCAGATGGGCACCATAAGGTGATAGTTAGTAGAGAAATGAGAGAGGTTAGTTAGCGAAAACCTATAATGGGCGCTACTAGCCGAATAAGGGTCTTTGATTCTCCGGCATGAGCACAAGCAAGACAAATTCAAGATGAACATTTGCAGCGGATTTTGAGAATTAGACAGGTCAGACAGATCAGGCATCCAATCCAAAATGCATGTCATGATTCATTAAAGTCGGCACATACCTCCAGATAAGTCTCCCTATTCCTTTTCCCGAAAGGGACACCTTTTGTTTAAGCACAGTTCTTTTTTGCTTCCAATTATTATTCTATTTTTACCCATAATTTTTCTTTGAGTCCCCTTCGATCTAATCCTGCATCAAAATCGAAGCAAAGAAAGGGCTGCAAAACTGGCTACAGCTTCCCCGTAATGTCGAGCACAATTTGGGGCATATATGGCATTGACGAAGGCACGAATCCATCTCTGATCTCATTCGATAAGACAAACAAAGTTTCTAAAAAAGAGCTAAAAGGTCGCCTAAGCAAGACCTGCTTTATGAGAAAAGTTGATGAGCACTACGGACACAAACTGATACTGGGTTAGACAACTAAGTTTGATTTTAGAGAAAAATGCATGCCTTAGAGATAAAGGTAGCGGTACCATGGACATCTGGGTATGAAACAGTTGGGGGCAATATTGTGAAGCCAAGGTCTCTAGAAAATGATACAGAGCGGCATAATATCTCGGTACCCCGCTGACAGAATCGGTTCTTTGACAGCAGTGGTCGTGAATCAAGCTACTCAGGGCATCAAGGCCACAAACCAACCACCACTTTAAAAACTCACAAGTTTTTCTTTGTTTAAAGTAGGAACAAAGTAGTGCAGAATGTCGGTCCTAAGTGAACGAATGTCACCAAACGTAAGATCCTTAAAATCTCCATTTTTCTTTTATTTTCAACATGCATCACTATTGTTCACACCTCCTATTTCTGAAGCTTAACTCAGGTAGAACCGTTTCGCCTAGGGGGATCCAGCTCATAGTTTCCGGGTAGAAGTACTCTACACTCAGGGTGTTTTCTGTAGCTTAACTCAGGTAGAACTGTTTCGCCTAGGGGGATCCAGCTCATAGTTTCCGGGTAGAAGTACTCTTCACTCAGGGTGTTTTACGTAGTTAACCCAGGTAGAACCATTTCTCCTATGTGGATTCAGCTCATAGTTTCCGGGTAGAAGTACTCTTCGCTCAGGGTATTTTACGTAGCTTAACCCAGGTAGAACCGTTTCGCCTAGGAGGATCTAGCTCATAATTTCCGGGTAGAAGTACTCTTCGCTCAGGGTGTTTTACGTAGCTTAACCCAGGTAGAATCGTTTCTCCTAGGGGGATTCAGCTCATAGTTTCCAGGTAGAAGTACTCTTCGCTCAGGGTGTTTTACGTAGCTTAACCCAGGTAGAACCGTTTCGCCTAGGGGCATCTAGCTCGTAGTTTCCGGGTAGAAGTACTCTTCGCTCAGGGATTTTTACGTAGCTTAACCCAGGTAGAACCGTTTCGCCTAGGGGGATCTAGTTCGTAGTTCCGGGTAGAAGTAATCTTCGCTCAGGTTGCTTAAATACAGTTTAACTCAGATCAAACCGTTTCTCCTAGAGGGATTCAACACTTTATCGATAATACATGGTGCTAACACCCGATTCTATTTTCTTCCAGTAAGAGAGGGTACTAGCCTATGATTACATTTCCTTTCAGTTGTACAAGGTACCGATCCCTAGTTAAACTATCCTTCGTTACCAAATTTTATCTCTTTCAGCTAGTTTATACTACTGTTTCTATCTGCCTTTTCAATAAATTTGATAATTTACAGATTTCTCTAATAACTCACAGAATTTTCCTAGTGCCAGACTGGGGCAGAAAAATTTTGTTCGTTTTTGTTTGTCTTTGATGGCTTTGCAGGCTCTGCCGTATAGCACAAGTGACGATTAAAGCTTGCAGTTTCAGTTTCTCATCAGAAGAAAGAAATTCGATCACAAGATAGCCGGAGTTTAGCTTTGATAATGTGTCAGCAGCCCAGCTTCTCAAGATTCATCTTCTCAAATTCTGATCTAGATAGCAAGCCATCGAGATTGAGTCATAATCTTTTCTTCAAATGAATTAAGATCCAATCTAAGGTCAACACAAGCGAGCAGGTCAAGAATCAAGATTTGACTCTAGAAGACACGTGGATAGGAATTTTTGTACTCTTAATTTGCAGACAAATGTAGTGCTCTTCTCTTTTTTTTGATGTAAGAAGCAGTAACGGTAAGAGTAACAGCAACAGCAACAACAACAGCAGTCTTAACTCAAGTGTCTGGTAGTCCCACCTACCAAATTTTCCCAGAACTACACTGACCTGATTCCTTTATAGCCAAGGATATGTAGGCAACCTCAGAAGCAAGGTTCGGTCACCACCTTTTTCAAAACGCTTCCACTAGAGTGAATGTGAGCAAAAAATTATCCATGGCATTTATTTGTCTTTGCAAGAAAACTCTTCATGTTCTCGAGCAAAGAGAGGCAGCTGTAAATGCCTAGTATTTGCCTTACATATATACATATATATAATATATATATATGTGTGTGTGTGTGTTTGTTCTTATTTGTGTATGTATAGGTTTTAAGAGTTGAGTAATGGTTTGATAAATGGGGTAGGGTTTGGGCTAGTGTAATTTAATTAAAATTGTGCCAAATTGGCCCAAAATTTTAGCCCAAAGAGCCCAAACCCGGTCCAAAAGGGGGCTGCCAAGAAGAGCTTAAAACGACGTAGTTTTGTCTTGAAACTACGTCGTTTTGGTTAAGTGACAAGATTCAATCTCATCCACCCATCTTGATTTAATCCAACAGTCCTAGTTTGATCTTCATCCTAGGTATTTAAAGCCTAAAATCCCCAAAAATTTGCCCCATTTTCCCATTATTTCCTCTCTTCTTTCCCTCTCATCACTCTCTCTTCTCTCTCCCCCACCGCCGCTGTCGCTGCCCCACCGCCGCCGCCGGCAGACCACCTCCAAACACCTCCAAATTCACACTATGTAATCTCCACAACTTCCTCTTTCCATATCTCCAAACCAAATCTTTCAAAAATCCCTCAAACTCCTTGAATCTTAGATCTAGGAAACTTTCCCGTCAATTTTTTGCCCAAATTATTGAAGCTCCAACCACTACCACCCCACAATACCTGCATCAATGGATAGAACTCCTCAAGACCTAGCTATTGATGCCAATTTCACCCTGAAAATCCGGCGACCTCCTCGAACACCCTCTTTTGGCATACCACCATTTTTTCGGCCACTTGAATTGTAAAATGGTAAAATCCTATTCTTTTTCATGTCTGATTTTTTATTTTTATTTTTATTTTTCAGATTTTGTTTTATTTTTTTATTATTAATTATTTTAGCATTAGTTTTTGAAGTTTTGGAATGTTAAATTTTCTGTTTTTGCACTTTTTGAAGTAGTAAAATAGCTTTGTGTTGATTAAAGTGAGGTAGTGAGGAAATGCTTGAGAGTATATGGTAAAATCGTTATCCTGCCCTGTTATTAATTTTTTAATTTTTTTTAGTTAAAGTTAGTATCTATCTTGTTTCTTCATTTAATCCATTTTTTGATTATGTTTGTCTAGTTGGTTTTATTAAATCGCTCCAGCGATAGCGTGCGTTTTGTTTGGCTTTAATAGTTAATTTTTGTTTGCTTACGATTGGTTCATAACACATGTGTGAAGTTTAATTACATGTTTTAATACTTGGTTTAGTTTGAATCAACAGGATGATATTGATGTTGTTAAAATCTGAAGTTTATGTTATTTTATCACAAAATAGGGTGCTAGTAGCCTACTTTTACTAGTTAGGGTGGCTGAAATGATATTTTTTTCTCTTTGTTTCTGACATAGTAGATTTCCTTTGACCTTTGGATAGATTTTGAACAGTGTTTAGCACACAATGTCAGTTTTTGTCGGACAGACATTTGGTGAACTAAAATTTGTCCAAATTTGCCTATTTAAGGGCTGCCCTTTCCTCACTTTGGGGGGACTCCATCACACTTCCAGGGGGAATTTTTTATAATTGCTTTGTCACAAAAAAAAAAAATTAGCAGTTGAACACATGAAAAGTAAGCTGAAATGGTGAGCTTTGGGAGTGAATCTTAGAGTGCAAACTTTTTAAAAAGTATAAGTCATCTTTAGAGTTCGTTTCTGAGTTCCCTCTCTAAGTTTTCGGGTTGTTTTAACACGGATTTGTTGCTGGTTTTATTGCTGGTTTTATGCTGCTTTAGTTGTTGAACTACTACTTATTCTTTTGCTACCAGGTAATCCTTTAAGACTCGTAATGTACGTATTTTCAGCAATGGGAACAACTTGAACATGCTGCACCATTTAAATGTGTTTGATGTGATGAATAGTTTGACAACAAAAGAGCTTGTATGTTATTGTTATGTATCAAGCATGTGATAATGTGAATATAGTCCTTCATAATACTTGAATATTGAGTTGTAAGTTTTTGAATGTGATATGTAAGTCGTTTATGGATTTTTTAAGCATGTTTTCAAGCTATTATATCCGAGTAACAATGCTAAGTATGTCATGAATGACTTTAGGTGTATAACACATAGCATGAGTTCGTTTTAGTTGCTGAAATTTCACTGCCAACATATGCTACTAGGAATGCTGTGATAATATCTTTGTGAATCTGGCCATTTTGCCGGATTTGCAAAAATGGCTATTTTTGTAAAGTGGGCGTTTATACAATTGTGATTATGTAGTTAATGGCCATGAACTCAAACTAAGTAAAGAGCTAATATTGTATCAACTTTGGGCCTTATTGAATCAAAGATAAAAGTTGGCTCATTTACCTTTAAACAACAAAATTACCCCTTTTCTTCTATATAACATTGGGCCAATTGAAATTCATTTCTTGGCCCATTTTAATAATAAATTCCAGCAGCCCAAAAGCTCCATACAAGCTGGCCCATTTTTTTAACAAGAAGTTGGCTCATTTCTTTTAAAATAGATAAAGTTGGTCCAACATTTATTTGCATAATTTTTCCCAACTATATAGCTCGAAAATAAAAAAATAATATCAAATTTTTCTACTATTTTAATTAACTAGTTTCCCTTTAATTAATTTAAACGTTAGGCAAATAGTAGGTGCGTTTTAACTTCACGGACTCACTTGTTTAGCGTGACGCTTAACTTTTAATAAGTTAATTCATCAATTTCATGTCATATTCAATAGTTTTAATTAATTTATAAATCTTTTGTCATAATCACGGATTCGCTTGCGTAGCGTGGTAGTGACATTTAATAAATTTTCTGAAAAAAAGAGGGTTAATGTTTCCTCCAATACAATTGCAATAATTTTTCAAAAGTAAATAACGTGCTAACAATCGTCTGTCATGACTGAGGATTCGCTTGCGTAGCGCCGTTATGACTAAATAATAAATTTCATCGATCACGCATTCGCTTGCGTAGTGTGGTTATGACATCTTATTATTCAAAAATATTCTTTAATTTTTTCTAATAATCAAGAGATAAAAGAGGATAGGTAAAACATGAAAATAATATAAATCACAGTTTGTCCAAAATTAATTCAAGCCAAGTTTAAGTCAATAAAGCGACCGTGCTAGAACCACGGGACTCGGGGAATGCCTTATACCTTCTCCCCGGTCAACAGAATTCCTTACCCGAACTTTATTTTCGCGGACCGATTAAAATAGAGTCAAACCTTCCTTTGACTAGGGATCCAAATAAATGGTGACTTGGAACACTGAAAAAATCAATTCTAAGTGGCGACTCTGAACAATAAAATAATCCCTATTCAAATTTTATCACTTTAATTGGAAAAATTCTTTGGCCCATACACATATTATTATTATTTTGAGGGGTAGAAAAGGGGTGTGACATTTCCAGTCAAAGAGGGGCAGCTGTAGACATGTGATTTTTGACCCTCCCCAATATTTTTTATATATTAGCGTAAAATATTTAATTTAGGCATAATATAGATATTTTAAGTAATTTTGACTCTTTTACTTTATTTTATTACAAGAAAACAAAACAAAATTACAAAAATAGGTTCATTAATGTTTTGTAGTCATTTTTAATCTAAAAAAAAATCTTAAAAAAATAAATACAACAATAGTATCGTATTTTTATGTTAATATGATATATGAAAATACCAAAAATAGATTTGTTTTAATGGTTAGTTTTATTTTAATAATTATTTGAATAGTAGGAATAATTAACAAATGGACCCGTATTTTTAATCTCGTTCGCAGCGAAAGAATAGAGCTTGGGCTCGAGCAACCCATCTTTAGGCCTATTTTTGGACCTAGCCCACAATTGCCAAGCCCATAATTCTTAGGCCCATACCCCTTAACCTAAAACCCTACCAAAAACCTAAACTATATAAATAAAAGAAAAGCAAAAAACGAAAAGGGGAACGGACAAAAAAATACAAAAGAAAGCTACGCAGAAACGACCCCCACCCCCCAGACTCCATATTCTCCAATGACCACCACCACCACCCCCCCTCCACAAGCCATCATCCTCTTCAGAAAAAGCAACCGGAACAAAAATCCAAACGTTGAAGAAGGACAGACGCTGAAAAGAGAAGGAAAAGGGCGGACAAGGCTGAAAACGGAAAGCTAAGAAAAGTTGCGCGCAGTATATGCCCCCCCATCATCGTCTTCTCCAACTCACCCATGGAACCTTGGACAAAATCTTAGCAAGGATCTTCAGCCGCAGAACTAAAATAACCCACCCCCACCCGTTCCTTTCTTTTTCAATAGAAGCCAACCACTCATAACCCAACACCAAAAAGCTATCGCCGAGCTCCATCACCGCCATAGCAGCCCACCCCTTCACCAGCCCATCGCCGAACCTTCTGCCAGCGACGCCATATCCCGCGAGCTTCACCTTCGCACACACACAATCACGCACATGAACGGAGTGAGGGAGCTAGCGTAAGGCAACTGAAGTTTTGGAGTCATTTGTGAGTTCGAGTCATCTAGAAAGTTGCCGCACGTTAGTTCCGGTCTATGGTTATCGCTGTCCATTTTTTCCGTCGACCTCGAGCTGCTGAAACTCGATGTTGTTGTAAACTCAGGCGTTCTGTTCGTATGTCGAGGTGAGGCTGGTTTCGGGTCCGTCTAGGTCGTAAATTTGTCGAGGTTAACGTTCGTAGCTCCGGTGTTGGTTCTGTTTACTTTTGGACGATTGAGTTGAGGTGTTGTTCAAGTTGGGTTCGTTCGAGTTTCCGTCGAGGTACTGTCCGTTGGTCTTCCGGTTCGATTTTTACTGATTTCGTTTGAAGCTGTGTCGACTTTCGACTGTAATTGTCATTGCGTTTCAATCCGTGTAATTGCTGCATTTGAATTAATCAGGAAGCAAATTCAGGTTACTTCTAATCTCTTATTTCAGTTTGGATCTAAACATGTTTTGAGCTAGAGTTTGTGGTTATAACTGCTGCACTGGTATTTTAGGAGTGAGCTTACTTAAAGGATATTTTTTTGATTAATGGCACTAGAACGTATTCAGCCATTGGTTAGCGTATCTATTTGTTGGTGATCTTAAGGTAGAACTCAATTGTTATAAGGTTTTGTTGGCCTTCCTGATTAGTTGGAAGTTTGATTCCTGTTATGACTCAACCTTAGTGACTGATTGAAGTATGTTTGTGACTTATTGCTTACTGCTAATTGACAAAGGGTACACTCTATTGTTTCTATTTCTATACCATGTTCTTTCCAAGAGTCCAGGCAACAAAATCCACTAAAAATGAAATATAACAACCCATCTCTTTATGCTTGAATACTAGTTACAAAAGCTTATGTCTAATAAGCGACGAAAACAGAGGCGAACGAACTTGAGATTTCGAATGATGTCATATAATATTTGTTTGGTTGTGCTGATTTTGGTTCTGAATTATTCTGTTAATGAGCCGTTTTGATAAATGTTTAAGCCATAAGGACATTCTGAAATAAGAAATGTATGGCCTTGCAACTCATTTGGGCCAGCTGCCAGCCCAATGCCATTTCAGCTTAACGCTTTGCTTCAATTTAACACAAGCCCAATAGTTATTAAGTTAGCTTGAACATTAGCCTAAAATAATTAAAATTCCTTTAAGCTCTCCTTAATTAATTAGACTCTTACAATTGGTTTGAGATGTGCCATATTAGCCAAGCCAACAATTATGGCCCTCACTTAATTAACTTTAATCCTTTAGAAATCGAGGTGTGCCATTTAGTGAATTTTCCATGGCCCTCTTAAACTTGAAAATGCGTAGCTGCTTTAGGCGCGCTATATAAAAATTACTTTCCTAAATTCGGGTGCGCATTTCATGTGACCCAAATCAAATCTTAAAACGTTGAATAAAATATGTATAGGATTGTGGGTGCATTTCATGTGGCGCTATCCAAAGACATATTTTAAACGACGTTCAATCTGCTTCAAATGGGATAAAAGCGGTTAACGACTAAAATTTGCACATAGGTTCATAATTGTTAAAAATCAGATAATTAAGCCGATTATAACAGTTGAGCGACCGTGCTAGAACCACGGAACTCGGAAATGCCTAACACCTTCTCCCGGATTAACAGAATTCTTTACCCGGATTTCTGGTTTGCGGACTGTATTATAGAGTCAATCTTTTCCTCGACTCGGGATTCGAACTGGTGACTTGGGACACCATAAATCTCCCAAGTGGCGACTCTGAATATTTAAATGAAATAATCCCGTTTCGATTGTCCTTTAATTGAAAAAAATCCTTTACACCCTTCCGGGGGTGTAAGTAGAAAAAGAAGGTGTGACAGTGACATTTCCTAAAACTATGTATCCTCGAAAAGATAAGTACAGACTTCTCTGTACCGATCCTCTATACTTTACTAAGCTTGCTCAAGACTCATGAGACCTAGGCAACCTAATGCTCTGATACATGTGAGCACCTAATTTTTTCCTAATGCAAATCACTCCTAAAAATATTCCAAAACAATATTGAGTTGTTCATACATGTTTAGGGTTATTGTTTTTTTAAAATAAGA
Organism: Nicotiana sylvestris; assembly: GCF_000393655.2. NCBI lineage: Eukaryota > Viridiplantae > Streptophyta > Magnoliopsida > Solanales > Solanaceae > Nicotiana > Nicotiana sylvestris. The sequence goes on from NC_091064.1 coordinate 55,242,401, forward strand.
CCATTTAAAATCATAAAAAATGTTCAATTCTTTATTTCGTAGCATTTTAGGATTTGGTTACATATTAATTGCATAATTAATACATTAAAATTGAAAACATTAGTCACTCTTGTTGTATATTTGCATTTTTAGATTCAATTAGTTAAATCAGTCATTTTTGCAAAATCAATTTGAAATTGGATGTTTTAGTTAATGGGTTAAGTTTGAAACACAAAGAAAGAAGAAAATGGGTCTTGTTTGTTCTTCATTGCAATTGGGCCAAGGCATTTGTATCGGCCTAGTTGCCAAAATGACCCAAAATTTCCCTAACCCACCTCCCTAACCTACTTGCATGCCCGTCCCCCCACCCCCTCCAAGTAAAAAGACCTAGCATCTCTCTAACAAGATAAAAAAAATGATCGAATCCTCACCCTTCCGAAAACCCTAACGGCGCACCCCTCCCTCTTCTCCCTCATCATCTCTCTCAGAAACACAAAACAACTCAAAAAGAGATATGAAAATAAGCTTTGGCGAATGATTTTTTGGGTTTACAAACCGCTGAAGGTTAAGTTTGTTGCTGCTGATTACTGCTTCGCTCAGCTTCATTTGTTTTCAGCTCAGCCTTTATTTGGTTTCACTATTTGTTTTCGCACGACTAGGTACTCACCTCAATTTATATACTCAATTTTTTTAATTTGTACATGCTGTAATTTGAAATGTGTGTGAAATATTAGAAAAAGTGGTTCCAGGCTGTGAGCAAGTTGTGATTCTAACACCTTGGGCTGTGAACTGTTTTGGCAAGCATGTGTGTTATTCTTATAGTTTGTTTTATATGAGTTTGAAATTTTTTAAAGTTAATGTTGCGGTAAAAGCTTGTTCGTTGTAGTAAATAGGGATCAACTTTTCTTTCATCATGTCACTTTTATTTTCTTTAGTGATAATATTCCTACTAGTTTAAGTTCAATCCTATCTTGTTTGTTGCTTTATGTATTGATGAATATTCTGAAATTGGAATACGATTAGTGATCAATTTTACGTCTTTCCACAATTTTATATCTCCTTAAATCATGACTTCACAAGAAATTTAAGAACCTTAGGAAATTATTTTAACTTTTGAATATTAGTAGAATGCTATAGGCATGTAATTAAATCATCACAGCTATGGGTACGGTTTTCGTGGCATAGTCGTAATACATAATCCTCAATTCGGGTGCACATTTCATATGACCTGACCCTAACATCGAACAATAATAAAATAGATATGTTGTAAATCGCGATGCATTTGACGTGAAGCCCATTCACAATGTGTTCAAAAATAATAAGTGTGCGACATCGCGACTTATTTAAATAAATACTATAAATACTAAAAACGGTTTAAAAGGGTAAAAAGGCACAAAAGATTTAAAACTTGTAATAAATCAGATAATTAAGCCAATTATTAATAGTTGAACGACTGTGCTAAAACCACATAACTCTGGAGTGCCTCACACCTTCTCCCGGTTAACAGAATTCATTTCCGGTCATCTGGTTTCGCGGACTTTAAAACGGAATCAAATTTCCTCGAATTGGGATTTAAAATAAAATCAGTGACTTGGGACACTATATTTTGTTCCAAGTGTCGACTCTGAAATTAATAAATTATCCCATTTCTAATAATATCATTTTAATTGGAAAAACTCCTTATCCCCTCGGTAAAAAGGACGTGTGACAGCTCTAGCGACTCTGATGGGGATCGAACCCAGAATCTCTAGTTCAGGGTTAAGAATTCGAGCTTAGAATAACTATTATACTTGGATTTTTCTTATTATCCGATTTGTTACATGTTTGAGCCTAATGTGCTAAATGATGCTTTTTACCGCTTTGGTATTGCTTGAATTGTATATAAAACTGTTACAAATCTTTTCTTCTCTCCGAGTCTTCTAAATCTTCTGGGAAGTACACGCTGGCTAGACATCTTTTTTGTTAGTGTCATACCCTAATTTAGAACGAGGATTAAATCAGTTACAAAGTCGGATGACCTTTTGGCTACGGGTATGTTACCCCCCCCCCCCCCGGGGTCGAGTTGTCCACTCGGGTAAGCCAGGTCTAGAATAATACACCTATATTTTAAAACATAGAATGACATAGCATCATGCTGGATCACTAGTAGGTACGTTTGTTTGCATCACGTGCATTTTATTTTGGGGACTGAACACAAGAGTTGGGTCCATCTAGGACAGATGTACTCGATTTAAAAGACATCCTGATGCATTTTACGTGCTACTTTCACATTTGTTTGCTTCAGCTTGCATGTTGACTTGCTTCTAGAATAGGAAAAGAAAATTAAAAAAAAAAACAAGAGTGAGAGGTAGCTATTTGAAAACTTTCGAAACTCTGCCGAAATTTTGAAAAAAAAAAGAAAGAGAAAAAGAAAAAGTCATGTCAAAATAAGTTATGTTTCCTTTGTTTCGTCAAAAATGGCCGAACTTTACGGGTCTGATTTTCAACGGATATGAGATACGTAGGCAAACCTCATCGGTTGCGGCTCCAATTTTTAAAAATCCAAAAATAATCTCCTTTAATTATTTCATTAGAAGACTTTCCTTATAAAATTCAAAAATAAAAGAGTTTTTAATCCCAAAAATGATTTCCTTCTTTTTCGAAGTCTTTCATTCAAAAACTAATCAATCAAAATCCAAAAATATGTTTTCCCTTCTTTAGAAGTATTTTACCCAAGAATTTAAAAAAAAATTAGAAACAAAAATCCAAAAAAAAAAAAATTTATTCTCTAAAAGTCTTCTTTCGCAAATGTCATAAAAATAGAAAAGTTGAAGTCCAAAAATATTTTCCCTTTTCTTCACAAGTTCGCTTTTGAAAATTATACAGAAAACTCAAAAATTAAAATTTTTCTACCTTTTTTTAGAAGTCTATTTCCCAAAAATTAAAAAAAAAACTCAAATCAAAAGTCCAAAAATATTTTCTTTCTCTTTTAAAAGTCTTTCTTTTGAAAATTTCAAAAATCAAAACCAATATTCCAAATTATTTTCTTTCCTCTTTAAAAGGCTTTCTTTCACAAAATTCCCCAATAAAAACCAAGTAAAGTGTAAAAAAAATATCACGACCCGGATTTTCCACCCTCGGGATTCGCGATGGCGCCTACTCGTGAAAGCTAGGCAAGCCGAGCATTACAAATTTTATTACCCCTTTTCATTAACTTTTTAACAATTTCAAATTAACATGTGAGCAACAGCGGAATAATAATAAATAAAGATATGCGGAAGACGAAATCTAATAATTTAACTTAATACGAATACAAATCCATAATAAAATTTCACCCACAACTGGTGTCACAATCTCGTGGACCATCTAGGATTACTACAAATATGGTCTGAACAAAGAAAGTACATGTATGTCTCTAAAATAGAAAAGAACAGAAAGCAACAAAGATAGGAAGGTGGCGCCAGGGCCTGCGGACGCCTGCAGGACTACCTTGTGTCTCCGATGGACTGAAGGCATCAACCTCATTGTGGTCCTAATGCTTCGGTACCGGGATCTGCACACAGTGCAGAGTGTAGTTTCAGCACAATCGACCCCATGTGCTGGTAAATGTCGAGCCTAACCTCAGTGAAGTAGTAACGAGGCTAAGACACGACTACCAAATAAACCAGTGCAGTAAAATCATGTACGACAAATAATAATAACAAAAACTAGCAGTTAATGATGGGAGGGGGGAACATGCTGCAGGGGATATCAAGTAGTAACAGAATTTCAGTAGAGAAGCATAAAGAACACCATAATTTCATCTCAGCAAGAATAAGAAAAACAGTAACGAATCAATATTCACTTTTATCCTTTCTTATTGCGGCATGCAACCCTATCCCAATCATATAATACTGTTGCGGCGTGCAACCTGATCCCAATCATAAAATTATGTTGCGGTGTGCAACCCGACCCCACCTGTCCCCCCTTATTACTCATTGTTGCGGCGTGCAACTCGATCCCGCATAATATTGTTGCGGCGTGCAACCTGATCCCAATATACAAATCAATACCAATTGTTGATACCCAATTTTTAGAGAAAATATTTTTAAAGTGCATATATACCTTCAAAACTATGCATTAGCATCAGTTGGTATTTTTTCATAATTTCTATATTTTTAAATTAATTTATTCTAGTATTTTATTTATATAAATAATTACAAGATTGCCTCACAAATGACATTATAATATTCCATTGAATTAATTTTGCTATTTATTGCCATATTAAGTTCAAATTATTTCAAAAATGGCCAGATTTACACCTTTTGATTACAATTGCAATAACTTTGCAATTATAGCTCATGCATGCATTATTATATTATTTTACCAGAAAATATCTTTTTATATTTTTAAAATATTAAGTAATTATTTTAAAACATTTCTATGCATTAAATCATTTTTAAAAATTGTTTTATCAATTAAATGGGCATTTAATAAATAGCCCTCTTATTTTCGAATCTAGAATAATTAAACAACCCAATTTTAACCCCCAGGTCCCTAACCCATTAAGACCAGGCCCAAATCAAATTAAATCTTGCCCCAAACACCTTTAAATCCTAGACGTTGATCACAGAGATCAACGAACATTATCACTCCTTAACATTTTTAACCCAACGACCCTCATAACCTAATTCATTTGATACAAATCGCTGCCTTAAAACTCCTCTCATCTCCATCTCTCTTAGACCCCAACCCTAACCCTAGCTGCCACCACACAAACCAGCCTTAACCCCTACGATTCCCACTCGATCCATGGATTCCCATGGCTGTTTGAGACTTTTACTTGTCTCCTACGTCTCCTGGTGGCTCGTTTTTGTGATTTCATGGAAAGATCTCGAAGAGATCTAGTCCAGATCTTGTTCAAGACCCTCTGAGAGTCCTTCGATGGTCTGTGTGTGCTTTTTCTATCGATATTTTACGGTTCAAATCTCTTGTTCAAGACCAGATTTCCATTTACCCTTTCCTTTACCTAATATTCGTATTTCATCATTGATTTTCTTTAAGGTTCTCTTACTTCCTTACTGTTAATCGATTTTCAGCACTATGTTATTCTAGGGTTTTTGGTTTCTTTATTATTTGTAATGTAAATCCTTGCCTATTTGATGTGTTTCAAGTTTCCATGGCTGTTTTGTGTTAATGGTCGTTTGATTTCTATTTTGTCAGTCAACCTTAAGTGTTTTCAAATTAGGGTTTTTCTACTTCTTCTGTTTTTGCAAAAGGTTTCTGAGATCCTCATGATTTGTTTAATCTTTCTGGTATGATTATGTTTCTGGTTCAATTGACTAACTATTCATTGTTTGATGTCAACCTCTTGTCCGTTATTGTTGGAATAATTAATTGTTTAGCCTAATTATCTAGGGTTTCATTTGTTTACTTAGTAATTTTCTGATTTCTTTTTGTTTCCCTTAATCTTGAGGCTCTTAATTTACATCTCTTGCCTATTCATGGGTTAAATGAACTTTAATTGGTCTTTAGTTACCTATGATTGCCTTATTCGGGTGATTGATTGCTTGATTTATGGTCTCTAACCCTAACTGACTGTGAAACCCACTCCCTGCCTTATTTGAACTCAATCGGAGTCATTTATGAGAATAATTCCTTACTTTTCTATCCTTTGTAAATATTGATTGCAATATTTACCAGCCTTACCTTAATAAGCTATTAGCATGGTTTTATGGATTCTTACTGATTCCTTTACATGGTATGATTGGGATTCTTTCCTTAATTAGACCCATGTTATGTTACGCCCCGCAGTATTACGTCGATGTTATGCTCTGCATTGATATATTACGATGATGTTACCCCATACAGTAATATATTACGATGATGTTATGCTTCACAGTATTAAGTTACGATAATATTGCACTCAGCATTATTACATTACGGTGATGTTACGCTTCGCAATATTAAGTTACGACAGTGTTGCAACCAGCAGTATTATATTACGGTGATGTCACGCTTCCCAGTATTAAGTTACGACGATGTTGCACCCTGAAGTATTGTACATTAAATTTGTCGTAAGGTAATTGACATCAGTCCAAGTAAAAGATTATTTGGAGATTATAAGGATTATACTATTTCAAAAGCGAATAGTAAATTCATGAAGGTGAAAGGGGGAGCAAATCAAAGAAAATGAATTTTTATCCAAGTTTATTATTTTGGGGTAAAATACGGCCCAAGCTAAAATACCCAGTGTTTATGGACTAGTGTCATACAAGGTACTACATGACCATGTGAAAAGTGAGTAATATTTTAAGTAAGTGGGAATAATTCTCAATTTTGCGGGTAATTGATTAATTATCGGGTAACAAGACATTACCCAGTTAACTAATAAGTGGATAAAACTTAATTATGTATACTCCAAAGACATGTGGCAGCTCTAGCTTACCACATGAAGTGACTAAGCACTTAAATAACTTATATGGCTACCAAGGAATCTATGGGAATTATCAAGATATTATCCATTCATTTGGACAAAAAAAGGAAACCAAAAATGTCAAAAATCCAAAGGGATTATACTGCATTCTCTTAGTCGAAGTCTTAAAAAGTGTAAGAATTCAATTTATCTCATAACCCATTTTGTAATATGTCATGTTTCTTCAAGAAACGTTAGAAACAGAAGCATGTTCGTTCCAAACATTTCAAGAATCCAAAGCAGAATTTCGATTCATAAAGTTCAAAGAAGCAGGAACAATTTCGTTCAAGGATTTAAGTTCAAAGTTCAATCAACGAAGATTCTCTAATGGAATATTATACGGAGTTTTGCCTACTCCAGGTATGTTAAGGCTATCCCTTCTTTCTTGGCATGATCTATACGATACAAATGAAACAAGCAAATGCACAAATTCCATAAATAACTCTATTCATAGAAGTATTAGAGATACCTATGTTCTTGAATTTCTATGTATCATAATATTTTATCATCTGTTCATGAGTCTCAGAAAAAAAATAATACGAAAGCTGAAAAGAGTTTACTTTATGATATTACTCAAAGGCAAAATGGTCTTATGACTTTCTGAAAGATTTGATTAATGTACTTTTCATGCATTGCATTCATGTACATTGAACTGTGACTAGATGACATTATATACGCGTATATATGTATGTATATATGTATATAGGATATGAGAAAGGTTATGACGTTATATACGCACCACCACCTTATCAACTGGTATATGATGATGATTTTGCCCACAGTGGCCGATATGATGTGATGGGATGCCCTCAGAGGATGATGATGTTATGAAACATGTACCTATGCACGACATGACATTTATATGAATAGGCATGACACTAAAAGTATTTCATGATTTACAGAGTTATCCAGACTTACAGGTTGAGTCAATTATTCTATATTTCTTCCATGTCTATTATATACTCATTTATATGCCTTACATCTTGGTACATTTTTCGTACTCACATCCCTTTTCCCTGGGGACGCTGTGTTTCATGCCCGCAGGTCCCGATAGACACGACGAGAGCCGTCAAAGTAAGCTATCAGCTCAGCAGAAGATGTTGGTGTGCTCCATTTTGCTATGGAGTTGCTTGTTTGGTCAGGATGATTTAGACGTGTATTGTTTGGTATGGCGGGACTCTATCCCAACCTTTATGACATTTATGAACTCTTACAGGCTTGTAGACATATGTCGTGTACGTGAAAGATTGTACGGCCTTGTCGGCCTATATTTTGAGCTTATAAATGATTATGATGATGTAATAAGAAAGATACGTTTGTTGGTACTTGGTTGAATAAGGTACCAAGTGTCCGTCACGGCCCATCGGTTTGGGTCGTGACAAAAGTGGTATCAGAGCACTTCTGTCCTAGGGAGTCTACAAGCCGTGTCTAGTAGAGTCTTGGTTATGAGTGTGTCGTGCACCACACTTATAAGCAGGATCCTACAGGGGATTTAGGATTGTCACACTTTCTTCTTACTCAAGATCGTGTGGTAGAGCTGATTTATAAGAATTAAAATTCCGAAATTCTCTTTTATTCGTAATAAAATGATACCTACGGTTGATACCCAATTTTTCCCTATATATTTTGAATATGCAAAATACCTTCAAAATAGTATATATATATATATATATATATATATATATATATATGCTTATATAAGCATGTCAAAAGGTTTTATTATTTTTCCATAATTTTAAAGGTTTTAATTGAATTATTTTTTCCTTTTTCATCCATAAAATCCCCAATAATTATTTCCAAAATTATTATTGTGATAATTCATCTATTGTATTTCTATATTTATGCCAAAATATGGGTAAAGTAACTTTTACATATTTTTATATTACATTTGATATTTTTAAAGCTAAATTGCACATAATTGTAATATTAGCCCTTTTAAGATTTAATTATGTTTTATATGCATAAAATTGAATCCTATATTTTTAAATTGCTAATTATGTGTTATAAATCATTTTAGCTCTTTAAACTATTTTTCAGAAAACTATTTACTATTTTTTATAAATAAAATAGGGAAAATGGCTATTTAAAATATAGCCAAATTGGCTTTCAATTGTAGCCCGAATCAAACCCCGATCCTAGCCCAATTTCGAATTAAAAAACCCGACCCTAACCCAATTAAAATCCTACCCGACCCAGATCCCTTCTCATCCTGGCCGTTGATCTCTAAGATCAATGGCCCCTTATTCTCTCTTATTATTTTTATCCCAAATGACCCCCCTAACCTAACTCATTTGTTACAAACAACCACCCTGAAATCCCATTCCTCTCCAATTCTCTCTGAGACCTAAACCTAACCCTAGCCGCCACCACCTAAAACCAGCTTAATCCCTTCGATCCTCACTCGATCCATAGATTCCCATGGCCGTTTGAGACGTATACTTGTCTCCTACGTCTCCTGGTTGCTCATTTTTGTGATTTCGTGGAAAGATCTCGAAGAGATCTAGTCCAGATCTTGTTCAACTCCTATATATGGTCTTTTATGCCATTTTCCGGCCATCCATGGTTGTTCGAGTCAGATCCATGACTTTTCCGGCCAAAACTGGCAACATTTTAAAGTCCTCTCATCTTCTTTGGGTTCTCTGAAACCCTAACTCTTGAGATTTTTTACTTTTCTTTAGATCTGTCTTAGATCTAGGTATATCCATGAGTTTTTAACTGTTTTTTTCTTCGTCTCTGCTATTTTCTAAAAAAACTTGCTATAAATCCTCCGATCTTTTTAGATCTGTGATGGATCCATGGGTTTTTTTAAGGTTGTCACCTGTTTTCCTCAAAGTATTTCTCCGATTTCAAATGTTTTCTTCATTTTCCAGACTAGGGTTTCAAAACCCTTTTTGCAAAAACGATTTCTTTCTGATTATAGCAATTACTTTGATTTTTAGCATGTTTAAACATCACTTGAGTCTTTCCTTTTTGCTCGATTCATTTTTGTCAAGAAACCCTAATACTTCTGGGTTTGATTCGAAGTTTGAGTCTGTTTGCGATGTGTTTGCATGACTATCATGAACATTCTAGGCTTCATGTGTGTTCTATATGCTCTTGTGCTTCCTGCTTTAATTTGTTCTTAAGGTTTCTTTGATTTTGTCCAAACACGTGTTATTTATAGTTTAATAAGTCCGACTATTTGTTTTATTGATTGTTCACATAATTTATGTTGATTTTGTGTAAACTCCTTAAACCTACATCTGCGATTTTGTGTATTTTCCTTGTAATTCTATACTGATTTTTCGAAATTGCTTCCTTATTTTTTGTGACACTTTACTTAGTTAGTACTAATTCCATGTGGTTTTCCAGCTCATCCGTGATTCTTTGAACTGACTTTCAAAATTGAAATTGTACTCTACCCCATTTAGATGCCCAATATGTTGTTAATATATTTTCCTTAGAAATATTCCATACTTATTCCTTATTACATGCTGCATGCTTTTACTACTTCTATTATGGTAAAATCAGTTCTTTTCCCTACTTGATAAAACTTGTACCCATTTGAACTATGACTCCCTAATTGAAGGGAGTCCGGGTCTTTAATTGATTCTGATTTGTATTATTTCTATAATTATGCTAAGTCAGTACTTATTACCTTATTTTCATGTTTGTTCTCATATTATAAATACTCTACCCTCTCTTTAGCATACGACACGAACAATTAGTTCAGAACACACACATACACACTCAAACTCTCTCTTCTTTCTCTACTACTTATGCTACTACTTGTCTAGCCGGCTAAAAGCCCAGGCTAAACTGTGGAACTCTACTTGCTTTACTTTTCTACACTTTGCTTCCTTAACTGGTATGTTCCTAAGCTAAACTCTATGTGCTCCATTGTTTGTCAATCCCTGTCTCCTACTGCACTGACCTAATGGCTCATGTTGTTTAATTACATTTCTTGTCTACTGCTTTATTCAGTATACTTAAGTTCTGCCCTCTCTTATTCAAATGTAATCAACATGTCTACTTGAGTTCCCGTTTATGTCCCTCAACCAGTATATCTCCTAATGTACTTGATTAACACTAAGTCATGACTAATTATGTGTAATAGACCCCTGCATGACTACTCCCATACCCTGTCCCTATGTCTTGTTACTATTCTAAATCCAAGCATGATTCCTTGGTTAACTCTTTGAAGTAATTATTTGTATTCTAGAGGCCAATCAGTCCCTACTTGTTCTTTGCACTTGCTAGTCTATATGTATCTCTTCTCAGCCATGTTTATGTGTTTCTATTTTTGTCCCTCTATGTCCCCAACTCCTACTTCCCTGTTTGTCACTTCTGAAACTGTACTATCCTTCGAACTTGCTCTGTGTGTGTTGTATTGTTCCAAGTTATTGTTGCTCCTATTCCCTTATCCTTTTTTTTTCAAAACTGTTATGTTGTTTTGCAAACTTATTTCAAACATGTTGTTTCAAAACTTTTTTCCAACTCAACTCTTTTAAATCTATGTTAAGCACTCTCACATATATTCTTAGAGCACTAGGTTCTGCCCCTTTTGTGTGAGTCTTGCCTTGGGACCCTTGAGCTCCCTCTGAACTTGGACATATAAAAGCTGGCCTTTCCACACTGCACTTACTATATCTTGGTTATGCAGTCTAGGGGTGAGCACTTTTCGGGATCCCTTAAGGTCCTTATGGAACTCTTACACACCTAGATATTAGGAAAAGCTATGAAACAACCTTGGCACTTGAGGTGATTGATTACATAACTCAGAGAGGAAGTCCTAATCAAGCTTCCTATAGTGTAACTTCTTATTTTCATTGTTACTTATGTAATTTATTTTAGGGTTGGTCTGTAATAACTTGTTGTAAATAAGTATTGGGGTTGGCTAGTGAAAAGGGATGGGGTAAATATGCATGCTATAGTTGTTAAAGGGTAGAAAACATGTTTTAAGGTTTATATTCCTAATTGCGCAATAGAAATCATGTTTAGGGTTCATACATGCATTAGAAATCATGCTCATATGAACCATGTTTCATGCTTCAGCATCTCATCCATCACTAATCCATCTTTTATGTCTATCACTTGGAAATCTTGCTCCTAGGACAATAACAACATTGGCATAAAAGCTGTTACTCTTGCACTTTCAGAACTCATATTTCAATAATTCTGCAACTCTTGTGCGCATTTAGAAATCATGCCTTAGGGGTTCTGTTTGTTTTTACAATCTTGTCATTCGCATGTGCATATTAGATATCATGTCCTTGGATCATGTTTGCATTTTTGTTTAAGACGCCTAGTTAATTACTGATTCATGAAAAGGTAATAAAAATAATCTCACATCGTGATGTTTTCTAAATAAAATTGGTAATAATCTTTGCATTCGAACAACATGCTCTTAGGTAAAACCATCTCCAAACTATTTTAATAATTCTGAATAATTGTTGCATATTGCTTTACGCCTAGGCAAGCCTTTGGTAATTGCTTAAATAAAAACAAAATTGTCCTTGTTTAATTGCCAGTATGCTAAAATTAGTAGGAAAGCCTGATTCAGACTTCTTTTCTGATTCAGGTAATAAATCTGGTTTTGCTGTTATCACTTAGATACCATGCTTTAGAATTCTAAATTCAGACCTTATTTGTGTATGAGTCATGCTGTTCATATGCACTGTATGTGGAGGCATATTTGAGCCTTTCGTTTGTCTTCCATGCTCCCTTTAAATGCAGTCCTATGTGTTCTTCTTTGTCACCTTGCATTTTGCCTTTAAACTTGAGGGTCTGCCTAGAACCAACCTCATAGGATAGAAGTCCTAAATTTCTCTGGGACTGATAGGAAGGGACGAATAATAGTATGCAATAAGGGTCGAGACCAACCCTCACTTTAATTAACTTTATGGGACAGGAAAGGGTAGATATGAATATGATGATCGGTGCGTTAATACCATGTGTAGACCCTCTTTGAAGATTGTCATATCGGGTATTGCATTGATGTGATCCATATTTAGGCTTTTACCATTTCATAACGTTTTTGTGAATGTGTACCCTCCGTGTGTGCAATTACTTGTTTAATTTCTTTAAGCATTTAATTTCTTCTTCAAAAGCAAAACTGACATATCTTTCTTGTTTTCTTCCTTTATATCTTCTTTGAATTATGAAACTGCTATATTTATCGCTTTCTTAATGTGCAAATAACTAACAACATGCTTTTAATTATTGCATAATCATGCTCAACATCATACTCCACTCGTGACACACAAATACTATAGCAACACTTGATGAGCGATTGCGCCCTTCCTATATCATTACCCCTAAATTCAGAAAGGCTTATTTGCGGTAAAACTAGTCGATCGGTGGTGCAATCGACAGTTTCGTGCCTTCCCCCTTGAGTTGTCCGCTCAGGGGTACAAGTCTCAAACCCCATAGAAACCTTACTCTGTTTTAAATTGTACATGCATCACAGTCAAACCTAGCCGGGTCAGTAATGTTGTCTACATAATGATCCTTTAAGATAGCCTTGTCCAAAGTCCACTGGGTTTCTCTAAACCCAAATGGACATCATCACGTTCTGTGCATTTATTTGGAGAACTAAATGTTTCATGCTAATTGTTGGTATTAAATAGTTGAGTCTGGTGGGTGTAAGGGCTTAACATTGTTTGTCTTGAAGAAATATGAGGCACGAAGTCCCCAAATTCGGCATGGTCACCAATATCCACCCAAGATTGCTAAGTTGGTGGGAAGACTTACATTCCAAAGACAAAACCCTCGTCAGAAAATATCTGGGCAATCTACCATCCCTCCTGGAGATCCAGCCTAACAACATGATAATAGAAGCTGGTGCTTTGTTTTGGGTTTGTGAAAGGGTTGTGTTCCACTTTGGGGACATCGAGATCACGCCTTTGCTGGAGGAGATAGGAGGACTGGCCTATCTAGTGTGGAAACTCTGGGTTTGCTGATGCCTGAGAACCGCACAGGCAAGGGTTTCCTTAAAATGATGGGTTTGAAGAAAATGCAGAATTGGTATGCATGAAGGAATCGTACATCCCTTTTGACTACATATATGAAAGGTATGGTCACAACAAATCATACCGCACCTACCATGACGAGTTTTCCATCACGTCCTTGGGACATATCCATCATAGGGTTTTTGTCTTCATGTTTTGCTTCCTGGGTTTGATCGTGTTTCCAATGAAGAAAGGGATAATCCATACTAGGCTAGCTATGGTAACCAAGAACCTAATGGAGGGGATTGGTGGGCAGACATTCAGCATTGTGCCCATGATCGTCGCAGACATATATCAACCCCTAGAGAAGTGTCAACGAGGAGCAAGACACTTCGAAGGTTGCAATCTACTACTTCAGCTTTGGCTCATGGAACATCTCCAAAAGGGCGAATGCTGACAAGAAATTCGGCGAAGGGTCTGGGATGATCACATCGCTTTCCACCATCCAAAGCTATTGAATTACATCCCCGACATGTTCGCTCAGCCTGGGAATGCCAAAGGATGGGTTAAGCTCTTTGATAATCTAACTGAAGAACAGGTTCGATGGATGTTCGAGTGGTTTCCGACAGAGGAGTTCATCGCCCGATGCAGAGATGCACCTTTCCTGATACTGATTGGTCTAAGAAGAACATATCCTTACGTCCCTCTTCGAGTTATGAGGCAAGCAGGTAGGAAGCAAGTCATACTCAGGGTCGACAAGATGAGCCATCTCCGAGCTGACTTCCAAAATGATGATAGTCCCTACAAGTGCCAAGCCCAACACATGTGGCACTGCAAGATCGTAATAGGGAAAGACACCATCGAGCCAGACAGATATCATGCCGGTTGTACTCCTTTCTATTCAGGCTGCTTGGAAGGCAATTGGGATTGTTTGGTCCAGCCAGGGTTCATTCGAGGTCATAGAATTAAGGATGAAAAGGCCGAGGCGCAAGTCAAGTACAATCAGCTGCACAAAAGGATCCGTGAATCCGAGAGCGAACACCACAAGATACAAGAGTCCAATCAGAAGCTGATTAAGGAATGGAAGGACATGGCTATCAGTGCCAACAAAAGGCTAGTAGACTTGGAGTGAGGCATAATAGAACTAGAGGGGAAATTTCTCAAAAAGGTTGAAAACTGTCAAAAAGTTGAAGGGATCGAAGATGGACATCTAGCCAGATCATACCCGTTGCTAGGACTTCGTGAAATGGGGAAGCTGTTCGAAGGAGCCAGAGATGTCGAGTCTCGAGAAGGTCCTTCTGGGACCAAGTAGATAGGAGTTTACCTTTTTTCGCTTTATGGATAAAATAAGGCCAATGGACATTAGTGACTTTTATTTCTTGTTTATTTAGTGTCGTTTTGGGATTCGTCTATTTCTTTTAATAAAATGAGGCATTTAGCAGTCTAAGTTCTCCAAATCAATTTGTCGCTAGGACTACCTCGGTCACAAAGAGGTTCCCAAATTAGGACACGCTTTACATTCCCGCACTATGTGTTTAAATATTGCAATACTTTTTATAATCCTCACTGACTTGATTACCTTTTGTTGTACTTTTATTTTTATTCCCCATCCCCAAACGTTAGTTCGTGCACTCTGGCATCATCATCTTATTTCACAAGATCCAAGGTCCCTCCACCCACTCATCCTCTTAGTCCTATTAAAGGCAAGCACAAAGGCAAGAAGGAAGATTTGAAAAATATCAAGAAGGAGAACACCGCTGAACGGATAGTGGCCACTGATGGCCATGGTATTCGGATTCCTAGTGAGAATGTGTCACAACTTGAACAGAAACTATTGAAATTCCAGGAAGAGCTCGATCAGGTTCGAAATCCGGCAAACCTGTCATTTTCCCTCAACACCCCAAATATCAAATTCCCCAACACTCAAAACCCTACACCTCCTCAAAATATCAAAAAACAACAGAGTTATCCCGCTCCTCACCATCATGTTTCTCCACCAAAGAACCAACGTAGCACCCGCCATGCCCTAAACAACACTCCACTACTCATCCTAGAACCTCAGAACTCCACAAACGACCATTTCCACACCCATACAACAGGCTACCATAACACTCCTATCTACGTGGAAACCATGCCACACCCCACCTAACCTATCTCATACACACCCGATTCTGATGAAAAGGATCTGCTTATCAGGAACATGGCCGAGGAACTTAAGAAACTGACCAGCTGGATTCAGGACGTTGAGGGAAGCAAAGGAATTGAAGGGCTAGACTATGAGGACCTTTGCATATAGCCTAATATCAAACTTCTTGAGGGGTACAAACCTCCTAAGTTCGAAATGTTTGATGGTGCGGGTGATCCAAGGGTCCATCTGAGGACATATTGCGACAAGCTGGTGGGAGTAGGGAAAGATGAAAGAATCTGCATGAAGCTATTCATGAGGAGTTTGAAAGGAGATGCATTATCTTGGTACATCAGCCAATATCCCAAAAAGTGGTCAAGCTGGGTATCCATGGCATCTGACTTTTTGGACAGATTCAGGTTTAAAACAGAGAATGCAACAGGCGTGTTCTATATCTAGAATTCAAAGAAGAAGCCTACAGAAATATTTCGTGGGTATGCTACTCGCTGGAGGTCCGAAGCTGCTAAGGTCAGACTCGCCTTAGAAGAGGAGCAAATGAACAATTTCTTTGTCCGGGATTAGGACCCGCAGTACTATGAACGTCTGATGATGATTGAGAACCACAAGTTCTCCGACATTATCAAATTAGGTGAAAGAATTGAAGAAAGTATTAAAAGTGGTATGGTTACAGACTTCAAAGCCTTGCAATCTACAAATAAGGCTTTACAGTCCAGTGGTGTGTCCAAGAAAAGGAACGTAGGGGCCGTGATGGTTGCACAAAGGACCAAGTATCCCCTCAAATACCAAGCTTACCCAACACCTCCACTCACATACCAGCCAACCCCAAATTACCAAGCATGCTCACCCTCATACCAAGCTCCACCACTAGCTTATTAGTCATCTCCACCCCCTACATATTAACCTACTTCACCTAGATACTCCCAACCCGCTCATGTCTACCAAAACTATAATGCTCAACCATCCCACTATTAATCACCACCTGCACGCCAAAACTTCCCTAGACATCGACCTAATTTTTATCGCATACCTCCAAAATAATATACAGCCATCGCTGAACCCATCGACCAATTGTATGAAAGGCTCAAAATTGCTAGTTATGTCATCCCCATCCCTGCTGCAACCCTTGAGAATCCTTCTCAGTGTATTAACCCAAACAAATCCTGCGCATACCACTTTGGCATGAAAAGGAACACCATCGATGAATGCCATTCCTTGAAAACAAGATCAATGTGGCAAAGGAACCTGTTCAAAACGTCCGCAACAACCCTTTGCTAGACCATAAGGGTGGAGGTATTCACATGATTGAAGTAGATGATGACTGGGATCCTGAAAGATCAATCAGGTTGATCATAGAAGGTGATGACCCAAAGAAACCGACAATTACTCTCAACCCAATCATAGTCCACATCCAACCGTCCGAGGACACTGAGGTAAATATGTCTGCACCTCTTGAGTTTGAAGCAGCGCCACCCGCAAAAACACCGGCACCAATTGAGGTTGAATTCGTGTCTCCGGCAAATGCACCCGCACCATTTGAGGTTGCAGTCTTGCCACCCAAGACACATGTTCCATTCAAAGTAAGGATAGCCACGCCGACCCCAGTAGCGATGTATACCATGGCACCATTCTATACAAATAATGTACCTTGGGAATATACAGCCGAGGCGAGAAGGAAATGCACGGTCAGGATTAAAGAAATTGTTGCAGCATAGGGTACGACAAGAACTAGTAAAGTCTATACCTCTGAACATCTAGTTGAATCAAGCAAGCAGGCCTCCAATCGGCCACCTCTCATTGAGACATGACCGGACGACCTTTGGAGGAAAATACAGGCCAAGGAATATTCGGTCATCGTCCAGTTAAACAAGACGGCAGCACAAATATCCATTCTCTCTTTGCTGCAAAATTCTGAAGCGCATAAGAATGCTCTGTTAAAGGTATTAAATAAAGCATACGTACCAAGTAACATCACTAGCAGGGAAGTGGCTAATATGGTAGGACAAGTGTTGGAAAGCCATAAGATCACCTTTCATGAGGATGAGCTGTCACCTGAAGTGCTGGGGCACAACAAAGAACTACACATCACCGTGCAATGTGAAGATTATTTCATTACCAGAATCCTGATCGATTGTGGTTCCAATCTTAACATTTGTCCACTGGTAACACTCAAGAAGTTAGGAAAAGGGCTGCATGAGATATAGGATAGAGTAATCAATGTGAAAGCCTTCGATGGTTCTGAGAGGTCCACCATTGGAGAGATTATTGTATGCTTGCAGATGGGGCCAACCTGGTTCGAGGTCGATTTCCAGGTGATAGATGTACAATCGTCTTACAACTTGCTGCTGGGACGGCCATGGATTCTTGCCGCTAGGGCCATAGCATTAACGCTGCATCAGGCAGTAAAGTTCAAATGGAATCACCAGGAGGTGATCATTCATGGCGACGGTAGCAACCCCATATACAGTCAAACCATTCCAGTAATCAAAGGAAGAAGGAAGCTGAGTGGAGAAACTTACCACCACATTAAGTGGGTCAGTGCTATCGACAAAGACAAATGGTGGGATAGGAAAATCCAAAAGTATACTAAGTTGGAATGGGTACGAACCTGGCAAAGGGCTTGATAAGAACCTCCAAGGAATCTCTAAACCCATAAAACTCAAGAAATATGGCACTACTTTCGGTCTGGGATATGATTATACTTGGGAAGAATTCAATAGCTGGTCGCCACCATGGCGTGGTCCTTACTATCCGCTAGAGCAGCCAATACTGCATCTGGAGCAGACCTTCTAATATGGCGACATTATTTATGGGTCGGATGAAGAAAAAGCACTTGCAACAGTGAAGAACTTGTTTCTAGCTGACAATGATATGGATTGTTGTGTTATTTTCGAGGAGGAGGGGGAGTAAGGCCCTTCCATACATGCTGTGAGCAGAGGGGCACATCTCAAGAATTGGACCATCGAGACAACCAAAGCCCGACGTGCCTCGGGGTAGCAAGGCTAAAACAAGCATTATTCATTGTTTCTACTAAATGATTTTCTTTTTGCATTTTTCATTTCCCGCAATAAGATCTTCGATGTGCAAATAGTTATTCAATTTATCAAAAGCTTTTTGATTTTTCTGAATTAATATTTATTGCTCTTATATCCTCTCCTTACTTTACCCATATAACATTACTATTACTTGTCTTGATGAACTAATGACTGTGACCTGCAATGAGACAACGGAACAAATAGACATGGATTTAGAGGAAGATGACATACCTGATGAAATTGCTAAAGAAGTTGAGAACTTTGAGAATAGAACTAAGTCCAACCTGGACAAGACTGAAATTGTCAACCTGGGAGATGCAGAAAACGTCAAGGAAATGCGAATCAGCATTCACCTATCACCATCGGAGAAGAAAGAATACACAAAATTTCTAAAGGAGTATGAGGACATAATTGCTTGGTTGTATGATGACATGACTGGTCTGAGTACGTCCATTGTGGCTCACAAACTGCCAACCAATCCAATGTGTCCACCAGTAAAGCAAAAGCTCAGAAAGTTCAAGCCTGATATAACCCTGAAAATCAAGGAGGAAGTCAATAAGCAGATCAAAGCTAAGGTTCTCAGGTTAGTAGAATACCCGACATGGTTAGCCAACATTGTCCCAATGCCAAAGAAGGATGGGAAGGTCAGAGTTTGTGTCGACTACCGGGATCTCAACTGGTCCAGTCCGAAAGATGACTTCTCTTTACCAAATATATACATCCTGATTGACAATTGCGCCAAGCATGAGCTGCAGTCATTCGTAGATTGCTTCGCTGGTTATCATCAGATCTGGATGGATGAAGAAGATGCTGAGAAAACGGCTTTCATTATGCCGTGGGGAGTGTACTATTACAAGATGATGCCATTCGGCCTGAAGAATGTAGGGGCCACCTACATGAGGGCCATGACTACCATTTTCCATGATATGATACACAAGGAGATAGAGGTATATGTGGATGATGGTATTATCAAATCCAATAAGGCCACTGACCACATAGAAGATCTGAGGAAGTTCTTCAATAGACTACAGAGATACAACATAAAACTAAACCCCGCATAGTGCGCAGTTGGGGTTCCTGCTAGGAAATTACTTGGGTTTATTGTGAGCCACTGAGGAATAGAAGTGGATCCATCAAAAGTCAAAGCCATTCAAGAAATACCACCGCCAAAGAACAAGAAGGATGTGATGAGTATCTTAGGTAGTCTTAACTATATTATCCAATTTATAGCGCATTCTATAGTTATGTGTGAGCCCATCTCTAAGATGTTAAAGAAGGACACCAACACCAAATGGACCGATGACTTCCAGAAGGCCTTTGACAGAATCAAGGAGTACCTATCAACACCACTAGTCTTAGTCCCGCCTGAGCCAGGTAGACCTTTATTACACTACGTTGCAGTGTTAGATGGAGCTTTAGGTTGTGTTCTGGGGCAGCATGATGAAATGGGTAGGAAGGAGCAAGCTATCTATTATCTTAGTAAGAAGTTCACCCCGTACGAGGCCCGGTATTCTCTATTAGAATGCACCTGTTGTGCTTTGACTTGGGTAGCTCAGAAGCTGAGACATTACTTATACGCCTATACTACATATCTCATATCAAGGATGGATCCTTTGAAGTACATTTTTCAGAAGCCCATGCCCACCGGCAAGCTAGCCAAGTGGCAAATCCTGTTGAGCGAGTTTGACATTATTTACGTAACTCATAAAGCGGTCAAGGGACAGGCACTGGTAGGCCACCTTGCTGACAACCCTGTGGATAGAGGATACGAACACTTGAAAACTTATTTTCCTGATGAAGAGGTATCATTCATAGGAGATGACATTGCGGAATACTATGACAGTTGGAGAATGTTCTTCGATGGAGCAGCAAACTTCAAAGGAGTTGGCATAGGAGAAATCCTAATATAAGAAACCGGTCAGCATTATCCGGTGTCTGCCAAACTCAGTTTCCCCTGCACCAACAATATGGCCGAGTATGAAGCCTGCATCTTAGGACTCAAAATGGCCATTGACATGAACATTCAAGAGCTGCTAGTAATTAGAGATTCAGACTTACTTATATAGCAGGTACGAGAAGAATTGGAAACCAAGAACTCCAAGATACTCCTGTATATGCATCACGTACAGGAATTGAGAAAGAGGCTCACGAAGACGGATTTCCAACATGTTCCCAGAATCCAGAATGAGTTCGCCGATGCATTGGCTACCCTATCATATATTATACAGCATCCCGAAAAGAATTTCATTGATCCCATTCCAGTGAAAATCCATAATTAGCCAGCTTACTATGCCCATGTCGAAGAGGAAGTAGACGGAAAGCCTTGGTTTCATGATATGAAGGAATATTTGGCAAAAGGAGTGTACCCGGAACTTTCTAATCCTACTCAGAAACGCACACTTCGGAGATTGTCCAACAACTTCTTTCACAGCGGATGAATCCTTTATAGGAAGACTCGGATGACTATGGAAATAGACTGCATCCAGTATGTCCGGAAATGCCATTGCTGTCAGATACATGCAGACATGATAAAGGTACCTCCAAGCGAGCTTAACATAACAAGCTCATTGTGGTCGTTCACCGCCTGAGGAATGGATGTTATTGGACCAATCGAGCCTGCTGCTTCCAACGAACATAGGTTTATCCTGGTAGCCATAGACTATTTCACCAAATGGGTCGAAGTAGAATCTTACTATGTAGTGACTAAGAATGTTGTGGCAGACTTTGTCCGCGACCGCATTGTTTGTCGATTCGGAATTCTAGAGTCAATCATTACTGATAATGGCTCCAATCTTAACAGTGACTTGATGAAAGCTATGTGCAAAACTTTCAAGATCAGACACAAGAATTCCACAACCTATAGGCCTCAGATGAATGGAGCTGTAGAAGCTGCCAACAAGAATATCAAGAAGATATTGAGGAAAATGATAGAGAAGCATAAACAGTGGCACGAAAAGTTATCATTTGCTCTTCTGGGCTATTGTACTATAGTCCGCACATCAACCAGGGCAACCCCCTATATTTTGGTTTATGGTACAGAGGTTGTCATTCCCGCTAAGGTAAAAATTCCTTCCCTAAAGATCACACAAGAAGTTGAGCTCGATGATGCAGAGTGGGTAAAAGGTCATTATGAGCAACTAACCCTTATAGACGAAAAGAGAATAAATACAATTTTCTATAGTCAGCTCTACCGGAACTGAATGTCCAGAGCCTTCAACAAAAGAGTCAAGCCAAGATAGTTCACACCGGGTCCGCTGGTGTTAAAGAAAATATTTCCGCATCAAGATGAAGCCATAGGGAAGTTCTCTTCCAACTAGAAAGGCCCATACATGGTTCACCGGGTTTTGACAAGAGGAGCCCTCGTACTTGCAGAAATGGACGGAGAAGTCTGGCCAAAGCCCGGTTAATTCAGATGCAGTAAAGCGTTACTATGTGTAATCTCTATGCTTTCCTTATATAATGTAAATTAAACTACGCCTGACCTGATTCCCGTTTAGAGAGGATACGTAGGTAGCATTATGGTTTTGGTCACAATTAATAAAATTTCTTTTCCCGCGCAATTAGAAAACTGGGGCAGAATTTTGAAGAGGACCCTCAAAATTCCGAAGTAATTTCAACCGATCGCCGCACGAACAACAGTCAGAAACGTCAACCCATCAAACTGTGGCAGAATTTTAAGGAGGACCCTCAAAATTCCGTAGCAAGAGAGGTTGCAATGTCTTAAACCACGTCACAGACGTCGGTTCATCGAAAAAGCTATTTTTAACCATACATTTATGTCATACTTTAACAAAATCATGCATGATTATTATTGAAACTGCTTTGTTTAGCAACACTACCCCAATGATACAGACGACATCACTAGATCAAAGCCGAACGAGTCAAGCAAAGCCAGCGGGGATAAGAACTAACCTCCCCCCTTACAAAACTCACGATTTTTCTTTGGATGCAGGCACTAGGAATGCAGAATCATTAAACATATTGTACGCCCATGGAACAAACATTGTTCAAGAATACGATCCTTATAACCATTTCACTTGCCAGCATTTGCTATCAGTACACACCTGTGATGTTCCGTACATCACAGTGCTCCCAATAATTACAACCCCGCAATATGCTATTAGCTAAGAAGACTCTACTGTCAGTTGTTATCTAATTTCTTGCATAAAGCTACCATTCTACCTCCATATGCATCTGATTGCATAAGGCTATCATTCTGCCTTCCAATCTACCTTCCAAGCTTAAGCTCTACCTCCATCTGCATCTAATTGCATAAGGCTATCATTCTGCCTTCCAATCTGCATAAGGCTACAATTCTGCCTTCCAAGGTTAAGCTCTACCTCCATCTGCATTTGCATTGCATAAGGCTACTATTCTTCCTTCCAATTTGCATAAGGCTACCATTCTACCTTCTGAGACTAAATGTTGTCTCCATCTGTATCTGCATTGCATAAGGCTAGAATTCTACCTTCCAATTTGCATAAGGCTACCCTTCTACCTTCCGAGACTAAACGCTGCCTTCCAATTTGCATAAGGCTACCCTTCTGCCTTTCAAAACTAAATACTGTCTCCATCTCCATCTGCATTGCATAAGGCTATCATTCTGCCTTCCAACTTGCATAAGGCTACCATTCTACCTTCCAATCTGCATAATGCTACCATTCTGCCTTCCAACTTGCATAAGACTACCATTCTTCCTTTTGAGACTAAATGTTGTCTCCATCTTCATCTGTATTGCATAAGGCTACTATTCTGCCTTCCAATTTGCATAAGGCAACCCTTCTGCCTTCTGAGACTAAACATTGTCTCCATCTGCATCTGCATTGTATAAGGCTATCATTCTGCCTTCCAACTTGCATAAGGATACAGTTTTGCGTTCCGAGGCTAAGCTCTGCCTCCTATTTTCTTCGAAACTAAGCGCTATCCCAAGCACTATTTATTTCGCTTCTCTTACAGGCTAAGCTCTACCCTTCAATTCGCAAGACTAATCTCTGTCTTGTCTGCACCATACTACTGCATCATTCATGGGCTGAAATATCGCCAACTCATCCAAAGGAATAATCGTTCGGATGCACCATCTTCATAGCCCAAGAACACCATGTCATGACCAGAGGATCTCTTTCGATCTTTTGCATATCATTATTCAAAGGCGTCATGATTCGGAGTTATACTAATTTGAACTCTTTCGATCTTTCGATCTTTTGCATATCATTATGCTTTATGGCCCAGGACATTATGGTTTGAGGACGCCATTCCTAACCGTCTATGATGACCCGGTCAGTCATCTCATGAGTTACCACTCTGTTTCCTCCATTTCTGCTTCTGTATGCTTCGTTATCCCTGTTTTGTGTGGTCGAGTTGATTGGTTTGCGTTTGGTGTGGTTTTGGTAAGAAATGAGACACTTAGTCTCTTTAAGAAGGCTTAAGTTGGAAAAGTCAACCGGATGTTGACTTATGAGTGAGAGGGCTCGGATGTGAGTTCCGATGGTTCGGGTAGCTTCGGGAGGTGATTTGTGACTTCAGAGTGCGATCAGAATGGGTTTTGGAGTTGTAGAGGAGATTTAGGCTTGAATTGGCAAAATTGATATTTTGGCAATTTCGGGTTGATAGGCGAGATTTTGATATAAGGGTCGAAATGGAATTACGAGAGTTGCAGTAGCTTCGTTGTGTCATTTGGGATGTGTGTTCAAAATTTCAGGTCATTTGGACGGGATTTGATAGACTTTTTGAGAAAAAGCATAATTTAAGAGTTCTTGGAGCTCTTAGGCTTGAATCCTATGTTAAATTGGTGATTTGATGTTGTTGTAAGCATTCCGAAGTGTTGAAAAAGTTTGAACGATGTCATGGGATGTGTTGGTACAATTAGTTTGAAGTTTCAGGGGTCCTGGGTAGGTTCCGGGATGTTTTAGGCCGAAAATCATAGCTGTAGCAGGTCCTGGAGGGTTGCAGGCCTCGGAAACCACCCGCCCGGTCTGCACAAAAAGAAGTGTGGTTGCGGTGTGTGCTGTGCGGACCACACAAAAAGAAGTGCGGCAACGGTAGGTGTCATGCGGACCGCACAAAATGGTGTGCGGCCCCGGTGGGGAACAATTCGCTGGTCGTACTTCCGAAGCTCATATCTTTTGATCTACAAGGAATTTCGCAATTTGGACATATGTAGAAAACATTATGTCCAAAATACTAAAACATGTCACTGCAGAGGAAGGCCTGTGCGGCCGCGGTTGTGTTTGCGCGGACCGCGGTCGATTTGGTGCGGCCTGTGGAGGCTGAAATCTGAGGGGTACTCTGTAAATATGAGGTTTTGGGTTTTATTTATTATTTTGACCTAGAGAGCTCGAATTTTGGCAATTTTTCGAATATTTTTCAAGAAATTCATCTGGGTAAATGATTTTAACTCGGATTTGGCTAGAATACATGAATCTATCACTGAATTCACCACTTAATTCGTGATTAAGGATGGAATTTGGGAAAAAATTGTGAAACCTTTCAAAAATGTAAAATGATGACTTGAAGGACCAAATGTTATCGGAATTGGATAATTTTGGTATGGTTAGACTCGTGAGGGTATGAGGATTCTGAAAATGTAAATTTTACCCGATTTTGAGACATGGTCCCGGGGCTCAGGTTTTTCTAATTTCGAGATTTTTGATATTTTTCGAATGTTTTCACTTGGGCTTTGTTCCCTTAGCATATTGTGACGTATTCGTTCTGATTTTGGATAGATCCGACGCTCGTGGAGGCCGATTTGAGGGGCAAAGGCATCGCGAGCTAGAGAATTTGTTGGTTCGAGATGAGTAATGATTGTAAATGATGTCTTGAGGGTTTGAAACCCCGGATTGCACATTGTAGTGCTATATTGAGGCAAGATACACACTGGATGATGAGCATGGGGTTTTTTACTACTGAGGATTGTGATTTCGTCCGTCCCGACTGATGATTTTACCGCGTATTTGACTGAAATTCATTTGTTATCATCATGATTTGGGTTGATTGTAATATTTGGGCTTCGTGCCAACTATTTGAACCCTTCGGGGATATTTATCACAGTTTCCTCACTACGTGACTTATTATTTGAACTTAGTCTTGTTGTTATCTACTATTCTACAAACTCAGCCACTTTTACTCAGATTTGAAACTTAAATGATATTTCTACATCATGTTTTGGGCTGAGAACTACTATTTTACTAATGCTCAAGGGGCTTGTGATGATTTTTGGATTGAGTGAGGCCAAGGGCCATATGTGAGGATATGCTGAGTGACATGAGGCCGAGGGCCTGAGATACTTTATATGCCACGAGGTGGCTTGAGCGATGTGAGGCTGAGTGTCGAGTGATGTGAGGCCGAGTGCCGAGTGATGATGCCATGAGGTGGCTTGATATAGCGCTTGGGCCGTAAGGGGCCCCTCCGAAGTCTGCACACCCACAGTGAGCGCTGGTACCCATTATGATCTGAGAGTGAGCCTAAGGGGCTGATATTGTTCTGTGTGATTGATATTAAGCCCGAGGGGCTGATACTGTACTAAGAGTGAGCCCGAGGGGCTGATACTGTTCTGAGCGATTGATACTATGCCCGAGGGGCGGATTTCTACTTGTTATTTACCTGTTAAATTACCTGTTTTACTTGTTTTAGAAAGGAATATCATTTGATTTCTTCACTGATTTACTGCTTTAAGTTATTTTACTGCTTGATATGGAATTGCTTTGTGCCTTTACGTGTTTTCATACTTTCAGCCATTATTTATAATTATTACTCACTGAGTCGGAGTACTCAGATTACTCTCTGTACCATGTGTGCAGATTCAGGCATCGCAGAGTCCACTCCTGAGTGTTGATTCTCCCAGTTCAGGCAGTGATTCAGAGACTACGACGTAGTTGTTGGAGTTCGCAGCGCCGTGCCTCCCTTATCTTATCATTTTCATGTTTTTAGAACTATTGTATCAGAATTAGTGTTAAGTATACTTGTATTCGGATTTCATAGTTGCTCATGACTTGTGACACCCCGGTTTGGGCTGTGTCGGGATGGTTTCCACTGTTGTTATCATTAAATTTTCACAATATATGGATATTATATTATGTTTATTACTGTTTATGATAATTAACTGCTCAAAGAGGTGTTCCGTTTTGGTCTGGCTGGCCTTGTCTTCACGAGAGCGCCATCATGACCGAGTTCGGGAATTGGGTCGTGACAAGTTGGTATCAGAGCCTATGTTACATAGGCCTCACTTTCATGAGCCGGTTTAGTAGAGTCTCACGAATCGGTACAGAGACATCTGTATTTATCCTCGAGAGGCTGCAGAACCTTTTTAGGAAAGACTTGAAATTTTTGAAACTCTTGTCTTGCGAACTTGTTGGTTCGAGTACTAAACTTCTATTATTCCATTCTCTCACAGATGGTGAGGACGCGAGCTACCGGACGAGGTGGACAACCACCAGTGCCACCAGCTAAGACCACCAAAGGCCGTGGATGCGGTAGAGGCAGAGCAGCAAGAGCAACACTTGTAGATCCACCAGCTGCCTTAGCTCCGGATCAGGCTCCAGCTATGGATGCTCCAGTAGTACCAGTTCAGGCACCAACTGTGCCCATCGTGATTCCGGGTCTTCAGGAGGCCTTGGCACATATCTTATTAGTTTGCACTGGCCTGGCTTAGGCAGTTTCAGCCACTACAGTAGCAGCTACTTCACAGGCCGGGGGAGGCAATTAGACCCCCACTACTCGCACACCTGAGCAGGTAGTGCAGGGACTACAAACACCGGGGGCACCTCCAGCTCAGCCGGTTGCACCAGCTCAGGAGTTTGTTGTGCCAGTTATGCCGGATGATAGGCATCATCGTCTTGAGAGGTTTGGTAGACTCCAGCCTCCGACATTCAGTGGTGCTGAGGGCGAGGATCCCTAGGGTTTTCTTGATAAGTGTTAGCGGATGCTTCGTACAGTAGGGATTCTTGAGACTAGTGGTGTGGCATTTACCACCTTTCAGTTTACTGGGGCTGCCTTCACTTGGTGGGAGGCGTATGAGAGGCGTAGGCCGGTTGGAGCAGCGCCCCTTACTTGGCGTGAGTTCTCCACTCTCTTCTTGGAGAAGTATGTACTGTAGTCCCACAGAGAGGAGTTGTGTAGAAAGTTTGAGTTGTTGCAACAAGGGGATATGACTGTGTCATAATATGAATAGAGGTTTTCTGAGTTGTCTCGTCATGCCATTTGGATGGTTCCGACAGATCGTGAGAGGATCCACATATTTGTTGATGGCCTTAACTATTATCTCCATATCCTTATGACCCGAGAGAGGGTGTTGGGTGCTACGTTCAAGGAGGTGGTCAATATCACTCGTGAGATTAAGATGGTTCGCCGTTAGCATCGAGAGGAGAGGTAGGCCAAGAGGCCTCGAAGATCTAGCAGTTATAGTGGTGCTCCTTTGAAGGGCCAGTTTCAGCATGCTAGAGGCCGTTTTTTCAGGCCTACTCAGCCATCTCGCCCAGGTTATCGTGGGGCATCTTCGGGTCATGTTTATCACGGTACTCAGCAAGGCCAGTCATTACTTAGTGCCCTTCCAGCCTAGCGTTCATCTCGTGCCCCGTCAGCTCAGGGTTCTTCTATGCCGAGTGCATCAGCTGATCACTCCGGTGCGAGGGGTTCCCTTCGCTCCCCTTCTCCAGCACCTAGGAGTTGTTTTGAGTGTGGAGAGTTGGTACATGTGTAGAGGCAGTGTCCTCGTCGTAATGCTAGTTCCTCTTAGCAGAGGGGTCAGCCCTCGACTTCTGCTCCAGTTACCTCACCACCCGCCCAGCCAACTAGGGGTGGAGGTCAGGCAGCCAGGGGTCGCCCTAGAGGGGGAGATCGATCAGGGGGCGATCAGGCCCATTTCTATGCACTTCCAGGCAGGCCAGATGTTATTGCTTCAGATGTTGTCATTAAAGGTATTGTTTCAGTCTGCCATAGAGATTTTTCCGTATTATTTTATCCCAGTTGCACCTTTTCTTATGTGTCATCACACTTTGCTCGTTATTTGGGTACGCCTCGTGAGTTTCTTGCTTTACTTGTTCATGTATATACTCTGGTGGGCGATACTGTTGTTGTAGACCATGTGTACCGGTCATGTGTGGTGGCTATTAGGGGTCTGGAGACCCGAGTAGATCTATTGCTATTGATCATGGTGGATTTTGATGTCATTTTGGTCATGGATTGGCTATCTCCGTGTCGTGCTATTCTAGACTATCATGCTAAGACAATCACTTTGGCTATGTTGGGTGTACCGCGGATCGTGTGGCGTGGTGTGACTGATTATGTTCCTAGTAGAGTGATATCTTTCTTGAAGGACCAATGTATGGTTGGAAAGGGTCATCTTTCATATCTAGCATTTGTGAGGGATGTTGGAGCTGAGACTCCTTGTATCGATTCTGTCCTAGTTGTGAGGAATTTTCCTGATGTGTTTCCTGCAGACCTGTCGGGCATGCCATCGGACAAGGATATTGATTTTGGTATTGACCTAGTGCCGGGCACTCAGCCCATTTCTATTCCTCCATATCGTATAGCACCAACAGAGTTGAAGGAATTGAAAGAACAACTTCAGGAACTCCTAGATAAGGGGTTCATTCGGCCTAGTGTGTCACCTTGGGGTGCACCAGTTTTGTTTGTGAAGAAAAAGGATGGCACGATGAGAATGTGCATTGATTATAGGCAATTGAACAAAGTAACAATTAAGAAAAAGTGTCCTTTGCCTCACATTGATGATTTATTTGATCAGCTTCAGGGAGCGAGGGTGTTCTCCAAGATTAATCTCCGTTCTGGTTATCACCAGTTGAAGATCAGGGATATATTCTTAAGTCTGCCTTCAGGACCAGATATGGTCATTATGAGTTCCTTGTGATGTCTTTCGGGCTAACCAATGCCCCAGCAGCGTTCATGCATTTGAGGAACAGTGTATTTCGACCTTATCTGGATTCGTTCGTTATTGTATTCATTGATGATATTTTGGTATAATCGCATAGTTAGGAGGAGCACACGGAGCATTTGAGAGTTGTATTGCAGAGATTGAGGGAGGAGAAGCTTTATGCAAAATTCTCCAAGTGTGAGTTTTGGCTCAGTTCAATGGCTTTCTTGGGGCAAGTGGTGTCCAACGATGGTATTCAGGTTGATCCGAAGAAGATTTAGGCGGTTCAGAGTTGTCCCAGACCGTCCTCAGCCACAGAGATTCGTAGCTTTCTTGGATTGGCAGGCTATTATCACCGGTTTGTTCAGGTATTCTCATTTATCGCATTACCCTTGACCAAGTTGACTCAGAAGGGTGTTCCATTTGTATGGTCGGACGAGTGTGAGGAGAGCTTTCAGAAACTCAAGGCAGCCTTGACCACAGCTCCAGTGTTGGTTTTGCCATCAGCTTCAGGTTCATATACCATGTATTGTGATACTTTGAGAGTTGGGATTGGTTGTGTATTGATGCGGGAGGGTAGAGTTATTGCTTATGCTTCTTGTCAGTTGAAGCCCCATGAGAAGAACTACCATGTTCATTATTTGGAGTTGGCTGCCATAGTTCATGCATTGAAGATTTGGAGGCATTATTTGTATGGTGTATCTTGTGAGGTATTCACCGATCATCGCAGTCTTCAGCATTTGTTCAAGCAAAAGGATCTTAAGTTGATGCAGCGGAGATGGTTGAAATTGCATAAGGATTATGATATCACTATATTATACCATCCGGGAAAGGCCAATGTGGTGGCCGACGCTTTGAGCCAAAAAGCAATGAGCATGGGGAGTTTGGAATATATTCCAGTTGGGGAGAGACCCCTTGCAGTTGATGTTCAGGCCTTGTCCAATCAGTTTATGAGATTGGATATTTCGGAGCCCAATCGAGTGTTCGCATGCATGGTTTCTCGGTCTTCCTTATATGATCGCATTAGAGAGCGCCAGTATGACGATTCGTATTTGCTTGTCCTTAAGGACAGAGTTCAACATGATGATTCCAGAGATGTGACCACCGGTGATGATGGTGTATTGAGGATGCATGGCCGAATTTGTGTGCCCAATGTGGATGGGCTTAAAGAGTTGATTCTTGAGGAGACCCATAGCTCGTGGTATTATATCCATCCGGGTGCCGCGAAGATGTACCAGGATTTGAGGCAGCACTATTGGTGGAGAAGAATGAAGAAAGATATTGTGGGATTTGTAGCTCGGTATCTCAACTGCAAGCAGGTAAAATATGAGCATCAGAGACTAGGTGGCTTGCATCAGCAGATGGTTATTCCTGAGTGGAAGTGGGAGAGGATCACTATGGACTTTGTGGTTGGACTTCCTCGGACTTTGAAGAAGTTTGATTCTATTTGGGTGATTGTGGATCGGCTGACCAAGTCCGCGCACTTCATCCCTGTGTGTACTACCTATTCTTCAGAGCGGTTGGTAGGGATTTATATCCGAGAGATTGTTCGATTGCATGGTGTTCCGATTTCCATCATCTCAGATAGAGGTACTCAGTTTACTTCCTAGTTTTGGAAATCTGTTCAGCGAGAGTTGGGTACTTAGGTGGAGTTGAGCACAACTTTTCATCCTCAGACGGACGGACAGTCCGAGCGTACGATTCAGATATTAGAGGACATGTTGCGGGCTTGTGTTATTGACTTTGGAGGTTCATGGGATGAGTTTCTACCGCTTTCAGAGTTTGCTTTCAACAACAACTACCAGTCGAGTATTCAGATGGCTCCGTATGAGGCTTTGTATGAGAGGCAGTGGAGATCTCCAGTTGGTTGGTTCGAGCCCAGAGAGGCTAGACTATTGGGGACAGATTTGGTTCAGGATGCCTTAAAGAAGGTGAAGGTGATTCAGGAGAGGCTTCATACAGCGTAGTCGCGTCAGAAGAGTTATGCGGACCAAAAGATTCGAGATGTGTCCTACATGGTCGGTGAGAAGGTCTTGATGAAGGTTTCGCCCATGAAGGGTGTTATGAGGTTTGGGAAGAAAGGGAAGTTGAGTCCGCGATTCATTGTTCCTTTTGAGGTGCTTCGGATGATTGGGGAGGTGGATTATGAGCTCACTTTGCCACCCAGCCTGTCGAGTGTGCATCCAGTATTTCATGTTTCTATGCTTCAGAAGTATATTGGAGATCCGTCTCATATTTTGGACTTCAACACGGTTCAGTTGGATGATGATTTGACCTATGATGTGGAGCCAGTAGCTATTTTGGGTTGTCAGGTTCGGAAGTTGAGGTCAAAGAATATAGCTTCATTGAAAGTGCAGTGGAGAGGTCGGCCCATGAAGAAGGCTACCTGGGAGGCCGAGCAGGAGATGCAGAGCAGATACCCTCACATGTTTGAGGCTTCAGGTATGTTTCTTGACTCGTTCGAGGACGAACGTTTGTTTAAGTTGGGGAGGATGTGACAACCCGGTCATCCATTTCATGAGTTACCGCTCCGTTTCCCCCATTTCTACTTCTTTATGCTTCGTTATCCATGTTTTATGTGGTCGAGTTGATTGGTTTACATTTGGTGTGATTTTGGTAAGAAATGAGACACTAAGTCTCTTTTAAGAAGGCTTAAGTTGAAAAAGTCCACCAGATGTTGACTTATGAGTTAGAGGGCTCAGATATGAGTTCCGATGGTTCGGTTAGCTTCGGGAGGTGATTTGTGACTTCGGAGCACGATCGGAATGGGTTTTGGAGTTGTAGAGGAGATTTAGGCTTGAATTAGCGAAATTGATATTTTGGCAATTTCAGGTTGATAGGCGAGATTTTGATATAAGGGTCGGAATGGAATTCCGAGAGTTGCAGTAGCTTCGTTGTGTCATTTGGGATGTGTGTGCAAAATATCGGGTCATTCGGACGAGATTTGATAGACTTTTTGAGCGAAAGCATAATTTAAGAGTTCTTGGAGTTCTTAGGCTTGAATCCTATGTTAAATTGGTGATTTGATGTTGTTATAAGCGTTCTAAAGTGTTTAACAAGTTTGAACGATGTCATGGGATGTGTTGGTACAATTAGTTTGAAGTTTCGGGGGGTCTCAAGTAGGTTCCGGGATGTTTTAGGCCTAAAATCAAAGCTGTAGAAGGTCCAGGAGGGTTGCAGGCCTCGGAAACCACCCGTGCGGTCCACACAAAAAGAAGTGCGGCCGCGGTATGTGTTGTGTGGACTGCACAAAAAGAAGTGTGGCCGTGGTAGGTGTCATGCGGACTGCACAAAATGGTGTGCGGCCGCAGTGGGGAACGATTCGCTGGTCTTACTTCGGAAGCTCATATCTTTTGATCTACAAGGAATTTCGAGATGATTCAAAAACGAAATTTGTAGTCCTTCGTGTCTAATTTCCATAGAGGTACATATATCACAATTTGGACATCTGTAGAAAAGGTTATGGTCAAAATACTAAAGCCTGTCACTATAGAGGAAGGCCTGTGCGGCCGCGTTTGTTTTTGCGCGGACCGCACTGTCTTGTGCGAACCGCGGTCGATTTGGTGCAGCCCGCGGAGGCTGAAATCTGAGGGGTACTCTATAAATATGAGGTTTTGGGTTTTATTTAATATTTTGACCTAGAGAGCTCGGAGTTTGGCGATTTTTTGAAGGTTTTTCAAGAAAATTCATCGGGGTAAATGATTTTAACTCAGATTTGGCTAGAATACATGAATCTATCACTGAATTCATCATTTAATTCGTGATTTGGGATGGAATTTGGAAAGAAAATTGTAAAACCTTTCAAAAATATAAAATAATGATTTGAAGGACCAAATGGTATCAGAATTGGATAATTTTGGTATGGTTAGACTCGTGAGGGTATCAGGATTCTGAAAATGTAAATTTTACCCTATTTCGAGACGTTGGCCCGGGGCTCGGGTTTTGCTAATTTCGGGATTTTTGATATTTTTCGAATGTTTTCGCTTGGACTTTGTTCCCTTAGCATATTGTGACGTATTCGTTTTAAGGGGCAAAGGCGTCGCGAGCTAGAAAATTTGCCGGTTTGAGGTGAGTAATGATTGTAAATGATGTCCTGAGGGTTTGAAACCCCGGATTGCATATCGTAGTGATATATTGAGGCAAGATACACGCTGGATGATTAGCATGTGGTCTTTTACTACAGGGGATAGTGACTTGGTCCGTCCCGATTGATGATTTTACCGCGTATTTGACTGAAGTTCATTTGTTATCATCATGATTTAGGCTGATTGCCATATTTGGGTTTCGTGCCAACTATTTGAACCTTTCGGGGATTTTTATCACTTTTTCCTCACTGCTTGACTTATTATTTGAACTCAGTCGGGTTGATATCTACTATTTTACAAACTCAGCCACTTTTACTCAGATTTGAAACTTAAATGATATTTCTACATCATGTTTCGGGCTGAGAACTACTGTTTTACTAATGCCCAAGGGGCTTGTGATGATTTTTGGACTGAGTGAGGCTGAGGGCCATATGTGAGGATATGCTGAGTGACATGAGGCCGAGGGTCTGAGATACTTTATATGCCACGAGTGCCTTGAGTGATGTGAGGCCGAGTGCCGAGTGATGTAAGGCCGAGTGCCGAGTGATGATGCCACGAGGTGGCTTGATATAGCGCTTGGGCCGTAAGGGGCCCCTCCGGAGTTTGCACACCTAGAGTAAGCGCGGGTACCCATTATGATCTGAGAGTGAGCCCGAGGGGCTGATACTGTTCTGAGGGATTGATACTGAGCCCGAGGGGCTGAAACTGTACTGAGAGTGAGCCTGAGGGGCTGATACTGTTCTGAGCGATTGATACTGTGCCCGAGGGGCGGATCTCTACTTGTTATTTACCTGTTAAATTACCTGTTTTACTTATTTTAATATGGAATATCATTTGATTTCTTCACTGATTTACTGCTTTAAGTGATTTTACTTCTTGATATGGAATTGCTTTGTGCCTTTACGTGTTTTCATGCTTTCATCCATTATTTATAATTATTACTCACTAAGTCGGAGTACTCACATTACTCCTTGCACTATGTGTGCAGGTTCAGGCATCACATTGTCTGCTCCTAAGTGCTGATTCTCCATGTTCAGGCAGTGATTCGGAGACTACGAGGTAGCTGTTGGCGTTTGCAGCCCCGTGCCTCCCTTATCTTATCTTTTTCATGTTTTTAGAACTATTGTATCGGAATTAGTGTTCAGTAGACTTGTATCCAGATTTCTTAGTTGCTCATGACTTGTGGCACCCCGGTTTGGGCTGTGTTGGGTTGTTTTCCACTGTTGTTATAGTTAAATTTTCACAATCTATGGATATAATATTATGTTTATTACTGTGTATGATAATTAACTGCTCAAAGAGATGTTCCATTTTGGTCTGGATGGCCTTGTCTTCACGATAGGCGCCAACACGACCGGGTTCGGGAATTGAGTCGTGACACCATCCAAAGACAACATTCATGGTTCGACGGGAATTTGCATAATGTTTAAATTTACGCACAATATATGCTTGCATTGCTTATTTGTAAGTAAGACGGAGGGAAACGGGTACCCCAGCAGGAGCGATCCCAACTCTAGTTCCTTCAGCCATATAAAAGCTAACCATTCCCGTAAACCCTTCATTCACTAAGCCTTAGATACTGCGTCCATTCTTGAAAGGTCATCATCAGTATACTCCGCCGATGGACCCAGAACTACATACTGCCTGATTCCTGTGAAACCAAGGATATGTAGGTAGCTCAGAAGCCAGGGTGCGACCTAAATCCTCTCAAACCATTTCGCTCGGTCAATATTGGCCATCATTTCTTTACCGGAAAACTCTTTCATCCTTTCCGGGTAAAGAGGGGCAACTGTTGATACCCAATTTTTTCCTATATATTTTCAATATCCAAAATACCTTCAAAATAGCATATATATGCATATATAAGCATATCCAAAGGTTTTATTATTTTTCCATAATTTTAATGGTTTAAATTGATTTATTTTTCCCCTTTTATCCATAAATTACCAATAATTATTTCCAAAATTATTATTTTGATAATTCATCTATTGTATTTCTATATTTATGTCAAAATATGGCTAAATTAATTTTTATATATTTTTATAATCACACTTGGTATTTTTAAAGCTAAATTGCACATAATTGCAATATTAGCCCTTTTAAGATTTAATTATGTTTTATACGTATAAAATTGGATCCTATATTTTTAAATTTCTAATTATGTGTTATAAATCATTTTAGCACTTTAAATTATTTTTCAGAAAAATATTTACTATTTTCTATAAATCAAATAGAGAAAATGACTATTTAAAATATAGCCAAATTGGCTTTCAATTATAGCCCAAATCAAACCCCAATCCCAGCCCAATTTCAAATTAAAAACCCGACCCTAGACCAATTAAAGTCCTACCCAACCCACACCCCTTCTCAGTTTGGCCGTTGATCTCTGAGATCAACGACCCCTATTCCCTCTTACCATTTTTAACCCAAGCGTCCCCCCTAACCTAATTCATTTGTTACAAACAGCCGCCCTGAAATCTCCTTCCTTTCCAATTCTCTCTGAGACCTAAACCTAACCCTAGCTGCCACCACCTAAAACAAATTTAATCCCTTCGATCATCACTCGATCCATGGATTCCCATGGCTGTTTGAGACATATACTTGTCTCCTATGTCTCCTGGTTGCTCATTTTTGTGATTTCGTGGAATGATCACGAAGAGGTCTAGTCCAAATCTTGTTTAACTCCTATCCATGGTCTTTTATGCCATTTTTCGGCCATCCATGGCTGTTTGAGTCAGATCCATGACTTTTCCGGCCAAAACCGGTAACATTTTAAAGTCCTCTCATCTTCTTTGGGTTATCTAAAACCCTAACTCTTGAGATTTTTCACTTTTCTTTAGATCTGTCTTAGATCTAGGTGTATCTATAAGTTTTTAACCGATTTTTTCTTCGTCTCTGCTTCTTTCTGAAAAACCTAGCTATAAATCCTCCGATCTTTTTAGATCTGTGAGGGATCTATGGGGTTTTTTAAGGTTTTCACCTGTTTTCCTCAAAATATTTCTCTGATTTCAAACGATTTCTTCATTTTCGAGACTAGGGTTTTAAAACCCTTTTGGAAAAATGATTTCTTTCTGTTTTTAGCAATTACTTTCATTTTTAGCAAGTTTAAACATCACTTGAGTCTTTCCTTTTTGCTCGATTAATTTTTGTCAAGAAACCCTAATACTTCTGGGTTTGATTCGAAGTTTGAGTCTGTTTGCGATGTGTTTGCATAACTATCATGAGCATTCTAGGCTTCATGTGTGTTTTATATGCTCTTGTGCTTCCTTCTCTAATTTGTTCTTAAGGTTTCTTTGATTTTGTCCAAACACGTGTTATTTATCGTTTAATAGGTCCGACTATTTATTTTATTGATTGTTCACATAATTTATGTTGATTTTGTGTAATCTCCTTAAACTTAAATCTGTGATTTTGTGTATTTTCCTTGTAATTATGTACTGATTTTTCAAAATTGCTTCCTTATATTTTGTGACACTCTCCTTAGTGTTGATTCCCTGTGATTTTCCATCTCATCCGTGATTCTTTGAACTGACTTTCAAAATTGAAATTGTGCTCTACCTTATTTAGATGCCCAATATACTGTTAATATACTTTCCTTACTTGAAAATATTCCGTACTTAGTCCTTATTATATGCTGCATGCTTTTACTACTCCTATTATGGTAAAATAAGTTCTTTTCCCTACTTATTTTAACTATGACTCCCTAATTGAAGGGAGTCCAAGTCTTTAATTGATTCTGGTTTGTATTATTTCTATTATTATGCTAAGTTAGTAATTATTACCTTATTTTCCTGCATGTTCTCAAACTATAAATACTCTACCATCTCTTTAGCGTAAGACACGGACAATTAGTTCAGAACACACACATACACACTCAAACTCTATCTTCTTTCTCTACTACTTGTGCTACTGCTTGTCTAGCCGGCTAAAAGCCAAGGCTAGACTATGGAACTCTCAGCACTTTTCTTCCTTAACTGGTATGTTCCTAAGCTCAACTATATGTGCTCCATTGTTTGTCAATCCCTGTCTCTCGCTGCACTGACCGAATGGCTCATGTTGTTTAATTGCACTTCTTGTCTACTGCTTTATTCAACATGCTTAAGTTCTGTCCTCTCTTGTTCAAATGTAATCAACATGTCTACTTGAGTTCCTGTTTATGTCCCTCAACCAGTATGTCTCTTAATGTACTTTATTAACACTAAGTCATGACTAATTATGTATAATAGACCCCTGTATGACTACTCCCATACCCTGTCCCTATGTCTTGTTACTATTCTAGTTCTAAGCATGATTCCCTTGTTAACTCTTTGAAGTAATTATTTGTATTCTAGAGGCCAATCAGTCCCTACGTGTTCTTTGCACTTGCTGGTCTATATGCATCTCTTATCAGCCATGTTATGTGTTTCTGATTTGGGCCCTCTATGTCCCCAACCCCTATTTCCCTGTTTGTAACTTCTGAAACTACTATCCTTCGAACTTGCTCTGTGTGTGCTGTCTTGTTCCAAGTTATTGTTGCTCCTATTCCCTTCTCATTTTTTTCAATACTGTTACGTTGTTTTGCAAACTTATTTCAAACATGTTGTTTCAAAACTTTTTTCCAACTCAACTCTTTTAAATCTATGTCACGCATTCTCACATATATTCTTGGACCACTAGGTTTTGCCCCTTTTTGTGCGAGCCTTGCCTTGGGACCCTTGAGCTCCCTCTGAATTTGGACATATAAAAGTTGGCCTTTCCACAGTGCACTTAATCTTTCTTGGTTATGCAATCTGGGTGTGAGCACTGCCTGGGATCCTTTGAGATCCTTAGAGAACTCTGAAACACCTAGATATGAGGAAAAGCTATGAAACAACCTTGGCACTTGAGGTGACTGATTACATAACTCAGAGAGGAAGTCCTAATCAGGCTTCCTATAGTACAACTTCTTATTTTTATAGGTACTTATGTAATTCATTTCAAGGTTGGTCTGTAATAACTTGTTGTAAACAAGTACTGGGTTGGCTAGTGAAAATGGATGGGGTAATTATGCATGCTATTGTTGTTAAAGGGTAGAAAACATGTTGTTAGGTTTATATTCCTAATTGTGCAATAGAAATCATGCTTAGGGTTCATACATGCATTAGAAATCATGCTCCTAGGACCCATGTTTCCTGCTTCAGCATCTCATCAATCACTAATCCATGTTTTTTGTCTATCACTTAGAAATCCTGCTCCTAGGACAATAACAACATTGGTATAAAAGTTGTTACTCTTGTACTTTCAGAAGTCATATTTCAATAGTTCTGCAACTCTTGTGCGCATTTAGAAATCATGCCTTAGGGATTCTGTTTTTTTTTACAATCATGCCATTCACATGTGCATATTAGATATAATGTCCTAGGATCCTATTTGAAATTTTGCTTAAGACGCCTAGTTAATTACTGATTCATGAAAAGGTAATAAAAATAATCTCATATTGTGATGTTTTCTGAATATAATTGGTCATAATCTTTGCATTCGAACAACTTGCTCTTAGGAAAAACCATCTCCAAACTATTTTAATAATTCTGAATAACTGTTGCATATTACGTTATGCCTAGGCAAGCCTTAGGTAATTGCTTAAATAAAAACAGAACTGTCCTTGTTTAATTGCCAGCATGCTAAAATTAGTAGGCAAGCCTAATTCAAACTTCTTTTCTGAGTTAGGCAATGAATCTGGTTTTGCTTTTATTACTTAGATACCATGCTTTAGAATTCTGAATTCAGACCTTATTTGTGTATGAGTCATGTTGTTCATATGTACTGTATGTGGATGTGTATTTGAGCCTTTCGTTTGTCTTCCATGCTCCCTTTAAATGCAGTCCTATATATTCTTCTTTGTCGCTTAGCATTTTGCCTTTAAACCTGAGGGTCTGCCTAGAACCTCCCTCATAGGATAGAAGTCCTAAATTCCTCTGGGACTGATAGGAAGGGACGGGTAACAGCATGCAATAGGGGTCGATACCAACCCTCGCTTTAATTACCTTCATGGGGCGGGAAAGTGTAGATATTTGCTAATTGCTCAAATTCTAAAAAACGGTCCGGCCGGGAACCACACTAGTGGATCTTGAGGGGTGCCTAACACCTTCCCCTTAGGATAATTTCAAGCCCTTACCTTATCTCTGGTTACCAAACGTAGTTATGAATGAACCCTATAGGTGTCCTAACACACCTTAAAATCTTTAGGTGGCGACTCTTCGAAATTGCAAAACCCCCTTCCCAAAAGGAAAGAGTTGTCCCAACCAAATGTCATGAACCTGATTCCATGGAAGGAAAAAAGGGGCGCGACACCTATATCCGGAAAGAAGGTTGGAAAGAGAGATAGTTGTGGAAGAGCTGAGTTAGAGGGATTGGATTTTTGTATGATGACTACGATAAGTAAATATGAGGTCTTTAGCAGATCATGGGTGTGCTGAAAGATGTAAGCTTCCTGATAAGAAGCCATAAGACAAGAATGCCTATCCATCTGTATGGTGAAGGGCAACGAGAGATTAAGAAGATAAGTACAAGTTTCAGCAAATAAAAGGAAAAAGGTGACAAAGGGTATGAGGTACCCAGTTAATGAAGATTATAGGTATTTTCAACTCAAGCGGAGAGATATAAGCATTTTGAGTTAACTTCAATAGTAGTAACAGATGTATATACAATTGGTCACACCAATTTCAATTATGCTATGTGCGGGCTAACAGGTATAGTTAAGATAAGGACGGGATATCAAGATCCGACAGGGTTAGGGTAACCCAAATTTGTAAATGGATTGCTCGTGTTAGTTGGCATTGCCGAAGGATATTGAAAATGTGCTAATAGACCCCCTTGTGAGACACCCTGATAGTGTACTCTAGAATATTACAATTAGATGTGAATACTAGCATGATAAAAAAAATTCATATCATAGGCACAGAAAGCCTGGAAGGGATGAAAATTACCTTAATGTGACTTTTGTTCCTAGTAGAGTGAGGACATTGAGCAACCCGGAGTGTCAATGAATGAAGCAAGGAGAGCTAAAAGAGAAAGAATGTCGTGTTGAAGTTTTCACAAAAAAGGGTATTCAGAAATAATAGCAATGTAATGAGAAGAGAGATAAGGAAGAATTGTGAATAAGGCGTGATACATGGATGATAACGGTAGAGTGTTACAGAACCTATAGTCAAATGAAGAAAGGGACGAAAGGTGATGGACCTTAAGACAACAAAAGAGTATAGGCCATACAGTAACATCCTCATTTCTAGAAATTAGTTCGTGACTATAACGTGATTAATAAAAGGAAAAGTTAGACCCTATAGTAATAGAAATAAGTATGGACTGGTGAATAAGATAAACTAAACATGAATAAGGAACTGAGTGATTTGTTAATAGTCAGCATCATGAGATTTTCAAATTGGATTTCGACAATAATAGAATGGACAACAAAAGAAGATCCATGATAAATTCAGAGAATAGTCTTCAGGGAGATGCTTCCCTAAAGCAAGAAAGGTGAGCAAAGTTAAGCTTAAGAGACTGTATGTGCCAGCTACACTAAGTGTCACCATAGCGAGCAAGGGATTTTTTTATCCTTGGTACAGATGGATTACCACAAGGCGAGTAAGGGTCATTGATAATGTGAAAGGATGCCAAAGATGAAGAGGAAAAACATCTATAGGCAGGTCTTCATAGCTCCAAGTCTTAATACTCCCCTAAAGGGGGAATATGGAACAATAAAGGAAGAATGAGATAAAAAAATTGAGAAATGGATAGGGTTGCACTTACCCAAAAGGAAGTAAGGGTTCCTGCACAGGATATTATTGAGATGAGGAGACAGTACGTAAGGTAAGTTAAGACAAGGAAATAACCGAGGAAAGATTACGCCGAATATGGATATGAGAATGGGATGACGAGTAATTAGTAGTTGATTGAGGAAGAGTCTAGTCATGACTAAATAAGAAGTTACAGACAAATCAGCAGATCATGCAAGATAAATGTAGTAAACCCACCCCAACATGGAGAATTCAACCTCACTGTAATGTCATTATAATACGTGAGATATATTCAAATAAGGAGTCGGTGTACTTAAAGGTACCTTATGAATTTTACGGGAATAAAAGAGAGTGCCACTGGGAAGACAGTCAAATATCAATTTAGAAGCAACCCTACAAGCACAAGGGTAAGGAGTTAAGTAACTACGGATAATTGTAAGTGAGGAAAGACATCAACAATTTTATTGGGTATACAATGTAATAAGCTCGCAGCTTTACAAGAGTCACAGGGTTCTCCCTAAGTACTGCAGTGAAAGACTAGCTGAGGAAGTGATGAAGAAGGTTTAACCCAAGTGCAATAACCTAAAGAGGAAATGGTATTGTAATAACAGTTTCACAACAAACATTGTACGTCCTCCATAAGAAAGAGGAACCTACCGTGGCTAGTGAACGGGAAGTAAAAAAAATTAAAAGGAATATTCGAAGATCATATGAGTTGTACGAAAATTTCAGCATGCATGAGAGCTAAGATAAGCTAAGTATGCACGCAACAAGGGGGGAGAAAGACCAGGAAGGTAATGGCTTACATTTAAAGAAAACTGAGAATAAACGAAAGAATCATTCGATCAATGATCCAGAGTTGGTTACGTTATGAACGCACTTAAGAGTTTGGAGTATTATCCATGTAGCATATATGTTCACAA
This sequence comes from Nicotiana sylvestris, assembly GCF_000393655.2. Lineage (NCBI taxonomy): Eukaryota > Viridiplantae > Streptophyta > Magnoliopsida > Solanales > Solanaceae > Nicotiana > Nicotiana sylvestris. The sequence goes on from NC_091064.1 coordinate 55,284,543, forward strand.
TCATACGGTCGTAAATGATTCCGGAATAAGTTAAAAGAAAGAATTGAGCCCAACTCATAGAAAAAGGAATGAATTGTTAGAAGATTGTATCATGGATATTACATAGCGTCCATGGAAGGCTAAAGTAATAACTAATACCATGAGCCGCAGATTGGAGGATAACTTAAACCAACATAAAGGCCGATTAGAAGAAGGAGGAAACTAAAGTGTTACATCAATGAAGTAAAGCATGAATCCGATCATTGGACCCAGAAGTTATAGGAATCATGATTGAGAACATAGTAGAATCACTCTTAATATTAGAGGCGCAAGAGAGATAGTACAACAACTATGTTCTATAACGGCTCTACAATAAAGCTAGTTAGAAGAGTACCAGCCTCATAAGAAGTTAGTATGAAGCTCCCACGGGATTGTGTATGCACTAGAGGTTCAAGTATCATAATAAGAGCTTCAAGTTATGGATGTGAATTATACCTAGGTTGAAGGGAAGTCAGGAAAGTGATAGAAGATACGATGCCAGATTTTAATGTAAGTAAGGTAAAGGAGAAAATCATATGAGATACTTAAAGTTAGAAGATCGTGAATGGTCCATACTTAGGATAGAAGGCTATAAGCACGAGGATCCAATAATCGGGAATGATAGCGACATCGTCGGCGGCATGTCTTCCAGCTTATGGTTTCTAAGTACTGAGAGATCTAGTTAAGATAGTAGAGAAAAATTGGAGACGATGTGATGTCTCGTTTGACGTTCCAAAATAACATAAGGAAATCTATGGTGTAAGAAAGTTGAAGGAATGTTGTGAGTAGTATAAATGGATATGCATAGGTCGTAAGCTAAAGTATGGCAGAGCGACAAAGTTTTAAGGAAACATGAGTAAGGATGAGGAAAGGCAAGTGAAAAGGTGACGAGAATGGATAAGTCCTCATAATTAAGTCCATGGAAACAAGAGAGATAAAGGTTTATCTAAGTTATTGAAAGTTCAGTATAGCCAGAATGAACTCAAAGGAGTCTAAGATTAATAACATTTAGAAGGAATGAAATGCTGACCTAGTAATAAAATGAGGGTATAATTATGACAGATAAAGGATGACATTTGGGCCTTCGTTTGAATAATGATTTAAAAAAAAAGACAAGAGAAGGAGAAAAGATTTCGCTGGAGGCACGAAATTAGGATACCCCCATAAAGTGAATCACATTGAGACACTATGAAATACGATTATGGGAATCACTTCGAATATTCCTTGATGTAACATAAGCCCTAGGGGCAAAGTATTACGTAAGAAGTTTCGAGTTATCAGTGGTATATTGTAGATCAATATTTAGGTGAATCAACAATGGATGGACAAAAGTCACAAAGTATGAGATGAGATTAGGCCGTCATTCAAAAGATGAGCAGTAATGAGGAAGCATTAAAGAACTGAAATTTATACATATGGAATAAGCAACGAGAGTAAGCTGGGATTTGGTAGTAGACCTCAACAACGATAAATTAATGTAAGAGTTATGGTAGTAAATTCATACGGATGGCTAAACGGACCTATTCGATGAGATAAATATTTGTGAACTCAACAAAGTACCTAGCGAAGAACTTCCGTATACTCATAGATGCTCAAAGGGACATTTTATCAAGCTCTACATATGAAGCCTAAAGATCAGGAACACTTACAAGGTCAAAAGTGTATAGACTGCATGATGAAAAGGTAGCAACAATTACGAGATTGGAAGGCTTCCGACTACAAGTTATGGTGCGAGAAGGAGGCCTAAGGGGGGAATGCCTTCGACTTTGGACTCATTCATAGAATAGTCGCCTAGATGGCAAGGGAAGTTCTAAAGTATTCGGAAGATATAAGTTGTGAATATGATAAGTGCATTAGTCAACATTCGAGGACGAATGTTCCAAATGGGGGAATAATGTTACGCCCTGTAGCAGTACATCGATGTTATGCTCTGCAGTGATATATTGCGATGATGTTACCCCCTACAGTAATATATTACGATAATGTTATGCTTCGCAGTATTAAGTTACGATAGTATTGCACCCAACAATATTATATTACGGTGATTTTTTGCTTTGTAGTATTAAGTTATGACAGTGTTTCAACCAACAATATTACATTACGGTGATGCCACGCTTCATAGTAATAAGTTACGACGATGTTGCACCCTAAAGGTACGTTAAATTTGTCGTAAGGTAATTGACATCAGTCCAAGTAAAAGATTATTTGGAGATTATAAGGATTATGCTATTTCAAAATCGAATAGTAAATTCATGAAGGTGAAAGGGGGAGCAAGTCAAAGAAAATGAAATTTTGTCCAAGTTTGGCATTTTGGGATAAAATACGGCCCTAGCTAAAATACCCAGTATTTATGGACTAGTGTCATACAAAGTAATACATGACCATGTTAGTACGGTATATAAGGTATGTGAAAAGTGAGTAATATTTTAATTAAGTGGGAATAATTCTCAATTTTGCGGGTAATTGATTAATTACCGGGTAACACGACATTACCCAATTAACTAATAAGTGGATAAAACTTAATTATTTATACTCCAAAGGCATGTGGGAGCTCTAGCTTACCACATGAAGTGACTAAGCACTTAAATAACTTATATGGCTACCGAGGAATCTATGGGAATTAGCAAGATATTATCCATTCATTTGGACAAAAAAGGAAACTAAAAATGTCAAAAATTCAAAAGGAAGATTCTGCATTCTCTTAGTCCAGGTCTTAAAAGTGTAAGGATTCAATTTAACTCATAACCCATTTTGTAATATGTCATGTTTCTTCAAGAAACGTTAGAAACGGAAGCATGTTCGTTCCAAACATTTCAAGAATCCAAAGCAGAATTTCAATTCATAAAGTTCAAAGAAGCAGGAACAATTTCGTTCAATGATCTAGAAAGCAAGAACTTAATCCTATTTTTTTGAGTTCTAAGTGCAATCAACGAAATTCTCCAACGGAATATTATACGGAGTTTTCCCTACTCCAGGTATGTTAAGGCTATCCCTTATTTCTTTTGGCATGATCTGTACGACACAAGCGAAACGTGAAAATGCACAAATTCTTGAATTTCCATGTGTCATAATAGTTTATTCATCTCTTCATGGGTCTAAGAAAAAAAATAATACGAAAGCTTCCAAGAGTTTACTTTATGATATTACTCAAAGGCAAAATGGTCCTATGACATCCCGAAAGATTTTATTAACGTACTTTTCATGCATTGCATTCATGTACATTGACCCGTGGCCAGATGGTATTATATAAGAGTATATATATATATATATATATATGTATATGAGATATGGGAAAGGTTATGGCGATATATATGCACCACCACCTGATCAGCTGGTATACAATGATGATTTTGACAACAGTGACCGATATGATATGATAGGATGCCCTCAGAGGTTGTTGATGTTATGAAACATGTATCTATGCACGACATGACATTCATATGCATATACATGACGCTAAAAGTATTTCATGATTTACAGAGTTATCCAGACTTACAGGTTGAGTCAATTACTCTATATTTCTTCCATGTCTATTATGTACTTATTTATGTGCCTTACATACTCGGTACATTTTTTTTACTGATGTCCCTTTTGCCTGGGGATGCTGCGTTTCATGCCTGTAGGTCCTGATAGACCGGTCGAGAGCCCTCCAAGTAGCCTATTAGCTCAACGGAAAATGTTGGTGCGCTCCATTTGCTTCGGAGTTTCTTGTTTTGTTAGTATGATTTAGACGTGTATTGTTTGGTATGGCCTGGATTCTGTCCAAACCTTTATGACATTTATGTACTCTTAGAGGCTTGCAGACATATTTCGTGTACGTGAAATATTGTATGGCCTTCTCGGCCTATTTTTTAAGTTTATAAATGATTATGTTGGCCTATTAGACCCGTATGTCACATGTATATGATGATGTAATAAGAAAGATATGTTACATTGGTACTCGGTTGAGTAAGGTACCGGGTGTCTATCACGGCCCATCGGTTTTGGTCATGACATGTTATTACCATTTTGAACTCCTTTATGTGATTGGATTCTATGATCCTATGATTTCCTTAATTGAATGAATGTTGATTCCTTTACCTTATTTTGGCTCTACTCTTTAACTGCTATATAAGAACTATCATTCTGCTCCATTCAACACACGAACACACTGTTCAGAATACACACACATACATTAAAAATCTCTCTGCTTTGTTTGCTACTTGTGCTAACTATGGGTCTAACCGGCTGAAAGCCAAGGCTAGATAGTTGAATTGCACCTGTTTTTTTCACATTCTGCATTTTCTTCTTTAACTAGTATGTGCCTGGTTAGATTTTGAAACTCAACTTTATGTGTTCCATGTCTATACATTCATGATTGTTCCTGTACTAGTTATTCAATTTGTTTTTTTGTTTGTTGTTATTAAGAATGTATAAATTCTGCCTTATGTGTAATCAGCATATCAGACTTTACTTAGTTCTTTGATACTTGTCCAACATGTTTACTTAGTTCCCTTACCCCCCAACTGGTATGACCATGTAGTTACTTAGACTTCTAGTGCATTCTATTAGCCCTAATTACATGCCAAATCTTGTTCAACAAACTCTTGTCTTCAATATGATCCTGCTGCATTCTTTCCCTATGTTTTAACTGTCCGTTACCATTACTGATTTGTTCAGTAGACTCTTAGTTGTTCTGTACATTTGTTGTACTGAATGTTTCCCTGTTTATGTGGTTTCAACCCTATATGTTCCCAATCCCTTCACCCCTTGTTTGTAAATCTGCTCAAGTAAATCTGGGTATTCTATGATTAATAGGGTTGTTTGCTGAGTATGCTTTCCTCAAAGAATGATTTCAAAACTGCTGCTCCTACTGCTAGCATTCTTCTCAAAACTGGTCACTCCTAGTATCTTTAAAAACTGTTTCTGAATCTTTTCACTTCTAACCGTTTTTACTACGTCTTTCAACATTATGTCAAGCAAAATCACCCTACTCTTAGACTATTAAGGTTTTCCCCTATGGTATGTGTACTACGTAGGGATCCTTGAGATCTTTCTGAACTCTGGCATACCAGGGTTGTCCCTTCCACACTGCACATAAGCAATCCCTATTTTATGAAAAGTCTTGTTGTGAGAATTGCTCGGGATCCTTGAGGTCCTTAGGGAACTCTAACACACCAAGACATACATACATTATTGGCTGTGAGATCTTTGGCTTCTAAGATTGTATTGAATGCCTGGCATTCCCAGGTTTACCTTGAGCCTAATTTAGGCTCCCTATAGTATAGTTTCATTTACTTATATAAATACATTTGATCCTGGTCTGTAATAATATTATTTGTAAACAGATGTTGGGTGATTAGTAAGAGGAGAGGGTCCCTATATGATGTTTGTGGGAAATTGGGTAGATATCATGCTTTAGATTGACACATAGTAGAAATCATGCTCTTAGTTTATATATATATATATATATATATATATATATTTGCAATAGAAATCCTTCTTTGAGTTTATGTTATGATAGAAATCATGCTTTAGACCCATATGCTATGTTACTTGCATCAAAACATGTCATAAGTCTATAATATTTGCATTAGAAAACCTGCCTTAGGGCACTCACGTTTATATTTTGCATATTAGAAGCATATTATAAGTTCAACGCTTCTTTCTCTGACTTTGCATAAGTTATTATCACCTAGAAATCATGTCATTAAGGTACTGTTGTAATCATGCTTAATAAAAAATGATCATCTCTCTATGTATTAGAAATCCTGATTTAGGACTTTGTTTCCATCGTCTCTAAACCATGTCTACCTTATTTAAATGAATAATTGTCTATAAAAAGGTTTAAGAATAGTCCAACACATAGATATCATGTTCTAGTTAGACATGCATGAAATCAGTTATGTAACATTAATCACCTAATTCAGTATACCTATAATATTGAATGACTTCAAGTTGTCTTAGCCCATTCCTAGAATTATGATTGCATATAGACTTACGCCTAGGCAAGCCTTAGGTAATTAATGGTCTTATAACCGTGAAAGCAGGTTCTATTTATGTGTGAAATTGTCTAGGTTCAACAGGCTATAAAATCAATAGGCAAAGTAATTAGAGTTCTGCCACTTCTCTCTTAAACAAAATGATGCATATTCCGTATCTATGATATTCATATATATATCATGTTCTACGGCTTTCTTAATTTCTTTAAAATCAGTTGTTTGCTTCCCTATTTGACAATCCTATGTCTTCTTTGTTGTCGCTTAGATTTTACCTTTTAAATATCTTAGGAGTGTCTAGAACTGCCTAAGTATAGAGGTCCTAAATGCCTCTGGGGCCACAAGGAAGGGACGGGTAAATCACGCTTAGAGTTCGTTAAATAAAATCGCTTATATAACCACTAAGGGGAGGGTAATGGTTAGTAAAAGGATAAGGTGATCTATGCGCCAACGCCACGTGTAACCCCTATAGTTGAGGAAGGCATACTAGGTGTTGTACAGATGTGATCATATAGGTTAATCAACTTAGGACTTCCCTTCCCCAGTTCACATATGTGTGCCTAGACTGCCTAATCCTTAATTTATGTATGTATGCTTGGACTGTTCAAACCTCCTTAATTTACGTATACTTAGACCATCTAGACATTCTTGATTGTATATGTGTTTGGACTGCATGAACTACCTTTATTTGCAAATGTGTGCTTAGACCGCTTACTTGTTAAATAACTAATTCACATAACCAAGTTCGGCCAGGACCCACCATTGTGGACCGCGAGGGGTGCCTAACACCTTACCCTCAAAGTTTTTTCGAGCCCTTACCCTATTTTCTGGTAATGCAAACTGGTTATATGAGTTAATTATTCTAGGTGTCTTAATGCACCTTAATCCGTTAGGTGGCAACTCTTCAGATACCCAATTCCCAAAAGGAAACGAGTTATTCTCAATGAATGTCGAAACCCGAATTCCATGAAGGAAAAAGGGGGCGCGACAACATGGAAACTCTGCTAGCAATATTTAGGCTCTTACCATAACGAACTTAATTTTTGTGAATTAGTATTAAACATGCCTTATCCCGTGCACCCTTCCCCTTTATTTGGATTTAACTGCTTATTTTCAAGCATTTATCATTTCCTTTATTTTCTGAAATTGACTTTTCTCTTTGCTTTCCTTTTCCGTAACTGTCTTTCAATTATTTGAATACTGCATTTATCATTTTTTAAACGTGAAAATAGTTGACAACATGCTATGTATTGTTGCATAAATAATGCTCAACATCATATTCTACTCGTGCGTAATCAATACTATAGCAACACTTGATGAGTGTTTGCGCTCTTCCTATATATCACCCTTTTAAATTCGAAAAGGCATATTTGCAGTAAAACTAGTCGATCAGCGGGTGCGTTCGACGGTTCTGTGCTTTCCCTCCTCAAGTTGTTCGCATGAGGGTCCCAATCTAGACCTCTATAGCAACCTTACTCTGATTAATTATGCATGCATCATGGTCAAACATAGCTGGGTTAATATGTTGTCCGTATAATAACCCTTTAAGGCAAGCCTCGTCCAAAAGTCCATCGGGTTTTCCATAATCCTAACGGACGCAACCACTATTGTGTGCATTAATATTTGAGAAATAAGCGCCTATATGCTAATCATTATTGTATAAATAGACGAACCTGGAGGGGGAAAGGGCTTAACCATCTTTTGTTTTGCAGAAAATGAGGCAGGAAGTTCCCAGATTCGGTATGGTCAGTAGCATACCTCCAGTTTTCCTAGATTGGTAAAGGGATCTTCCCTCAAGTGACCCAAATCACGTGAAACGAGTCTTAGAGAATTTGCCTTCACTATTGGATCTTCAACCAAACAAAATGTCGATAGAGGCTGCCCCTCTATTTTGGGACAAGGAAAGGTCATGTTCCGCTTTAGGGACATAGAAGTGACTCCACTTTTAGAAGAAATAGGAGGAGTTGCTGGGTGGCCTTGGGATATACCTGGTCAGTTAGCACCTGAAAATCGCACCGCTAGAGAGTTCCTTAAGATGATGGGGCTGAAGAAAAATGATGATTTGGAGCGCCTGAAGAACACCTACATACTGTTTGACTTCCTCTATGAAAGATATAGTCACAGTAGTTCTTACCATATTTTTGATGATGAGTTCTCAATCACCTTCTTGGGTTGGGTTCATCTTAGGGTCTTCATGTTCATTGTGTGTTTCTTGGGCATGCTGGTATTCCCAATCTAACGGGATAAAATCCATAACAGGCTGGCCATGGTGGCCAAAACATTGATGAACAGGATCAAGGGACAAACATATATTGTTGTCCCTGTGATCGTTGCAAATATGTACCTGTCCTTGGAACGCTATCAGAAAGGGTCCAGATTCTTTGAGGGTTGGAATTTGCTGTTGCAAGTTTGGCTGTTAGAGTATCTCCAATGGGGCCAATACTATTAAGAGTTTCCACGAAGGTTGTGGAATAACCATATAGCCTTCCATCATCCTAAGAGAATGAATTAAATTCCAGATATGTTTGCTCAACCTAAGGATGCTATAGGATGGGTGCAGTTCTTCAACAAGTTGACTAAGGACATGGTTTAGTGGATGTTTGAGTGGTTCCCCACCGACGAGTTCATCATCAGATCCAGAGATGTCCTACATTTGGTGTTAATTGGGTTAAGGTAGATATAACCTTATGCTCCCCTCGGGGTTAAGAGACAGGAAGGCAGGAAACAGGTCATACCACGGGTCTCTAAAATGAGTCACTACATAGCTGAATTCTAGGGTGATGCCATCATATATAAGAATGAAACACAACTTATGTGGACTTTGAAGATTATTGTGGATAAGGATACCATCGAGCCGGACCGATATCATGCGGGCAATTCATACTTTTACCCCTCATGGTTGGACGATAATTTATCAGGAATCTTCGATCCAAGAGTTGGTCCAGGATATAGGGTCATAGATGAGTTTGCCGAAGCATAGGTGAAGTATAAAAATCTACGCAAAAGAGTTTGAGAGTCTGAAGCTGAGCATATGACGCAATATAACGCCGATATGGAAAGGATTAACGAGTGGAAACAAAGATCTATTACCTCCAGCGAAAGGCTAGAATATCTGGAATACAATTTAATGGAATTGGAAGGGAATATAAGAAAGAGAGTCATCAATTGCCAGAACACTGAGGGAAACGAATAAGGGCATTTGGCAAGGGCATTCTTACTGTTGAACCTGCGCGAGCTGGGAGAGTTGATCGACAACAACATCCGGTCTTGAGAGGGTCCTTCTGGGACCATATAGATTAGGTTTACTTGCTTTCCTTTTAAATGTAATAAGGCCAAGTGCCATTAGTAACATTATTTAGTGTCGTTTTGGGTCGTTTATTTTGTTTACATTAATGAAATGAGGCCATTATTTGCACTGAATTGCTCCAAATCTATTTGTCGCTAGGCCTACCTCGGGCACAACAAGGCTTCCAAATTTGGATACAAATTTACATTCCCACAATACGTGTTTAAATACTACAAACATTTCATAACCCTTACAGACTTGTTTAACTTTTGTTTTCATTTATTCTTTATTCCCACCCCTAAGGTTGGTTCGCACATACTGGCATCATCTGCATATCATACCAGATATAGAGGCCCCCCACCTCCTCCTTCTCCAATTAATACAAAGAGAAAAGGGAAAGCTAAAATAGATGACTTAAGTGGTGTTCGAAAGGAAAATGCGGAGAATACAGAAAATTCAGATGGTCGAAGTAGTCAGGCACCAAATGATTTGGTTTCACGGTTGGAATAAAAGATACTAGAACTACAGGGAGAACTTGAGCAGGTCCGCAACTTAGAAAACCTATCCCTCACCCCGAATGTCCCCAATATCAACCAACAAAACACCAAAAACCCAGCACCTCCCCAAAATATACTGAACCAACATCTACAAAACCCTTCTGCACCACATCAATATGAAACTCCACCTCAAAATCTCAACCCCTTACCGATACCAACTCCACCACAACACCACCATCAACAAATCTAGTACCCACCAACTGCTACTTATCACACTCCCAGAACACACCCCAACCCATTCCCGATCCTCAAAACATGACCAATGACACCACTACACCCAGGTTCCTGGAACTCACCAAAACAACCCTATATATGTGGAAACTGTACCTCACTCTACTCAACCAACCTCATATACACCAGAATCCACTGAGAAGGACCTGTTCATCAAGAACATGGCCGAAGAACTCAAGAAATTGACAAGTCAGGTTTAGGGTGTTGAAGGAGTCAAAGGGATAGAAAGTTTAAATTATGAAGACCTATGCATAAAGCCGCATGTAGAACTGTCAGAGGGTTACAAACCTCCCAAGTTCGAGATGTTTGACGGTACCGGTTATCCCAGGGTTCATCTAAGGACCTATTGTGACAAGCTTGTCGGGGTCGAAAATGATGAAAAGATCCGGATGAAACTTTTTATGCGAAGTCTTACAGGAGACACTTTGTCCTAGTACATCAGCTAGAATCCTAAGAAATGGTCCAACTAGGTGAGTATGGTGTCTGATTTCATGGACCGATTCAGGTTCAACATAGAAAATGAACCAGATGTTTTCTATGTTCAGAACCTTAAGAAAAAGCCCACCAAAACTTTTCGCGAGTATGTTACTCGTTAGAGGTCAGAAGCGGCCAAAGTCAGGCCTGCTTTGGACGAGGAACACACGAAAATTCTTCGTCAAAGCACATGATCTGCAATACTATGAAATGTTGATGGTTATTGAAAATCATAAATTCTCTAATATCATCAAACTTGGTGAAAGGATCGAAGAAGGCATCAAAAGCGGGATGGTAACAAACTTTGAGGCACTACATGCCATAAAAAGCATTACAATTAGGTGGCATATCGAAAAAGAAAGACGTTAGGGCAGTAATGGTGGCTCAGAGCCCAAAATCTCCACTCACATACCAAACACCTCCACCCATAAACCAAACACCCCCACCCACATACTAAGCGCCTTCACCTACATATCAATCCTCATCTCCCAGATATTCCTAACTAGCCACTATCTATCACACCTATAATTCCCAACCATCTCATTTCCAGTCACCCCCAACTCGCCAAAATTACCCATGACCACGACCCGATTTTGACTCCAAACCACCTAGAGAATATACTGCTATTGATAAACCCATGGACTAGCTATATGAAAGGTTGAAGGCCGCTGGTTACGTCTCTCTTATTATTGCTGTGGCAGTGGAGAACCCATCTAAATGGGTCAACCCAAACAAAACCTATGTATATCACTCCGGTATGAAGGGGCACACCATCGATGAGTGCCAAACATTGAAAGACAAAATCAAGACACTGATTGACAACAAGGTCTTACAGGCAAAAAAAGCTGCACCCAATGTCCGTAACAATCATCTCCCGGATCACAGGAGCAGTGGAATACATGTGATAGAGATAGATGAAGAATGGGATACTGAGAGGTCAATCAGGCTTATTCGAGAAGGAGATGACTTTAAGCCCACATTCACACTTACTCCTATTGTAGTACAGACTCAGTCACCAGTTGAGGTTGAGGTAGCTGCATCGGTTCCATTTGAGGTAGAGGTAGCTCCACTTACTACCGCCCTTGTTCCATTTGAAGTAGAAGTGGACGCACCTTATACAGTGACAGCATCGACCACGCCTCCTTTCGATTCAAAAGTAATACCCTGGGATTATGTTGCTGAATCTAGGCAAAAAGAAAGGAAAGGATGGGAGAATCTGATGCTGCACAAGGAATGACCAGGGTCGGATGATTCTATACACCAAACACTTAGAATGTCAAAGTAAGGATGCCACTACCAAGAAACCTGTCCTTGAAACAAGACCAGATGACCTTTGGAGGAAAGTACAGGCAAGGGAATACTCCGTCATTGATCATTTGAACAAAACACCAGCTCAAATATCCATCATGTCACTATTGCAAAATTTAGAGGCGCACAAGAATGCTTTGATGAAGGTGTTAAGTGAAGCTTATATACCTAACAATATCACCTGCGGATAGATGGCCAACATGGCAGGGCAGGTGCCGGAAAGTCATAAGATGATCTTCCACGAGGATGAACTACCTCCTGAAGGGTTGAATCATAACCGAGCATTACATATCACAGTACAATTTGAATATAAATTCATTGCTAGAGTTTTGATCGATGGATGTTCAATCCTCAACATTTGTCTGTTGGATACTCTGAAAATAGTGGGCAAAGGTTTCCATGAAATACGGGCAGGAAGCATGAATGTGAAAGCCTTTGACGGGTCTCAAAAGGCCACGATTGGGGAGATTAATCTTTGTCTGCAGATGGGGCCACCTTGGTTCGACGTTGAATTACAAGTGCTTGATATATCAACTTCATACAATCTTCTGTTGGGATGATCTTAGATACATGCCATTGGAGCTGTGGCTTCCACACTACACCAGGCTGTGAAGTTTGAATGGAACCATCATGAGGTGATCATTCATGGGGACGGGAGTAACCCTATTTACACCAGTCAAACCATCCCAATTATTGGGAACAAAAGAAGTCTAGGAGGGGAAACCTATCATCACATCGAACGTGTCAATGCCGTTGAGAAAGACAAATGGTGGAGTAACAAAATAGAAAGTATACTAGCATGGTATAGGTATGAACCCGGCAAAGGGCTTGGGAAGAATCTCCAAGGCATCACCAAACCAATTCAACTGAAATGTCATGGTTCTACCTTCGGGATCGGATACCAGTATACATGACAAGAGTATGATGACTGGTCGCCTCTATGGCGTGGACCTTATTAACCTCTCCAGCAACCGGTGCCACATCTGGGCCAGACTTTTCACCAAGCTGATACAATATGGGGAACTGCAGAAGAAGAAGCATTAGCTGGGATGAAGAATCTGTTCGTGGAGGATGAAGACATAGATTGCAGTGCAATAATTTAGGAGGAGGAGGAAGAAGGTCCCACTTTTCAGACTGTAGAGAAGTGAGTTGTTCTCAACAACTGGACTGCCACATCATTTTGGGCCCGCGGGTAGCTTGGCAATCAACTTAATTTTATTTCTATAGCCATGCTAGGTATCTAAGATATTTTTAGTAATTTTGTTTTAAAGACACACTTGTTTCAATATAATTGCTCAATTCATCGAGCCATACTTGTTTTGGATGTTTACAGTAATAATCAATGCATTGCTATTTATTATTCATTATTATCTTTGACACTTTTCTTTTTACAGCATTATTATTACTTTTCCTGATGAACCGGTGACTGTGACATGTAATGAGGCAACATAATATAAGGAAAATGACTCAGATGAAGAAGATGGAATACTTGAGGAGATTATCAAAGAGGTTGAGAACATTGAGAATAAGCCAAAGTCCAACCTGGACGAAACCGAAGCAGTAAATTTGGGAGACACTGAAACCGTCAAGGAGACTTGCATAAGCATTCACTTATCACTGGCATAGAGGGAGGAGTGCATTCATATCATGAAGGAGTATGAGGATATCTTTGCATTGTCATGTGAAGACATGACCGGTTTGAGCACGTCCATAGTGGATCACAAGTTGCCTACCAATTACATGTTTCCGCCGGTGAAGCAGAAAGACAGAAACTTCAAACGAGATATGAGCCTGAAAATCAAGGAGGAAGTTACTAAGAAAATCAAAGCCAATGTCCTCAGGGTAGTTGAATACCCAGCCTGATTAGTCAACATTGTACTAGTTCCAAAGAAATATGGGAAAGTCAGAGTATGTGTTGACTATCGAGACTTAAACAGAGCAAGTCCCAAGGATGACTTTCCACTGCCAAATATACTCATCCTGATAGACAATTGTGCCAAGCATAAACTTCAATCCTTTGTAGATTGCTTCGCGGGTTATCACCAGATCTGGATGGATGAAGAAGACACAGAGAAGACAACTTTTATGACAACCATTTTCCATGATATGATATACAAAGAAATAGAGGTGTATGTTGATGACGTCGTTATCAAATCCAAGAGGGTCGCAGATCAATTAGCGGACTTGCGAAAGTTCTTTGACAGGTTAAGGAGGTACAACTTAAAACTGAACACCACAGACTGTGCATTTGGGGTTCCTGCGGGAAAGTTACTATGATTCATTATCAACCATCGAGGGATCGAGTTGGACCCATCCAAAGTAAAGGCTATTCAGGAGTTACCACCAGTTAGGAGCAAAAAAGACGTGATGAGCTTCCTAGGACGTCTCAACTATATCAGTCGCTTTATAGCGCAGTCCATAGTTATATGTGAACCCATCTTCAAGATGTTGAGGAAACATGCCGAACCAAGCTGGACCAAGGATTTTCAGAAAGCTTTGGACAAAATCAAGAAGTACCTGTCCACACCACCGGTCTTGGTCCCGCCAGAGCCAAGTCGACCTTTTCTACTCTATCTATCTGTATCAGATGGAGCCTTCTGATGCGTTTTGGGACAACATGATGAGATAGGGAGAAAGGAGCAAGCCATATACTACCTGAGTAAGAAATTCACACTTTATGAAGAACGATACTCTCTGCTGGAATGCACTTGTTGTGCTTTGACCTGGACAACTCAGAAATTGAGACATTACTTCTACGCCTACACCATGTACCTTATATCCAGGATAGACCCCCTGAAGTACATATTTCAGAAACCCATGCCGACTGGGAAGTTAGCCAAGCGGAAGATACTGTTAAGTGAGTTCGATATTGTATATGTAAATCAAAAAGCGGTCAAAGGACAAGCATTGGCAGAACATCTTACTGAAAATCCCGTGGGAGGAGAATACGAATCCTTGAAAATGTATTATCTTGATGAATAAGTGTCATTCGTAGGAGAGGACATTACCAAAGCTTACAACGGGTGGAGGATATTCGTTGATGGAGCTGCAAATTTCAAAGGAGTGGGAATTGTAGCTGTCTTGGTATCAGAAACTGGCCAGCGTTATCTGGTTTCTGCTAAACTCAGATTTCCCTGCACCAACAACATGGCAGAGTATGAAGCCTGCATACTAGGACTCAACATGGCAATCGACATGAATATTCAGGAGCTGCTGGTTATCGGTGATTCAAATTTCCTTGTGCACCAGGTACAAGGAGAGTGGTCCACCAAGAATTCCAAGATATTGTCATATCTGCACCATGTACAGGAATTGATAAAAAGGTTCACAAAGATAGTGTTTCGGCATGTGCCGAGAATTCAGAATGCAATTGCCGATGCATTAGCCACTTTGTCATCCATGATACAGCATTCAGATAAGAATTTCATTGACCTCATCCTAGTGAGAATTCATAATCATCCGGCATATTGAGCCCATGTTGAAGAAGAAACGGATGGAAAACCTGGGTTCCATGACATAAAGGAATATTTGGAAAAAGGAGAATACTCGGAGCATACGAACCATACTCAGAAACGCACACTCTGGAGATTGTCCAATCACTTCTTCCACAGCGGAGGAAACTTGTATTGAAGAAATCCTTATTTGGGATAGCTAAGATGTGTCGACACAAAAGAGGCTTCTAAGCTACTTGAGGAGATATATGCTGGGACCTGCAGCCCGCATATGAATGGTTTTATCTTGGCCAAGAAAATACTTAGGGCCATTTATTTTGGGATAAATATGGAGACAAATTGCGTCCAGTATGTCCGAAAATGCTACCAATGTCAAGTACATGCCAATATGATAAAAGTGCCGCAAAATGAGCTCAATTCCACAAGCTCACCTTGGTAATTTGCCACCCGGGGAATGGATGTAATCGGTCCTATTGTGACTACCACTTCAAACGGGCACATGTTTATTCTAGTAGCCATTGACTACTTCACAAAATGGGTAGAGGCTGCATCCTACAAAGCTGTAACCAAGAAAGGCGTCACATACTTTGTCAAGGACCGTATTGTCTGCCGATTCGGAGTTCCCAAGTCCATTATCCCTAATAATGCCGCCAATCTCAATAGTGATCTGATGAAAGCCATGTGCGAAACTTTCAAAATCAAGCCCGAAAACTCCACAACGTACAGACCTCAGATGAATGGAGCCGTAGAAGCTTCCAGCAAAAACATTAAGAAGATGCTACGGAAGATGGTAGAAAACCACACACAATGACATGAAAAGCTACCATTTGCTTTATTGGGATACTGAACTACAGTTCGCACATCAACCGGGGCAACCCCCTGCATGCTGGTTTATGATACCGAAGTTGTCATCCCAACCGTGGTAGAGTTTCTTTCTTTAAGGATCATATAAGAAGCCAAACTCAGCGATGCAGAATGGATAATGAGCCACTATGAAGTGTTAGACCTTATAGATGGAAAAAGAATGAACGCAGTATGTCACGGTCTGATTTATCAGAATAGAATATCTATAGCTTTCAACAAAAGGGTCAAACTGAGGCAGTTTGCACCAGGACAGTTGGTATTGAAGAAAATCTTCTTGCATCAAGAGGAAGCATAAGAGAAATTCTCTCCCAACTGGCAAGGTCCCTACATGGTTCGCAAGGTGCTAACATGAGGAGCACTCATACTTGTATAAATAGATGGAGAAGTCTGGCCGAAACCAATCAATGTAGACACAGTCAAGAGATACTATGTTTAGATTGTTTACATTCCTTCACCTGATGTAATTGAACTACGCTTGAACTGATTCCCATTTAAGAGGGGATACGTAGGCAGCCCTATGGGTTCGGTCATATCATAATAAAATTTCCCTTCAGAACAAGAAACTGGGGCAGAATTTTGAGGAGGACCCTCAAAATTCCGGAGCAAGTCCAGCCTACGCCATCACATGCGAGAAAGTAAGAAATTGGTTAAGAAACTGGGGCAGAATTTTGAGAAGTATTCTCAAAATTCTGAAGAAGGTTCAACAAGTTTCGTCACTCAGAAACGGTCGAAGGATCATTTACCAAAGTGGGGTAGAATTTTGAGGAGGACCCTCAAAATTCTAATACAAGAAAGTTATAATGTCTCTGAAATGTGCTACAGTCATCAGTTTATCTATGATACCTAAAAATAACTCTATTTTTATCAATAATTGCATGTTTTTAAAAACACTATTTCTGTAACAGCCACGTGTTACCTAGGGAAGCTCAAATAAGGCCTCCAGAACAGAGTAGAGCAAAAGACAACAAACGAAGGTACGAACCAACCTCCCCTTACAAAACATACAATTTTTCTTTGAGCGCAGGCACATCTGAGTATAGCAGTAGAACTAGCAAATGTATATACATGCAGCAAAATCACTATCAATCGGGCCACCAGACACCGAACATATCTCCAGCTAAAAGACATTCTACTCTTATTCTCTATTCATTCTTAGCCTGGGATTAAGCTCTGTCCCGCACCTTGATGAGGCTAAGCCCTGCCTCTTTATTTGCATAAGGCTAAGCTCTGCCTTCCATTTGTATGGGACTAAGACCTGTCCCAAACCTTGCATGAGACTAAGCTCTATCTCCACCTACATAAGGCTAAGCCCTGGCTTCCATTTACATAGGACTAAGCCATGTCCCGTATCCTGCATGAGGCTAAGACCTGCCTCCATATATGCATAAGACTATGTTCTGCCTTCCATTTGCACGGGACTAAGCCCTGTCCCGAACCTTGCATGTGACTAAGCTCTGTCTCCACCTGCATGAGGCTAAGCCCTGCCTCCATATCTGCATAAGGCCATCCATTTGCATGGGACTAAGCCCTTTCCCGAACCTTGCGTGAGTCTAAGTCCTGCCTCCATATTTACATAGGACTAAGCTCTACCTTCCATTTGCATGGGACTAAGCCATGTCCCAAATCCCACATGAGGCTAAGCTCTGCCTCCTAATTGCATAAGGCTAAGCATTGCCTTCCATCTGCATGGGACTAAGACATGTCCCACATCTTGCATGAGACTAAGCTTTGTCTCCATTTGGCATAAGGCAAAGCACTACCTTCTCATGGGACCAAACATTGTCCTTCCTTGCATAAATGTTGCTCTATTCCAGCACTATCTATTTGCTCCTCTTTCGGGCTAAGCTCTACCCTCAACCTCACAAGACTAAGCCTTGCCTTGTTAATTTTAGGATCATATTATTACATCCCATGGGCTGAAATATCGCCAACTTGCCCAAAGGCATCATTGTCTAACGACATCATCTTCATAGACGGAAGACGTCATTCCATGGGCAGAGGATCCCTCAAAGTTTGCATATCATTATTCAACAACTTTATGGTTCGGAGGCACCATTTTCATGGCCCGAGAACATCATTTCATGGCCTGCGAATCTCGTATCTCACAATTTATGGCCCGAGACATCATGATCTAAAGACGTCATCTGCACCGTCCAAGGACAAACTTTCATGGTTCAAAGGGAATTTCCATCATGTTTAAATTCTCGCAATAATCTATATTCTTGCATGCCTTGTATTTTGAGTTTTGCAGGTAAGCTAGGAGGTAACCGTTCTTCAAACAGGAGCAATCATCGCTCCGATTTCCGCTCATATCATTTCACTTTGCCATTACAATAGATTCCCTATCAATTACCCACCTTACTCTAGGATGTCCAGATATCTGCCCTATAATCCTTGCGTTATACTCCAGACCCATAATCATAACTCTATCCGACATCACCTTTCGCAAAAGAGCCTCTAGTGAAACTAGTTGCTATTCCTATAGCAACCCAACGGCTTCATTCACTGGTAGGCCTGGAACTACACATGGCCCGATTCCTGTAAAACCAGAGATATGTAGGCAGCTCAAAGAACAGAGTTCAACCTCTATTTTTTCTAAAAACATCCCATTCAGTCAAAATTGACCATCATTTCTTTATCCGAAAACTCTTTTATCCTTCCCAGGAAAAGAGGGGCGTATGTTGATACCCAGTTTTTCCCTATAATATTTTTAAAGTGCATATATACCTTCAAAACTATGCATTAACATCAATTGATATTTTTCCATAATTTTTATATTTTTAAATTAATTTATTCTAGTATTTTATTTATATAAATAATTACAAATTGCATCACAAATGGCTTTATAACATTTCGTTGAATTAATTTTGCTATTTATAGCCATAATTAAGTTCCAATTATTTCACAAATGGCCAGATTTGCACCTTTTGGTTACAATTCTAATAACTTTGCAATTATAGCGCATGCATGCATTATTACATTATTTTACTAGAAAATAGCGTTTTATATTTTTAAAATATTAAGTAATTATTTTAAAACATTTCTAGTCATTAAAATCATTTTTTATAATATATTAGTTATTTTGAAAAAGTATTTTATCAATTAAATGGGCATTTAATAAATAGCCTCTTATTTTCAGATCTAACCTAATTAAACAGCCCAATTTCAACCCCACGTCCCTAACCCATTATGACCAGGCCCAGATCAAATTAAACTCGGCCCCAAACCCCCTATATCTTGGCCGTTGATCATAGAGATCAACGGCCATTATCACTCCTTACCATTTTTAACCCAACGACCCCCCTAACCTAATTCATTTGATACAAACAATCGCCTTAAAACTTCGTTCCTCTACGTCTCTCTGAGACCCCAACCCTAACCCTAGCTACCGCCACCAAAACCAACCCCAACCCCTTCGATTCCCACTCGATCCATGGAATCTCATGGATGTTTCAGACTTCTACTTGTCTCCTACATCTCCTGGTGGCTCATTTTTGTGATTTCATTGAAAGATACCAAAAGGATCTAGTCCAGATCTTATTCAAGACCATCTGAGAGTCCGCCGATAGTCTGTGAGTGCTTTTTCTATCGATGTTCTATGGTTCAAATCTCTGGTTCAAGACCATATTTACTTTTACCTTTCCTTTTTTCTTCAAAAACCTAATGTTTGGACTTTAATCGGTTCAGATCTTTGAAGATCTAGAGACAATTTTGAGTTCATCACTGATTTCTTTAAGGTTCTCTTAGTTCCTGACTGTTAATCGATTTTCAGCACTATGTTATTCTAGGTTTTTTTTGTATCTTTGTTATTTTTTGTCCGAATCCCTTCCTATTTGGAGTGTTTCAAGTTTCAATGGCTATTTTCTTTAAGGGTCCGTTGATTTCTATACTGCAAGTCAACCTTAAGTGTTTTCAAATTAGGTTTTTTCTACTTCTTCTGTTTTTGCAAAAGGTTTTCTAAGATCGTCATATTTTGTTTAATCTTTCATGCATGATTATGTTTCTGTTTAAATTGAATGACTGTTCATTGTTTGATGTCAACCTCTTGTCCATTATTGTTGGAATAATTAAATGATTAGCCTAATTATCTAGGGTTTCATTTGTTTACTGAAGTAATTTACTGAATTCAGTTTGTTCCCTTAATCCCGAGGCTCTTAATTTACAACTCTTGCCTATTTATGGGTTAACTGATTTTTGATTGGTCTTTAATTACCTATGATTGCCTTATTCGTGTGACTGATTGCTTGATTTATGGTCTCTAACCCTAACTGATTGTTAAACCCACTCCCTGCCTTATTTGAAACTCAATCTGAGTCATTTATGGGAATAATTCCTTAATTTTCTGTCCCTTGTAAAGATTGATTGATTATTTGATCACTTTCTTTACCTTATTTGCAATATTTACCAGCCTCACATGAATAAGCTATCCGCATGGTTTTGTGGATTCTTACTGATTACTTTACATGGTATGATTGAGATTCTTTCCTTAATTAGACCCCTGTTATTACAATTTGATCAACTAACCCTAAATAAGGAGTCTATTCTGAACTCCTTTATGTGATTGGATTCTGTGATCCTACGATTTCCTTAATTGACTGAATGTTGATTCCTTAACCTTATTTTGGCTCTACTCTTGAACTGCTATATAAGAACTATCATTCTGCTCCATTCAACACACAAACACACTATTCAGAATACATACACATACATTAAAACTCTCTCTGCTTTCTTTGCTACTTATGCTAACTGTGGGTCTAGCTGGCTGAAAGCCAAGGATAGATAGTGAAATTGCACCTATTTTTTCACATTCTGTATTTTCTTCTTTAACTGGTATGTCTCTAGTTAGATTTTGAAACTCAACTTTATGTGTTCCATGTCTATACATTAATTCTTGTTTTTGTACTAGTTATTCAAATGGTTTCTTTGTTTGCTGTTATTAAGAATATCTAAATTCTACCTTATGTGTAATTAGCATATCAGACTTCACTCAGTTCTTTGATACTTGTCCAGCATTTTTACTTAATTCCCTTACCCCCTCCCCCCTCCCCCAACTGGTATGGCCATGTAGTTACTTAGTCTTCTAGTGTATTTTATTGTCCCTAATTACATGCCAAATTTTGTTCAACAAATTCTTGTCTTCAACATGATCCTGCTGCATTTTTTCCCTATGTTTTAACTATCTATTACCATGACTGATTTGTTAAGTAGACTCTTAGTTGTTCTGTATATTTGTTGTATCAAATATTTCCTTGTTTATGTAGTTTCAACCCTATATGTTCCCAATCCCTTCATCCCTTATTTATAAGTCTGCTTGTCATGTAAATCTGGGTATTCTATGATTAATTAGGTTGTTGGCTGAGTATGTTTTCCTCAAAGAATGATTTCAAAATTGCTGCTCCTACTCCTACCATTCTTCTCAAAACTGGTCACTCCTAGTATCTTTAAAAATCGTTTTTGAATCTTTTCACTTCTAACTGTTTTTCTAAGTCTTTCAATATTATGTCAAACACTCTTACCCTACTCTTAGACTATTTCCCCTTTGGTATGTGTACTGCTTAGGGATCCTTGAGATCTCTCTAAACTCTGGCATATAGGGCTGGCCCTTCAACACTGCATATAAACAATCCCTATTTTATGAAAGGTCCTGGTGTGAGCACTGCCCGGGATCCTTGAGGTCATTAGGAAACTCTGACACACCCATACATACATTATTAGTTGTGAGATCTTTGGCTTCTGATATTGTATTGAAGGCCTGACATTCCCAGGTTTACTTTGGGAAAAATTTAGGGTCTTTATAGTATAGTTTCATTTACTTATGTAAATTTATTTGATCCTGGTGTGTAATAATATTATTTCTAAACAGATGCTGGGGTGATTAGTAAAAAGAGAGGGTCCCTATATGATATTTGTGGGAAAATGGGAAGATCATGCTTTAGGTTGATACATAGTAGTAATCATGCTCTTAGTTTATATATATATTTGCAACAGAAATCCTGTTTTGAGTTTATGTTATGATAGAAATCATGCTTTAGGCCCATATTCTATGTTACTTGCATTAAAACATGTCATAAGTCTATAACATTTGCATTAGAAAACTAGCCTTAGGACACTTACATTTATATTTTGCATATTAAAAACATGTTATAAGTTCATCGCTTCTTTCTATGACTATGCATAAGTTATTATCACCTGGAAATCATGTCAATACATTGCTGCTGTAATCATGCTTAATAAAAATGATCATCTCTCTGTGCATTAGAAATCATGATTTAGGACTTTGTTTGCATTGCCTCTAAACCATAACTATGTTGTTTGAATGAATAACTGTCTATAAAAATGCTTAAGAATAGTCCAACAAATAGATATCATGTTCTAGTGTTGACATGCATGAAATCAGTTCTGTAACATTAATCACCTAATTCAGTATGCCTATAGGATTGAATGACTTCAAGTTGTCTTAGCCAATTTCCAGAATTAGGATTACATATAGACTTACGCCTAGGCAAGCCTTAGGTAATTAATGGTCTTATAACCGTGAAATCAGGCTCTGTTTATGTATGAAATTGTCCATGTTTAACAGGCTATAAAATCAATAGGCAAGCTAATTAGAGTTCTGTCACTTTGCTCTTAAACAAAATGCTGCATATTTCGTATCTGTGATGTTAATCGAGATATCATGTTCTAAGGATTTCTGAATTTCTTTAAAATTAGTTGTTTGAGACGTGCTATGTATCTGATTATGTATGGAGGCAAACATGAGCCCTCTAATTGCTTCCCTATTTGACAGTCCTGTGTGTTCTGTATTGTCGCTTATATTTTACCTTTTAAATAACTTAGGAGTGTCTAGAACAACATAGTATAGAGGTCCTAAATGCCTCCGGGGCCACAAGAAAGGGACGGGTGAAGCACGTTTAGAGTTCGTTAACTAAACTCGCTTATATAACCACTAAGGGGTGAGTAATGGGTAGTAAAAGGATATGATCACCTGTGCGCTAATGCCACGTGTAACCCCTCTCGTTGAGGAAGGCTTACCGGGTATTGTACAGATGTGATCCTATAGGCTAATCAACATAGGACTTTCCCCAATTCACATATGTGTGCTTAGATTACCTAAACTTCCTTAATTTATGTATGTATGCTTGGACTGTTCAAACCTCCTTAATTTACGTATACATAGACCATAAACTTTTTTGATTGTATATGTGTTTGGACTGCATAAACTACCTTTGTTTGCAAATGTGTGCTCAGACCGCTTACTTGTTAAATGACTAATTCACATAACTAAGTCCATCCCGGACCCACCGTTGTGGACTGTGAGGGTGCCTAACATCTTCCCCTCAAGGTTATTTCGAGCCCTTACTCTAATTTCTGGTAATGCAAAATGGTTACATGAGTTAATTGCTCTAGGTGCCCTAACGCACCTTAATTCGTTTGGTGGCGACTCTTCAGATACCCAATTCCCAAAATAAAATGATTTGTTCCCGATGAATGTCGAAACCCGGACTGTGCGAAGGAAAAAGGGGGTGGGACACCAATCACAAAAGAATCTCGGCAAGGGAACAATAGTATAACCACAACATCCCGGCTAGGGAAATAATATCATAAGCAATAACATCCCGGCAAGAGAAACAATATCATAAACAATAACATCCCGACAAGGGAATCATCAGTATATCTCATCTTGTTTCCACAATCACTTCACAACATAAGTCTCAACTTGAGCCAATGCTCAACAATGGTCAATTACGAAGAAAACCTTCATAAGCCTTGTTCAACATTCAAAATCATTAAATTAAGCATAGACAATACATAACGGAGTCACAAAAATAATAGTATAAGACTCACGGGCATGCTTGACACCAACGTATAGAAACTTGTCACCACACCTATACGTCGTACTTAATAAGACCATAACTCCTATTCCCTCAAGATAAAGTTAGACCAAACACTTACCTCAAATTCCACAGCCAAATACAAACCTCAAGCACGACTCTCCCTTTAGATTTTGCCTCCAATTTACTTTTATCTAAACCAAATTAATTTAACAACATCAATAAATGCTAAAGAATTCAACTCCAATGCTAAATTATAGGTTTTCTATCATTTTTCCCAAAAAGTCAAAAATGGACCCCGGGCCCGCTTGGTCAAAACTCAAAGTTCGGACCAAAACTCGATTACCCATTCACCTAGGAGCCCAAATATGCAATTATTTTCGAAATCCGACCGCAAATCGAGGTCTAAATTCCAATTACACAAAAAGCCCTAATTCTACCCAAAATCCCTAATTCTACCATGGAAGAACAAGATATAGGCCAAGAAATCTAATGGGAATTGATGGAAAATGAAGGAGATGGGCTTATGATCACATACCTATGATTTGGTGTTGAAACGTTTCTTCAAAAATTGCCCAAGGTCTGATTTTAGGGAAGGAGATATGAAAATATGGCTTATTCCCGTTTTGGTTCTGTTTTTAATTCACTTGACAGACCTTCTTCGCGTTCGTGAAGCTTTGGCTAGAAGAGCCTTGCGTTCGCGAGGTAATGTACGCGTTCACGAAGGTTCACCCCCCTGACCTTCGCGTTTGCGAGCCAATTGTCACATTCGCATAGAGTATTTTCCCTTTCCCCCAGTTCCCAGCCAAATGGCCTTCGCGTCCGCGATAGCTAGGTCGCGTTCGTGAAGGGTAACACCCCCAATGCTTCGCGTTCGCGACCTATGCCTCGCGTTCGCATAGAGGGAATTTCCTTCAAACGACTTTTACCCTTCGCGTTCGCGAGAGTCCCTTCGCAAATGCGAAGAACAAAATAGCAGCACACTAGAAGCAGAAATACAACAGAAAATCTTACATTCAAAACATCCCAAAACCTATCCGAAACTCACCCGAGCCCTCGGGGCTCCAAACCAAACATGCAGACAAACCCAAAAACATCATATGGACTTACTCGTGCAATCAAATTGCCAAAATAATGTCTTTCACAACGAATTTAGCATCAATATCAAAGAAAAATCTCAAGAACTCTTAAGTTTCAAATTTCACAACTGAGGGTCTGATTCACGTCATGTTAGACCTGTACCGGGCTCTAGAACCAAAATATGGGCCTGATACCATCAAATTCAAACATCTTTAAATTTCCAAAAACTCTTATAATTTCAGTTAAAGAATTTCTTTCAAAAATTCATTTCTAGGGCTTGGGACCTCGTTATTCAATTTCGGGTATACACTCAAGTCCCATATTTTCCTGCGGACCCTCTGCGAACGTCAAATCACAGGTTCGGGTCCGTTTACCCAAAATGTTGACCGAAATCAACTTAAATTCAATTTTAAAGGCAAAATTAGAATTTTCCTCAAATATTTACATAAAAGCTTTTCGGATATACACCGGAACTGTGCTTGCAAATCGAGGTAATATAAAAGGAGGTTTTCAAGGCCTCAAAACACAGAATTTACTTTTAAAACAAGGGATGACCATTCTCCACCTCTAAAACAACCGTTCGTCCTCGAACGGACATAAGAAAAGTACCTGAGTCGGAGAACAAATGGGGATATCGGCTCCACATATCGAACTTGGACTCCCAAGTCGCTGCCTCAACAGGACAAGTCCTTGTCCAAATGGAGAGTGCTGAAAACTATCACGTGGGATGGATCGCCTTGATACTTCCGAAGCATGGACACATAAAATACTGGATGCAAAACTGATAAAGTGGCAACGCAAGTCTATAAGCCACCTTTCCCACTCGATAAAAAATCTCATAAGGACCAATGAACCTAGAGCTTAGCTTGCCCTTCTTCCCAAATCTCATCACGCCCTTCATGGGCGACACCCGAAGCAGCACCTAATCTCCGACCATGAATGCCACATCCTGAACCTTACAGTCGAAATAACATTTTTGCTTGGACTGAGCTATATGAAGCCTATCTTGAAAGTTCTTAACCTTGTCCAAGGCATCCTGTACTAGATCCGTACCCAACAACCGAGCCTCTCCCGGCTCAAAGCACCTAACCGGCGACCGTCACTTCCTACCATATAATTCGTCATAGGGAGCTATATGGATGCTCGACAGATAGCTATTGTTGTAGGCAAACTCCACTAAGGGCAAGAACTGATCCCACGAGCCTCCAAAGTGAATAACACAAGCTCGGAGCATATCCTCCAAAATCTGAATAGTACGCTTAGATTGTCCGTCCATCTGAGGATGAAATGCTGTGCTCAACTCGACCCATGTTCCCAACTCACGCCGAACTTCCCACCAGAAATATGAGGTAAACTGCGTACCTTGGTCATAAATTATAGACACGGGTACACCATAGACGAATGATCTCCGGATATAGATCTCAGTTAACCTCTCTGAATAATAGGAGACTGCCACAGGAATGAAATGCACCGACATTGTCAGCCTATCAACAATAACCCACACTGCATCGAAATTTCTCTAAGTCCGTGGGAGTCCAACAACTAAGTCCATGGTGATACGCTCCCACTTCCACTCGGGAATCTCAATTCTCTGAAACAAACAACCAGGCCTCTAATGCTCGTACTTTACCTGCTGAAAATTCAAACACTGAGCCACATATGCTACAATAGCCTTCTTTATCCTCCTCCACCAGTAATGCTACTGCAAGACCTGATACATCTTAGCGGTGCCCGAATAAATATAGTACCGGGAACTATGGGCCTCCTGTAGAATCAACTCTTGAATTCCATCCACATTAGGCACATAAATACGACCTTTCATTCTCAAAACTCCATCATCTCCAACTGTAACCTGCTTGGCCCCTCCATGCCACACTATGTCCCTAAGCACACACAAATGAGGATCATCATACTGCCGATCTCTGATACGCTCAAATAATGAAGAACGAGCGACTATATAAGCTAACACACGACTGGGATCAGAAACATCCAATCTCACAAGCTGATTGGCTAAAGCCTGAACATGCAAAGCTAGCGGTCTCTCACTAACCGGAATATACGCAAGACTGCCCATGCTGACTGACTTTCTACTCAAAGCATCGGCTACTACATTTGCCTTCCCCGAATGATATAAGATGGTAATATAATAGTATTTCAATAGCTCCAACCACCTTTTCTGCCTCAAATTTATCTCCTTCTACTTGAACAAGTACTGCAGACTCTTGTGATCCATGAACACCTCACATGACACACCATATAAATATTGCCTCCAAATCTTCAGCGCGTGAACAATGGCTGCTAACCCTAAATCATGAACTGGATAATTCTTCTCATGAATCTTCAAATGTCGTGAAGCATACGCAATGACCTTGCCATCCTGCATCAATACCGCACCATGTCCAATACAAGTTGCGTCACAATAAGCTGTATATGGTCCTGAATCTGTGGGCGAAACCAACACTGGCGTCGTAGTCAAAGCTGTCCTGAGCTTCTAAACACTCGCCTCACACTCGTTCGACCACCTGAACTAGGCACCCTTCTGGGTCAACCTGGTCATCGGGGCTGCAATAGATGAAAACCCCCCCACAAACCGACAGTAATAGCCCGCCAAACCCAAGAAACTCTGGATCTCTATAGTTGATGCGGGTCTTGTCTAGTCCTTGACTGCCTTTATCTTCTTCGAATCCACCTAAATATCCTCTGCTAGAACAACGTGACCCAAGAATGCAACTGAACTCAACCAGAACTCACATTTCGAAAAATTAGCATATAATTGACTGTCCCTCAGAGTCTGGAGAATGACTCGAAGATGCTGCTCATGCTCCTCTCTTCTACGGGAATAGATCAAAATATCATCAATGAAGACTATCACGAAGTAATCCAAGGCTTGAACACTCGGTTCATCAAGTCCATACAAGCTATTGGTGCATTAGTAAACCCAAATGACATCACCAAGAACTCATATTGCATGTACCGAGTGTGAAAAGCTATCCTAGGGACATCAGATGCCCTAATCCTCCACTGATGGTAGCCATATCTTAAATCAATTATCGAAAACACATTGGCACCCTGAAGCTAATCAAACAAATCATCAATACTCGGCAAATGGGTACTTATTCTTGATTGTGACGTTGTTCAACTGCCGATAGTCTATACACATCCTCATCGACCCGTCCTTCTTCTTAACAAACAACATCGACGCACCCCAATGCGAGACACTAGGTCTAATAAAGCCTTTATCAAGCAGGTCTTGCAACTGTTCTTTCAATTCTTTCAACTCTGGCGGGGCCATACGATATGGCGGGATAGAAATGGGCTGAGTACCTGGAGTCAAATCAATGCAAAAGTCAATATCCCTGTCGGGTGGCATACCCGGCAGGTCTGAAGGAAATACCTTAGGAAACTCAGAACAACGGGCACAGAATCCATAGGAGGAACCTCGGCATTAGAATCACGAACATACTCCAAATAGGCTAAACATCCCTTACCAACCATACGTCAAGCCTTCATATATGAGATAACCCTACGGGTGGAATGACCAGGAGTCCCTCTCCACTCTAAATGAGGTAAACCCGACAAGGCTAAGGTTACAATCATGGCATGACAGTCCAAGATAGCGTTTTAAAGTGATAACCAGTCCATCCCCAATTTGACATCAAAATCAACCATATCCAAAAGGAACAGATCTACTCGGGTCTCAACACTCTCAATCACAACTATACATGAACGATGGACACAATCTACCATAATAAAATCACCCACCGTTGTAGACACATGTACAAGAGCACTCAAAGAATCACTAGGAATGACCAAATACGGGGCAAAATAAGATGTCACATAGGAGTATGTAGGCCCTAGATCAAATAGAACTGAAGCATCTCTACTACAAACCAGAACAGTACCTATGATAACTCCATCGGAGGCCTCAGCCTCAGGCTTTGTTGGAAGAGCATAACATCAGCACTAGGCCCTACCACTCTGAACTACATCTCTAGGAAGACCTCCTACTGGCTGGCCTCCACCTCTATTGGCCTGAGCTTCACCTCTAATACCTCTACCTCCACCTCTAGCACCTATACCTCCACCTCTAGCTGGTTGGGCGGGTGGTGGAAAACTCGATACCTGAAACATGGCATGGGAACCCTAATATTGCGATTGAACACCCACTAATCTCAGACAAGCCCTCCGGATATGACTATAGTCACCGCACTCAAATCATCCACCTATGTGCTGCGACTGAGGAAATTGAGACTGACCCTAGCGGGTTGGCTGACCATGATAATAGCTCTGAATAGGAGGTGCTCTGATAGGAGTTGGCTGTCCTGAAGGAGGTACATAAGAACCATGCCCCCCCTAAAGCTCCACGAGATGCCTGTAGTGATGAATTAAATGGCTTGGAAGGATGACCCCTACCAAAAGAATCCCTGCATCTAGACAAGTCACCATTGAACCTGCTAGAATGACGGGGCCTCTTGTTAGACCCCTGACCACCCCTTGTACTAGAACCATCTCAACTCTCCTGGCCATATTGGTCGCATCCTGAAAAGAAATCTCGCTCCCCGTCTCCTCAGCCATCTATAATCAAATAGGCCGAATGAGTCCCTCAATGAACCTTCTCACTCTCTCTTTCGGTGGGAAGTATAAGAAGAGAATGACGAGTCAAGTCAATAAATATGGTCTTGTACTAAGTGATAGTCATAGAATCCTGCTGGAGACGCTCAAATTGCCTCCGATAGTTCTCCCTCTAAGTGACAAGAAGAAACATGTCCAGAAATAGCTGAAAAAACTGATCCCAAGTCAAAACAGGTGACCCAGTTGTTCTAGCCAAACAATAATCCCTCCACCAAGCCTTGGCGGATCATGATAGACAAAAAGTAGCAAAGTCGACCCCATTGGTCTCCAATATCCCCATGTTTCGCAGAACCTCATGACAACTAACCAAATAATCATAGGTATCCTCAGAAGATGTACCGCCAAAAGTGGTAGTAAAAAGAATGGTGAACTCGTCCAACATCCACAAGGCATCAACAAACATAGCTGGCCCCTCACCGGTCTGTGCCACAACACCCGACTAAACTACTCCAATTGGCTGAGCTTCTGAAGACTGAAACTGGGGAGCCATCTACTCTGGAGTACGAGTAGAAGGAGTCTAGGCTCCTTCTCCAGAATGAGAGACTACTGGTGCTACAGAAAATATGCCTACCTGAGTGACGCTCTCCATAAGGCCCACTAGTCAGACTAGAGCATCCTTGTATGTAATGAAATCAGAGAGTCCAATTACTTGCGATCAAGTCATTTCGGAAGAATACCTCGAGACCCCGAGGGCGCGAAGCTGCGACCAAGTTCCCTCCCTAGGAGCCCGTCGAGGTTCGAGCTAAAGAAGATATCGATTGAGGCTCGGGTATAATGGGGAACTTCCAAGGCACACGGATAAGTCTGGCAAAGCCGGCCTATCCGAAACCTGAATCAAGGTGTCACGTCTAGCCGTCCCATCTCCATGCCTTTACAATTAATATACTTTATACTATGTTGGATTACCCTTCATATATAAAGGGGATCCTCATCTCTTTGTAAGAGGCTGGCATTACTACAACTATTCTACACAAGATCAATAACAATTTTCCCTCTTATTTCTCTCTAACTTTCCCTATCGAGATCATCACTTTCATTTATTGCTTTCACACTTGTTGTTCATTTATTGCTTGATATCAGCCATAAAGACCCTTCTTTATTTATATTCTGACTATTAACCCTTTCCTGATTATCCCCGATAGTTCGAGCCTGAGCCCAGGCATCGACCTCGAGGCCTTTATCGGTTAGCCCGAGGCCCGGACGGAAAGCCCCCTCGGTTTGATTATAACCCTATTTGAGTTCGTATTTTATCGTTACGCTTCACATATCTAGCATCAACTGCTCTAAACAACTAGCATAAAAATAGATCACATATTTTTAGAGTCCCATCAACAAATTTAATTATTATTACCATTTTCACGGTAAACAGTTCGGCACCCACAGTGGGGCTAAAAATAGTAGTGATTATTTTCTTACTGGTTTCGTTACACAATGCAAGTTATCTTTCACACTTTTTCTTGTCCAAGATCATCAATTTCAGGTCAAAATGTCCTGCTCAGTGAACAGAGTCAAGAACGACAACCTTGAAGACTATAGAGAAAACAGTGTGGTTGTTCCAATTATTGGCATGCCACCACAAAACCCCGACAACCCGCCTGGACCGATTCCAGCGGACGCGGGTTCGCAAGACACACAACAGGTTAATGAAACCTCACACACCAACAATAGCAAACAATATGGCGACCAACAGGAAGCCCAAAAAACCCCAGCTCAAGAAGAGCGGGAAGTTAGTCTTTATGTTATTTTTGAAATGTTGCAGGCACAACAGTTAGTTATTGCTCAGTTGCAAAGCCACCCGATGTTACATCATGTACTTTAATATTAGGATGAGTCGTAGAAATCCATATGAGCTTGAAGGGATTAAGGCCATTTATGAGGTTATAAAGGATTTGTGACTATGTTATTATAAGACCCTGTAAATTTAACAACCTTGATACCGTTAGATATTATGTTAGTGTGGTATTTTTTTTAAGTGGAGTATTTTAGTAAAAGTTTTATAAGTATAATTTTGGATAGTTACCATTATTACTATTTTCGGAACTTCCTTCTCCTCGCAAAGGAGCCTAAGGGACCTACCCTCATCCAGAGATTTCTGGAGCCCAGCCCCATGACAGAATAGCTCAGACCTAAGCTTGTCAAAGGCCTGTAGAAGAAAAACTCGATAAGGAAGGGAAGACGCGAGATGCGGAAGGCCTGTGCCAAAACTCACCGCAAAGTGAAACAGGCAGACTTCCTCCAAGTCCGAGCACACTTCTGTTGATCCAGCCCCCTCGGCCCTAGAAGAACCAACCTCGGTCGAAGCATGATCACTTGGAGAAACCACCTCTCCAAAACCAAAGACTTCGGGTATAGCAGGATCGGGCGGTGTTTTCTCCTCAAAGACTCGGCCCCATTTCGTATTGCTATGAACTCCATCGTACTGCAAATACATATTCCAATTATCATTATCGTCCTTCAACTCGAAAACTAGGAACTCCACTCCCTCTCCAGAGGAGCACAACCTCGCCTTTGGAGACCCTCCAATACCTACGACGACAAGATTATTACATGAAAGGGGGAAAATGTCTTCCCAAATGTACGAAGTACAAAGTAAAAGTAGCGTATGTACGTAATGTGGTATTTAGCTTCCCATATGCCTCGAGACACAGCTCGCCACCTACGCTCGTCACAAGTCGAATGGGTCACCAGCTTCCGGACCCAACCGGGCAGATCAGAAACTTCGCCCGGCGCCCATGAAGTTGTTGCAGAAAAGAAGGAAACACGATTACTAAACTAGCTTTTACCAAGAGAGAATTTGAGAAAACACGAGATGCTCCACTCACACGTGTAATTCCATTCCTCGGGGAATGGCGTAAGCTCCATAGGGATAACGTCAGTCATCCGAACCCGGACGAATCGACTAATACACTCTCGATCTCCATCTTCCTCATCATCAATAACAAAGGGCGTGGATGAACGACACAGCAAGGTTATCAGACCTCGATAACGAAAGGATCGGTACAGCCTGACGAGGTGACTGAGCATAAATTCAAGCACTGTTTTCTCCGCAAAGAACCTCATCATCAACACTGTTCGCCAAAATGACAGATGTATCTGCGCCAAAGTAACCCGGTACTTTTAACAGAAATCGAGCACGACCCTATCAAGAGGGCCTAGTGCGAAAAGGTACAAGTACACGTTGAGGAATCCATCGGTGAGGTCCGTGAAACCCTCATCCGGGGAAAGCGCCTGCAACACTACCCCCTCGCCTCATCATCACTATCTTCAGATGCTCCTCTCTTATCGAAGACATAGTCTTCAGAGTAAATTCTCATGGATCCTGAGCACTAGGAGTGGAACTCTCCCCTCTCTGCCGGGCAGACCCTGAAGTAGCAATCATGTATATGGTGGAACTAGCAAACTGAAGCAGGAACCTACACGAACACTTTGATGCTAAGGTAACAAAGGACTCGATGCCAAAACGGAAGGATAACTATCTAAAATAATGAGATCTTCTAAGAAGCAGGAGCAAACCCATATATATGTGGGGAAACAGTAATGATTCGCCTACCCAAGTTAGGCCCCAGGAGGCTAATGGCTTTGGTACGGGTTACAAAGTGGTATCCGACCTCGAGGTTTGCTCTCAAGGAGAAAAATGAGCACTTCGAGCTCCGTATATGAGGGCTCGACCTTAGGAAGTCACCTAAATATGAGTAACCCCTCCTCAGAAACCGAACTACAATGCCTTAAAAGGTTATCCACATCAAGTTCAAAGTAAATCTCTGTGTACCCGAAGCTGATTTTCACTTAGAGGCCGCTCTCAAAATTTCAAGGTTTGGTGCTCTAACTCCACGAGGCTCGAAGGTCCCGACGACCCGAGTTTATTGGACCACTTCAAGCTTGACCCTGGGAACAACAATGAGCCCAGAAAGGAGCCATTTCTATCAACCGGAGACCGAAAAGAATGCTCGCACCCGAGTTGAATATCGACGATCATCAACAGGGGCATACATTCAAAATCCCCGCAAATGCACAAGAATATACAAGAATACGACAAATATCAAAAGCAGTAGTAAAGAAGATGTCTTTTTTATTTCATAAATTTTGGCTTACAATGGCCCTCAA
The DNA here is from genome assembly GCF_000393655.2 of Nicotiana sylvestris. Lineage (NCBI taxonomy): Eukaryota > Viridiplantae > Streptophyta > Magnoliopsida > Solanales > Solanaceae > Nicotiana > Nicotiana sylvestris. The sequence goes on from NC_091064.1 coordinate 55,318,359, forward strand.
GGGGTCCTTACATACAATTACAAAAGCCCGCAAGGGATCCTTACGCAGAAACAAAGAAGCAATGGGATGCACACACGTGGTAAAGGCCTAGAGCCTAGTCCACTCTCAAAGGTCCACCTCCTGCAACAGCGCCTCTGGGCACGCATCCTTAAAAGCCTTATCCCGGCCATCCACACTGATATCCCTAAAGAATAAGTCGAGAAGAAGGGAGGGATGAAAAAATGCCATAGCCCGCCAAAGGTCGAGGACCCTCACTGGCCAAGAGAACCTCGGAGAGACAACAGACCTGGCGAACGTCGGCCTCGCTTGCACGGATACTTTGAATCCACTTCTTGGGACATTGAGCCGTGCAAGCCACCACATCAAGGCGGGGTATGAAGGTGAGCAGCGGTGTATAATCCGCGCCCTCTTGTGAGCAGCGTTATATAGTCCAAATAATTTTCTAAAGTGAGGAAAGTCAATCCCCGTATATCATCATCTCGAGCCAATAAGGGCAGCAATAACAGACGTAACAACGACAACATTAGCAACAAAACGGTATAATCATGCTCGACAAAAGAGGAGCTCAGGCAAAAGGCCACCACACAACCTATGGGAATGCTGCCAAACAAACTTAAGGACGTGAACTCCAAACATAGTGATCAACAATAGAGGAAGATGGCGAGGAGAAAGGGATGAATGAGCAAATAAAGACACTTGGATAGAAAAATAATGCCAGAACACTCCTATTTATAGAAGATAATGACACGATCATCAATTCCCTTGGAAGACTGATCGACAGGTATAATCAATATGATCTTGAAGAATCGAACCGATAGAGGTACCGTCACTTTGAAGAACGGGAATCGACAACACATTGAGTTTTGTCGAAAAGACAAGACCATAGGGTGCCCCGGTTATCATAAAAGCTCACGCTATAGGTTGCGTTATCGGTATGACGTCGTCACGGGAAGTCCGAGGAGTCTGGTATCAGGATCCTTTCCCGTCGCTTCGTTCTGAGGGAGACTATCTGTATGTGGCGAAATTAGAGAGTCCAATTTCTTGCTATCAAGTCATTTTGGAAGAACACCTCGAGACACCGAGGGTGCGAATCTATGACCAAGTTCCCTCTCACGGAGCCCGTCGAGGTTCGACCTAAAGAATATATCGATCGAGGCTAGGGTAGAATAGGGAACTCCCAAGGCATGCAGTTATCTCCGGCAAATCCGGCCTATGTTGAACTTGTATCAAGGTGTCACATCTAGCCGTCCCATCTCCATGTCTTTACAATTAATATACTTTGTACTATTTTGGATTTACCCTCCTATATAAAAGGGATCCTCATCTCTTTGTAAGGGGTTGTTGTTGCTCCAACTATTCTACACAAGATCAATAACAACTTTCTCTCTAACTTACCCTCTCAAGATCATCACTTTCATTTATTGCTTTCCTACTTGTTCTTCATTTATTGCTTGATATCGGCCATAAAGAGCCTCCTTTAATTATATTCTGACTGTTAGCCCCTTCCCAATTATCTCCGATAGTTCGAACCCGAGCCCAAGCATCGACCTCGAGTCCTTTATCGGTTAGCCTGAGGCCCAGACGGCAAGCCCCTCGGTTTGATTATAACCCTGTTTTAGTTTGTATTTTGTCGTTAAGCTTCACATATCTAGCATCAACTGCTCTAAACAACTAGTATAAAAATAGATCACGTATTTTTAGAGTCCCATCAACAAATTTAATTGCTATTACCATTTTCACGGTAAACAATCTTGAAGTACTGGGTGGCGATGAACCCCTCTAGGACCTGAGATGGTCCTGCTGGAACTGTCTGGGCTGGAACCTCATCGTCAAACTCAACCTGAGGTTCTACCATTGGTGCTGCTACTCGAGCTTTGGGTTGAGCTCTGCCTCTACCTCGTACCCTAGCACGACCTCGACCTTTGCCCCTCGTAGAAGCTGCTACTGGGGGCTCAGGTTGCTGGTCAGCTGATAAAGCGGTACGTGTCCTCACCATCTGCGAAAGAATAGAATAGAAGTTCAATTAGCATTGAGAAATAAAGTCACACGACTGGAAAGAATAGATGTGAAGTTTTTCCTAACTCTGTAGCCTCTGGGGATAAACACAAATGTCTCCGTATTGATCCCTCACACTCTACTAAGCTTGTCCGCGAATTGTGAGACCTAAGCAACCTAGAGCTCTGATACCAATTTTTCACGACTCGGATTTCCCACCCTCGAGAGTCGCGATGACGCCTACTCATGAAAGTTAGGCAAGCCGAGCATTACAGATTTTATTACCCTTTTTACTTAACTTTTTAACAATTTCAAATTTACATGTGACCAAGAGCGGAATAATAATAAATAAAGAAAAGAGGAAGACAAAATCTATAATTTAACTTAATACGAATACGAATCCATAATAAAAATTCACCCAGAACTGGTATCACAATCTCCCGGACCATCTAGTATTACTACAAATAAGGTCTGAACAAATAAAGTACATGTCAGTCTCTGAAATAGAAAAGAAAAGAAAGCAACAAAGACATGAAGGGGACTTCAGGGCCTGCGGATGCTTGCAGGACTACCTCGGGTCTCCGATGGACTGAAGCCAACAACCTCACTATGGTCCAAATTCTCCCGTACCGGGATCTACACATAGTGCGGAATGTAGTATCAACACAACCGACCCCATGCGCTGGTAAGTGTCGAGCCTAACCTTGTTGAAGTAGTGGCGAGGCTAGGATACGACTACCAAATAAACTTGTGCAGTTAAGTCATGTATGACTAACAAAATTTCAAGTAGAGAAGTGTAAAAGGCAAAACAACAAGTCAGAAGTGAAAGGCATACAAAGGCAAAACAAAGTCGAAAAGGTTGAGTCCCACGCAACCAACCGGCATTACTAAGTCTTGAAAAGCCAGTGATTCTCCAAAGTCTAAAATGCAATTCATATTTAGGAAACAACCAGTTGCAGTTGACAGGGTTGAGATCAAGGGACTTAAACCTTCAAAGATGCAAAATCAACCACCCTTTAAAACCGACAAATTGTTCTTTGTTTGGGCCACAAGAAATAGGTGTAATCCAATGCAACCTTTCAAGAAGAAGGTGCAACTAAAAAGAAACTGTGTGGAGACTGAAATAGTTTTGCAGCATCAACAACCTAAAAAAAGTGAGTTTCTTCAAAGCTCGTTCCCGCATTTTACTCATTCTCTTAAAAAAATATAATGAAAATGAAAAGAAATAAAATAAAGATAATTAAAAAGTATGGTAGTACAGGGTCTCCAAACCCTAGCTGCATTTTCCAACATAGGGTCTCCACTCCCTAATTGATATTTTTTATAGACATGGGGCTTCCACTACCTAGTCTCCTTTTCCAACATAGGGCCTCCACTATTTAGTTGATAATTTCATTTTAGACATAGGGTCTCCCCTCCCTAGTTGAAGTTATTTTAGATATCGGGTCTCTACTCCCTAGTCGTGTTTCCAACATAGAGTGTCCCATCCCAAGTTGATTTTATTTTACACATAAGGTCTCGACTCCCTAGTCGCTTTTCCAACATAGGGTCTCCACACCCTAGTTGATTTTATTTTAGAAATAGGCTCTCTACTCCCTATTCATTTTTCTAACATAGGGTCTCCACTCCCTAGTTGATTTTGTATTAGACATAGGGTCTCCACTCCCTAGTCGCTTTTTCAACATAGGGTATCCACCCCTTACTTGATTTTGTTTTAGACATAGGGTCTCCACTCCCGAGTCGCTTTTCCAACATAGGGTGCCCAATTCCTTGTTGATTTTGTTTTAGACATAGGTTCTCAACTCCCTAGTCGCTTTTCCAACATAAGGTCTCCGCTCCATAGTTGATTTTGTTTTAGACATAGGGTCTCCACTCCCTAGTTGCTTTTCCAACATATGGTCTCCACTCCCTAGTTGATTTTGCTTTAGACCTAGGGTCTCTACTCCCTAGTCACCTTTCTAACATAGGGTCTCGACTCCTTAGTTGACTTCAGGTTTTATTTTTAGTTATAGGGTCTCCACTCCATAGTCTCTGTTTTCCAAGGGGACACCAATTCCGACCCTTTATTTGCTTTCCATAATAAATTAGTATAAAGTTTTGTAACAAATAACTCATGAAATTTTTCTAGTGAAAACTCGGGCAGAAAAATTTCGTTTAATTAATATTTTGGTGTCTAAGCAAGTTTATACCTCGAGGCTCATGGTTTAAGATGACCAAATAGAAGTCTCAATCCAAAATAGAGAAAGAAAAGGGAAAAAGTGAACTCAAAGTACAGAAGCAGAGAAAATATGTGGATTGTTCAATACATGATTAAAGTCACAAGCTTTGCATGTCCCGTCTTGATCTGAAAAGCCGAAGAAGAATGAACTAGTACGTGCAACTAGCAAGCATCAAGGTTCAGATCAAAGTCTGTGTGAAGGATCATCCAAGACTCAAGATCAAGCTTCAAAAGACTCATAGATAGGAATTTTGTAACTTGTAGCTGATATGCTTAGTTCGTCTTTTCATTTTGACTTTGGTGTATTAAGGAGCTCAGCAAGTAGTAAACAGAAGCAATAACAGTGAAATCACTACTTTTTGGTAGTCCCAGCTACAAAAATATCCAGAACGACTCTAACCTGATACATTTATAGCCAAGGATATATAAGCAACATCCAAAGAAAGACTCGGTCAAACTTTTTCAAAATGCATCCCATGGAGTATCAAACGGGCACAAATTGCTCGTAATTTCTCACTTCAACTTCGCCCGAAAACTCTTTATGTTCTTGAGAAAAGAGGGGCAGTTGTGAGCACCTAATTTTTGCCCTAATGCAAATCACTCCTAAAAATATTTCAAAATAGTTTAGGGTTGTTTGTGCATATTTTGATCTGTTATAAAAAAACCAATGAAAATCATAAAAAAATGTTCAATTCTTTATTTCATAGCATTTTAGATTTTAATTGCATTTTATGATTTAGTTTCATATTCGTTGCAAAATTAATACATAAAAATTTAAAAAATAGTCACTCTTGCTGTATTTTTGCATTTTTAGATTCAATTAGTTAAATAGTTCATTTTTGCAAAATCAATTTTAAATTGGGTGTTAACCGTAAAAATGGTTATAACAATTAAATTTGGTTAAGTGGTTCTAAAAATACGTGATATATTTTTATACTAGTTGTTAGGGCAATAGATACTATGTGAAAGAGCTAGAAACGAGATAAGAGTTCAGGAGCAAGATAACAACCAAACCGAATGGTTAATAATCGGGGCCTCGAGCTTGCCTATTCGAGGGCTTCGGGGTCGAGTCTGAAGCTCGGCTGGGAGCTATTGAGGGTGGTCAATAGAGACTAACAGTTATGAATCAATGGCGGCTCTATATGGCCAATAATAAACAGTAAATGAAGAACAATAGATATAACATGATAAATATAGGCAATAAATGAAGAAATCAAATCAAGAAAATGTGCTAGAGAGCAGAGAGAATGTTCTTGTGTATTTAGTATCGAGCATCAGATGTCTATAAAATGACAAGAAATACCCTTTATATATGAGGGGAAATCCTAACATACTACAAATACATTTATTACAAAGATATGGAGATGGGACAGCTAGCTAATACCATGATGCGAGCTTCGACTAGCTTGACAGACTTTGTTGGCTCCAGCTGCATGCCTTGGGAACTCCCCACTTTCTCTCTGTAACCGTCGGTCCATAATGCCCTGAGGTTGAGTTTCGATGGACCTCGAGGGATGAAACCCGACCGCAGTCTTGAGCCTTCAAAATATCGTATCGATGGAAAATTGAACCCTCTGATTTTACTATATACAAATTGACCCTGTATTTCTTAGAGTAGAACAATAAGAAACGACCTTGATAACCATCTTTCCGAATTTCCAGTGATAATTGTGATACTAATGATGTCATACTTATAACATAAGCCTTTGTGACAACCGAGGCGTCCCGCTGACTCGTCTTTTCACCGCTTTTCAATGTACTACCGATTATCACCGGTCAATCACACCATTCATTGTTGATGATGACGATGACGAACATCGGTAGTGGATGAGTTGATTCTTACGAGCACGGACTGTTGATATTATCCCCGCAGAGTCTATACCATTTCCAGAGGAATGGAATTATACACGTAAGCGGTACACTCGTGCCTTCCCAGTTTTTTACTTATGGTGAAGGCGTGTCCCATAAATGTGCCTTCTTCCCCTATTATGAAGCAATTTCATGGATATCGTGCGAGGTCCCTGATCTGCCAGATTATGCTCGGGAGTTGGCGACCCACTCGACCTATGATGAGTGTAAGTGGAGAGCTTTGTCTAGGTTCAAATGGGAAGCAAAACATCACGGTATATGTTGTGCGATTTGTTTCCTTCCCTTTTTTTAGCTGGAAAAGCATTTTCTCTTTCTGCGTACTAACCCTTTTATTGTAGGCATCGAGGAGCCTTCTGAGGCGAGGCTGTGCCCCCTTGGGGAGGGAGAAGGATTGCTAGCTTCTGGGCTAAGAAGGATAAAGATAAGTAAGAGATACATTTGCAGGGCGACGATGCTCAAAGCAAGGTGAACCTGGATCGGGGGCCCGGTGTGGAAGTATTGACTGAGCCTACCGCACCCATGATTTCTAGTTTTTGAAAGGCGGTTTCTCCTCCATTGTCATTTTCTTTTTCCATCGGAGGTACTTCGAGGGATACTCAAAACTTGGGATATTATGCATCGAGCGCCCGTGCCCCGACAGGGGTCGACTCTTTCGTATATGAGGTGTCTAGGCTAGCAGACGTGCCTTTTGAGGTTCGCGCCTTCCCTTTCTTATTGAGATTTCTTTTGTAGGCCTTTGACAAGCTTATGTACGAGTTGCTTTTCCATGAGGCCAGGCTGTGGAAGGCTTTGGATGGGGAGAAATCCATTAGGCTCCTTTGTGATGAAAGGGAAGTCGAGTTGGTATTCTTCTGGTATGAGGCGAGTCGGAGCTTGAATTATGAGAGCTACCCAAAGGGGTAGGTAGTTTTTGTTCCGAGGGAGTGTATGTTCATTCTTCTAGCTCTTGAGGCTTATGTTTCGTTCATTTCAGTTGCAGAAAACATGGAGGACCTGGAGTGCCTTCGGAACAAAGTTGGCTGAGCTAGGTGCGAGTGTGATGAGTTAAAGGCTCAAGTGGATGCTCAGGCTTCAGCGGAGAAGGGTGTTCATGCTAAAGCTTCCACCCTTAAGGTTCAACTTTTCTTAGCTTGTGATAATAGCTTGGTTTGAACAAATATGATTACCAAGCTCGAGTTTGAGATTTTGAAGATAAAGGCCGAGGTTGTGGATGCCCGGGCTGAAACCGTAATGAGCTGAACTAAGGCTGACCAAAAGGTGGAAGTCTATTTGAAGGATGCTACCGATGCTCAAGCTGAGCTGAGAAAGATCCTTGATCGCAAACATAGGATCAAAGAATATGCTCGGTGTAAGTCTCGGAGGAAAACCCTCGAGTAGATCCGTGCTAGGGGATTTGACCTCTCGGAAGAGTTGGCGCGGGCGAGGGCGGATAAGCGTGGTGCCCGGTTACTTCTGTTCAATGCCAAGGATAGGGAAGATGAGGCCGTCGAGCCATAGCCCCCAGGGGGGATATAGCTTTTACTTTCTGATTCTGTATATAGATTTTTCAAATCACGTTTGTAAATGGAGCTTGTGTTTTTTCGTATATGTGTAAAAAAAAACCTTGCGATTTTATTTCTTCTGTATCTCTTTCTATCTTTAACTTAGCCAGATGAACTAGTCTTTGAGTTAGGAGGAATCCTTAGATTCATATTATGGCCTTGAGTCTCATTGGGCTGGCCCGTATACTCCTACGCGTTTGGTCGATGCGACCTTTAATTTTAATGCTGGCGACACTAGCTCTTACGCGCTTGCTCTTAGGCATATTCAGTTAACTATTTTGGGTTCAGTCTCCGAATCGGGTTTCGACTCGAGCTCATTTGACCCTCATGTTTTTTAATCTCAAACTGGTCCTTAGGCTCTTATGCGTTGGGTCGGTACGACCTAATATGGGGGCTGGCGATAGTGGCTCTTACGTTATGGGTCGATGCGAACTTTTATCTTGGCTAGCATAATGGCTCTTATACCTCGGCTTGGTGCGACCTTTATATGGGATGGCATTAATAGCCCTTACGCGTTTGCTCTTAGGCATGTTTAGTTAACTATTTTGGGTTCAGTCTCCGAATCGGGTTTTAACTCGAGCTCATTCAACCTACAAGTTTTTTAATTTAGAGCTGGCCCTTAGGCTCTGACGCGCTGGGTCGATGAGACCTTTTGTATGTGGGCTGGGGGCAATGGGTTTATGCCTTGGGTCGTTGCGACCTTTTATGTGTGGGTTGGCGACATTGGATTTTACGATTTGGGTCGATGTGACCTTTTATGTGTGGGCTGGTGACAATGGCTCTTATGCCTTAGGTCGATGCGACTTTTAATATAGTCTTTAATTTTCCCTCGTTAAGGACTTTTTGAAATAATGTTTGCCTGACTCTTCGACGGTTTAATAAAAAACCTCGATTGTGAGTCGTTATATGGCGATGATCAGCACCTCGGGAGGTTTGGCTCAGAGGCTGAGTATCTCGAAGCTAGTGTTTAGGAGCTAACATGGTCGAAGCTCTTTTGTCTATGTCGAGGGTAGCCTATTTAACCGGTTCTTTCCGAAGTATATTCGATGTAATTGAAGGCCTGTGATTTATAGCGACGATCGGGTATCCTTGAGTCGTGTTATTTTGGCTGGTACAGCCTTGTGACCAGAGTAATTTGTGTTTGGCCGGATCCTTTAAGTCCCGAGTGAAGTTGTTTCAACGTCTATATCGAGGGTATGCCTTTATGTGCCTTAAAAGTTTTATATATAACCTAAACTTTGAGATCGAGTTTATGCCTTTTGTAAGGTATTACGAGTTTTACATGCCTTTGATGTCTTACAGTTTTGGATACTTGGTACAAGTATGGTTCATGCCTTACTTGAGGTCTTACAGATATTGTTGTTGCCTTATATAGGTTTTATGAGAACGAGTTTGCCCGCTTGGGGTCTTATGGCCTCGAGTTTTTAATGAGTGGTGGTTGGCGACAGTCCCCGAGTCATCGAGGGTACTTCGGCTTGAGAGGCATTACTTGTAAACTTGGTGTTACCTTATTGAGGGCTTATGATTTTGGAGTTTCCGACCCGGAGGCCGTGCGATTTTTGAGATTTTGACGCTAGTCCCCAAGTTTCGGGGCACTTTTCGCTTTGGAGCTGTTTTGCGATTTTGGTGTTGCCTCATTGAGGGCATATGAGTTTGGAGTTGCCGACCCGGAGGTCACATTGTTGCGAGCTGTTGACGCCAGTCCTTGAGTGTTTGGGACATTTTTGACAGAGGAGTCATTTTTGCAAAAATACCGATTTCCTTTGATTACTTTGTGCAAGTATACATGTTTTTGCTGTTATGGGCTTAGTTGTTCTATGCAGACATGGTTCATTTGACTGTTTGGCCCGGTACATTATTTTCCTATCGAGAGCCCACTTAGCGTATCTAAGCTTCTTCGAGTAGGTGACCTTCCGGGGGAATGCCCCAAGTATTTGAGGTTGATTGCGAAAGAAACCTTGAATACTTGTTGGCTCTCCCTTAGGTTGCATATAGATTTTGCCTCGTTAAAAACCTTGCCAGTAAAACCCTTTTTGGGATAAAAAACTCAGTCGAAGGAAAAGAGTGCAACGAATTCTTTAAAACCTTAAGGTCTTTGAGTTGTGTTAGCGTTTCGACTGCCTCGGTCGGACGCCTGCATAAAGTTCAGGAATTTAATCATTTTGATGGAGGGTGGATGGTACTGCTCTCATGCAGTGTATCCACGGCCTTCCGATCAAGGCGTTGTACCTCATGTCTCCTTCGATGACATGGAATTTGACATCTTGGGTTATGCCAGTCACTTTGACTGGGAGGGTGATTTCCCCCTTTGTCGTTTCGCTTGCCATGTTGAATCCATTGATGACTCAAGAAGCAGACACGACTCGGTCAAGCGGTCTGAGCTGCTCTATCACCCTCGACTTGATAATGTTGGCCGAGCTACATGGATCCACAAGTACATATTTAATTTGGAATATGTTTACAAGGAAAGAGATTACCAGTGCCTCGTTGTGGGGCTGAGATAAGGTATCAATGCCTTCGTCGCTGAATGTGAGAGAATCCTCGGGTATGTAGCCCCGAGTTCGCTTTTCTCTGGTGATGGATAGTTTCTTCTTCTCATCATGGGCTCATGTAGGTCATCGATGCCTCCTAAAATCATGTGGATGACATGTTGTGGCTCATTTGTTTCATTCATCTTGGCCACCTCTCTTTCTCGGAACTGATTTTTGGATCGGTCGCTGAGGAATTCCCGGAGGTGACCTTTGTTGTGTAGCCAGGCTACCTCTTCCCGGAGTTGTTGGCAATCTTCGGTCCTATGACAGTGTGTGTTGTGAAATTCACACACTAAATTATGGTTACTTTGTGAAGGATCTGATTCTACGGGCCTTGGTCACCTAGTGTCTCTGATTTTATTGATGGTGAACATGTGTACCTATCGAAGCCAGCTCTGTTGACGAGTCCTCGAGGATTCTGGCCTCGGTCCATCCTTCGATCATTGCGGGGTATGTTGCGCCTTGGGGCGTTTCTCCTGTCTTCAAGGTATGGTTGGTACCTTTCTTTGTTTGCCTTTGGCTCCTTCGCCGGATGCCTTCTTGGGTATACCGAGGCCGAGGGGGCTCCTAGTTGGTCGTCCTCAACCCTGATCTTCGACGGGTATCAGTGATGGATGTCCGACCAGGTCACGGTAGGATACTCTACTAGGTTCTGTTTCAACTGCTTCGAAGCCACCGAGCTTCGTTCATTCAGACCTTGAGTGAAGGCCTGCACTGCCCAGTCATCGGAGGCTAGTGGTAGTTCCATTCATTCCATTTGGAAGCGAGATAGAAACTCTCGCGCCATCTCATTCTCTCTCTACTTGGTCTAGAAGACATCGAATTTCCTTGTCACTACTTTGATGGCACCGGCATGTGCCTTTATGAAAGAATTTGCCAGTATAGCAAATGAGTCTATTGAGTTAGGAGCTAGGTTGTGATACCACTTCATGGCCCCTTTCTAGAGTGTTTCCCCGAACTTCTTTAATAAGACGGAATCGATCTCATCATCCTGTAAATCGTTGCCCTTCACCGTGCAAGTGTAGGCAGTGACATGCTCATTGGGGTCTGAGGTTCCATTTTATTTCGAAAGGTCTTGTATTCTAAACTTCTTTGGAATGAGATTTGGAGCTGTTTCCTCTAGGAACGGCCTTTGTATGAACGTTTTCGAATACACACCTTTTAGGATTAAGGGTGCGCCAAGAATTTTGTCGACCGTAGAATAGTAGGTCTCATCCTTTTTGTCGTTAGCTTCTATCTTCTTCTCGCCCGATTTGATCCTCTTTATGAGTTCATCGAGCATCTTTACGATGGCGGGGTCGGCTACCGACCCGTTGTTGCTTGATCTCTCGGGTACCAGCTCGGCTTGGGGAACCGTTCCCAACGCTACCGTGCTAGGAGTTTTCTGGTGACTTGCAGCTGCGTAATAGCCAGCTATTGTGCCTACAACATTTTAAAAATAACATGAAGGCTAACCTCACGTTCTTTCCTAGTCATGGTTTTATGAGCTTCTTGTTGATCTCCTTGGTGCACGCTCCTGTAAGTGAAAGAGCTTATGTCGACGTGTTGGGCGTCGTGTGAGACCGCGTCCACGGGGATTGGTTTTGGTGCATTGCCAGGTTTCGTAGTGGCACAATAACACCTAGAAAACACATACCGTGTTCTCCGTTGTCCTCAAGATTGTTGTTTTCACCTCCATTCACTGAGTTAGACATTTCGACTTGAAATCGAAGAAATTGGACAAGGAAAAGCATGAAAGATAAGTTGCGTTATGTAGTAAAACCAGCAAGAAAATAGTGACTATTATTTTTAGCCCCACGGTGGGCGCCAAACTGTTTACCGTGAAAATGGTTATAACAATTAAATTTGATTTAGTGGTTCTAAAAATACGTGATCTATTTTTATGCTAGTTGTTAAGGTAATAGATGCTATGTGAAAGAGTTAGAAACGAGATAAGAGCGCAGGAGAAAGATAACAAACAAACCAAATGGTTAATAATTGGGGCCTCGAGCTTGCCTATTCAAGGGCCTTGGGGTCGTGTCTGAAGCTCGGCTGGTAGCTATCAAGGGTGGTCTACGGAGACTAATAGTTATGAATGAATCAATGGCGCCTTTCTGTGGCCAATAATAAGTAGTAAATGAAGAACAATAGATAACACGACAAATATAGGCAATAAATGAAGTAATGAAATCAAGAAAATGTGTTAGAGAGCAGAGAGAATGTTCTTGTTTATTTAGTATGGAGCATCATATGTCAACAAAATTACAAGGATCCCCTTTATATATGAGGCGAAATCCCAATATATTACAAATACATTTATTACAAAGATACGAGATGGGACAACTAGTTAATGCCATGATACGGGCTCAGACTAGCCTGACAGACTTTGTCGGCTCCAGCTGCATGCCTTGGGAACTCCCCTCTTTCTCTCCGTAACCGTTGGTCCATACCGCCCCGAGGTTGAGTGTCAATGGCCCTCGAGGGATGAAACTCGACCGCGGTCTTGAGCCTTCAAAATGTCGTATCGATTGAAAATTTAACCCTTCGATTTTACCGTATACATTGGGTGTTTTAATCAATGAGTTAAGTTTGAAATACAGAGAAACAAGAAAATGTGTCTTTTTTGTTCTTCATTGCAATTGGGACAGGACATTTTTATCGGCCCAGTTGACAAAATGACCCAAACTTTCCCTAGCCTACCTTCAGAAAACCCTAACGACACACCCCTCCCTCTTCTACCTCATCATCTCTCTCAGAAATTCAAAACAACTCAAAAGTAGATCTGAAAACAAGCTTTGGGGAACAATTTTCTGGGTGTAAAAGCTGCTGAAGGTTAAGTTCGTTGCAGCTGATTACTGCTCCGCTCAGCTTCATTTGTTTCCTGCTCAGCCTTTATTTGGTTACAATGTTTGTTTTCACACGACTAGGTACTCACCTCAATTTATATAATCAAATTTATTTAATTTGGATCCTGAGTATGTCGTTTGGTTTATTGATTTTTGAGTTCACTTGATTTGCTTTCCTGTATTACATGAATTTCCGAGAATTCAGCCTACAACCCTGCCATCCTCCATTGTCCATATTGTTAATTTTAAATCTGCATGAAATATGAGAAAAATTGGTGCCAGGTAGTGAGGAAGCTGTGATTCTAACACCTTGGGTTGTGAACTGTTTTGGCAAGCATGTGTGTTATTCTCATAGTTTGTCTTATACGAGTTTGGAAATTTTTGATGTTAAATTTGCAGTAAAAGCTTATTCGTTGTAGTAAATAGGGATCAACTGTTATTTCATCATATTACTTTTATTTTCTTTACTGATGATATTCCTACTAGTTTAAGTTCTTTTCTATCTTGTTTGTTGCTTTATGTATTGATGAGTATTCTTAAATTGGAATACGATTAGTGATCAATTTTACGTCATTCCACAATTTTATATCTCCTTAAATCATGAATTAACAAACAATTTCAGAACCTTAGGAAATCATATCATTTGAATATTAGTATAATGCTATAGGCGCGTAATTAAATCATCACGGTTACGAGTACAGTTACCATGGCATAGTCGAGATACACAATCCCTAAATTGGGTGCACATTCATGTGACCCGACTCTAACTCCGAACAATGATAAAATAAATATGTTGTAAATCGCGAGTGCATTTCACGTTACGCGATTCACAATGTGTTCAAAAACAATAAGTGCGCGATATCGTGGTTTATTTGAATAAACTCCCTAAACAATTAAAAGCATTTAAAAGGGTTAAAATGTACAATAGGTTTAAAACTTGTAATAAATTAGATAATTGAGCCAATTATTAATAGTTGAGAGACCGTACTAAAACCACGAAATTTTGGAGTTCCTCACACTTTCTCCTGGGTTAACAGAATTCCTCACCCAGTCTTCTGGTTTCGCGGACTCTAAAACAGAGTCAAGTATACCTTAAAGTCTCTGAAGCTGAGGTCTCTCTAGTACCTGGGATGGTACGAGGTATCCAGACCTACACAAAAAGATGTACAGAAGCATAGCATGACGACACCACAACGGTACCCAGTAAATTCTAAGCTAACCTCGGTAGAGTAGTGAAGAAGTCAGGTCAAGGCCTTAATGGAATAAATAAGAAAAATTGTACAAGTGTATGGCAATGTAGAAATGATAGCAATGAAATTGAATCAACAATAACATATCAAGGTTAGCTACAAGAAACTAAAGCATAGAATGCAACATTGAGAAAAACAAGGAATGATATACCAACAAGAGTCACTACCGAGGTACAACCAAAGACAAGTGTAGACATAAAGTAGTACTAAAAAGAGCCACCAACAAGCTACCGCCTAGTAGTCTAAATCACAAGAATAATTCATAATCTTTCCTCGTATCACCGCGCGAGCCTTGCATTTAGTTTTGAAAAATCATTTTTCCGACAAAGCATCTAGCATTTTAGCCACCTTATCACATCGCGTGGCTTCTAGTAGTTCCCATACTAGCCACGCCTATCAAGCCCACCTTAACTCACTGCATGTGTTCCAACCCTAAAACCATATACCACCGAATGCATATCAATATGACAACGTATGAAAAATCGCACCTCAAGTGCCCAGTATCACAACTTGCCAAAGAAATTAACAATAATAGTGTTTTCACAATAAAGAGCCCATGGCTCAGACACAATCCACACAAGAGTCTCAACAATAACAACCAAAAATGAATAACTCAACAAAATAGTATTTCACAACTAAATACTCTGCCTCAATGTGAATCACGACCATTATAACCCAATACCAATTTCATCAACAAGATAATCCAACCGTAACAGCTTCAAGCAAAGAATTCAGGTTTAAATATTAAATATAGAATAGAGAAAACAACAGTAGCTTCAACTAAAGATGTAGGGCAATTAACAAGTAAGTTATAAGACAAGTAGAGCATGTGAAGATAGACTAGAAATGATGACTATAACATGTTTTGGTAACTCTATTAGGGCATGAAAGGAATCTTCATAGCAAAAACCAGTAAATTTCAACATTTAGCTCATGCACACATTCTTCACCTTGCGTCCATTGCTTTCACACATCACAATTATCACAACAACAAAAAATCCTAAGGGATAATTCCCCCACACAAAGTTAGGCAAGACACTTACCTCAAAACACGCTAACCCAATCCGCTAGTAGGCATTTCTCTCGATTATCCAACTCATAATGGCTTGAAACTATCCAAAACAACTTCATACCATAAATATAAGCTTTAGGAAACTATTTTGAATCATAAAGTTACGATATTCCAAAAAAATAAAAAGTCAACTCAAAGTAAACCTAGGCCGGGGCTCGGAACTCGACCAAAATTATAAAATTCGAACACCCATTCGATAATGAGTCCAACCATACATGAATTACTCAAATCCGACCTCAGATCGCCTTTTAAATCCACAAATTTTAGCCTAAGAAGTTTTCACATTTTTCTCTAAATTTCATACTCAAATAACTAATTAGAAGATGAAATCAACATTAGATTCGTGTAATTTAACCAAAACCAAGTTAGATTTTCTTACCCTAATGATTTCCTTGCAAATCTCCTAAAAATCGCCACAAACCAAGCTCTCTTGGTCCAAAATTTGATTATGAAACTCAAAGCCTATAAGACCCCTTTAATGCCAAAGGATTCCGCATCTGTGGCCTTTTAGTCGCACCTCCGACGCCGCACTTGCACAAAACCATCGTATGTGTGGGTCCAACTTAACTCCACAAGTTTTGCTTTTGTGGACAATGGCTTCTTTGCAAGCCCGCTTATGTGGAGAAACGACCACATATGCGGTCCTTCCCAAAGACCCTTCCCAAATTCCTGTTACTCGAAAGAAATGTCCGCGCCTGCACCCAGGTGTCCGCACCTGCGAGCCCAGCCCTGGGATCTCCTTTTCGCTTATGCGCCTCACCTTTCACACCTGCAATAAATCCCTCTGCACGCGCGATGTCACCAATAAGCCTGGGACTTCAGCAACATGAACAAGCCAAAATTAGTTCCGGATTAAATCTGAATCATACTCGAGGCCCACGAGACCCTGTCCGAATGTACCAAAAAGTTTGAAAATGCATAACAGACCTACTCGAGACCAAAAATCACATCAAACAACTCCGATTATACGAATCGCAACCCAATTCAAGCCTATGAAGCTATGAACTTCCGAATCCCAAAACTGATGCCGATTCACACCAAACCAACTCCGATTGACTTCAAATTTTTCACAAAATTCGCAAATGAGATGAAGATCCTACTCCAACTTACGAAATTGGAATCCGACACCGATATAATTAAAGTTAACCCCTGTCAAACATTCAAAATCTTCTAAACCTTCAACTTTCTATCTTTCGCCAATTCACGCTGAAACGATTTACAGACATCCTAATTAACAACCAAACACGCCCCTAAGTAAAAAATAACAACACAAAGCTATTGGAACCATCAAAACTCCATTTTGGAGCCGTTAACACGAAAGTCAAACTACGATTAACAACTTAAGACTCCAACTTAGGGACTATGTGTCCCATTTCAATCCGAAACCAAAACCAAACACCCCGGCAAGTTGCATAACTTTTATATAACATAAAGGAGGCAATAAATAGGGGATCATGGATGAAATTCTCAAAATGACCGGCCGGGTCGTTACATCCTCCCCCTCTTAAAACAAACGTTCGTCCTCGAACAAGTATACAGATATACTTGAAGTGGTGAAAATATGAGGTTAACAGCTATGCATATCATGCTCGGTCTCCCAAGTCACCTCCTCGGCTGGTTGACTCCTCCACGTAACCTTCATTGAAGCAATGTTCTTCGATATCAACTTTCAAACCTACTTGTCTTGGGCACCAGCTCCTGAATATAAGAAAAATCCTTGACCAACAGGACTGAGCTGAAGTATAACACATGAGAATGATCACCGTGATACTTTCGGAGCACAGAAACATCTTATAACACCCTTCATGGGCGAAAATCAGAGCAAGACCCGTTCCCCAACCATGAATGCAGCTTCGCAAACTTTCTGATCCGCTTAACTCTTATTTCTAGATAGGTCTGTGGGGTGTCGATCTTGAATCAATTTAACCTTTTCCAAAGCATCCTGAATATAGTATGTACCCAATAGTCTAGTCTCACCGGCTCAAACCAATCCACCGGAGACCGACACCGCCTCCCATATAAGTTCTCAATACAGAGCTATATGAATGCTCAACTGGTAGCTGTTGTTGTAGGCAAACTCCGCATGCGGCAAGAACTGATCCGAAGAACCCTCGAACTCCATGAAACATGTGTGAAGCATATCCTCTGATATCTAAATAATGCACTTAGACTGTCTGTTCATTTAAGGGTGGAATGCAATGCTCAACTCAACCCGTGTGCCTAAGTCAGAATGTACGTCCTTCTAGCACTGTGATGTAAACAGTGTACCCCAATAAGAGATGATGGATACTGGCAAGTCATGAAATCTTACAAGCTTACAAATATAGACCTGAGTTAGCTGCTCTAAAAAATATGTAGTCACCAATGAAATGAAATGAGCCGGCTTGGTCAACCTATCCACAATAAACCATACTGCACCGAACTTCATCTAAGTCTGTGGGAGCCCAAAAACAAAATACATAGTAACCCGCTCCCATTTACACTCTGGAATGTCTAGTCCCTGAAGCAATCCACCTGGCCGCTGATGTTCATATTTCACCTGTAGATAATTTAGGCATCGAGCTACATACTCCACTTTGTCTTTCTTCATCCTTCTCCATCAATAGTGCTGCTGCAAGTCCTGATGCATCGTAGCGGTGCCCAGTGAATAGATTACTGCGAACTGTGAGCCTCCTTGATAATCAACTCACGCAACCCATCTACATTGGGCACGCATAGTCTGCCTTGCATCCATAACACACTATCATCCCTAATAGTGACCTCTTTGGGGGTCATCCTACGGACACTCTCTAATATGATCATATAAAAAATACCAAGAAACCACACAAACCAACACACGACTTGGATCCAAAACATCTAATGCTAGTGGCCTCTCCGCTGCCGGTAGTTATTCCAAACTGCCCAAGCTCTCTACCTTTTGACTCAACACACCGGGCCCCATATTAGCCTTCCAAGATGATATAGAATGGTGATATCATAGTCCTTAACAAAGTCTAGCCATCTTCATTGCCACAAGTTACGATTCTTTAGTTTGAAAAGATGTTGTAGACTCCGATGGTCGATATAGACCTTACAAGGGACACCATACAAATAGTGTCGCCAAATCCTCAAGGAATGAACAATAGCTGATGAGTCAAGGTCGTGGACATGATAGTGCTTCTCATGTACCTTCAGCGATCTAAATGCGTAGGAAATCACCCTACCATCTTGCATCAACACCGCAATGAGGCCAACACGCGATGAATCGCAATGCACATTACAAGACCAAATCCTGTAAGCAACACCAAAACTATGGTTGTTGTCAAAGCAGTCTTGAGCTTTTGAAAGCTCTCCTCACACTCCTCGGTCAATCTAAACAGAGCATCCTTTTAGGTCAATCTAGTCATAGGTGCAGCAATAGATGATAAACCCTCTACGAGTCGACAGCAATAACCTGTCAAACCAAGAAAACTCCGGATCATAGTAGCTAAAGACGGTTTGGCTAACTCTGCCCTACTTCAATCTTTTTCGGATCTACCTTGATCTTGTCACTCGACACTATATGAACCAAAAATACCACCTAATCAAGACGAAAATAACACTTTTAAAATTTTCAATACAACTTCTTTTCTCTCAATGTCTGCAGCATGGTGCTCGAGTGCTGCTCATGATACTACCGGCTGCAGGAGTACACAAAGATGTCGTTAATAAACACGATGACTAATGAGTCAAGATAAGGCTGGAATACACTATTCATCAAATGCATGAATACTGCTGGGTTGTTGGTCAGCCCAAATGACATCATAAGGAACTCATAATAACCATACCGAGTCCTAAAGGGAGTCTTCGGAATATATGACTCCCAAATTGTCAACTTATGATAGCCTGACCTCAAATCAATCCCTCATAACACTCTTGCACCTTCTAGCTGATGAAATAGCTCATCAATGCATGACAATTGATACACATTCTTCACAGTAACCCTATTCTATTGTTGATAATTGATACATATGCGCATAGAACCATCCTTCTTCTTTACAAACAAGATCGGAGAACCACAAGGTGATAAACTAGGCCAAATGAAACCCTTATTAAGCAACTCTTGCAACTTATTTTTTAACTCCTTCAACTCCGCTGGGGCCATACGATATGGTGGAATAGAATATCCCTATCGGATGGAATGCTTAGAAAAATTTGCTGGAAATACATTTGGATAGTCCCTCACTACCAGAACTGACTCAATGGCAGAAGTATCAACACTAACATCTCTCACAAAGTTTAGATATGCTTCACACCCCATCCTACCCATCCGATGTGACTTAAGGAAAGACACCACCCAACTAGGAACATAATCTAAAGTACCTCTCCACTCCAATAGCTCAATCATGGCATAGACAATGTAATTACCACGGTGTGGCAATCAAGAATAACATCATAAGGAGACAACCAGTCATGCCCAAAATAACATCAAAATCTACCATACTGAGCAACAATAGGTCGTCTCTAGTCTCAAAACCACCAATAACAACTAAACACGACAGATACACACAATCAACAATAATGGAATCCCCCCAGGCATGGACACATAGACACAATAAATTAAAGAAAATCACGGGATATACCCAAATATAGAGAAAATTAAGATGATACATAGGAATAAGTGGAGCCTAGGTCAAATAAGACTGATGCATCTCTATAGCAAATGGGAACAATACTTGTGATAACTAAGTTGGATGCAAATGCCTCTGTCCTAGTAGGAAGAACGTAACATCTGTCCTGGCCACCTCCTCTAGGGCAACCTCTACCTGCCCAACCTCCACCTTTAGCTAGCTGTGCAGGTAGAGTGGCAACTGGTGCGATAACCACGACTTGAGAAGCTTAAGGATCCTGTGGAATATGTGGGGCCTGAGTAATCTGTGGAGGTGCACCCCTCCTAATTCCAGGGTAGTCCCTTACCATATGATGAGTGTCACCGCACTCAAAACAATCCCTCGGAGGACGTGGCTACTGGAACTAGCTCAGTCCTTATTGGCTGGACTGACAGCTGAAAGCACCCCCACGCATGAGGTGCACAAATAGTGGTAGTGCATAATGGGCAACCAGAGGCCTAGGAGTAGCCGGAATACCGGTAGAAGTGCTGAATGAACAGTACGACTCACATAGCCTCTACCATGAAGGGCTATAACTGGGGCACGAGCAGCACTATATGTGCTTGAATCTTAAGGTCTCTTGGCCTCCTTGTCCTCTCTCTCTTGGGCCGACATGACCTAGAATACCCTAGCAATCTCCACAGCCTGGTGCTATGGGATGTCAGTCTCCAACTCTCGAGCCATGCTGAATCTAATACCAGGGTTGAGCCCCTCGATAAATTTGCGAACTCGCTCTCTAACAATGGAGACAAAAGTTGGTGCATGTCGGGACAACTCGCTGAACCTGACAGCATACCCTGATACGGTCATTGCAGCTCGGTACAAATGCTCATACTCTGCACGCCATGCATCATGAAGGCTGTAAGAACAAACACCTTCATGAACATCTCTTAGAACAAAGCCAAGGAGAGTGAACCCAAACCGCTCAAAGCAACCCCACTCAACTCCATTGTACCCATAGTACGAAGGATATGGTGGTACTCCTTACGAAAACTTTAGGCATCCTCTGATCCCAAACCGCTGAAAGTAGGAGAGTGGTACTTTTGTACTTCTCGAGCCTGAGATGCTCTACCTCAAATGTTTTTGCCCTAAGCTCGAGCTGAACTGGGACAACCGGCTACACTATAATGACCTCAACGACCTGGTCACCGTTGACCTGCTGCTCCCAGGTACAGGCTATGGGAGTCTATGATTCTCCCCCGACCTAAAATGTGGCAGGAGCAAGTGGAATCAACCCCGCCTGAGCTAGAGTGCTAAACATGCTCAAAAATAGGATGAGGGTCTCCCGGAGTGTAGGGGTAGTAATAGGCATCTCAAGTGCCTGATCTCCAACTGGAGCTAATGGTGGCTCCTTTGTAGAAGCTCGGGCAGGTGCTCTAGCTGCACCACATGCCCCTCTTCGGCCTCTACCCTGGCCTTTCACGGCCCTAGTAAGGGGTACGAGTGTCTGATCATCAGATCTAGTTACGGGTGTCCTCACCATCTGTGCGAGAATAGAAAGACAGAGATTTAGAATTTCTAAGTCAAAAAATTCACACGATAAGAAATCAAAGAAATGAAACTTTTCATAACATTTCAATAGCCTCCTGAAGATAAGTAAAGACATCCATGTACCAATCCACGAGACTCTGCTAAACTTGCTTGTGACTCATAACACCTATGAACCTAGAGCTCAGATACCAACTTGTCACAACCCAAACTTCCCTCTATAAAATGTCGTGATGGAACCCAGTCTCTAAGAATAGGTAAGCCTAACGAAACATGCAGAATATAACTAAAATAACAAATAACACCTAAATACTCAACAATTTAATCATAAAGAAACTCTACTACTTTGTATATACAATTTTTCAAAACCCGGCGAATATAAATCACAAGTTCTAAATAGTAGTACTGAATAATCCTATACATCAACAAGCTTTGCATACCTTGAAGTCTCCGAAGCTGAGCTCTCGTTAGTACTTGGGCTGGTAGGAGGTACCCAGTAAGTGCCAAGCGTAACCTCGGTAGAGTAATGACGAGGTTAGGCTATGGCCTTATTGGAATATATAAGAAAAAATGTACAAGTGTATGGTAGTGTAGTAGTGATAGCAATAAAATCGAAACAACAATAACATAGCAAGGTTTGCTACACATAACTAAAGCAAATAATGCAACACGGAGAAAACAAGGAATGATATGCCAACAAGAGTCACTACCGAGGTACAACCAAAGACAAATGCATAAATAGAGTAATACCAACAAGATTCATTACCGAGGTATCGCCTCGTAGTCTCAAATAACAAGAATAATTTACAATCTTTCCTTATATTACCGAGGAAGCCTCGCATTTAGTTTTGAAAAATAATTTTTCCCGAAATAGCATCATGCGCTTTAGCCCAACTTATCACACCGCGCAACTTCTATTAGTTCCCTTACTAGCAATGCGTATCAAGACCACCTTATCTCACTGCATGCGTTTTAACCCTAAACGTTAAACCACAACATGCACATCAATATCACAATGTATCATAAATCGAACCTCAAGTGCTCCATATCACAACTTGCTGAAGAAACAAACATTATCAGTGTTTTCCTAGTAAATATCCCATGGCTCAACCACAACGTGCACAAGAGTCTCAAAAATAGCAACCAGAAATGAATAACTCAATAGAATAGTATTTCACAACTTAACACTTTTCCTCAATGCGAATCACAACCTTTATAACTCCATACCGGTTTCATCAACAAGATAATCCAAGTGTAACAACTTCAAGTAAAGAATTTATTGTTAAATAATGAATAAGGAATAGAGGAAAAAACGACAACTTCAACTAAATATTTTGGGCAATTAACAAGTAAGAGATAAGACAAGTAGATCATGTGAAGATAGACTAGAAATGATGACTATACCATGGTAAGATAACTCAATTAAGGCATGAAAGAAATCTAAATGATTAAGACCAGTAAATTTTCCATATTTTGCCCATGCACACACTCGTCACCTAGCGTACACGGTTTTCACACATCACAGTTGTCACAACAACACCAAATCCTAAGTGGTAATTCCCCCACACAAAGTTAGCAAGACACTTACCTCAAAAAAATGCTAACTCAATCCACTAGTAGGCCTTTCCATCGATTATCAAAATCTAAACCGCTCAAATCTAGTCAAAACAACATCATACCATAAATATAAGCCATATGAAACTTTTTGATATCATAAAGTTACAATCTTTGCAAAGAAATAAAAGTTCAACTAAAAAAGTCAGCGCTCGCGGCTTGTAACACGATCAAAATTGCAAAATCGGAACACACATTTGATATGAGTCCAACAATATAATATTTACTCAAATCTAACCTCGAATCGCCTTTCAAATCCCTAAATTTTAGCCTATGAAGTTTTCGCAATTTTTCCCCAAATTTCCAAGTCACACCACTAATTTGATGATGAAAACAGTAATAAAAATCCCCAAAATCGCCACAAACTGAGCTCTATAGGTTCAAAATGTATTATGAAACTCAAACCCTCGAAGACCCTTTGCTGCCCAGAGATTCCGCATCTGCGGCCTTTAAGTCGCACATGCGACACAGCACCAGTGAAAAAATCATCGCAGGTGAGCTTCTAAAAATTCAAGAGTTCCGCTTATGCGGACAATGGACTGCACTTACGAGCCCGCTTCTATGGACAAATAACCGCATTTGTCGTCCTACCCAAAGCCTCTTCCTAAATTCTACTTCTGCAGAGGAAATGTCCGCGCTTGCGGAGGCACACCATGTGCCCAGGTATCCGCACCTGTGATCCCAGCCCCGAGCTCTCCTCTTCGCTTTTGCGCCTCATCTTCTGCACCTACGAATCCGCACTTCCGGTCAATCCCTTCGTAGGTGCGATGACACCATCAAGCCTGGGACTTCATCAACATGAACAAGTCAAAATTCATTGTGAATTCAATCTAATTCACACCCGAGGCCCATGGGACCCCGTCCAAATGTAACAACAAGTTCCAAAACACATAACGGACCTACTCGAGGCAAAAAATCAAATCAAACAACACATATTCTACGAATCGTAACCCAATTCAAGGCTATGAAACTAGAACTTTTGAATTCCAAAACTAATGTTGATTCACACCAAACCAACTCCGATTGACTGAAATTTTTTAGACAAGTTTTAACTAACATGAAAGATCTATTCCAACTTCCGGAATCAGAATCCGACCTCAAAATAATTAAAGTCAACTCCCAGTCAAACTTCCTAATCTTTCAAACCTTCAACTTTCTGACTTTTGCCAATTCATGACGAAACAACGTACAAACCTCCAAATCAACACCCATACATGCTCCTAAGTGTAAAATAACATACAGAGCTATAGAAAATATCAAAACTCCATTCCTAAGTCGTCTACAGAAAAGTCAATTTACGGTTAACTCTTTCAACTTAAGACTCCAACTTAGGGACTATGTGTTCCATTTCTCTCCGAAACGAAAACCAAAAACCCCAGCAAGTTACATGACCACAATGTAACATAGAGGGGCAATAAATAGGGGATCATGGCTTAGACACTCAAAACAACTGGCTGGGACTTTACATAATATTTGTTACCGCGTGCAACCCGATCCTAATAGCATATCAATATCTATTGCGGCGTATTACCCGATATCATTATCAATAAATTTTAACATGATTAACGCCACACAACAAGTAACGTAATCTCAAAACAAAATGCACCAAAACATACAAAGCACCAAGGATCTACTAGTACAACAGAAAATAACCAATACCTCATACTTACAGGCCTCAACAATTCATTAATACAAGAAGAGCTAAAGGACTCACACAATTGGGTATAACATAATAAGGTGCAACAAGTAAGGTAAATGCAATACATGCAAGTAAAAGCATGAAACAATGGAAAATATTCAACTAGTACAAGTGAAAGCATATAATAGGTAAGCAAATATTGATCAAGGAAAAAGTAATAGGAACAAGCAACAATTTAATAACATATAACAAATAAGGTATAAATAACAATTAATAACATGTAGCAATCAAGGCAAATAACAAGACATAACATGATACAATTATGTCATAGACATAATTAATCCAACTGCGTCCCAACACATATACACTCATCATCTCGCATATATGTCGTCCCCATATATAATTTCATAGAAAATAGACCCAACAAGCCTTAGTTCCCTCAATTACGACTTTTCCTCTAGAACAAGCCTCCAAACCAACCGAATCTAGCTAAATATCGTTAGAATAATTCAAAATATGCTTTAGAAACTACCCATGAATTATGATAATTTAATATTTAGTTTAATAGTAAAGTTAACAAAAGTCAACCCCGGGCCTACTTGGTCAATATCCATGATTTGGACCAAATCCCAATTACACATTCACCCCGAGCCCGATTGTGTGATTTATTTCGAAAGTTGACCTAAATTTTATGTCTAAATCTCAAAATTTTACAAAATCCCTAAATTCTACCCAAAACCCCTAATTTCTACCATGGAATTCCTAGATTTGAGGTTAAAAATTGATGAAAAGTAATGGGAATTGATTGAAACCTAGTTAAGGTTATTGATTGAAAAATGAGTTAAGTCTCGATTTTCTCCTATTTTACCTAGCTGCATGTGTCATATTTGCGAATGCTTGTTCGCAAATACTATATCAGCATATGCGTCACAATGATCGCAAATGCGATCAGTGCATCATGCGTAGTAAAGTCGTAAATGCAACATTTGGTTCGCAAATGTTGAATGCTCTCCATCGTAAATGCGCTCAGTTCATCGCAACTATGAAGCTAACAAATGTTATCGGTGTTTGCAAAAGCGAAGGATTGGTGGAAAACGCGGACCACACCCAGTCCGCAAATACAAAGTTCCTTTCGCATTTGCGATGCCCAACCCCCCGTTCCCATATTGCAAATGCAATCATTTGACCGCAAAAGTGAATCTTGCAAATGCGAGCCATACCTTGCAAATGCGTGATCTGCAGGCATACACCAACAATCCTAAAATGATTTAAACTCATTTGATACAAACTCAAAACTCACTCGGACTAATCGGGCTCCAAATCGAACATGCACACAATTGTCATAACATCCTACAAACTTTATCGCTACCTCAAATCATCAAACAATATCGAATAACACGAATCGATCATCAAAACTCAAGAATTTCAACTTTAAACTTCTTTTATAATTTTTCACATAACTCACCGAAATACGCTTAGGTAACTTCAGACCCTAATCAAATATATGTACAAGTCCAAAAATATCATGCCAACATACCGAAAATATCAAATCACTGATCCAAGATCGTTTACTAAGAATGTTGACCGTGGTCAGGTCAAGTCTCATTTTAGGTAAAAAATCACATTTTCTTCAAACTTTTACGTAAAAACTTTCCAAAAAAATGACCCATACCATGCATGTAAATCAAAAAAAATCAAATAAAGCTATGGGAGGCTCAAAGCACTAAAATTAAGGGTAGTAATCAAAACGACCTATCGGATCGTCACAAAGTCTTTCGCCAATTCATTCACCAAAGGATGATAATAACAAAGAATTAAAAGCAGAAATAAAAAGGAGGGAGGAATATGAAATCATGTGTAGAGGCCACATTCTCAATGAACTTTCAGATCGCCTTTATGATCTCTATACTGTCGAACCTTCAGCAACGAATATATGGAATGCCTTGGAATTCATGTATAAAGCCGGGGAGGAAGGTTGCGAAAGTTTTATGGCTTCCAGCTATTTTGAGTTCAAATTTTTATAATATGTGCATGGACTACATGTTATAGCAAATTAGTTGAGGTTGCGGGAACTGAACTTCCTGAATATTTTAAAGTTGGTGCGATTATTGAAAAATTGCCACTATCATGGGAAGGATATAGGAAGAAAATTCTTCATGATTCTAAAGAATTTTCTTTGGAAAAAATTTAAAAGCACCTTCGAGTCGAAGAGGAACAGAGGGAGAGAGTTAAGAATGAAAATTCTTATAATGGTAATAATCAAGCCAACGCTTTAAATAAGCCCTCAAATAAATCCAACAAAGAAAAAGCAAAGCAAAGGAATTTCTCTTGATCCTAAAAAAAATCAAAAGAAATTCAAGAAGTTCAAACAAGGAGTTGCTTTGTGTGTGAAAAACCTGGCCACTATGCTAGAGATGTAGATTTAAGAAGACTAAGAAACAAAAAGTGAATTCAACAAAAGAAAATGAAGAGATCGTTGCTACTGTGAGTGAGATCTATGTTGTACAGGGCAAAGTTTCTGGTTGGTGGTATGATACATGTGCCACATTTCATTTTTGCTATGACAAGTCCCTCTTTATGACTTACAAAGTACTGACTGAAGAACAAGAGATTCAAATGGTAAATGAACGAAGGTCCAAAGTTTGTGGCAGGGGAAATGTCGAACTTGGATTTAATTTTGGGAAGATTGTTACTCTTACCAATGTCTTACATGTTTTCGATGTGAATCAAAATCTTGTTAGTGGGGTACTTTTGTACAAATCAAGTATTAAATTTGTATTTGAATCAGAAAGATTAATTTTGTCCTGAAATAGCATCCTTGTCGGAAAAGGCTATTCTACTAATGGAATAATCAAATTGTTTGTAACTAATGTTAATAATAATAATAATAATAATAATAATAATAATAATAATAATGCTTCTGTTTATGGATTCAATTTTTTATGGCATTACAGATTAACACATGTTGGCCTAAGTACTATGAAAAGAATGATTAAAAGTGGATTGATTTCTTGCCACTTAAAAGAATTTAAAAAATGTTAATTGTGTGTTAAATCTAAATTCACTAAGAAACCTAATAAAAGTGTTGAATGAAACACAAAAATGTTAAGACATAATATATTCCTATATATGTAAGTTAGATGACATGCTAACTAGAGGCGGCAATAGATATTTCATAATTTTTATTGATGATACTTCTAGATTGCAATGAACCAAAAGGTCATCTCGTATTTTAGGACCCAATTCGGGGTTCAGAGATCTTCAAAACCTCATCTTCTTTCTCTTCGATTTGTGTGCATAGTCCAGGTGCGTTTCAGAAAGCCTTTATGTGAAATTTGAGAAAAGTATTGAGTTTTGCCTTTAAAATTTATTTAAGTTGACTTTGGTCAACATTATTAGTAAACGGACCTGGACCAGTGATTTGATGGTTTCGGAGGGTCTGTAGTAAAAAATGGGACTTGGGCGTATGCCCGAAATTAAATTCCGAGGTCTCTAGCATGAGCAAAGAATTTTTGAAGAAAACTGTTAACTGAAAATATAATAGTTTTTAGAAATTGAATAATATTTGATCTCATTAGTATCAGGCCCATATTTTATTTCCGGAGCCTGGTACATGTTTAACATGGTATTGAAAATAGAAATTTCAAGCGTCCGGTTGTGAAAATAGAAATTTCAAGCGTTCTTAAGGATTTCAGGAGTTTTGGTGTTAAATATGTTGTTTTAGATGTTATTGTAGCGATTTGATCGCACGAGAAAGCCGGTATGATGCTCTTAGACTTGTGTGAATGTTTTATTTGGAGCCCCGAGGGCTCGGGTGAGTTTTGGATAAGCCACGGAGTTTTTGAAAATTAAGAAAATTGTTGGTATGTTTAAGGTCTGTAGGCTTCGCAATTGCAAAATCTGGCTTGCAAATGCGAGAATCACATTTGTTAAGAAGCTTCGCATTTGCGATCAGTAGGGCTGGGAGGGAACCTTCGCAATTCGAAGTTCAGCATCGCATTTGCGATAAGAACAGTTCGCATTTGCGATAGTAGCAGGTGTGACGACCCAAACCGATGGGCCGCGACGGGTGCTTGCGTACTATTTGTCAAACACCCCTAAACATACGTCTAGAATATGAACCTGTATAACTTCATTTGAATTACGAAGATAACGTACATGAAGGAGATGAAACCTGCCAACAAGACATATGTACATATATCTGCAGAATATAGGGGGCGAGCCAACAAGGCTTCTATAGACAACTATACACACTGAAAGCCGACAATGCCACATACATCCCAAATAGACATATTGTCTACAGACTTCTAATAGAAATATAACTGTACAAATACGGGACTGAGCCATGTCATACCCATAAACAGATACATATTTACATATATACATACATATATATATATATATATATATATATATATATATTTACATATATATACATATATATATATATAAACATATCGTACCAAATCAAAGCAGCTCCGGATCAAATGGAGCATGCCAACTCTCGCTGATCAGGGATCCTAAGAAGGCAGACCGTCAGTTTGCCTGCCTACACCTGTGGGCATGAAACGCATGCCCCGTTAAATAGGGCATCAATACAAAAAATGTATTGAGTATGTAAGGCATGGAAATTAGTACGTAAAAGAAATAGATGAAACATGGAATACTGAAACACATCTTTAAATCTGAATAACATTGTAAATTATGAAACGTTTATAATGGCATTTACGTGCATGTAAATGTCATGCCATGTATAGGTATGGGTGTACATAATATCATCAAGCCACTGAGGGTGTCCCATCATATCTCGGCCACTGTGGGCAATATCTTCAACATATACCAGCTGATCAAGTGGTGGTGCGTATATAACGCCATAACCTCTTCCCATATCCCATATACATATACATACATATATACGCGTATATAATGCCATTTGAATCATATTTCAGCCATTGTGGGCAACATCATCATCATATACCAGTTGATCAGGTGGAGGTGTGTACATAACGTCGTAACCTGTTCCCATATCCCATATACATATATTTACATATATACATGTATATAATGACATCTAGTCATGGGTCAATGCACATGTATAAATGATTGAAATGCATGAAAAATATATAATAATCTCGATATTCTTTCCGGATAAACTTTTCCAACAGCGTATTATTCTGAGACCCATGAATAGAAAATAATAATAATTTTCATGGGGAATAAAAAATATAGACACCCCTAATAATTCTATGAATATAGTAAGTTATGGAAACTGTGTGTTTGCTCGTTTCTTCAGTATAATTTGGACCATGCCAAAAGAAAGAAGGGAGGGCCTTAACATACCTGTAGTATGGAAAACTCTGTATAATGTTATTGTAAACAATTCCACCGTACTACTTTAGACCCACAAACTTTTACATTGCTACGATTCCTAAATTTTCATTGGAACCTTGCATGATTTCTCATGGTTTAATGGAGCATTTAGATCAAATCTTCAATTGAAATTGAAACTTGCAACGTTCCGTTTTTTGGAGAGTGGCAGCATTAGCCTTTGTTTGAGAGTAATTATCTAGTCTTATAATTGTAGTAAAAATCACTACTATTTTTGATGATATATAAATACAAGTATGAGGTGTCTTTTGCTTTGATCCTTGGTTGCCACATATTTAATGACTAAGGAATCATTGTGGCCTATTGTCACATTTTTGGAGGATAGATTTTTTTATTAATTTTTATCCACTTATTAATTAATCGGTACTGTCCCGTTATCCGATAATTAATCAATTACCCGCATAATTCAAAAAATACCACAAATTACTTAAAATTCTATTTATTTTTAAAATACTTCATATATACTTTATATATTATACTACAGTGGTCATATGGTACCTTGCATGGTACTAGTTCATAATTATCGGGAATTATCACCCGTCCCGTATTTTATTCCAAATTGATCACTTTCAATGAAACTCGTTTTCCTTAATCCGTGTACCCATTTATCCTTCATAACACTTATTTATCGCTTGTTATAAATAGCGTAAGTACATTAATGTCAAGATGATCTCACCCTCGAGTCTACGTCAGTTATCTGAAAAAGAAATTTTAACGTTCGAAAAACTCGTGATGTAACATCTTCCCCCCTTAAAAACATTCGTCCTCGAATGTTTAACTCTCCGGGATCTATATAACCTTGGACGAGTTACCTTTGTAACAATACTACCAGCTCTTCCTGTAGAAACTCAATAATTAAACTCCACATAGGATCAAAATCATTAATAATTCTAATGGCCTCACACGACCAACGACTATAGCTGATACCAGAATCCATACACGTACCTTAAGGTTATGACATCTCAGTCCGACCCTTCTCTAGAGGAGGAAATAAGTAGGGATATCTAGACTTCATGTCTTCCTCAGCCTTCCAAGTCATTGTTGTTCCTCCAAAGTACTTTTATGGAGGTTACCTCTTTATTCCGTAGTTTGCGGATTCGTCGGTCTAGAATGGAAACCAGAACATCCTCGTATGATAAGTCTTTTGTAATTTGTACGTCATCCATGAGAACCACTCGGGTAGGATCGCCAATGCACTTTCGTAACATAGATACATGAAAAACTGGATGGACAGACTCCAACTCCGAAGGAAATTCTAACTCATAAGCTACTTGGCCCACTTTGCGAATGATCATATAAGGCCCAATATACCGTAGGCTAAGTTTGCTTTTATTGCCAAACCTCATCACAATTTTCATTGGTGATACCTTTTTGGAATACCCAGTCATCTACCTGATATTCTAAGTCTCGTCATCGATTATCCGCATAAGCCTTCTGATGGCTTTGAGCTGCTAATAGCCCTTCCTATATAAGTTTACTTCTCTCGATTGCCTGCTATACTAATTTTGGTCCTACTAACATAGTTTACCATACATCGAACCACCCTATAGGCGACCTACACTTCCGTCGATATGGAGTTTCGTATGTAGCCATCTGAATATTGGAATGGTAACTATTATTATATACGAACTCAATAAGCGGCAGATGATCATCCCAGCTACCTTTGAAATCTATTACACAAGCCGTCTGTCTGGGATGAAATGTTGTACTAAGACTTACTTGAGTCCCAAATACCTTTTGGAAGGACCTCTAAAAGTTAGTTGTAAATTTAGTTCCTCTATCCGAGATAATAGATACAAGGACACCATGTAGTCATACTATCTCCTTGATATAAATCCTCGCATAATCTTCTGAGGAATATATAGTTCTAACGGGCAGAAAATGGGCTGACTTTGTGAGCCTATCAAAAATCACCCATATCGAATCTAACTTACGTTGGGTCGGTATGCCTATGATAAAGTCCATATTGATTACTTCCCATATCCATGTCGGAATCTCCAGAGCCTGCAATAATCCACTAGGTTCGATGCTCAATCTTAACCTGCAGACAGTTAGGACACTGAGCAACAAATTCCGCTATATATTTCTTTCATTCCGTCCCCAATACACTTCCCTCGTATCATGATACATCTTTTATTGCTCCTGGATGGATAGAATAACGAGAATTGTGAGATTTTCCCATAACCTGCCGACGCAACCCATACAACATTAGGCACAGATGATTTCCCCTAATATCTGAGGGGCCCATCTTCTGTAATTTCAAATGACGTCTTCTCCTTCTGAAGAGTGGTATCCCTATAATGAACTAACACAGGATCCTTGTACTGGAGTTCATTTACTTTAGTTACTAAAGAGGATGTTGCATTTCCTGAAGAGTAATTCCAATGTCACCTGAGTCGAGTAACTGAACTCCAAGACTAGCTAGTTGATGAACCTCATAAGCTATTCCCCTCTTTTTTGGCTGTAAATACAACAGGCTACCCATAGATCTATGGTTGAAGGCATCGGCTACTACGTTCTCCTTCCCTGGATGGTATAAAATCTCAACGTCATAGTCTTTAAGTAGCTTCAACCATCTACTTTAATGAAGATTCAATTCCTTTTGCTTGAAAATATACTAGAGGCTCTTATGGTCTGTATAGATGTCAACATGAACGCCATACATGTAGTGCCTCCACATCTTTAGTGCATGAATTACTGCGGCTAACTCTAAATAGTGGGTCAAGTAGTTTTTCTCGTGCTTACTTAGTTGTCCAGAAACATAAGCTACAACCTTACTAAGCTACATCAACACACGATCCAATCTAATGCTTGAAGCGTCACAATAGATAACATAACCATCGGTCCTTTCTGGGAGCAGTAGAACCGGTGCTAAAGTTAACATGTCCGTCAATGCCCCAAAACTCCATTCGCAAGGATTGGTCCATTGAAACTTAGTTCATTTTTTTACAATTCAGGAAATTCCCCTCTTCGGAGGCCCAAACTTCATCCTTTATTCATCACAATTACGCCCTTATCCTACTATTAGGGTAGTATTTCATCTATTCTAAACGTTACTAGTCTTAAACTCCTTTAAGTTTCTTTCAGGCTATACTGAGCCTTCTGTAACTTAGAGAAATCATTAGCTCTCTTATAAGCTTAACCCCGAGGACTTATCCATTCTCGTCACATTTTCGCTCATCTTTTTATCCTTCCTCGTGTCTTCCTAAAACCTTTTCGCTCTATCATTCTTTAACTTACAACCTACACATATCTATTTATACTTGTTCGAAAGCATTCTTCAACTTACTTGCACCATAGATTTCCTTATGTTTTTTTGGGTCATCAAGTGAGACACCACATACCACTTTGGTCAAAGGTGCTTATAAGATAAGAAAATCCCGTTACAAGTTTCCTGTAACAACTTGCCAAACGGAGAAGCTACGGACCTTCATCGATGTTGTGGGTCCAGGCAAAGTCTTCACTGCCTCAATCTTTTGTGTATCCACCTGGATGCCTTCACCTGAAATGATATGCCCAAGGAAAACTACAGAGTTCAACCAGAATTTATATTAAGAGAATTTTTGCATACAACTTCCCTTTTTGTAGAACTCTGAGCACAGTACGCAAGTGCTCTACATGCTCATCCTCTGAACGAGAATATACCAATATATATCGTCGATAAATATGATTATGAATAGTTCTAAAAAGAGCTTTAACATACGTTTCGTCAAATCCATAAAACTATTGGCGCATGTGGTCAAATCGAATGACATAACACAAAACTCAAAGTTCCCGTAACAGGTCCTGAATGATGTCTTCGGAATATCTTTATCCTTAACCCTTACCTGATGGTATCCAGACCTCAGGTCTATCTTTGAAAAACACTTGGCACCTTTCAACTGATCAAATAAATCATAAATTCTCGGGAGCGAGTACTTATTCTTGATCGTCTCCTTATTCAACTGCCAATAATCAATATATATTCGTAAGGAACCATCCCCCTCTCCCACAAACAACATAGGTTCTCCCCACGGTGACGTACTAGATCTAATAAAACCTTTTTCCAAGCAAGACCCTTAGTTGTCCTTTTAACTCGTTCAGCTATGCAGGGTCATTCTATAGGGGGGGAATAGATATTGGATGAATATCTGGTAGTAGTAGGTCAATGAAAAGCTCAATTTCTCGCTCTAGCGGAAGACCCGAAAGCTCATCGAGAAAAACATCGGGAAACTCATTGACTACAGGAAAGACCTGGATGGTTAATAACTATACTTCCATATCCTAAACCCGAACTAATGATAAATACATCCCTTATTGATCATCTTATTTTGAGATAGGGGATAAATTTACCTTTTGGGGATGTCGTATTAGCTTCCCATTCTAAACCAGGCTCTCCTGGGGACTGAAATTAAACCATCCTTGACCTACACTTTATGTTAGCATAACAAAAGGCCAACCAATCCATACCCATTATAATATCAAGTTCTACCTCACCGAATACCACGTACATTATCCTTGTTTATTATCAAATCCATCACGGGCCATTACGGCAATATCCATATATATAAGTAATAATATTAAGACTTAACTCATATAACTAATAAAAAAGGTTTATATACATAGGGGTCGACTAAGCCATAGACATATCATACCCAAAAATACATACAGGATATTGTCTGCAAAACCTCTAAGTAGGCATAACTGTAATACATACAAGTCGGGACGGGGTTCCCTACATCCTCATAAAATAACCAAACACATTTAATATCCTGACTTGGTAATATTCAAAGAAGAGGTGGAACTCACCAACCAAAAACTGACACTTGGAAGAAGTCTATAGTGGAGGGTCCTTGCCTCGTCCTATATAAGAACCTTGATCGGACACACTTCGAAGCGGAATGTTCATGTCCTTATCTGTTACCTTCCTCCTCTTGGCCCGACTACTATCTTTTTCCTCTGCGTATCCCATAACATATAGCGATGAACCTTGATTGACGGACTCCCAAGATTGTGGACTATCTGGAACCTTAGAAGAGCCGGTGTCTGTAGACAACCCTAGGATAGAACTGCTCTGATACCACTTTTGTCATGACCCAAACCAATGGGCCGCGACGGGTGTCTGAGTACTACTTGTCAAACACCCCTAAGCATACGTCTTGGATATGAACCTGTATAACATCTTCTGAATTACGAAGATAACATATTTGAAGGAGATAAAACCTGCCAACAAGTCATATGTACGTATATCTACAGAATACAGGGGGCAAGCCAGCAAGGCTGCTATAGAAAACTATACACCCAATAACTAAAAGCTGACAAGGCCACATACATCCCAACTAGACATACTGTCTACTAACCTCTAATAGAAATATAATTGTACAAAGACGAGCCTGAGCCACGTCATACTAAATATATATATATATAAACGTATCATACCAAATCAAAGTCGCTCGCTGATCAGGGATCCTAAGAAGGCGGATCGTCATCTTGCCTACCTGCACCTGCAGGCATGAAATGCAGGCCCCATGACATAGGGCGTCAATAGGAAAAATGTACTAAGTATGTAAGGTGTGGAAATTAGTACGTAAAAGACATAGATGAAACATGGAATACTGAAACACATCTTTAAATCTGAATAACATTGTAAATTCTGAAACGTTTATAATGTCATGCACATGCATGTAAATTTCATGCCATGCATAGGTATGGGTCTACATAATATCATCAAGCCATTGAGGGCATCCCATCATATCATCTCGGCCATTGTGGGCTATATCATCAACATATATCAGCTGATCAGGTGGTGGTGTGTATATAACGTCATAACCTCTTCCCATATCCCGTATACATATATGTACATATATACACGTATATAATGTCGTTTGAATCATATTTCAGCCACTATGGGCAACATCATCATCATATACCAGTTGATCTGGTGGTAGTGCGTATATAACACTGTAACCTTTTCCCATATCACATATACATATATTTACATATATACGCGTATATAACGTCATTTGGTCATGGGTCAATGCACATATATAAATGAATGAAATGCATGAAAAATACATAATAATCTCGGTATTCCTTCCGGATAAACTTTTCCAACTTTGTATTATTCTGAGACCTATGAACAAAAAATAATAATATTTTTTATGGGGAATCAAGAATATAGACATCCCTAATACTTCTATGAATAGAGTAATTTTTTGAAACTGTGTGTTTGCTCATTTCTTCAGTATAATTTGGACCATGCCAAAAGAAAGAAGAGAGGGTCTTAACATACCTGGAGTATGGAAAACTCTGTATAATATTCTTGGAAAAGATTCCACCGTACTCCTTTAGACCCGCAAAATTTTACGTTGCTACGATTCCTAAAATTTCATTGGAACCTTGCAAGATTTCTCATGGTTTAATGGAGCATTTAGATCAAATCTTCAATTGAAATTGAAATTTGCAACGTTTTGTTTTTGCATAGTGGCAACGTTAGCCTTTGTTTGAGAGTAATTTTCTAGTATTCTAATTGTAGTGAAAATCACTACTATTTTGGATGATATATAAATACAAGTATGAGGTGTCTTTTGCTTTGATACTTGGTTGCCACATATTCAATGACTAAGGAGTCATTGTGGCCAATTGTCACATTTTTGGAGGATAGATTTTTTTATTAATTTTTATCCACTTATTAATTAATCGGGTACTGTCCCGTTACCCGATAATTAATCAATTTTCCGCACAATTTAAAAATTACCATAAATTACTTAAATTCTATGTATTTTTAAAATACTTCATATATACTTTATATATTATACTACAGTGATCATATGATACCTTGCATGGTACTAGTTTATAATTATCGGGTATTATCGCTCGACCCGTATTTTATTCCAAATTGGTCACTTAAACAAAACTCATTTTTCTTTAATCTGTGTACCCATTTATCCTTCATAACACTTATTCATCGCTTGTTATAAATAGCATAAGTACATTAACGTCAAGATGATCTCACCCTCGAGTCTACGTCGGTTAACTGAAAAAGAAATTTTAACGTACGAAAAACATGAGATGTAACCGCAGGTCCTGGACGTTCTTCGCATTTGCGGGGTTCACATTTGCGAACCCCTGATTGCAATTTGCGATAACTGCAACTGTTCAAAAATGATTTTTGACAGGATTTTTGATTCATTTCTCAAATTTTCAAACCCTAAACTTCAAGAGGCGATTTTCCAAAGACCATTTCTTCCCCAAATCATAGGTAAATGATTCCTAACTTACTTCATTCAATCCATTTCATCATTTTACAAGGTTTCATCACAAAATCTATGGTTTTTCACGGTGGAATTGGTTGTTTTTGTGTAGAATTTAGGAATTTCAAAATTTGGGGATTTAGACCTCAAATTGAGGTCAGATTCCAAAACAAATTGTATATCAGGGCTCATGGGTGAATGGGTAATCGGGGTTTGGTCCGATCTTCGGGTTTTGACCAAGCGGGCCCGGGGTTGGTTTTTAACTCTTTGGGAAAAATATTAGGAAATCTATAATTATGCATTTGAATTGGTTTCTTTAGCATTAATTGATGTTAACAAGTTAATTATGAATAGATACGAGAAGATTGGAAAAGAAAACTGTGGTATTTGAGGCTTGAGTTTTGTTGTGGAATCGGGGTAAGTGTTGTGGCTAACCTTAGCTTGAGGGATTATGTGTTGTTGTCTTATCTTCTACTTGTTTAGTTGTTAAGTACAATGTATATGTGAGGTGACGAGTATCTATACGTTGTTGTCGGGTCATAGCATGCGAGTAAGTCTTTTACTTGTGACCGTTGTGTTTCTTTCTACGCATTGTTCCTGCTTAAACTGGTTATTACTTACGTTAAACAAGTCTTATTATGCTTTTCTGGTTTTGCATATTGGTTGAGTATTGGCTCAAGTGGAGATTTTGTTGTGAAGTTAAATGATGAAATAAAGTTGTTTAATTATGATGCTCTTGCTGGGTTGTTATTATTTTTATTGTTTCATATGGTGAGGAAGAGTGATAAAGCATGAAGGGTGATGCCGTGCATTTTTCTATTGCTTATGCGGTGAGGAAGAGTGATAAAGCATGAAGGGTGATGCCGTGCATGTTTCTATTGCTTATGTGGTAAGGAAGAGTGATTAAGTACGAAGGGTGTTGCCGTGCATAATTCTATTATTCATATAGTGAGGTTGAGTGGTAAAGCACCAAGGGTAATGCCGTGCATGTTTATATTATTGATTATTTGGTGAGGTTGAGTGGTAAAGCATGAAGGGTAATGTCGTGCATGTTTCTATTTTTGATTACCTGGTGAAGATTGAGAGTAAAAGCACAAAGGGTGATGTCGTGCATTTTCTGTTTGATGTGTTTACTTGTTATTATCGGTTCAAAGTGTACTAGCTGTTTAAATTCCTCTACTGCTATGATTCTTTATTTTGGTACCCCCATAGCATGATGCCCCTTCCCGTTAATTCCTTCTTAACTTCTATTAATTTTTATTCTATTAGCATGTTGTTTAACTGCACATGTTTATATTATTTATCACGTCCTAGCCTCGTCACTACTTCGCCGAGGTTAGCTCAACACTTACCAGTACATGGGGTTGGCTCTACTGATACTGCACTCTGCACTTTCAGTGCAGATCCCCAAACTCGGGAGGCACGACTGACGCTCAATCGAGTGAACCCTAACTAAGCAAGCCTTATTCATACAGTCCTACCCAACTCAATACGGTTAAGGAGACCATGCTTTCGTTTATTTAGACAATATCAAAATCGAACATTCACATTATTAATCCATTTTAATGTCCAACCTAAAATCATGATTAAGTTTCAAGATTTCATACAGTTATAGTTTAGAATAACTAGAGTACAAAGTTACAAAATAGTTCATTGACCCATCCAACACCCGTACATAACCCACACAAACGTCTACAGAGCCTCTAAGGATACAAAAGACAAAAATGACAATGCCGGCAATAAGGCCCGGCTATAGCTCAAAAGTGTATATCTATAACAAAAGATGTGCAACATAACCCCTTGAAGGAGAAGGGGCTCACCAAGACTTTGAGAGGAGGATGCTCCGCTACGCGCAATCGAAACTATTCACTATGGAGCTACCTACATTCATTTAAAAATGTAGCGTCCCCCGGTAAAAGGGACGTTAGTACCATGGCATAGTACTAGTATGTATAACTAAACACCATCCAGTTAGAAAGAACAACCATACAAGAGTAAAAAGAAATTATACGGACAATAAAGCTTCAAATAAGCACCATATTAACAATATATGAGGTTCGCATAGTTTTCCACATAATTTCTGAAGTTTTAGATTGGGGAATTCCATATCATTGAGTCATCATCTCTATTACCACCGCTTCCTTGAGCAGAGTCTGATCGCAGCCCGATCGGCTAGGCCGTCTTACCAAGATGTTACCCTTATTTTATTCTCACTTTTCAGTTTCAATTATTAATATATTACCACCATGTGTGAATAACATGGCGTCCAATCACGGCCCGATCGGCTAAGCCGTCTTACTAAGACGTTAGCCTTTTTCGTTGATCATTCTCACTTCAATCTTTGGTTCCATATGTATTAGCTTATCGGCATTTGGGGCCACAATTACCACATCAATCAAATTTCAGACTTACAACATTTGCACGGGCACCATGGAGGCTCAATTACTAAGAGTAGGGGGTTTTAGCCATACATACCTCAATAGAGCTTCCCTTAAATCCTTATAATAAATTCCGGAATTTCCTAGCAACTTCGATCTCTTATGGTGAAGACCTAGCAATTTCATTTGACAATCTTCAAGGATTTGGGTCGAGGATGGAGTGGGGACTTGATGAAGATCACTCCCTCACTCTCTAGAACTTCCTCTCTCACTCTATATGCCGTGAAAATAACAGGAAAATGGTCTATTGGGGTGTTTTTAATTGGATGGGGTCGGGTTATAAATGTTAGAAAATAGGAGCCCCGACACGATTTGCGATAGCATAATGGACAGCGGCCCGCAAAATGGACTGCAAAAATGGTCCCAAAATTTGGACAACTGTCTAGGTATGTGACAGAAATGCGGTCCGCATACATGTTCTGCGGTCGCATAATGCACCGCAACACTGCCCTTCACCAATATTCCAAGGGGATTATGCGATGACTATGACGCTCACATATTGATTATGCGATCTCATAATTGGCAGCATAGTTGGCCTCAAATTAACCAACACACTGACTGGCTCTACGGCGACTATGCGGTCCACATACCTATTATGTGACCGCATAATGGACCGCATAAACGCACTTTTCTGGCAAACATAATTCTTAACTTTTTAATGAACCGATAAATCCAAAGGGTCCTAACCGCGGTGAGCTTGCGAGAATTGGGTTTTTGAGTAGAAATTTCCATGGGGCCTTACATCCTCCCCCACTTAAGATCATTCGTCCTCGAATGAGGATCAAGGTTCACTTATTAGAAATCTCTATGCAACCTCAGCTTTTCACAACATGAAACATATCTACAACCCTAAATTTGGCTAACTCCCTAAAATTTCAAAAAAATTGCCAAAGTTTCCTTTGTAACTAGGCCATCCACCTCTCAGAGAGCCCCAGAAACATATCCTAACAGCATGTACACACATTTTACAGTCATAACATAACCTGTACAATACTAACCATGGCCTCATAGGCAACATATAACAAAAACTAGATAGTTTTACTTAGATCAAATCACAAGATAAGAGTTCATGGGAACCAAATGCATAAAAGCTATTACATGACTATTCAAACAAATGTGGGTACTTCTTTCTCATTTATTCCTCGGCTTCCCAAGTTGCTTCCTCAACCTGCTGGT
The DNA here is from genome assembly GCF_000393655.2 of Nicotiana sylvestris. Lineage (NCBI taxonomy): Eukaryota > Viridiplantae > Streptophyta > Magnoliopsida > Solanales > Solanaceae > Nicotiana > Nicotiana sylvestris. Next base: position 55,359,263 of record NC_091064.1, read on the forward strand.
TCCGCCATAACACTTTTACGGAGGAAGTTTCCTTATTTCTCAACTTTTGGACTTACCTGTCAAGAATGGCAACTGGAACTTCTTCATATGACAGTTATTCATTAACCTCAATAGTTTCAACTGCCACAATAGTGGACGGATCTCCCACTACCTTCTTCAACATAGACACATAGAATACCAGATGTACCAATGACATCTCGGGTGGTAGCTAGAGCTTGTATGCCACCTGACCAATCCTTTGAATGATTATGTACGGTCTGACATACCTCGAACTTAATTTCCCTTTCTTTCCAAATAGCATGATACCCTTCATTGGGGAAACCTTCAGAAATACCCAATCATCTTCTTTGAACTCCAAATCTCTGCAACGAACGTCTAAGTAAGACTTTTGACGACTTTGAGCAGTTTTCAACCTCTCTTGAATAATCTTGACTTTGTCCATAGCCTGATGCACGAGGTTTGGTCCTATCAATTCAGCTTCTCCAACCTCGAAACAACCAATAGGAGATCTACATCTCCTACCATACAACGCCTCAAATGGTGCCATCTGGATACTAGTATGGAAGCTCTTGTTGTGAACAAATTCTATGAGTGGCAAATGGTCATCCCAACTACCTTTGAAATCAAGAGTATAAGCAGGCAACATGTCCTCAAGTGTTTGAATATTGCCAATCGGTTTAGGATGGAAAGCTGTGCTAAGATTTACCTGCATACCCAAACCTTGCTAAAATTTCTTTCAAAAGTTGGCAGTGAACTGAGCCCCTCGATCTGAAATGATTGAAACTGGAGTGCCATGCAACCTGGCTAATTCTTTGATATACAACTGAGCATACTGTTCCATTGTGTTAGTAGATTTAACTAGCAAGAAGTGCGCTGATTTCGTGAGTCGATCCACGATTACTCAAATTGAGTCGAACTTACGCGGAGTGCATGGTAACCCTACCACAAAATCCATATTAATCATCTCCCAAATCCACATTGGAATTTCTATTCTTTGGGCCAATCCACCGGGCCTTTGATGTTCGGCCTTCACTTGCTGACAATTTGGACATTTTGCCACGAAATCCGCCACATCCTTTTTCATGTTATTCCACCAATAAACTTCCTTAAGATCATGATACATTTTCGTAGAACCTGGGTGCACGGAATACATGGAAGTGTGAGCTTCTGCCATGATCCTCTCCCGAAGACCGTCAATATCCAGAACACATAGGTGGCCTTGGCAACGTAGGGTACCATCATCCATGCTAAAGGAAAAAGTTGTGGTCTTGTGTTTATGAATCCTCTATTTTACTTGTGCTAACAAAGGAACGTTGAATTGCTTCTCTTTCACTTCTGCCACAAGCGATGATTCAGCCTTATTATGCACAATTACTCCTCCTTCATTAGAGTCCGCAAGTCGAACTCCCAAACTAGCCAACTGGTGAACCTCCCTGGCCAACGGCCTCTGATATGCCTCTAAATGAGCCAAGCTCCCCATAGATTTTTGAGTAAGAGCATCTGCTACAACATTAGCCTTTCCCAAGTGATAGAAAATATCAATGTCATAGTCCTTGAGTAACTCTTGACATCTTCTTTGTCTCTGATTCAACTCCTTTTGTTTGAAAATATATTGAAGGATCTTCTGGTCCGTAAATACATCCACATGCACCTCATACAAATAATGTCGCCAAATCTTTAGTGCAAATACTACTGTTTCAAGCTCTAAGTCATGGGTTGGATAGTTCTTTTCATGATTCTTGAGTTTCCTAGAAGCATAGGTATAACCTTGCCGTGTTGCATTAACACACACCCAAACCTGATCCTTGAAGCATCGCAATAGACCACAAATCCGTCGGTACCCTCTGGCAGGGCTAATACTGGTGTTGTAGTCAATCTTGTTTTCAATTCTTGGAAACTCCTTTCACAAGCATCGGACCATTGGAATTTAACTACTTTCTGCGTCAATTTAGTCAATGGAGACGCAAGAGTAGAAAACCCCTCCACAAATCTCCGATAGTACCCAACCAAACATAAGAAACTGCAAATCTCCGTTGGAGTGGTAGGTCTAGGCCAATTATTCACTACTGCAATCTTCTGAGGATCAACCATAATTCCTTCCCAGGAAATGACATGACCCAAGAACGCGACAGATTCAAGCCAAAATTCGCATTTTGAAAATTTTGCATACAGTTGATGTTGCTGAAGAGTCTGCAGAACTGCTCTAAAATTGTCAGCATGGTCCTCCCGACTGCGGGAATACACAAGAATATCGTCGATGAACACTATCACAAAGGAGTCTAGAAACGGCTTGAAGACTCGATTCATAAGATCCATGAAAGTTGCCGGGGCATTTGTTAGCCCAAATGGCATCACCAGAAATTCAAAGTGGCCATACCGCGTTCTAAAAGCTATTTTTGGAATATCCTACTGCCTTATCTTCAATTGAAGATACCCGGATCGCAAGTAAATTTTTGAGAAACGTAGCACCTTGCAAATGATCAAACAAGTTGTCTATTCTTGGTAGAGGATATTTATTTTTTATTGTGACTTTGTTGAGTTGCCGGTAGTCAATACACATCCGCAACGACCCATCATTCTTCCTTACAAACAAGACCGGTGCGCCTCACAGTGGCATACTCGACCGGATAAAACCCTTTTCTGGCAAGTCCTTCTATTATTCCTTTAGCTCTTTCAATTCTGTAGGTGCCATTCTGTAAAGTGGAATTGATATAGAGCATGTTGGCATCACATCGATCCCAAAATTAATCTCCTTGTCTGGTGGAATCCCAGGGAACTCATATAGAAAGACATCCAAAAATTCATTCACAACTAGTACAGATTCAAGGCTAGGTGCCTCGGCATCGGTGTCAATAACACATACTAAATGATAGATACACCCCTTCTTGATCATCTTTGCGACCTTAAGGTAAGAAATAAACCGACATTTAGGCGCTATATTATCTCCCTTCCATTCAACAACGGGCTCATTAGGGAATTCAAGCCTCATGGTTCAAGTCCATCAATCAAGTTTGGCAAAGCATGAATAAAGCCAATCCATTTCCATTATTACATCGAAATCAACCATCCACAATTCAATAAGATCGGCCATGGTATCCCTGCCACACAACGTGACAACACAACTTCTATAAACTCGAACAACCAAAATTGACTCACCAACCAGAGTAGATACCGAGAACGGTTAATGAAGTTGTTCTAGTTCTATCTCAAATTCCATAGCAACAAAAGGGGTAACATAGGACAAGGTGGAACTGGGATCAATAAGTGCATACACATCATGAGATTGGACACTTAGAATACCTGTAACAACATCTGAAGAAGCCTCTGCAGTCTGGCGACCACTCATAGCATAGAACCGGCTGTGTCCTCATGAACTCTACACACCACCCCTACCTGAACCACGCCCTATGGGTGCTGGGGTACCTCAAGCTGGAGATGGGGCTGAAGATGTAGTATTTTCTAGGCTAACTGGCTGAGTTGTGCCCCTACCCGCTCCTTGGAGGGATGTATGACAATGCCTTTGAATTTGGACCCTCATCCCGCATCCATAGCATACGGGTAACTCCAAGTAGCAAATCCCTGAGTGCATCTTCCCGCAATTGGGGCACGGGGACCTCTACTGCTGCTGGGATCTCTCTCCTGACCGATCCCGCTGATTGGATCCTCTGTTGCCCTGACTGGGCCTAAAACGACTCCATTGCTGCTGCTGGCTGGGCCCTGATGGCGGTGCACTGGCTGAAGACTGTGCAACAGACTGGGACGGCCTCAATAATCCTCCCCTGAAATCTGATCTTCACTCACCGAGTGACTCACCCATGTTACCCGTAGATCGGGTCTTTCTGTTACCCTCTCTTTCCATTGTGTTCTTTAGTTTATTGTTCTTTGTGGCTTGATCAAATGCTACCATCTTCCCATAATTCATGTCAGAATTCAATGTAGCCGTAGAAGCCTTATTAATAGTCAAAGGATTTAGGCCCTGAACAAACTGACACACCCTGGTCTCCATTGTGGGCAACATATAAATGTCATACTTTGACAGGTGAGCAAACTCCATGTGGTACTCCCACAAACTTCTTATACCTTGCTTCAGATTCTCAAACTCTACTGCACGGGATGGCGTTGTCTCAGTAGGCAGGAAATGATCTATAAAGGCATCAACAAACTCGCTCCACCTCGTCGGAGGGCTCCCTTCCTCACGGGAATTTTCTCACAACTCAAACCACGAATAGGCCACCCCTTTCAGACGGTAGGCAGCCAACTCTACTCCCTCTGTCTTAGTTGCACGCATAACCCTGAGGGCATTGTGCATTTCATCAATAAAATCCTAAAGTTCTTCTTTTGGATTGGGACCCGTAAACACTAGAGGGTCTAACTGAAGAAATCTATTCACCTTGGAACTGGTGGAATCCCCTTGATAGCTGGATGAACTAGGCACAACATTTGACCTCTAGGCCTAAGAGGCCACTAGTTAGGTGAACATCTGAATAGCTCCCCTAAGATCCCCATATGAAATACCAGAACCAGAAGCTGGGGCTGGAGGCGGAACAGAAGTATCAATGGGAGAGATAGTGGTATGCTCCACAGGTGTAGGAACTAGGGTAGTCTGCTCTGGAATAGAAGATCCAGGCAAGGTGATTGCAGGGCGACTACCCTCACCTGCAGTATCAAACAATGAATCATCAACCACTCTCGAGGTGGCATTGGCTTCTTGGCCAATTCTTGCTTTCTTCTTATGTGCCATTTACTGAAAGTTAGAATAATAATTAGAGAGGGAATAGTTTCATAACAAGTTGTCGCACGATCCAGAATATCAAAAAAGGGTGTTATTCCTAAATGCACAAGTAGCCTCCAACTTATAGATGTGGTCGACAACACACCGATAAGAAGGACTATACCAGACACGGCTCCGAGAAATCCTAGGACACTTAAAAACCTTAGGCTCTAATACCAAGTTTGTCACGCCCCAACCTCAGGATGTGTGACAAGTGCTCAATCGAGTTAACCCCAACTGAGCAAGCCTTATTCATACATTCCTACCCAACTCAATACGGTTAAGGGGACCATGTTTTCGTTTATTTAGACACTAGCAAAATAGAACATTCACATTATTAATCCATTTTCATGTCCAACCTAAAATCATGATTAAGTTTCAAGATTGCATAAAGTTATAGTTTACAAGAACTAGAGTACAAAGATACAACATAGTTAATTGACCCATCCAACACCCGTACATAACCCACACAATTGTCTACGGAGCCTCTAAGGAGACAAAAGACAATAATGACAATGCCGACAACAAGGCCCTGACTATACCTCAAAAGTGGATATCCGTAACAAAAGATATGCAACATAACCCCTTGAAGGAGAAGGGGCTCACCAAGACTTTGAGAAGAGGATGCTCTGCTACGCGCGATCGGCTCTATCTGCTATGGAGCCACCTATATTCATTTAAAAATATAGTGCCCCCCGGCAAAAGGGACGTTAGTACCATGGAATAGTACTAGTATGTATAACTACGCACCATCCAGTTAGAAAGAACAACCATACAAGAGTAAAAAGAAATTATAAGGACAACAAAGCTTCAAATAAGCACCACATCAACAATATATGAGGTTCGCATAGTTTTCCACATAATTTCTGAAGTTTTAGATTGGGCATTCCATATCATTGCGTCATCATCCATATTACCACTACTTCCTTGAGCAGAGTCCGATCATGGCCCGATCGGCTAAGCCGTCTTATCAAGACGTTACCCTTATTTTATGCTCACTTTCCAGTTTCAATTATCAATACATTACCACCATGTGTGTATAACATGGCATTCGATCACGGCCCGATCGGCTAAGCCATCTTACTAAGACGTTACCCTTTTCTGTTGATCATTCTCACTTCAATCTTTGGTTCCACATGTATTAACTTATTGGAACTTAGGGCCACAATTACCACATCAATCAAATTTCGGACATACAACATTTGCACAGGCACCATAGAGGCTTAATTCCTAAGAGGAGGGGGTTTTAGCCATACGTACCTCAATAGAGCTTTCCTTAAATCCTTATAATAAAGTCCAGAATTTCCTAGCAACTTCGATCTCTTAGGGTGAAGACCTAGCAATTTCACTTGACAATCTTCAAGGATTTGGGGCAAGGATAGAGTGGGGATTTGATGAAGATCACTCCCTCTCTCTCTAGAACTTCCTCTCACTCTATATGCCATGAAAATAACAGGAAAATGGTCTAATGGGATGGGGTCTAGTTATAAAAGTTAGAAAATAAGAGCTCCAACATGATTCACGATCGCATATGCGATCGCATAATTGACATACAACCCGTAAAATGGACCATAAAATGGTCCCAAAATCTGGACAAACTGTCTGGGTATGTGACAAAAATGTGGTCCGCATACCTGTTCTGCGATCGCATAATGCACCGCAGAACTGCCCTTCACAAAAATTACAAGGGGATTATGCGATGACTACGCGGCCCGCATATTGATTATGCAATCGCATAATTGGCCGCATAGTTGGCCTCAAATTAACCAACATACTAACTGGATCTGCGGTGACTATGCGGTCCGCATACCTATTATGTGATCGTATAATGGACCGCAGAAATGCACTTTTTTGGTAAACATAATTCTTAACTTTTTAATGCATCGATCAATCCAATGGGTCCGAACCGCAGCGAGCTTGCGAGATTCGGGTTTTTGAGTAGAAATTTCAACGGGGCCTTACATCCTCCCTCACTTAAGATCATTCGTCCTCGAATGAGGATCAAGGTTCTCTTATTAGCAATATGTATGCAACCTCAGCTTTTCACAACATGAAACATATCCATAGCCCTAAATTTGGCTAACTCCCTAAATTTTAATAAATTTTGCCAGAGTATTCTTTGTAACTAGGCTTATCCACCTGTCAGAGAGCCTAGAAGCATATCCTAACAGCATGTACACATTTTACAGTCATAACATAACCTGTACAATACTAACCATGGTCGCATAGGCAACATATAACCAAAACAGGACAGTTTTATATAGATCAAATCACAAGATAAGATTTCATGGGAACCAAATGCATAAAATCTATTACATGACTATTCAAACAAATACAGGTACTTCTTTCTCATTTCTTCCTCGGCTTCCCAAGTGGCTTCCTCAGCCTGCTAGTTCCTCCATAACACTTTTACGGAGGAAATTTCCTTATTTCTCAACTTCTGGACTTGCTTGTCAAGAATGGCAACTGGAACTTCTTCATATGACCGTTCTTCATTAACCTCAATAGTTTTAACTGGCACAATAGTGGACGGATCTGTCACTACCTTCTTCAACATAGACAAACGGAAGACCGGATGTACCAATGACATCTCGGGTGGCAGATCGAGCTTGTATGTCACCTAACCAATCCTCTGAATGATTCTATATGGTCCGACATACCTCGGACGTAATTTTCCTTTCTTTCCAAATCGCATGATATCCTTCATTGGGGAAACCTTCAGAAATACCTAATTATATTCTTTGAACTACAAATCTTTGCGACGAACATCCGAGTAAGACTTTTGACGACTTTGAGCAGTTTTTAACATCTCTTTAATAATCTTGACTTTCTCCATATCTTGGTGCACGAGGTCCGGCCCTATCAATGCATCGTCTCCAACCTCGAACCACCTAATCGGAGATCTACATCTCCTACCATATAACGCCTCAAATGGTACCATATGGATACTAGCATGGAAGTTGTTGTTGTAAGCAAATTCTATGAGTGGAAAATGGTCATCCTAACTACCTTTTAAATCAAGAGTACAAGCACGCAACATGTCCTCAAGTATCTGAATAGTCCGCTCTGCTTGCCCGTCGGTTTGTGGATGGAAAATTGTGCTAAGATTTACTTGCGTACCCAAACCTTGCTGAAATTTCTTCCAAAAGTTGGCAGTAAACCTGGCATCACGAGATTCGGGTTTTTGAGTAGAAATTTCTATGGGGCCTTACAAAACTAATATTTGTAGAAATTCTTAGACGTTTGTGGATTGTGACACCGGATCTTTGGGGTAGTCGTGTATTAGTGTTATAAACTGTTATAAAATTTCCGCACTTCTAAACTGTTTAGTTTTAATCATTGTTAATTACTATTTTGGTTAATGATTAATGTGTTAGAGCACTAGGTTGCATATGTCTTACAATTCACGAATAATCTAGGTAGAGTCTGAGGGATCGGTACAGAGACGTCTTTGCTTATCACTAGAGGCTACATAGTTTAGGAATAACTTCACATCTATTCTTCTCTTTCATTTGATTTGATTTCTCGATGATAATTGAACTTCTACTTTGTTCTCTCGCATATGGAGAGAACATGTAACGCTTCATCATATGATCAGTAGCCCATGCCTCCTAGTGGCAGCTCCTATGAGGAGTAGGGGACGAGGCCGAGGTCATGCTAGAGGCCGAGCCAGGGGCAAGTCTAAGCACAGCGTTCGAGCAGCAGCACCAGCGGCAGAGCCTTGGGTAAAGTTTGATGATGATTTTCTGGCCCAGACCTTTCCAGTTGGTCCAACTCAGGTTCCGGAGGGGTCATCGCTACCCCGGTACATCAGGACGCTTTGGTCCATCTAGTGGGCCTTATGGAGAATGTTACTCAGTCTAGCATACTTCCTATAACACCAACCATCTCTCATGCCGGGAGAGGAGCAAAAACTCCCACTACTCAAACACAAGAGCAGATGGTTCCCTGGTTTCAGACTCCAACACTTTAGCTAGTTAGGGTAGGTATGTCGGTATTGTGGCACAGACCGGTGATGGATCAACTATGCCTTCTGATGCCTTTTGGAGATTTGAAAGGTTCACCAAGATGTTCCCTACTACTTATTGGAGTACATCTTCAAAATCCCCATGAATATTTCGACAGTTGTCACGAGGTTTTACGGAACATAGGGATGGTGGAGACCAATGGGGTCGACTTAGCTGCAATTTGTCTGCCAAGTTAAACCAAGAAATGGTGGACGGATTTTTGTTTGTACAGACCACCTGGGTCACCTGCTTTGAATTAGGACCAGTTCTCTCAGCTATTTCTCGATAAGTTCCTTCCTGTCACCCAAAGCAGGGTTCTATGACTATCACTCATTACGAGACTAGGTTTATTGATTTGGCTCATCATGCTCTTCTTATACTCCCCACCAAGAGAGATAGGGTGAGGAGGTTTATTGCAGGACTCGCTCGGCCCATCAGATTACAGATGGCTAAGAAGACTAGGAGCAACATTTCTTTTTAGGATGCGGACAATATGGCCAGGCGAGTTTAGATGGTTATAGCTCAGGGAAGTGGTCAGGGGTCTGACAAGAGGCCTCGTTATTCTGGCAAGTTCAGTGGTGCCTCGTATGGAGGCAGGGATTCTTTTGGTAGAGGCCATCCTCCCAGGTCGTTTCATTCGGCACTCTAGGCTTCTCACGATGCTCCATGTGGGTGTAGCCCTCATATGCAGTATTCTGATCAGCTACCCTACAGTGCACCACTAGCTCCTATCAGTGCACCTCTGCTCCAGAGTTTTCAGGGTGGTTACACAGGCCGTAAGGGTCAGTTTAGGGTCAGCAGCCAAAGTATTGTTATACTTGTAGCGATCTGAGGCATATTGCTATTTTTTGCCCTTGAGCATCAAGCAGTTCTTAGCATTAGTGTTCTCATGCCGTGGTTTCAGAACCGAGAATTCCACCGCCCGCTCAGCTAGCTATAGGTAGGGGTCAGGTAGCTAGAGGTGGAGGTCTAGGTGTCAGAGGTGGAGGTCAGGCCGCAAGAGGTGGAGGCTAGCCAGCAAGAGGTCGTCTCAGGGATGTAGTTCAGAGTGGTGGGGCCCAGCCCCGATGTTATGCTATTCTAGCTAGGCCCAAGGCTGAGTCCTCCAATATAGTTATCACAGGTACGATGTCAGTTTGCATTAGAAATGCGTCAATTCTATTTGATCCAGGGTTTACATACTCCGATGTGTCATCTTGTTTTGTTCCATATTTGGTTGTGCCTCATGATTCTTTGAGTGCTCCCATATATGTGTCCACTCCAATAGGGGATTCTATTGTTGTATACCATGTATATCATTCGTGTGTGGTTATTATTGGGGGGTCTTGAGACTAGTATAGATATCCTACTTCTTAATATAGTTGACTTCGATGTTATTTTAGGGATGGATTGGTTATCACCTTATAATGCTATATTGTTGTATACCGTGTATGTCAGGGTTGCCTCGATTAGAGTGGAGAGGGACTCCTAGTCATTCTATCAGCAGGGTTGTTTCTTCTATGAAGGCTCGGCGTATGGTCGAGAAGGGGTGTTTGGCTTATTTGGCTTACGTTTGTGATTCTTGTGTTGAGGTTTCTTCTATGGTTTCTATGCCAGTTGTTCGGTAGTTTCCAGTGGCATTTCCTGTATACCTGCCTGGGATGCCACCTGACAGGGATATTGACTTTTGAATTGATTTGGCTCCGGGCACTTAGCCCATTTCTTTTTTGCCATATCGTATGGCCCCACCAGAGTCGAAATAATTGAAAGAACAGTTGCAAGAATTGCTTGATAAGGGCTTTATTAGACCTAGCATCTCGCTCTGGGGTGCGTCAGTATTGTTTGTTAAGAAAGATTAATCGAGGAGGATGTGTATAGATTATCGGCAGTTGAACAAAGTCACCATCAAGAACAAGTATCCATTTTCAAGGATTGATGATTTGTTTGATCGGCTTCAAGGTGCCAATGTATTTTTGAAGATTGATTTAAGATCTGGCTACCATTAATTGAGAATAAGGATATATGATGTCCCTAAGATAGCTTTTTGCACTCGGTACGAGCATTATGAGTTTCTAGTGATGTCATTTGGGTTGAAAAATGCCCAGCAACATTTATGGATTTGACGAACTAGGTGTTTAAGCCCTATCTGGATTCCTTTGTGATTTTTGTCATTAATGATATCTTGATCTATTCCCGCAGCCGAGAGGAGCACGAGCAGCATATTCGGATTGTTCTTCAAACTCTGAGAGACAACCAGTTATATGCTAAGATTTCAAAATGTGAGTTTTGGCCGAGTTCAGTGGCTTTCTTGGGTCATGTTGTATCAACAGAGGGTATTCAGGTGGATCCTATGAAGATTGAGGCAATTAAGGACTGGCCTAGACCCACATCAGCTATAGAGATCTGGAGTTTTTTAGGTTTGGCGGGTTACTACCGTCGATTTATGGAGGGGTTTTCATCTATAGTAGGCCCGATGACCAGGTTGACCCAGAAGGGTACCCCGTTTAGGTAGTCGAATGAGTGCAAGGCGAGCTTTCAAAAGCTCAAGACATCTTTGACTTCGGCACCGATGTTGGTGTTGTCCACAGGTTCAAGGCCATATATAGTATATTGTGATGCATCTCGTATTGGACTTGGTGCGATATTGATGCAGAATGGCAAGGTTATTGCATATCCTCGCAATAGTTGAAGATTCACGAGAAATATTATCCAGTTCATGACTTGGAGCTAGCAGCCATGTTGACGCGCTGACTATTTGAAGGCATTATTTATATGGCGTGTCGTGTGAGGTGTTCACAGATCATAAGAGCTTACAGTATTTGTTCAAGCAGAAGGAACTCAATGAGGTAGAGAAGGTGGTTGGAGCTATTGAAAGACTATGATATCACCATCTTGTATCATACCGGAAAGGCCAATGTGGTGGCCGATGCTTTGAGTAGGAAGTCGGCTATTATAGGTAGCCTTGCATATATTCTAGTCAGTGAGAGACCGCTTGCTTTGAATGCTCAGGCTTTGGCCAATCAGTTCGTGAGGTTGGATGTTTCTAAGCCCAGCCGTGTTCTAGCTTGTACAGTCGCTCGGTCTTTATTATTTGAGCATATCGGAGATCGGTAGTATGAAGATCCTCATTTGCTTGTCCTTAGGAAAACAGTGCTGAACGGAGATGCCAAATAGGTTACAGTTGTAGGTGATAGAGTTTTGAGGATACAAGGTCGAGTTTGTGTGCCTAATGTGGATGGACTTCGTGAGTTGATTCTAGGGGAGGCCCATAGTTTCAGTTATTCTATTCATCTAGGCGCTGCCAAGATGTATCAGGACTTGTAGCAACATTATTAATGAAGGATGATGAAGAAGTATATTGTTGCATATGTAGTTCGGTATTTGAAACGTTATTAGGTAAAGTACGAGCATCAGATACTTGGTAGTTTGCTATAGAAGACTGAGATTCCTGAGTGGAAGTGGGAGCGTATCCCTATGGATTTTGTAGTTGGACTTCCACAGACTCAGAGGATGTTCGATGCAGTTTGGGTTATTGTTGATATGCTGACTAAGTCATCGCATGGAACATTCTTCCTCAAATGTTGACTGATGCACTTATTAATTTCATAACTTATGTCTTCTGAATACTTTAATACTCTCCTTGCCATCTAGGCAACTGTTCTGTGAATAATTCCAAAGGCCAGGGCATTCCCCCCTTTAGGCCTCTTTCTCACACTATGACTTATGGTCGGAATCGTTTCATTCTCGTAGCTGTTCTTACCTTCTATCATGCAGCATGTACGGCTTTGACCTTCTAAGTGTGCCTATGTGACTCTTTCCCCCTTTTCCTTCGGCTTTTAGCCAATCTCTAGGCCTCATTTTTTAAACATATACAAAGCTTGACTAGGTGTCCCCCTAGCCATCCATAGGTATACTTGCAGTTCTTTGATCGGCTGTACTTACGAATATTGTTATATTTTATTTCATAGACACATTTATCCATCCGTATAACATTAATGCATCAATATAGGTCTTACCATACCATAACTCTTACTTCGATTTATCGTTGCTGATGTCTGCTACCAAATTCCAGCTTACTCTCGTTGCATATCCTATATGCATAAATCTAAGTCCTTTAGTGTTACTTCATTAATGTTCATCTTACGAATGATGGTCTAATATCATCTCATACTTTTAACTTTTATCTATCCATTATTGATTTACCTTAATATCGATAACTTGACCCTTATGTAATACTGTCGCTAGCGCTCCCGTCTCATCAGGAAACATTTGAAATGATTAGACTGATCCGTATGGGGTGATACCAAGCTTTCATAATTGTATCTCATAGCATCCCAATGGGATTCGCCTTACGTGGGTATTTAAATCTTGTATAATTCATGAAATCCTTCCTTTTCTTCTTCAAATCCACTTTTGTCACAATTACACCATCATTCTATTAACAGGGCGACATTCCATCTCTTCTAAATGCTGCCAGTCTTAGAATCCTTTGGGTTCATTCGGCTATACTCAGCTTTCTACAACTTAAAGAAACCATCAGCTCTCTTGTTTTCATGGGCATAATCTTGAGGACTTATCCCATCTCATCACCTTCTCACTCGCCCTTTCTTATACTTACTTTTGTCTTCCTAAAACCTTGTCGCTTTACCATATTTCAGCTTACGACCTATATATATATCTATTTATACTACTCGTAACCTTTTATCAATCTTTCTTGCACCATATATTTCCTTATGTTATTCTGGGATTTCAAGCGAGACATTATATCGTCTCTAATTCTACTTTAGTCTCTGAACTAGACCTCTCGGTACCTAGAAACTATAGGCTGGAAGATATGCCACTTATAACGCCGCTATCGATACTGAATCCCAACACTTCTAGACTTTTATCTGAAATATGGACTATTCACAACCTTCTCCATTTGAGTATCTTGTACATTGTTCACATTTTCCTTACTTACCTTAAAATATTTCCTCACATTCATCTATCTCTTTCATAACTTCCCTTCCACATAGGTATAATTTACCTCCACAACCTGAAGCTTTGTTATAATACTTGCATCTTTGGTGTATACTTAATCCAGCGGGAGCTTCATACTAACTTCATATGAGGCTGGTACTTTTCTAACAGGATTTATCGTAGAGCCGTTATAGAATATGGCTACTTTACTATCTCACTTGTTCTTTTGATATTAAGTGTAATCCTACAATGTTCTCAATCATGATTTCTATAATTTTTTGTGTCCAATAATCAAATTCCTGATTTAATTTATTGACGTAACTCCTTAGTTTCCCCCTTATTCTGATTAGCCTTTATGTAGGCTTAAGCTATCTCCCGATCTGTGGCTCATGGTACTAGTTATTACTTTTAGCCTTTCATGGGCTCTATGGAAGATTCATGATGCAATCCTTTAACAGTTCAATCCTTTGTCTATGCCCTGGGCTCAATTCATTCTTTTAACTTATACAGAGTCTTCCACGGTTGTATGAATGTCAGTATATATGTTGCATGGATAATATTTCGAAATCGTAAATGCGTTCACGACGTAGCTAATTCTGGATTAATGATCGAATAATTCCTTTCGTTCTTTCTCAGCTTTCTTTAACGTAGGCAATTACTTTTCCTGGTCGTTCTGCCCGCTTGTTACGTGCATACTTAACTTATCTCAGTGCCCATATGTTTTGGAATTCCATACTACTCTTATGATCTTGAATATCACTTTTTTGATTTTTACTTCCCGTCCATTAGCCATGTTAGGTACCACTTTCTTAGGGAGTGCATACAAAGTTGTAGCGAGACTGATTTTACATGACCATTTCATTATTCAATTTACCATGCCTAGGTTGGAGCCTTCTTCCTTATTTCCTTAACTAGTCTTCCATTGTAGTACATAGGGAGGACCACCTGATTCTTGCAAGGCCGAGAGCTTTTTACATTGTTTACCCGAGGTATTTTTTTTCGATGTCCTTCCTCGCCTATAATTATCCATAGTTACTTACCTCCATGCCCTTGTGCTTGTAGGTTTGCTTCTAGACTTGATATTTTTACTGCATTCCCGTCGACATTCTCTTTTATTTCTATAATAATCATACGGTACCTTTAACTACCCCCACTCCTATCTGAGTATTTCTCAAGGTTACGTGTCATATCTACGAGACTGAATGCCTCAAGTTAGGGATCACTATGTTTATCTTGCACGATCTGTTGAATTGTTTGTATCTTCTTGTCTAGCAATAACTAGGCTTTCCCTGAATCAACTACTGACTACTCATTGGCCCATTCTCTTATCAGTATTCCGCGTAATCCTTCTTGGGCCATTTCTTTTATCCTAACTTACCTATCACTCCGGCTCCTTATTTATAAAAACATCCTAGGCCGGAACCCTTACTTTCTCTCATTGACGTCGCGTGTGCATAATTTTCTAGAATCATAGCATATCTGTAGGCTTGGAATAAGTGCAACTCATCCCTCTCTTATTTTTATCGCATTCTTCCTTTACCATTCCATAATTAATAGAACCACTTAATCCCGACTTAATGCCACGTCACTCCATATTCCCCCCTTTAAGGAAGTATTAAGATTTAGTGCTACGATGATCTACGTGTAGATGTTTTATCTCTTCATCTCTGGCATCTTTTCACATCATCGATAACCCTTACTCGCCTTGTGGTAATCCTTCTGGGCCAAGGATAACAAATTTCCTTACTCGCGAGGGTGTAACTGGCACATATAGTCCCTTAAGCTTAACTTTGCCTACCTTTCTTGCTTTAAGAAAGCTTCTTCCTGAATGATTTTTAGAGGTTATTCTTATGTCGTTCATTGTACTATCACCGGAATGCATTCTATAAAATTCTCATGATGCCAACTATTATCAAATCGCTTAGTACCTATTTCATGTTTAGTTTATCTTGTTTACCAGCCCATACTAGTTCCTATTACCCTGGGGGTTTAACTTTTCCTTCTGATAGTCGCGTTGGAGTCACGAACTTATTTCTTGAAATGAGGGTATGACTTTATGGCCTATCCTTTTTTTTGTTGTCTCAAGGCCTATCACCTCCTGTCTTTTCCTTTACTTGGCTATAGACTCTATAATGTTGTCATCTTTTGACCTACCATTGTCATCCATGTGTCACATCTTACTTATAATGCTTCATTAACTTTCTTCTTATTTCCTGCTAACATTTATATCTATCACTTTATTCTAAAAACTCAAACAAGACGTCTTTTTGCTTTTAACACCCCTTGCTCCATCAATTGGCTATTCGGGTTGCCTAACATTCTTTCTTTACTTGGGACGGGAGCCACACTAAGGTAATTTTTATCCCTTCCAAGGCTTCCAATGCCTAACTTTGTAGTACTCATATCTAGCTGTACTATTTTAGAGTGCACCATATGGATGTCTCAGAAGGAGATCTATTAGCACATATGCAATATCCTTCGAAAATGTGGAGTAGCACAAACAATCCATCCACCATTTTTGGGTCACTCTAATCCCAGCCCTATCTTGATATCCCATCCTTTTCTCAAACCATATTTGTTAGCTCCCATAGGGCTTAACTGGGTTGGGTGTGTTCAATTATACATACCTCCGTCACTGCTGAAGATAACTCAAAATACTTATATTCCTCTGCTTGAATTGTAAATAATGATCATCTTCACTAACTGGGTACCTCGTACCATTATTTATCTTGCTTCTTTTACTTGTTTAACTTATGCATTCTGAATCTCTCATCGCTATTCACGATATGGGTAGGTAGATATTTCTGCCTTAAGGCCCCTTATCAAGAGACTTACACATCTTAGTACACACATGATTTGCTGGAGACCTTACATTTACTCATCATAAGCATTATGTAAAATCGAGTTGCTCAGACTCAGCTCTTCCACAGCCACATTCAATCCCTTACCAATCGTCTTTCTTGATGTAGGCGTCGTCATATTATGAATAATATAGAGCATAGGAAATTGAGTTCCTACAACTATGCTCTAGCACACGATCTAGAGTAAGAAGAAAAAGTGACAATCCTTGCCATGTAGACTCCTAGTTATAAGCGTGGTACACTACACACCCATAAACAAGACTCTACTAGACATGGCTTGTAGACTCCCAAGGACAGAACTGCTCTGATACCACTTTTGTCACGACCCAAACCGATGTGCCACGACAGGAACCTAGTACCTTACTCAACTGAGTACCTACATAATGTATCATTCGTATCATGCTATCATAGGTAAATGAGCTAAAGAGGCTATCATATGATAAATAGAATAAAACATGGAGAAATACTTGACATAGGACGATCTAACATGTAATCCAAACTTATACATATAACGTGCGGGCCTATAAGGCCGGCATGATTCTTTATATACTCAAAGTATAGGCCGAAAAGGCCATACAAGAATCCGTATACATGACATCTATGTACAAACCTCTAAGAATACATAATATCGTAAAGGTCGGGATAGATCCCAGCCATACCAATCAATGCATGTACTAATCATACTAACGAAATAAGAAACTCCAGAGCAAATGGAGCGCACCAATATCTTCCGCTGAGCTGATAGCCTACTTGGAGGACTCTCGACCTGTCTATCGGGGCCTGTGGGCATGAAGCGTAGCGTCCCCAGGCAAAAGGGACGTCACTACAAATAATGTACCGATTATGTAAGGAATAAAAATCGGTAAACAATAGATATGAGAGAAACATGGAGTAAAAGACTCGACATGTAAATCTGAATAGCTCTATGAAATCCTTTAATATTTAAAATGTCATGGATATACGTATTAATTCCATACCATACATGGGTATATGTTTTCATAACTTCATCAAGCCTTTGAGGGCATCCCCTCATATCATCTCGGCCACTATGGGCAAATTATCAATGTATACCAACTGATCAGGTGGTGGAGCGTATATAATGCCATAACCTTTTCCCATATCCCATATACATATAGATACATATATACGCGTATATAACGTCATTTGGTCATGGGTCAATGTACATGAATGCAATGAATGAAAAGTACATCAACAAAATCTTTCAGAGTGTCATAAGACCATTATACCTTTGAGTATTATCATGAAGTAAACTTTTTTTCAACTTACATATTTTTCTGAGATACGGGAACAGATGATAGAACAATATGACACATGGGGAATTAAGAACATAAGAATTTCTAGTATTTCTATGAATAGACTAATTTATGAAAATTGTGCTTTTACTCGTTTCGTTTGTGTCGTATAGATCATACCAAAAAGAAAGAAGGGATAGCCTTAACACACCTTATCCACCTCACTATCATGGTCATGTGGTACCATGTATGACACTAGTCCGTAAATACCGGGTATTTTAGCTCGGGCCGTATTTCATCCCAACATGTTCAATTATGATAAAAAATTCATTTTCTTTAATTTTCTTACCCTCTCACTTTCACGAATTTACTCATCACTTATTTAAAATAGAATATTGTTTATAATCTAAAAATAATCCCATTCTCGAACATACGTCGATTAGCTTACGATGAAATTTTAACATACAAAAATGCGGGATGTACCATCTCATTTTCAAGCTTTTATCAATTTACTTATGGTGTACTTTCACGTACGAAAACATGGGTTTTTACATCGCATTTCATTACCGTGGCATTTTCCTACTCTTAAGAGCGGTTGGCTAAGATCTATATCCAGGAGATCGTTCGTCTTCACGGTGTGCCCGTATCTATAATTTATGATCAAGCTACACAGTTTTCCTTGCATTTTTGGAGAGCAATACAGCGTGAGTTGGGTATGCGGGTTGAGTTGAGCACAACATTTCATCCTCAGACGGGCTGATAGTTCAAGCGTACTATTTAGATTTTGGAGGATATGCTTCGCGCCCGTGTTATTGACTTTGGAGGTTCTTGGAATCAGTTCTTGCCATTAGAGTAGTTTGCCTACAACAACAGCTATCATTCGAGCATCCAGATGGCTCCTTATGAGGCATTATATGGTAGATGGTGTCAATCACTAGTTAGGTGGTTTGAGCCAGGGGAGGCTCGGTTTTTGGGTGCGGATTTAGTATGGGAAGCCTTGGATAAGCTTCCTACAGCTCAATCCAGGCAAAAGTGTTATGCCGACCATAAGGTTCGTGATGTGGCATTCATGGTTGGAGAGCGAGTGTTGCCTCGAGTGTCGCCCATGAAAGGCGTGATGAGATTTGGGAAGAAGGGCAAGCAAAGCCCTAGGTTCATCGGGCCTTTTGAAATCCTTGATGGAGTTCGAAGAGTTATCCTTCAGTTCGTGTGCAGTAGAGAGGTCAGCCTGTCGAGGTAGCTACGAGGGAGTCTGAGTCCGATATGCGGAGCAGATATCCCTATCTTTTCACTAGTTCAGGTACTTTTCTATGTCCGTTCAAGGACGAACAATTGTTTTAGAGGTGGAGAATGTAATGACCAAAAAGGTCATCTCGTGTTTTACGACCCAATTCGGGGTTCTGAGGTCTTCAAAACCTCATATTCTTTCTCCTCGATTTGAGTGCGTAGTCTGGCCATTTTCTGGAAAGCCTTTATGTGAAATTTGAGAAAAATATTGAGTTTAGCCTTTAAAATTAATTGTAGTGGACTTCGGTCAACATTTTTAGTAACGGACCCGGACTCGTGATTTGACAGTCCCGGACGATCCGTTGTAAAATATGGGACTTGGGCATATGCTCGGAATTGAATTCCGAGGTCCCTAGCCCGAGAAATGAGTTTTTGAAGAAAATTATTAACTAAAAATATAACGGTTTTAAGAAATTCAGTAATATTTGATCTCGTTAGTATCGAGCCCATATTTTGGATCCGGAGCCCGGTACAGGTTTAAGTTTGTATTTAATTTATATCTATGAAATTTGGTGAGAAACGGGACTGATTTGATGTGATTCGGACGTCCGGTTGTGAAAATAAAAATTTTAAGTGTTCTTTAGATTTCATGAGTTTTGGTATAAAATTCATTGTTGTAGATATTATTTTGGCGATTTGATAGCACGAGCCAATCCGTATGATATTTTTAAAATTTTGTGTGTTTTTGGTTTGGAGCCCCGAGGGCTCGGGTGAGTTTTGGATAGGCCACTGTGTGTTTTGAAACTTAAGAAAATTGCTGGTAGGTTTTAGGTATGCAGGCTTTGCAATTGCGAAACCTGGCTTGCAAATGCAAGCGTCGCATTTGCGAAGAAGCTTCGCATTTGCGATCAGTAGGGCTAGGGGGAACCTTTGCAATTGCGGAGTTCAGCGTCGCATTTGCGATAAGAACAAGTCGCATTTGCGTACAAGTGTTCACATTTGCGAGAGTAGCAGGTCCTGGAGATTCTTCGCATTTGCGATGGAATGTTCGCATTTGCAGTTTTCGCATTCGTGAACCCCTGATCGCAATTGCGATAACTGCAACTATTCAAAATGATTTTGGACGGGATTTTTTATTCATTTCTCAAATTTTCAAACCCTAAACTTCAAGAGGCGATTTTTCAAAGACCATTTCTTCCCCAAATCATACGTAAATGATTCCTAACTTATTTTTTAAATCCATTTCATCTTTTTACAAGATTTCATCACAAAATCTAGGGTTTTTCATGTTGGAATTGGGTGTTTTTAGGTAGAATTTAGGAATTTCAAAATTTGGGGATTTAGACCTCAATTGACGTCAGATTCCAAAACCAATTGTATATCCGGGCTCGGGGGTGAATGGGTAATCGGCTTTTGGTCCGAACATCAAGTTTTGACGAAGCAGGCCCAGGGTAGGTTTTGACCTTTTAGGAAACATGTTGGGAAATCTATAATTATGCATTGGAAATGGTTTCTATAGCGTTAATTGACGTAAAAAAGTTAATTATGAATAGTTACGAGCGGATTGGAAGTTGAAACTAAGGGAAAAGTGGTATTTAAGGATTGAGTTTATTTGCGGAATCAAGGTAAGTGTTGTGGCTAACTTTAGCTTGAGGGATTGGGTGTTGTTGCCTTATTTGCTACTTGTTTAGTTGTTATGTACAACATATAGGTGAGGTGACGAGTATCTATACATTGTTGTCGGGTCATAGCATGCAAGTGAGTCTTATACTTGTGACCGTTGTGTTTCTTTGTATGCATTGTTCCTGCTTAAAATGTTTATTACTCATGTTAAACAAGTCTTATTATGTTTTCCTGGTTTTGAATATTGGTTGAGTATTGGCTCAAGTTTAGATTTCTGTTGTGAAGTTAAATGATGAAACGAAGTTGTTTAATTATGATGCCTTTGCCAGGTTGTTATTATTTTTGTTGTTTCTTATGGTGAGGAAGAGTGATAAAGCACGAAGGGTGATGTCCAATAACTTCTTTGGATCGCCGTCCGCAACTGGTCTGGGCTCAGTTACCACTACTATAGCTGGCTTGGCACCACCCGCGGGTAGAGTACCCGGAGTCTGATATATGGCAGTTGCGTGCCCAGGAGCCTGAGCTGTAGGGGCTTGTGCTCCCCCTCCTACCTGAGATGTGGCTAGGTTGCTTGAAATAAACCTGCGTGAGCCATAGAGTCCATGAACCGCAACATACAGCCCATGACATCCTCGAAGCTCGGTGCTACCATAAAATCCGCCGGGGCAGGCTCTACTGCGGGCACTTTGTTCTGCTCCTCAATAATGGGATCCCTCTGCTAGTTTCACTGACGGTGCAACAGGAGCAGCTTTGGGACGCCCTCATCCCCTACCTCGGGTTGGTGCCCTCCCCCAGCCTCTGCCTTGTCCTGTAGCAACGGGGGGACCAGCACCTCCCGGGTCTGAAACGTCAGCCATATGCGTCCTCACCATCTGTGAAAGAATAGGAGAAGGAAATTTAGTATATCATCAACTGCAAGATAGGATATGAATAAAGAGTAGTTTCCTAACACCCTATAGCCTCTCGAAGACAAGTACTTACGTCTCTTTAACGATCCGCAAGACTCTACAAGGTTTTCCGATAACTTGTGAGACCTACGTGAACCTAGTGCTCGGATACCATGTTCTCACACCCCAAATTCCATATTAGGTCGTGATGGCACCCAACACCATTGTTAGGTAAACCAACACTAATCAAATAGTAAGTTCTTATTTGTGTAGGTAGTACGTGATAATTTTACATTATTGATTAGGAAATTTAGAGTTTAAAAATTTAAAAATATTTAAATGGAAGCAATAAATGCGAATCTCAATTAAGAAAACAAGCCAAACTATCAAAATTATATCAATGTGTGTGCCAAGACCTGGGGTCATAAGTGTGTGGTCAGTCCAGTATAATATACAAAGCCATACGATCCTAATGTCTGGAAAGAAAATAGACAGGAAATGTAAAGACATAGAAAGACTCCAGTTGCTGCAGAATGGCTCGAAAGGGTAGCTCACCAGAAGTCTCAAGCTGAGGAGTCCACGCTATGCGCTAGACCGATAGCCAGATCCACCTAGCTCAAAGCCTGTACAATCAAGTATAGAAGTGTAGCGTGAGTACTTAAAAATATGTACCCAGTAAATATCTAGCCCAACCTCGTAGATGTAGTGATGAGGGGTCGACTCCGACACTTACTAGGGCGAGCAGATATAATAATATGAAGTTCAATATTTTAATTCACAATGTATGTAGATAAGCACAAGCTTAAACAAGAAAAATACTGAAAATCCTTTCATCTAATTGATAAAACTATGCACTTTCCTCATTTAAAGCAAGTGACCTTTCAAGAAATGAATCATACGATTTATAAGGAACTCCATTTTTATTATCACGCAAAAATACCACCGAGGACGTTTAGCCCGAACCAACATAAAAGTAACTTGTGCGCTGCCGAGGGTCGAACGAGCTGAACCATATATATACATTTATTAATCTGCCGAGGCGAACGACCCGCTCCCATGAGAGTACTGTAAATAATCACCCCACTCGCGAAATATACTTGCGATGAGGTTAAGCATAAATATAACTTAATGTTTCCTCAATTCCTTTTAAAATAATTATTTACTTGAAATCCTTGAAATCATGACATTTTCAACTTAGTTCCATTCAATGCAAATCAACAATTACAATCATATAACGATACCCACAAAGCATGGTGTAAGCCAAGAACTACCCAGGCATAACATGACTAGTAGCTACGTACAGACTCTCGTCATTTCGTGCGTACATAGACCCAAAAATCAATCACAAATTAATTAAGTTCACCTGTGGGGAGATTTCCCTCTACAAGGTTAGAAAAGAGACTTACTGTCAAGACCCCAAATCGGGACTCGGTCGTGATGGCACCTTTCGTAAAAACAAGGCCAGCCAATACATTTCCAATTCATTTTAAGCAATTAAGAGATGAGCATTGAGTCTAAAACATGATATAAATCCAAAAGTAAGCAGTGACAATACAAAGAAATTTGCGGAATACAACCCAACACAGCCCGATACCGCGGTGTCACTAGTCATGAGCATCTAAAAATCTGAAATAATCAAGAAAAGTCTACAGAGTTCTATACAAAACTAAAACAAGGAGAAATAAGATAGGGAAGAAGCTCTGGGCATCAAACGCCGGCAGCTACCTAGAGAATCTTCAGATCTGCCTGAGCTGGAAAGATCAATACTCTGGAGCTGGACCAGATGCACCTGAATCTGCACATGGGGTGCGGCGAGTAAAGTGAGTACTCCAACCAAGTGAGTAATAATCATAAATAAAGACTGAAAGCAGGAAATCACGTAAGGCACATTACAGGCTATAATGAAGCAGTAAAATCAGTAAAAATAGTAAATCGGCAAAGATATGTGAAAGTCATTTTAATTTAACTTAAACTTCATGAAAAGCCTTTTCAACAATTAAATAGGTAAATGACAGGCAATTAAGAAAGATAAACACATAAAGGTTCGTCCCTCGGGCACAGTATCAACAGAATCCGCCCCTCGAGCAATATCTCAGAACAATACCAGCCCCTCAAGCTAAATGTCACATCACAATGGGTACCCGCGCTCACTGGGGGTGTGCAGACTCCTGGAGGGGCATCTTTCGGCCCAAGTGCAATATCAAGCCATCTTGTGGAATCATCACTTGGCCCTCGACCTCATATCGACAAGCCACCTCGTGGCGTACATATCTTAGGCCCTCGGCCTCATAATCGTAATCAGTGTTTCCTCACAAATAGGCCCTCGGTCTTACTCAGTCAAAATCCTCACAAGCCACTCGGGCAATAGCAAAACATGATTCTTAGCTCAAAATATCATTTAAAAGATCATTTAAGTGTTAAAATGGAGTAAACATGGATGAGTTGTGAAAATAGTAGAATATAGCATGACTAAGTTCAAGTATAAAGTCAAAATAGTGAGGAAATATCAAAAAAAATCCCCAAAAGGTTCAAATAGTTGGCACGAAGCCCAAATATGGCATTCAACCTAAAACAAGATGATGGAAAATAGATTTCAGTCAAATACGCGGTAAAATAGTCATTCGAGACAGACTAAGTCATAGTCCCCAATAGTACGACCCCATGCTCGTCATCTACCGTGTGTGTCACCTCAATATAGCACATAGATTTGCGAATCCGGGGTTTCATACCCTCAGAACATCAGTTACAATCATTACTCACCTCAATCCAGTCAAATCTCTAGCCTGTGACGCCTTTGTCCCTCGAATCGACCTCCACTCTCCCCACGAGTTTATACATATCAAAAGTACTAAAATTTGACCATTAATGGATTCCTTATCTCCAATACTAAGCCCTAGTTTCCCCAATTTTATCCCTTAAATTCCATTAATTATAGCTCTAATCCGCAAAATAATACCATAGGGACGTGTTTTAGGTCCAAAATCCTTACCTCAATGAAGTTCCCTTGAAATCCTTCTTCAAAATCGTCCAAAAAGCTCCAAAGCCGAATTAGAAATGGTGAAATAGCTCAAATATCGTGAAGGAAACAATTTGTACCTTCTGGACTGGGCATTTTCCCATCTGCGGCAAATTTTTGCTTCTGTGGTACCACATTTGCAGTCCAAGATCCGCTTCTGCGGCTTTCACTTATCCTCCAGTTTTTCACATCTGCGATGCACCAGCCGCATCTGTGCCTTCGCAGGTACCGCATTTGCGGTTCCTGCCGTACCAGACATTTTTTGCTTCTGTGGCCCCCTTCACGCATCTGCGGAATCGCACATGTGGTCCCCAATCCGCAGGTGCGGAAACACCAGAAGCAGAAAATCTGCAGCTTCTCCAAAAATTCCAAACTCTTCGTCAACCATCCGGAATGACCCCGAGGCCCCCGGGACATCAACCAAAAGCACAAACATATCCCAAAACCTTATTCAAACTTATATCAATCTTCAAAACACCTCAAACAATATCGAATCAACCAAAACACCTCGGATTCAAGCCTATGTTTCTAAAATCTCCCGAATTCCGTTTTTCATAAAAAACCCAACCAAACAACATCTGAATTACCAAATATTTTGCACACACATCCCAAATGACACAACAAAACTACTGCAACTCTCGAAATTCCATTCCAACTCCTATATCAAAATCTCACCTATCAACCAGAAAACGCCAAAAATCTAATTTCACCAATTCAAGCTTAAATCTACTCCGGACCTCCAAAACACATTCTGATCATGCTCCTAAGTCTCAAATCACCTTCCGAAGCTATCCGAACCATCGAAACTCACATCCGAGCCCTATAACACATAAGTAAACACTTGGTTGACTTTTCCAACTTAAGTTTCCTAAAAAGAGACTAAGTGTCTCAAATCTTCTCAAAACCATTCCGAACCCGAGCCAACTAACCCGATCACATACAGAACCGATAACCAAAGCAATAAGAAGCAGAAATGGGGGAAACAGAGCGGTAACCCATGAGACGACTAGCCGGGTCGTCACATCCTCCCCAACATAAACAAATGTTCGTCTTTGAACGAGTAAAGAAACATACCTGAAGCCTCAAACATGAGAGGATATTTGCTACGCATCTCCCACTCAGTCTCCCAGGTAGCCTCCTCCATAGGCTGACCTCTCCAGTGCATTTTCACTGAAATTATATCCTTTGACCTCAACTTTTGAACTTGACGACCCAAAATAGCTACTGGTTCCACATCATAGGTCAAATCATAATCCAACTGAACCGTCTAAAATCCAGAACATGAGACGGATCCCCAATATACTTCCGGAGCATAGAAACATGAAATATCGGATGCACACTCGACAAGCTGGGTGGCAAAGCAAGCTCATAAGCCACCTCCCCAATCCTTCGAAGCACCTCAAAAGGCCCAATGAACCGAGGACTCAATTTACCTTTCTTCCCAAATCTCATAACACCCTTCATAGGCGAAACCTTCAACAGAACCTTCTCGCCAGCCATGTAGAACACATCTCGAACCTTCCTGTCAGCATAACTCTTTTGCCTCGACTGCGTTATACGAAGCCTCTCCTGAATTACTTTTACCTTTTCTAAAGCATCCGGAACCAAGTCTGTACCCAATAGCCTAGCCCCACCCAACTCAAACCAACTAACTGGAGATCTACACCGTATCCCATGCAAAGCCTCATATGAAGCCATCTGAATACTCGGCTGGTAGATGTTGTTATAAGCAAACTCTGCAAGCAGTAGAAAATGATCCCATGACCCTCCGAAATCAATGACAAAAGCACGCAACATGTCCTCCAATATCTGAATAGTGCACTCGAACTACTCGTCCATCTGAGGGTGAAAAACTGTGCTCAACTCAACCTGAGTACCCAACTCTCACTGCACAGACCTCCATAACTGCGATGTAAACTGAGCGCTCCTATCTTAAATGATGGAAACTGGGACACCATGCAAACAAACAATCTCTCGGATATAGATCTCTGCCAACCGCTCTGAATAATAGGCAGTACACATAGGAATGAAGTGCGCAGACTTGGTCAGCTAATCCACAATCACCCAAATAGAATCGAACTTCTTCAAAGTCCGAGGAAGTCCAACTACAAAGTCCATAGTGATCCTCTCCCACTTCCACTCTAGAATATCCATCCGCTGAAGCAAGCCACCCGGTCTCTGATGCCTATATTTCACCTGCTGACAGTTGAGACACCGAGCTACAAATCCTACAATGTCTTTCTTCATTATCCTCCACCAATAATACATCTTCACGGCACCCGGATGAATGGAATATCGCGAGCTATGGGACTCTTCTAGAATCAACTCCCGAAGCCCATCCATATTGGGCACACAAATCTGGCCATGCATCCTCAATACCCCATCATCATCAATGGTCACATCTCTGGCATCATCATGCTGAACTCTGCCCTTGAGGACAAGCAAATACGGATCATCATACTAGCGCTCTCTAATGCGATCATATAAGGAAGACCAAGAAACCACACAAGCCAATACCTGACTGGGTTCCGAAATATCCAACCTCACAAACCAATTGCCAAGGTCTAAACATCAACTGTAAGGGGCCTCTCCCCAAATAGAATATATGTCAAACTCCCCATACTCATTGTCTTTCGGCTCAAGGCATCGGCCACCACATTGGCCTTACCCGGATGGTACAATATAGATATATCATAATCCTTTAGCGACTACAACCATCTCCGCTGCCTCACATTAAGATCCTTCTGCTTGAACAAGTGCTGGAGGCTACGATGATCAGTAAACACCTCACAAGATACACCATACAAGTAATGCCTCCAAATCTTCAACGCATGAAGTATGGAAGCCAACTCCAAATCATGAACGGGGTAGTTCTTCTCATGGGGCTTCAACTGACGAGAAGCATAAGCAATAACTCTACCCTCTTGCATCAATACACAACCAATACCAACTCTCGAAGCCTCACAATACACGATATATAAACCTAAGGTTGATGCCAAAACTAACATTGAAGTCGTGGTTAGGGCTGACTTGAGCTTCTGAAAGTTCTCCTCACACTCATCTGACCATACAAAGGAAGCACCCTTCCGAGTTAACTTGGTCAAAGGCAATGCGATAGATGAGAATCCCTAAAGAAACTGATGATAATAACCCGCCAAACCAAGAAAATGTGAATCTCTATGGCTGAGGACGGTCTGGGCCAACTATGAACTGCCTCTATCTTCTTCAGATCAACCTAAATACCCTCACTGGACACTACGTGCCCCAAGAAATCCATTAAACGTAGACAAAAATGACACTTGGAGAATTTTGCATAAAGCTTCTCCTCGCTCAATCTCTGCAACACAACTCTCAAATGCTCTGTGTGCTCCTCCTGACTATGCGAATACACCAGAATATTGTAAATGAAGACTATGACAAACGAGTCGAGATAAGGCTGGAACACGTTGTTTATCAAATGTATGAACGTTGCTGGGGAATTGGTCAACCCAAAAGACATCACTAAGAACTCATAATGACCATATCGGGTTCTGAAAGCAGTCTTAAGAATATCCGAGTCCATGATCTTCAACTGGTGATAACCTAAACGGAGATCAAACTTGGAGAACACTCTCGCTCCCTGAAGCTGGTCGAATAAATCATCAATGCGAGGCAAAGGATACTTGTTCTTAAATGTTACTTTGTTTAATTGCCTATAATCAATACATATCCTCATAGTGCCATCCTTTTTCTTCACAAATAGAACTGACGCACCCCAAGGTGACACACTAGGCCGAATGGACACCTTATCAAGGAGTTCTTGAAGCTGCTCCTTTAGCTCCTTCATTTCTGTTGGTGCCATACGATATGGCGGAATAGAAATGGGTTGAGTGCCCAGCACAAACTCAATATCTCTGTCCAGTGGCATGCCCGGCAGGTCTGTAGGAAACACATCAAGAAAATCCCTCACAACTAGAACAGAATCAATACTAAGAGTCCCAGCACCGACATCCATCACAAAGGCTAGATATGAAAGATAACCCTTCCCAACCATACGCTGGTCCTTAAAGAATGAGATCACTCTACTAGGAACAAAATCAGTCAAACCTCACCACTCAATCCACGACACACCCGATATAGCCAATGTGACTATCTTGGAATGATAGTCCAGAATAGCACGACACAGGGATAACCAATCCATGCCTAAAATGACATCGAAGTCCACCATACGCAATAACAAAAGATCCACTGTGGTGTCCAGATCCCCAAAAGTCACCACACACGTCCGGTACACACGGTCTAGAGCAATATTATCGCCCACCGAGGTAGATACATGAACAGGTAAAGCAAGAAACTCATGGGGCATACCCAAATAAGGAGCAAAGTATGATGACACATAAGAAAAGGTGGAACCGCGATCAAATAATACAGAGGCATCTCTGTGGAATACCGAAACAATACTTGTAATAACAGCATCTGAAGTAAAAGCATCAAGTCTAGCTAGAAGTGCATAGAAACGGGCCTGACTGCCACCTGATCGACCTCCCCCTCTAGGGCGACCCCTAGATGACTGGCCTCCACCCCTAGCTGGTTGGCCGGTGGTGGTAAAGTAACTAGCGCTGAAGTCGATGACTGACCCCTTTGCTGAGATGATCTCGCAAGATGACGAGGGCACTGCCTCCATATATGATCCATCTCTCCATACTCATAATAACTCCCAGGTGCTGGAGAAGGGGACTGAAGAGAACCCCTCGTACCGGAATGACTAGCAGATGTACTTCGCACAGAAGGGCCCTGAACTGATGATGCACGGGACGAACTCTGAGCTGGAAGGACATTAAGTGATGCCTGGCCCTGATGAGAACTGTGAGAATTATGACCCGATGACGCCCCATGGTAACCTGAGCTAGCTGGCTAAGCATGCCTTAATGGACAGCCTCTGCCGTGCTGAAACTGACCTCCCGAAAGAGTACCACTGTAACTACCAGATCCTCGAGGCCTCTTGGCCTCCCTCTCCTCTCGCTCCTGGCGACGAACAGACTCAATCTCACAAGCAATGTTCACATCATCCTCAAAGGTAGCACCAGTCACGCTCTCCATGGTCATGAGAATACGAAGTTGATAAGTGAGGCCATCAACAAACCTCTTAATACTCTCCCTATCTGTCGGAACCAACCATATAGTATGAAGGGCTACTCAGAGAAACTCATCTCATACTACGTCATAGTCATCTCTCCCTAACGCAACCACTCAAACTCCCTACGGAGCTCCTCTCTACGAGACTGAGGCACATACTTCACCAGAAAGAGAACGGAGAACTGCTGCCAGGTAAGGGGTGTTGCACCAATAGGCCTACGCCTCTCAAAAGTCTCTCACCAAGTGAAGGCAGCTCCAGAAAACTAATAAGTAGTGAAAGCGACCCCGCTAGTCTCCAGAATACCTACTGTACGAAGCATCCTCGGACACTTATCTAAGAAACCCTGGGCATCCTCACCCTCTGCACCACTGAAGGTCGGAGGCTAAAGTCTACCAAACCTCTCCAACCTACGTTGCTCGTCCTCTGGCATGGTAGGAACTACATAGTTCTGAGCAGCTACAACCGGATGGGCTTAATGTGCCCCCGGAGTCTGAAGACCCTGCACAACCTACTTAGGTGTGCGAGTGGCAGGAGTTTGAGTACCTCCCCCGGCCTGAGAAGTAGCAGCGGCTATAGTAACTAATACTGCCTAAGCTAGGCTAGTGCATACTGATGGAATCTGAGTCATGGCATCCTGAACACCCGGAATCACAATGGGCACAACTGGTGCCTGAGCTGGTGCTGCTGGAGCATCCACAACTAGGACCTGGTACTAAACTAGGGCAGTTGGTGGATCTGCAGGTGCTGTCCTAGTTGCTGTGCGGGCCACACCTCTACCCCTACCGCGTCCTCGGCCTCTAGTGTCCACAACTTATGGTATTGGTGGTCGTCCATCGTAGCCGGTAGCGTGCGTCCTCACCATTTGTGAGAGAATAGAATGATAGAAGTTTAGTACTCGGATCAACAAATTCGAACGACAAGAATTTCAAGAATATGAAGTTTTCCTAAAGGTTCTCCAGCCTCTCGAGGATAAATACAGATATCTCCGTACCGATCCACGAGACTCCACTAAACCTGCTCATGACTCGTGAGACCTATGTAACCTAGGCTCTTGTCACTGCCCAAACTGATGGGCCGCGACGGGCACCTGGTACCTTACTCAACCGAGTACCAACGTAACATATCTTTCCTATTGCATCATCATATACACGTGACATACGGGCCTAATAGGCCAACATGATCTTTTATAAACATGAAACATAGGCCGACAAGGCCGCACAATCTTTCATATACACGACATATGTCGACATGCCTCTAAGAGTAAATAAATGCCATAAAGGTTGGGACAGAGTCCCGCCAAACCAAACAATACACGTCTAAATCATACTAATCAAACTCGCAACTCCAAAGCAAATAGAGCGCACCAACATCTTCCGCTGAGCTGATAGCCAACTTGGAGGGCTCTCGACCTGCCTATCTGGACCTGCGGGCATAAAATGCAGCATCCCCAGGCAAAAGGGATGTTAGTACGAATAATGTACCGAGTATGTAAGGTACATAAATAAATACATAAGAGACATGGAAGAAATATAGAGTACATGACTCAACCTGTAAGTCTGAATAACTTTATAAATCATAAATTACTTTTAGCGTCATGCATATGCGTATGAATGTCATGTCGTGCATAGGTATATGTTTCATAACATCATCAGCCTCTGAGGGCTTCCCATCATATCATATTGGCCACTATGGGCAAAATCATCAATGTATACCACCTGATCAGGTGGTGGTGCGTATATAATGCCATAAACTTTCCCATATCCTATATACATATATATTCATATATATATATATATATATAAACTTTCCCATATCCCATATATATATCATACATATATACGCGTATATAACGCCATTTGAATCATATTTCAGCCACTATGGGCAACATCATCATCATATACCAGCTGATCAGGTGATGGTGCGTATATAACGTCGTAACCTTTTCCCATATCCCATATACATATATTTACATATATACGCGTATATAATGCCATATGGTCATGGGTCAATGCATATGTATGAAATGCATGAAAAATACATAATAATCTCAATATTCCTTTCCGATAATTTTTTTTTCCAACTACATATTTTTTGTGGCCCACGAGCAGAAGATACTAATATTTTTCATGGAGAATCAAGAATATAGACACCCCTACTATTTTTATGAATAGAGTAATTTATGGAAACTGTGAGTTTTCTCGTTTCTCTAATATCATATGGACCATGCCAAAAGAAAGAAGGGAGGGCCTTAATATACCTGGAGTAGGGATAATCCGTATGATAATCTTAGAAAGGTTGCACTGTACATTCTTAGGATCACAAAATCTCGCGTTGCTAATGTGCTATGAAATTTCGTCGGAATTTCTTTGTTGCGAGACATTTGTTAAAATCTTGTTGGATGGATTTGTAGTGTCTCGTTTGGACATGTCTTGAATTTGTATTAGGAAGAAATCAAATTTGCAATGTCTATGAAACAAAACTTGTAGGAATTGCTCATGTCTTTGATTGCAGTACTTTAGTGTATTAAATATAAGGATTGAAGTGTTTCTTTATAAATAAACTATTGAAAGTTGATGACAAAGGCTAACGCCCCACCCCCTCTTCTGATTATTCAATAGTCACTCTTTTAATATGTGGCATGCTGCCACGTTTTGGGTTAATCTTATCCAATATATTCCCAATTAATTAGGTAATGTCCCGTTACCATTAATTAACCAATTACCCGTAAAATTGACAATTATTCCCACTTACTTAAAATATTACTCATTTTTCACATACCCTTTACACCTTACTATTATCGTTATGTGGTACCTTATATGGTACTAGTCCATAAATACCTTGTATGGACTTTCTCCTCCTTTCACATTCACGAATTTACTAATCACCTGTGAAATAGCATAATCCTTATAATCTCCAAATAATCTTTTACTTGGACTGATGTCAATTACCTTACAACAAATTCAACGTACAATACTTTAGGGTGCAGCATCGCCGTAACTTAATAATGTGAAGCGTGACATCACCGTAATGTAATACTGCAAGGCATAACATTCTCAAAATATAATATTGCAGGATGTAACGTCATTGTAATATATTACTACAGAGCATAACATCGTCATAATATAATATTGCGGAACGTGATATCGACGTAATATTGCGGGGCGTAACATCATTCCCCTTTTTGGAACATTCGTCCTCGAATGTTGACCAATGCTCTTATCATTTTCATACTTATATCTTCCGAATACTTTGGAACTTCCCTTGCCATCTAGGCGACTATTTTGTGAATAAGTCCAAAGTCCAGGGCATCCTCCCCTTAGGCCTCCTTCTCACCCCACAATTTGTAGTCGGAATCCTTCCAATCTCGTAACTATTGCTACCTTTCATCATGCAGCTTGTACGATTTTGACCTTGTAAGTGTGCCCAATCTTTAGGCTTCATATATAGAGCTTGATTAGATGTCCCTTTGGGAATCAATGAGTATACTAAAGTTCTTTGCTTGGTACTTTGTTGAATTCATGAATATTTATCTCTTCGCATAGGTCCGTTTATCCATCCATATGAATTTACTGCCATAACTCTTACTTTAATATATCGTTGTTGAGGTCTGCTACCAAATCCCAGCTTACTCTCATTTCTTACCCCATATGTATAAATTTAGGTAGTTTAATGCTTCCTCATTACTACTCATCTTTAGAATGATAACCTAATCTCATCTCATACTTTGTGACTTTTGTCCATCCATTGTTGATTTACCTCAATATTGATCTACAATATACCACTGATAGCTTGAAACTTCTTACGCAGTACCTTGCCACTAGGGCTTACGTTACATCAAGGAATATTCAAAGTAATTTTCCTGATCCACTCAGTGGCGATATTGTACTGCAATAACCATATTCTATAGCATCCCAAGGTGATTCTCTTACGTGGTTAATTTAATCTCGTACAATTCATGAATCCCTTTTCTTTTACCTCTTTTTTTGCAAATCATTATTCAATCGAAGGCCCAAACGTCATCCTTTATTTATCACAATTACACCCTTATTCTACTATTAGGGCACCATCCATCTCTTCTAAATGCTACTTATGAAGAGTAACTCCTTTGAGTCCATTCAGGCTATACTGAGCTTACTATAACATAGAGAAGCCATTATCTCCCTTGTTTTCATGGGCCTAATCCTGAGGACTAATCCATTCTCGTCAGCTCCTCACTGCCCTTTCTTATCTGTATTCTTCTCTCCAAAAACCTTATCGCTTTACCATACTTTAGCTTGCGACCGATACATATCCATTTATAAACATTCCTTCAACTTGCTTACACCATAGATTTTCTTATGTTATTATGGAATGTCAAGCGAGACATCATATCGTCTCCAACTTTTCTCTATTCTCTTAACTAGATCTCTCAGTACTTAGAAACCATAGGCTGGAAGACATGCCGCTGACGATGCCGTTATCATTCCCGGTTATTGGATCCTCGTGCTTATAGCCTTCTATCGGAAGTATGGGCTATCCTCAACCTTCTGATTTTGAGTATCTTCTACATTGTTCACCTTTACCTTACTTTCCTTAAAACCTCACATCACATCTTCTATCTCTTCCGTAACTCTGATTTTAAGAGAGATCCTGCAGTGTTCTCGATCACGATGTTTCTACTTTTCTGGGTCCAATAATCAAACTCCTGATTTACTTGGGTGATGTAACTCTTTAGTTTCCTCCTTCTTCTGATCGGCCTTTTCGTTGGCTTAAGCTATCTTCCGATCTGTGATTCATGGTATTATCTATTCTATTTAGCCTTTCATAGGCACTGAGGAATATGCATGATACAATCCTTTAACAATTTAATCTTTTGTTTATGACCTGGAACAATTCTTTTTTTTAATATATACCAGAATCTTCTACAGTTGTATATTCTACATATATATAACTCAAAACCCATAAGTGAGTTCTTAACGCAACCAACTCTGGATCATTGATCGAGTAATTCCTTTTTTTCATCTTTGAATTCTTTAAATGTAAGCTATTACTTTTCCTGATCTTTCTGCCCCTTGTTGCGTCCATACTTAGCTTATCTTAGTGCCTACATTTGCCAGTGTTTTCACACAACTCATATGATCTCGAATATTACTTTTAATTCTTACTTCCCGTTCATTAGCCACGGTAGATGCCAGTTTCCTTTGGAATGCTTACAATGTTGCTGCGAGATTGTTGTTACACGACCCTTTCCTCTTTAGGTCGTTGTGCTTAGGTTGAAGCCTTCTTTAGGGAGAACCCTTGATTCTTGTAAAGCTGTGAGCTTATTATGGACCTTTTTGATATCCTTACTTGCCTATAATCATCTGTAGTTGCTTACATCCATGCCCTTGTGCTTGTATGGTTGCTTCTGAACTTATATTTTGTCTGCCTTCCCAGTGGCACTTTCTTTTATCTCTGTAACACTCATACAGTACCTTTAACTACCCTGACACTTGTTTGAATATATTTCAAGTATTATAATGATATTCTTTGAGGCTGAATTCTCCATGTTGGTTTCTACTATATTTATCTTACATGATCTGATGACTCACCTATAACCTCCTGTTTAGCCATAACTGGGGTCTTCCTGACCAATTACTAACTACTCATTGGCACATTCTCATATCAATATTCCTTGTAATATTTCTTGGATATCCTTTTTCTTAACTTACGTCTCGTACTGGCTCCTTATTTATTAATAACAGCTCGGGGCAGGAACCTTTACCTCTTCTCCTTGATGTCGTGCTTGCATAATATTCTTGAATTGTAGCGTATCTATAAGATTTGGATAAGTTCCATCTCATTCCTCTTTCATTTACCATTCCATTGTCACTAGAACCACTTAATTCTGACTTAATGCCACATTGCTGCATATTCCCCCATTTAGGGGTGTACTAATTGCTGAAGCCACGAGGATCTACCTATAGATGTTTACCTCGTCATCTTTTGCATCGTTTCTCAACATTAATGATCCTTACTCGCCTTGCGGCAATCCTTTTGTACCATGGATGACAAATTTCCTTACTCTCGATGGCGACACTTATCACAACTAGCACATGCAGTCCCTTAAGATTAACTTTGCTTACATTGCTTGCTTTAGGGAAGCGTCTTCCTGAATGACCTTTGTTTGAATTTCTTATGAATCTTCTTCTATTGTCCATTCTATTATGGATGGAATGCAATCTAAAATTCTCATGATGCTGACTATTATCAAATCACTCAGTCCCTAACTCATATTTAGTTTATCTTATTCACCAGCCCATACTGATTTCTATTACTCTGATGTCTAACTTTTCCTCTTGGTAATCGCGCTAGAGTTGCGAACTTATTTCTCGAAATGAGGACATGACTGTATGGCCTATACTCTTTTGTTGTCCTAAGGCCTGTCACCCCTCGTCTCTTCCTTCCCTTGACTATAGATTTTATAATATTGTCATCTTTTGATCTACTGTTGTCATCCATATACCACATCTTACTCATAATGCTTCATTAACTCTTTTCTTATTTCCCGCTAACATTTATGCCTATCACTTTATTCCTAAAAATTCAAACAAGACATTTTTTTTTGCTTTTTGCTTCCGTTTGCTCCATCCAGTGGCTCTTCAAGTTGCTTAACGTTCTCGCTTTACTAGGGACGCGAGCCACACTAAGGTAATATGTATACCTTTAAGGCTTATTGTGCATGTCTTTGTACTACGCATGTCTGGCTGCACTATTTTAAAATGTACCATCTAGGTGTCTCACAAGGAGATCTATTAGCATATTTGCAATTTCCTTCGGAAATGTCAAATGGCAAAAACAATTCATCCATCATATCTTTTTATACAACTTCTATTAATCCCCATAGGTCATATTTGGAATGGGTGTGACCAATTGTATATACCTCTGTTACTATTGAATATAACTCAATAAGCTTATATTCCTCTACCTCAATTATAAACGTCGTTAGCTTTCATTAATTGGGTGCCTCGTACCCTACTTTATCTTGCTTCTTTTGCTTGCTGAAACCTGTTTTTATATTCTTAATCTCTCGTTATCTTTCACCATAAAGGTGGATAGGCATTCTTGCCTTAACATTTCTTATCAAGAGGCTTACATCTTTCAGTACGCACATGATCTGCTGAAGACCTCATATTTGCTTATCATAAGCATGATACAAAGTCGAGTTCCTCTATTTAACACTTCCACAGCTATATCTCTTATCGATCATCTTTCTGAACATAGGCATCGTCTTATTATGAATAAAAATAGACGTTCGGGACTTGAATTCTTATAAGTGAGAACTAACACATGATCTAGAGTAAGAAGAAAGAGTGACAGTCTTAAATTCCTTGTAGCCTACTGGTTATAAGTGTGGTGCACGACACACCCATAAACAAGACTCTACAAGACATGGCTTGTAGACTCCCTAAGACAGAACTGTTCTGATACCACTTTTAACACGACCCAAATTGATGGTCCGCGACGGGCACCCTGTACCTTACTCAACCGAGTACCAACGTAATGTATCTTGCTTATTACATCATCATATACACGTGACATACCAGCCTAATAGGCCAACATGATCTTTTATAAACACGAAACATAGGCCGACAAGGCCGCACAATCTTTCACGTCATGACATATGTCTACAAGCCTCTAAGAGTACATAAATATCATAAAGGTCGGGACAGAGTCCCGCCATACCAAACAATACACGTCTAAATCATACTAACTAAACTCGCAACTCCGAAACAAATGGAGTGCACCAACATCTTCCGCTGAGCTTATAGCCTACTTGGAGAGCTTTCGACCTGACCATTTGGACCTGCGGGCATGAAACGCAGCGTCCCCAGGCAAAAGGGATGTCAATACGAATAATGTACCGAGTATGTAAGGCACATAAATAAATACATAAAAGACATGGAAGAAATATAGAGTACATGACTCAACCTGTAAGTCTGAATAACTTTATAAATCATAAATTACTTTTAGCGTCACGCATATGCGTATGAATGTCATGTAGTGCATTGGTATATATTTCATAACATCATCAACCTTTGAGGGCATCCCATCATATCATATTGGCCAATGTAGGAAAAATCATCAACGTATACCAACTGATCAGGTGGTGGTGCGTATATAACGCCATAACCTTTCCCATATCTCATATACATATATATACATACATATATACGCGTATAAAATGGTGTTTGAATCATATTTCAGCCACTGTGGGCAATATCATCATCATATACCAGCTGATCAGGTGATGGTGCGTATATAACGCCGTAACCTTTTCCCATATCCCATATACATATATTTACATATATACGCGTAACGCCATCTGTCCATGGGTCAATGAACATGTATGAAATGCATACAAATATGTAATAATCTCTATATTCCATCCGGATAAAAAAAATTTCCAACTGCATATTATTTTGATACCCACGAGCAGAAGATAATAATATTTTTGTCACGACCCAATTCCCGAACCAGAGCGTGATGGCGCCTCTCGTGAAGACAAGGCTAGCCAAAACAAACGAAACACCTCTTTTAACAATTAATTAACATAAACAAGTCTAAAACATGATTAATATAGCCATAATTGAGGAAACAACGATAATAACAAATGGGAAACCATCCCGACACAGCCCAAACCGGGGTGTCACAAGTCATGAGCAACTAAGAAATCCGGATACCAGTCTATTGAACACTAATTCTGATACAATAGTTCTAAAAACATGAAAATGACAAGATAAGGGAGGCACGGGGTTGTGAACGCCAACAGCTACCTCGTAGTCTCCAAATCACTGCCTGAACTAGGAGAATCAGCACTCAGGAGCGGACTCTGCGATGCTTAAATCTGCACACATGGTGCAGGGAGTAATGTGAGTACTCCGACTCAGTGAGTAATAATTATAAATAATGACTGAAAGTATGAAAACATGTAAAGGCACAAAGCAATTCTATATCAAGCAGTAAAATCACTTAAAGTAGTAAATCAGTGAAGAAATCAAATTATATTCCTTTTTTAAAAACAAGTAAAACATGTAATTTAACAGGTAAATAACAATTAGAAATCCGCCACTCGGGTACATTATCAATCGCTCAAAACAGTATCAGCCACTCGGGCTCACTCTCAGTACAATATCAACCCCTCGGTCTCACTCTCAGATCATAATAGGTACCCGCGCTCACTGTGGGTGTGCAGACTCCGGAGGTGCCCCTTACGGCCCAACCGCTATATCAAGCCACCTCGTGGCATCATCACTCGGCACTCGGCCTCACATCACTCGACACTTGGCCTCACATTACTCAAGCCACCTCATGGCATATAAAGTATCTCAGGCCCTCGGCCTCATATCACTCAGCATATCCTCACATAAGGCCCTCGGCCTCACTAAGTCCAAAAAATCATCACAAGCCCCTTGGGCATTAGTAAAATAGTAGTTCTCAGCCCAAAACATGATGTAAAAATATCATTTAAGTTTCAAATCTGAGTAAAAGTGGCTGAGTTTGTAAAACAGTATATAACAACAGGACTGAGTTCAAATAATAAGTCAAGCAGCAAGGAAACAGTGATAAAAATCCATGAAGGATTCAAATTGTTAGCACGAAGCCCAAATATGGCAATTAGCCCAAATCATGATGATAACAAATGAATTTCAGTCAAATACGCGGTAAAATCATCAATCGGGATGGACCAAGTCACAATCCCCAGTAGTAAAAGACCCCACGCTCATTATCCAGCGCGTATCTTGCCTCAATATAGCACTACGATGTGCAAGACGGGGTTTCAAATCCTCAGGACATCATTTACAATCATTAATCACCTCCAGTCGGCTAAAACTCTAGCTCGCTATGCCATTGCCTCTCAAATCGGCCTCCTCGCGTGTCGAATCTGACCAAAACCACAACGAATATGTCACAATAGGCTAAGGGAACAATACCCAATCGAAAACAATCAAAAAATATCAAAAATCCCGAAATTGGCAAAACC
The DNA here is from genome assembly GCF_000393655.2 of Nicotiana sylvestris. Classification (NCBI taxonomy): domain Eukaryota; kingdom Viridiplantae; phylum Streptophyta; class Magnoliopsida; order Solanales; family Solanaceae; genus Nicotiana; species Nicotiana sylvestris. The sequence continues at coordinate 55,398,965 of NC_091064.1, forward strand.
CGAGGCCCAGGCCCACTTCTCGAAACTAATTTTTTTTACATAATTAGATTCCTTATCTCGCCACGAGTTCATACATATAAAAATCACAATAATCGGAGTTCAATTGACCCCTCAAATCCCTAATCTTAGATTTCTTAAGTTCAAGCCCTAACCTCCATTTTTAGTCCATGATATTCTTAAATTTCCAGTATTAATTCATGTAATAACACCATAGGATTGTGTTTTAGGTCCAAAAATCCTTACCTTATCGAAGCTCCTCGAAATCCCTCTTCAATATCGTCCAAAAATTCTCCAAGTCCGAAGTTAGAAATGAGAAACCCTTCCAAATTCGTGAAGAAGAACTTAAATACCTTTTGCCCAGCCATAACCACATCTGCGGTCAAATAGCCGCTTCTGCGGTTGAAACTCTGCATCTACGGAACCTCATTAAGTCCCGCCTGGCCGCATCTGCGGTCCAATAACCGCATCTGTGGTACCAGCCAATACTTGCCTTTTCCGCTTCTGCGACCCCTAACATGCATCTGCGACACCTCACCTACGGTCCCCAAACCGCAGGTGCGAAAATACCTGAAGCACCAGAAAATCTGCAACAACACAAGTCCAAACTCTTCCCGTTAGCCATCCGGAACCACCCCGAGGCCCCCGGGACCTCAACCAAATGCACCAACGCACTTTAAATCATCATTCAAACTTGTTCCAATCATCAAATCACCTCGAACAACATCAAAACCGTCAGTTCACATCGAATTCAAGCCTAAGTTCTTCTAAAACTTCCGAAACACGCATTCGATCAAAAACCCGACCAAATCACCTCCGAACGACCTGAAATTTTACGCACACATCCCAAATCACCTAACGAAGCTGTTGCATCTCTTTGAATTTCATTCCGACCCTCGAATCAAAATCTCACCTACCAACCAGAAATCGCCAAAATACTAACTTCACCAAAACAAGCTAATTTCTACACCGGACCTCCGAAACCACTTCCGATCACGCTCCTCACAAATCATCCCCCGAAGCTAACTGAATCACTAGAAATCACATCCGAGGCTAACTCATAAGTCAACATCCGGTTGACTTTTCCAAACTAAACCTTCCTTAAAGAGACTAAGTGTCTCATTTCCTACCAAAACCAATCCAAATCGACTCGATCACACCAATTACAGATAATGAAGCATAAAGAAGCTGAAAACAGGGAAAACGGAGCGGTAACTCATGAGACGATGGGTCGGGTCGTCACATCCTCCCCAACTTATACAAAGGCTCGTCCTCGAGCGAGTCAAGAAACATACCTAAAGCCTCAAACATGTGAGGATATCTGCTCCGCATCTCCTGCTCGGTCTCTCAGGTAGCGTCCTCCACGGGCCGACCTCTCCACTGTACCTTCACTGAAGCTATATCCTTTGATCTTAACTTCCGAACCTAACGACCCAAAATAGCTACTGGCTACACATCAAAGGTCAAATTATCATCCAACTGAACCGTGCTGAAGTCCAAAACATGAGACGGGTCCCCAACATACTTCCGGAGCATAGAAACATGAAATATCAGATGCACATTCGACAAGATGGGTGGCAAAGCAAGCATATAAGCCACCTCCCCAATCCTCCTAAGTACGTCAAAAGGCCCAATGAACTGCGGACTCAACTTCCCTTTCTTTCCAAATCTCATAACACCCTTCATGGGAGAAACCTTCAACAAGACCTTCTCGCCAACCATGTAAGATACATCTCGAACCTTTCGGTCTGCATAACTCTTCTGATGCGATTGTGTTGTACGAAGCCTCTCCTAAATCACCTTCACCTTCTCTAAGGCATCCTGAACCAAATCTGTCCCTAATAGCCTAGCCTCGCCGGGCTCGAACCAATCAACTAGAGATCTACACCGTCTCCCATACAAAGCCTCATACGGAGCCATCTGAATACTCGACTGGTAGATGTTGTTGTAGGCAAACTCTACAAGCGGTAGAAACTTATCCCATGAACCTCCGAAATCAATAACATAAGCATGCAACATGTCCTCCAATATCTAAATAGTACGCTCGGACTGTCCGTCCGTCTGAGGATGAAAAGTTGTGCTCAACTCCACCTAAGTACCTAACTCTCGCTGAACAGACTTCCAAAATTGGGAAGTAAACTGAGTACCCCTATCTGAGGTGATGGTAACTGGAACACCATGAAACCGAACAATCTCCTGAATATATATCTCTGCTAACTGATCTGAAGAATAAGTAGTACACACAGGAAGACCACTCACAAAATCCATAGTCCAAACTTCTTCAAAGTCCAAGGAAGACCACTCACAAAATCCATAGTGATTCTCTCCCGCTTCCACTCAGGAATAACCATCTGTTGAAGCAAGCCACCCGATCTCTGATGCTCATATTTTACCTGCTGACAGTTGAGACACCAAGCTACAAATCCCACAATATCTTTCTTCATTCTTCTCCACCAATAGTGCTGCCTCAAATCCTGGTACATCTTCGCGGCACCTGGATGGATAGAATACCGTGAGCTATGGGCCTCCTCCAGAATCAATTCTCTAAGCCTATCCACATTGGGCACTCAAATCCGGCCCTGCATCCGCAACACACCATCATCACCGATGCTCACATCTCTGACATCATCATGCTGAACTCTGTACTTAAGGACAAGCAAATGCGGATCATCATACTGGCGCTCTCTGATGTAATCATATAAGGAAGACCGAGAAACCACACATGCCAACACCCGTCTGGGCTCCGAAATATCCAATCTCATGAACCGATTGGCCAAGGACTGAAAATCAATTGCTAGGGGCCTCTCCCCAACTGGAATATATGCCAAACTCCCCATACTCACTGCCTTTCGGCTCAAAGCATCGGCCACTACATTGGCCTTTCCTGGATGATACAAAATAGTGATATCATAATCCTTAAACAATTCCAACCATCTCCGCTACCTCAAATTAAGATCCTTTTGCTTGAACAAATGCTGAAGACTGCGATGATCGCTGAATACCTCGCAAGATACACCATACAAATAATGCCTCCAAATCTTCAATGCATGAACTATGGCAGCCAACTCCAAATCATGAACAAAGTAGTTCTTCTCATGGGGCTTCAACTGACGAGAAGCATAAGAAATAACTCTACCCTCCTGCATCAATACACAACCAATCCAACTCTCGAAGCATCACAATACACGTTAGATGAACCTGAAGCTGATGGCAAAACCAACACTTGAGTTGTGGTCAAGGCTGTCTTGAGTTTCTGAAAGATCTCCTCACACGCGTCCGACCATACAAATGGAACACCCTTCTGAGTCAACTTGGTCAAGGGCAATGCGATAGATGAGAATCCTTGAACAAACCGGCGATAATAGTCTGCCAACCCAAGAAAGGTACGAATCTCTATGGCTGAGGACGGTCTGGGCCAACTCTGAACTGCCTCTATCTTCTTCGGATCAACCTGAATACCCTCGCTGGACACCCCGTGCCCCAAGAAAGCCACTGAACTGAGCCAAAACTCACACTTGGAGAATTTTGCATAAAGTTTCTCCTCCCTCAATCTCTGCAATACAACCCTCAAATGCTCTACGTGCTCCTCCTGACTATGCGAGTACACCAGAATATCATCAGTGAATACAATAACGAACAAATCCAGATAAGGTCAAAATACACTGTTCATCAAATGCAAGAACGATGTCGGGTCATAGGTCAGCCCGAAAGACATGACAAGAAACTCATAGTGACCATATATAGTCCTGAAAGCAGTCTTAAGAATATCTGACTCCCTGATCTTCAATTGGTGATAGCCCAAACGGAGATCAATCTTAGAGAACACCCTCGCTCCCTGAAGCTGATCAAATAAATCATCAATGTGAGGCAAAGGATACTTGTTCTTAATTGTTACTTTGTTCAATTGCCTATAATCAATGAACATTCTCATCGTGACATCCTTCTTCTTCACAATCAAAACTGGTGCACCCCAAGGTGACACACTAGGCCGAATGAACCCCTTATCTAGGAGTTCCTAAAGCTTTACTTTCAATTCCTTCAACTCTGCTGGTACCATACGATATGGCAAAATTGAAATGGGCTGAGTGCCCGGCACCAGGTCAATACCAAAATCAATATCCCTATCCGGTCGCATGCCCGGCAAGTCTGCAGGAAATACATCGGGAAACTCCCTCACAACTGGAACAAAATCAATTCTAGGAGTCTCAGCTCCAACATCCCTCACAAACGACAAATATTAAAGACAACCCTTCCCAACCATACGCTGAGCCTTAAAGAAATAAATCACTTTACTAGGAACGTAATCAGTCATACCACGCCACTCGATCCTCAGTACAACCGGCATAGCCAAAGTGACTGTCTTAGCATGACAGTCCAAAATAGCACCACACAGAGATAAGCAATCCATGCCCAAAATGACATCAAAATCCACCATGCTCAATAGCAATAGATTAACTCGGGTCTCCAGACCCCCAATTGTCACCACACATGAATGGTACACACGGTCTACAACAACAGTATCGCCTATCGGGGTAGATACATGAATAGGTAAGGCAAGAAACTCACGAGGCATACCCAAATAACGAGCAAAGTATGATGACACATAAGAAAATGTGGAATCAGGATCAAATAATACAGAGGCATCTCTGTGCCAGACTGAAACAATACTTGTAATGACAGCATTTGAAGTAATAGTATTCGGCCTGCTTGGGAGTGCATAGAAACGGGCCTGATCGCCCCCTAATCGACCTCCCCTCTAGGGAGACCCCTGGATGCCTGACCTCCACCCCTAGTTAGCTGGGCGGGTGGTGAGGTAACTGGAGCAGAAGTCGAGGGCTGACCCCTCTGCTGAGACGAACTAGCAGTACGATGAGGACACTACCTCCACACATGTCCAAACTCTCAACACTCAAAACAACTCCCAGGTGCTGGAGAATGGGACTGAAAGGAACCTCTCGCACCAGAGTGACTAGCTGATCCACTCGGCATGGAAGAACCCTGAACAGACTGGGCATGAGATGAACTCTGAGCTAGAAGGACGCTGAGTGAAGGTTGACCCTACTGAGAACCATGATAACCACGGCTTGAAGATGCCCCACAATACTCAGGACGGGCCGACTGAGGGGGCCTGAAAGAACAGCCTCTACCATACTGGAACTAGCCCCTACACGGAGCACCACTGAAACTGCCAGAACCTCGACGCCTCTTGGCCTTCCTCTCCTCTCTATCCTGCTGACGAGCCGTCTCAATCTCACGAGTGATATCAACCACCTCCTCAAATGAAATACCCAAGACACTCTCTCTAGTCATCAGAATACGGAGATAATAGTTAAGGCCATCCACAAACCTCTTGATCCTCTCACGATCTGTCGGGACCATCAAGGCAGTATGACAAGCCAACTCATAAAACCTCGCCTCATACTGAGACACAATCATATCACCATGCCGAAGCCACTCAAACTGCCTACGAAGCTCCTACCTACGGGACTGCGGTACATACTTCTCCAAGAAGAGAGTGGAGAACTCCTGCAAAGTCAAAGGCACTGCACCTACTGGCCTATGCCTCTCATACGCCTCCCACCAAGTGAAGGCAGCCCCACTGAACTGAAAAGTGGTAAATGTAAGCACGTGATTTTTGCTTCACGGACAGTCACTCCAAAAGAAATAGTAACAAAGGACCTCGCTGTACAATTTTCAATTTTCCGTAACTTGTGCTGCTAGTCATGTGTGGGTCTGTCCATTTTGTCCATTTTTTTTTATATTATTAAACAAAGTACAAAATGTGTATGATCTGGTAATTAGACCATAATTCATTCAGTAAAAGAAAAATTCACAAAAATATTCTAGGGTGCGATTTAACCTATTTAAATATTTTGATAATTATGTTTGTTTGAATTTCATTTTTATTTTTAGTTTTAAGATTAGAAAAAAAAAAAAAGAAAGGGAGAAAAGAATGAAGAAAACGGTTTGGGCCAATGAAATAAACCAAAAAATAGGCCCAAACCAATTCGATCAGGTCCAGTCCAAAACCGGCTACCCAGGCATCTCCTGAAACGACGTCGTTTCAGGCAAATTAATCTGGGCCGTTCATTTCCATTGATCCGATGGCCCTTATTAGCCCTCATGACCTGACCCATTCCCGTTTTTGACCGACCCCTTGATTAACCAAACGGCACCGTATGGTCTAGCCTCCCCAATCCTGGCCATCAATTTTAATCGATCCAACGGCCAGGATTGAATCAGCCTCCCCGTATATAAGCCTCCTATCACACCCCACGCCCCTATTCTAACCCCCCACTCATCGTCTTCATCCAAACACTGAAGCCCCCCCAAACCCTAGCAGCCGCCCTAGCTTCCCTTTCACCAGAACCCGGCGGCATGGACGCCGGTGGCCACCTCCTGAACACCCTAGGACCACCTCACTGTCCTGAACACAAATCCACTAACCACGAGCCTCGAATCACTTCCGTTCGTCTCGAATCTTCATTTGAAGATTTGAGTCGAACCCGGATCTATGCCAAACCATCCCATCTTCATACCAGACACTCCCCTGACCTTCCTCGTGACCAAACCAAGCTTGGTTTGGTCCGAATCTACCCACAACTCCTAAAAATCCAGATCTGGAAATCCAGAACTTGAAACACATGCACCTGGGGAACCCGGCCGGTTTTTGACATGGGTTTGAGGTCTAATAGACCTTAATCAAGGTGTTCTCATGTGAGAACACCCTGATTAAAGTTTGTTCGGCCTCAAAAGTTCGAAGTTGAATCAGATTTGGGTCTGTTTGATTTAAGCATTTTCGGTAAGTTTTCCTTTCTTTTGTGTTAGTTTTGATTAAGTGGTCAGCATGTTTCGTTGTGTTTGTTTGTTATTTTTTGTTATTTTTTTATTCGGATTTCTTCATCTCTGTAAAGACCTTTTATTTGGTCGATTGGTTTCTGTGTATGATTTAAATGTATCCTATGATAAGCATGTCCGATTAGTATAGTCGTCGCATGAATAAACTTATATAGGTTCCTAGTGACTGACCAAGTTGTCCGAAGCCCTTTAGGTCCCTGAACATATTGTTTGTGTGAGCGACTGATTATTACCTGCTATAATTAGTATAGTCGACTCGATAAATGTCGTTGATTAGTTTCTATAACTAATGAATCAAACGAGCTAATAATGTCGCATGACTAATTGATACTTTGCCACTGATTGAAGGCCCCAACATTGTTTGAAATAGTTTGTTTGCATTGAAAAATGATTGAAAGGTTCAGTCTAGGCAGTCCTGAATTTGAAACTTTCATCAGTTCAAAAATGCCCTGATGCGGCAAAGGGTCAAGACAGTGGTAACCAGGGTTTAACAGGGGTAGTCTGGGGTTTGCAAAGAACAAAAATGATTAGTTTAAATGAGCTGACAAGTAGGGTACTAATTTGGGATTAAATTAATGCCAATGGGGAACAAGACATAAGAGTATGGGACTTAAATTGAATAAAAAATGAGGCCCATAACTCCTGATTAAACAAAACCAGGCGTGGGAATAAAGGGGGGCTGACACCAAAAGATGCTTAGGCATGGGCTTTAAAAAGTATGGGCAGGCTGCAAGTTGCAGCAAAAAAGGCAGCTTAACTGCACTGGTTTTTGGCTTATAAATAAGCCATTTGAGAACTTAAACGGGGCTGGAGTTTTGAGTCTTAGGCTGGACTTTTAGTCTTCAGAAAAAAAAAAGAGAAAAGGCTGGAATTTTTAGTTTTAAAGCTGAAACTTTTAGTCTAAAGAAAGTTTTACTGAGTTTAAAGAAAGCTGAATAACATAAGTTAGTTTCCAAATAGATTGTAACCAAACACTGCCTGAAAGTTGTATAAGAGTGCATATTGGTCAAGCTGTCTTGGCCAAGTTCTGTTGCTTGCATTGACTGAGTTGTTTGTGGTTGTTGAACTGGTGGTTTTACTGCATCTGAACCCTCAGTTACTGCTGCTATTTCTTTACTTTTTCCTGGGACTACTGGCTTGGCACTCGACTATTTGCTAGTCCTTGTATTCTGGGAGATCACTGTTGGTTGTCTGTGGCTGTGGAAGACACTTGGTTCAGTTGGTTGTTGCTGTGTTTGTTGTGTATCTGTTGTTGCTGTGTTTACTGCATACTGCCTAGCTGACCATTCCTTCCTTCTTTGTCCTCCATACCAGGTACACAATTAATACCACAAATGTAACTGAAAGTTTGAGCATGAATGCAAAAGAGAGGACCTGCAGATTGTTTTTTTATATATGTACATGAACTGTTACTCTAAATGTCATGAAATAGTTACATTTTTGTTTGGACAATAGAAGCAGCCTACATACTAAGTATATCAATGTAGGTTAACGAATGCTAGCCTTGTATGTATACTGCTAGGTGAAAATATGCCCAGTGTAATAAGTCGTATTTCAGACTTAGTCTGATGGTATAGTATATTCTCTAATGTAGGCCAAATAGGAAAGCTATCCGTTTTAGTTAAAGTTCTTTCTCCTTTTGCCATATTGTCCCATAAATTGATAAACTCATTTCACAAAACAAAGAATCAGTTCAGGGCCTCAACCTCATGAAGGTCGAGCCCAAATCGAAGCAAACCAAGTAGGCTCGCGTAGAACAGGCAGAGGCCCAGGTCTGGCCTATCACGCATGGGCTGGATTTGGGCCTATAATTGTTTGTTCGGCTGACTGTACATACAGCCTCCATTTCTGAATTTTTTTTTAGCTTTTCTGAATGTCATTACAAATAACTTGCAAGCATTTAATTAATTAGGACTATCTACCGTTTTCAATTGATAAGGACAAACGCGATAAGAAACGTAGTTGCTATAGGATATCCTTTTAAAATAAGAACGAGATGAGCCTCGATGAAAATAAACAAAACGTGCAAATGCGGGGCCCTTGTTAAATGTATATTATTGAAGCATTTAGTTTCCAGGACGGGTTGCTTAGCAAATCTCACAACCCTCCTAAAATAACAACACGTTAGTCTCTTTAGGATACGCTTTAATAAACCTTACCTTCTTAAACTCGGGTGCACATTTATGTGACCCAAATCCAAATCTCGACGGATTCGAAATGTATTTCTAATCACGGGTACATTGATTGTGACGTGGTTCGAGATGCGTGTCCATGACGTTGCAAATTCATTTTTAAAAAATAAGAATGAGATGAGCCTCGCCAAATAAAATACAAATTGCGGGGCCCTCAGTAAATATTTGCTTTAAAAATTATTTGGACTTCGGGATGGACCGTTTAGTAAAATTCCACGGTCTTACCCAAAATAAATACGCTAGTCGCTTTAGGCGCGCCTTTAATAATTTAATTTCCTTAAACTCGGGTGCACATTGATGTGACCCAAATCCAAATCTCAACGGAGTCAAAGTGTGTCGACGACCACGGGTACATTGATTGTAACGTGGTTCGAGATATATTTTTATAACGTTGCAATTCTTGATAAAAATAACAGTAAATGATAAAAGCGGTTGAAAGATAAAATTTGCACATAAGTTCATATTGTATTTAAAATCAGATAAATAAGCCAAATATAACAGTTGAGCGACCGTGCTAGAACCACGGAACTCGGGAATGCCTAACACCTTCTCCCGGGTTAACAGAATTCCTTATCCGGATTTCTGGTACGCAGACTGTAATATAGAGTCATTCTTTTCCTCGATTCGGGATTAAAATTGGTGACTTGGGACACCCTAAATCTTCCAAGTGGCGACTCTGAAATAAATAAACCAATCCCGTTTCGATTGTCCTTTAATTGGAAAAACTCCCTGCGCCCCCGCGGGCGCGGAAAAAGGAGGTGTGACAGCTCTGGCGACTCTGCTGGGGATTATAAACCCAGAACCACTGATTCAGGGTTAAGAATTCGAGCTTAGAATAATTGTTATTATTTGGCTTTATTTATTATCTGATTATTACATGTTCTGAGCCTAATGTGCTAAATGCTGCTTTTACCGCTTTGATATTATTTGAACTGTATATAAACTGTGCCGAAACCTTTCTCTTCTTACCTCCGGGGATGTGCTCACTGGTTGAGACTCCCTATTCTGTTAGTGTCATACCCTAAATAAAAAGAGGCTCGGAAAGTTTCTAAGCCGGCTGGCCTTTTGGTTCCCGGAAAGGAGCTCCTTCCTCAGCTCGAGTTGTCCGCTCGGGTACACTGTCTAGAACACCGACCCAGGTTTTGAACATAGAATAACGTGACTTCATGCCGGATCCCTAGTAGGAACGCTTATTTGCATCATGTTGCATATGACTTAGGGGACTCAACACAGGGGTTGGGTCCGTCTAGGACTAGCAACCTGATATGAAAAGACCATTCTGATGCATCCTATTATTTTCCGTACATTTATTTGTCTCATGCCCGCATGCTGACCGGTGTTTGGAATGTTGTGAAAAAAAAGAAGAGGAAATAACGGTTAGGAATTGATTGTTTATTGTTGAAAAAAAAGAAAATACAAATACTGTCAAAACTCTGCCAAAATTTTGAAAAAAAGTCGTGGTTCTGTTTTTCAAAAAATAAAATATCAATAGAAATATAGAATTTGTATTGTCATAAAAATTAAAAAAAAAAGAGATCTTATTTTTAAAATGGTTATTTTATGAAAAAAATAATAAAAAGAGTCTTGTGTTGTCTTTACTTTTATTATTTGTTGCAAATATATGTATATATATATATATATATATATGAAAAGTTCAAAAGTTTTGCTTTACTTCAAAATGTATATATATCTTTATTTGTGGCAAAAGTATTTGTCTTGCTAAAGGTCTAGAAAAGTCCTTTCAGGCTCCCAGTGTTCGAAACAAAAATCTAAAATATTTTCCGTTATTGACTTCTTTAGAAAGTTTTTATATATATATACGAAAATTCACAAAAAATCGCATATATTTTTTGTTTTATCAGGATAAGTGTCGTTGTTAAAATCTTATTAATAAATGTGCAGAATGAGCACGATTCCGAATGAACCCTTTTCAATCATGAATAAAATTCCCCTCCAATTGCGGCTCTGGTGGAATGATTTGGGCAAAGAAGGGCATGACGAAATCAAGAAGTATCTGAAAGGCCTCACGAGTTTGTTGGATATCAGGCCACGAGGAGATATCATAAGGGCACTAGTCCCCCACTGGGATCCTGCGCACAATGTCTTCCGTTTCTCAGATTTTGAACTTACCCCAACTTTAGAAGAAATAGCAGGGTATATCGGCAGCGCTGAGACTCCTTTGAGGCACAAATATCTGATTGCTCCAAGAGCTGTAGCAATACACCGGTTCCTTGACTCCTTAAAGATAGTCAGAACAATTCATAACCCTGACTTGGCAAAAGGTTTTTGCAGCATGAGTTTCATATATCAAAGATATGGTCACATAGGAGGATTCGACAAGCCAGAAAACCAGTTGTGCAGCAAAGGTAATCGCCAAAAGTGGGAAGAACATAGACGAATTGCTTTCATGATAACTTTCTTAGGACTACTAGTATTCCCAAGAAAAGATGGGAATATTGACATAAAGATAGCAGGGGTCGTCAGTACGTTGCTCACACAGAGTGATAGTACGTTGGCGCCCATGATAGTATCTGATATATTCCGGGCACTCACTTCTTGCAAAGCCGGAGGAAGCTTTTTCGAGGGTTGCAATTTGTTGTTGCAAATGTGGATGATCGAACACCTATGTCACCGAGCCCAGTTTCTGAGCCATGGATCCGCTGGAAAGACCTGCATAGAGGAGTTCTATACCAGAGTTGATGAAACCTACCTACCAGAAGGAGTTATAGCATGGACCTCATATTTCCATACCCTCAACGCCAGTCAAGTACAGTGGGCGCTAGGGTGGCTACCGATCGACGAAGTCATATACATGCCAGCAGCCAGGCCCCATTTTCTCTTAATGGGACTTAAAAGTATTCAACCATACGCGCCGCATCGGGTTTTAAGGCAACTTGGGAGGTATCAGATAGTGCCGAAAGACGAGGATCTGAGCATCCAGGTAATCGAGATCAGTCCCGACGGCCAGTTTCCTGAAGCAAGGGTTCGTCAAATTTGGAGCCAATGTCAATACTTAGAAGCAAATACTTGTGTAATGAATCGGGCAAAAGGGGAAGTTTCGCCCGGGTATCAGGCCTGGTACAAAGGGGAGACATCATCTGGAAGACCGACCAAAAGACCTCACCTGCAAGAATTTGCCAAATCTTCACAAGAACAGTGGGGCTGGTTGGCCAAAGAGCAGGAATATCTTGTCAAAGCAGGCAAACTGAAGCAACAAGTTCAGGATATGAAGTTTGAGTGCCAATTACAGTCTGCTGCCCACAAGGGAGAAAAGAACAAGTTAATCAGAGAAGGCGAGATCCTCAAAGCTCAGATCCGGAGAATGAAAAAAGAGGCTAATAGCCAGCTAGGAAGCCGGGCAGATAAAAGATTGATAGCAGGGTTAAAAGATCAGGTTGCGGAATGCCAGGAAGATTTGGAAAAAGCCAGGGCCAGCACAGCAAAATTGCGAACCAAGTGGGCAAAGGGTGCGATGGCTCGGAGGCAGCGCCTGCAACAAGTCATAAGGGAGTATGAACTGAGCATCGGGACATTAAGGGAAACGAATGCCTCTCTTCGAGAAAGGATCCTCAAGCAAACACGAAATGCCCAAGCCGACAGAAGGCAATATTACGATGCAATGACCAGAATGGAAAGGCAAATGGAGATGTTCCAGGATCAGCTTGCCAACAATGCGCAAACACTGGGATTGAAGAACCAACAGATAAGGCATTTGTTCACAGAAAGGGACAACATCCGGGGAAGGATTGATGAAATAGGGCATTACATCTATACGAAATGCTTGGCATATGAGCGAACACCTCGGAAGACCCTCCTTGTTTCCATCATGGGCTGCGTCCGCCGGATTATGAACGAGTTGAAGAGCTTGCAAAGAGACCTTACACCTAGAGCCGCGAAAAGGCCGGATGATGCCTCGCGGCCCCTTAAATTGGAGAATTAGTTTTGGTCAAGTCCTGTTTATTTGGCTTTGTCGCTTTTCCATATGTTGTTTTCCTTTCTTCAAAACGGGTTAAGAACTGTGGAGTCTGTACTATTGCTATTCCTTGCTTGAAGTAATTTGTAATAGCAAAATTTTGAGAATGAATTTAATGATTTCACAAGAATTGTGTGTTTCTTTACTTTAAGGCAGAACTACGCCTGGTCTGATTCACGCGGGGACGTGATACGTAGGCAATCCCCATAAGATTCGACCGCTTTTAATAAATAAAAATAAAAATACAAAATAAAACACAGGGTTTCCCAAAGTACTTTAAAAATGGATGAATGAGCAAACCGGGATGACGTATGTTGTTTGAGGCAAAGCATGTAGAAACGATTAACTGCCTAGGTGCATTGCATCCTCTATGTGTTATGATCAAATCTGTTAAGCTCTAACACTAACAAAGTTTGTTGTTGTCTGATACAAGACAGTTAGTTGTTAAAGAATTCTGGCAACACATTCATACCAAACCAGATCCAAAGGACCGGTAGCAACAAGCATGACCACTTCTGAGAATAGTAATGAGGAAGAAAGGCCGATGAGCCAGTTGCTAAAAGAGGCAATGGAAAAGATTGAAAGGATGGGACTAGAGATGCATGCAATGCAGCTAGCCCTGGCCAAAACGCAAAAGAGCCCTGAGACACTGGGACACGTGCCGGAGTACCCTCACTCTGGCCCTTCCACAAGCCGCCCAAATCCCCTCTATCATCAAGAAAGAAGCCCTCATGATTCCCAAGCTCCACCACCCCATCAACCTCTCCCAACACCCAATATTCCCATTTTTGTGGGACCTGCATCAGCCCCTTTGCAGCGAACGACCAGTGAGCCATTGTTTCAGGCTCATGATACACAATACTATCCCCCTGAGCCTACATTCCATGCACCCGAACCACAGGCTTACAATCCCCATTTGGAAGTACCGGCAGAGGTTGAGAAGCCGGTTAAGGCCCCTGAACAGGATGAAGTGTTGAGAAAGTTCAAAAGCCTGGAGCAATCCTTCAGGAACTTACACGGGCTGGGCAACCAAGTCAGCGTGGCATACAAAGATCTGTGCCCTTTCCCAGATGTCCAACTCCCGGCAGGGTTCAAGATGCCCAAGTTTGATTTATATGAAGGGCACGGTGATCCCATGGCACATTTGCGGGGATTCTGTAGCAAAATGAGAGGGGCAGGAGGCAAGGATGAGCTTTTGATAGCTTATTTCGGCCAAAGTCTGAGCGGATCTGCACTGGAATGGTATACCAGGCAGGATTTCAGCAGGTGGTACACGTGGGATGATCTGGCACAGGCTTTTGCAGGTCATTTCCAGTACAATCTAGAGATAGTCCCTGACCGTCTCACGTTATTGAGAACTGGGAAGAAACCCGGGGAAAGTTTTCGCGAGTTCGGATTCCGCTGGAGAGAACAAGCAGCTAGAGTCGATCCTCCCATGAGAGAGGGAGAAATGGTAGACTACTTTTTGCAGACATTGGATCCAACCTACTTTGGTCACTTGGTGACAACGGTTGGAAAATCTTTCAACGAGGTGGTCAAAATAGGGGTCATGATAGAAGAAGGTTTGAGGTCGGACAAGATCTTAAACTATTCGGCACTTAAGGCCACAACCCAGGCTATTCAAAGCGGCACGGGAGGTGCGCTAAGAAGAAAGAAAGAAGAGGTTGCCACGATCGAGGCAGGCAGTTGGTCCAGGGCTGGCAGGCCGCACTACAACCAACCCAGGCCTCACAGGTCAAACTACCCATACAACCCACCACAAAATTTCTATCCACCTCGAGAACCACATTGTTCCGTACACCAAGCCCAGGTATACACTCAGCCTCCGGTTCGCCCACAATGGCGCGCACCGGCTCCCCAGAACATATATGCACCACCACAAAACACTTACCCTCCACCAAGGGCATATAGAAATCCTTCAGGGGCAGGTTTCCGGGGAAATCCAGATGCTAGGAATGACAGGTTGCGGAAGCAAAGAACCTTCACCGAATTGGGAGAAACCTACACCGCTGTGTTCCACAAGCTGCGGCAATTGGGTTTGGTTAGTCCTGTCCATACTCGGGAACCAAATCCCCCGCCTCAGAATTTGGATCGTTCAATCAGTTGTGAATACTGTTCAGGGATGCTCGGGCACGATACCGAGAAGTGCTGGAAGTTAAGGCATGCCATACAGGATCTTATTGACACCAATAAGATCGAGGTCCAGACACCAGAGGCTCCTAACATCAACCAAAACCCACTGCCAGCGCACCACGAAACTCACATGATTGAGTTGGTGTGTGAGGGAGGAGAATTAAGAAAACCCTCACAAACAGTGATGATGATCCAAGCTGCCCCAAAAGAAGTCTTAACCAGTGGAGGAACAAATGTACAGTCGCAGGGAGAAGGCGTCAAGCCGGTAGTAATATGGGGGAAGAACCCGTCCGTCATAACAAGCAAACCCGAGCCAAGCAAATTGGTAATACCAGGGATCCTGCCCACACCGGCAGTCATGTTGAAAGGGGTATGTAGAGAACGGGTGACCATAAAGCCGGTGGTCCAACTGCCTATGCTTGACAGCAGGGCTGTGCCCTGGAAATATGAAAAAGCAGTGGTGACGTACCAAGGAAAACAGGTGGAAGAAGTCAGTTGTGAAGCGCAAGGGCTGACTCGATCAGGTCGATGTTTTGCTCCGGTGGAGTTAAGAAAAACCAACCCAGTGGCAACCAAGAAGCCAGTGTCAGAAGAAGAGGCTGAAGACTTCCTGAGGAAGATGAAAGTGCAAGACTATTCTGTGGTTGAGCAGCTGAGAAAAACACCTGCCCAGATCTCACTATTGTCCTTACTCCTCCATTCCGAGGAACATCGCCGGGCCCTGTTAAAGATATTGAACGAGGCCCATGTACCCAGTGAGATTTCTGTAAACCACCTGGAAACCATTGCTAGCAAGATTTTCGAGGTGAACAGAGTGACATTCTCAGATGATGACCTGCCGGTGGAAGGTACGGAGCATAACAAAGCTCTATACCTAGCTGTCAAATGTGAAGACTCGGTGGTAACCCGAGTATTGGTGGATAACGGCTCAAGCGCCAATATTTGTCCATTATCCACCCTGGACCAGTTAAAGATTGACCGTGGAAGAATCCGGGAGAATAGCATCTGTGTCCGAGGGTTTGACGGAAACGGAACAGCCACTGTGGGGGATGTTGTACTTGAACTAACCATTGGCCCGGTCCTGTTTACCATGGAATTCCAGGTGTTGGACGCCACGGTATCTTACAACTTGCTGTTAGGACGACCTTGGATTCATGCAGCTAAAGCGGTGCCTTCCACCCTACATCAGACAGTGAAGTTCGAGTGGGAAAGACAAGAGGTCGTGTTGCACGGCGAGGATACAACATGCACCATGGGCGGAACCATTGTGCCTTTCATAGAGACCACTGATGACAAGGGTCCCTGGGTCTACCAGATTCTCGATACAGGGTCGGCCAACAAAATTTCTGAAGGAGAAATCATCCCGCACCCTAGGGTGGCTGCCGCAACAGTCATGATGGTATCAGAAATGCTGGGTAATGGGTTTGTGCCGGGAAAAGGCCTGGGAGTTGAACTTCAAGGGATAGTCCAACCTGTCTCCCTTCCTAAGAATCTGGAAACTTTCGGGTTGGGGTTCAAACCAACCACAGCAGACAGGAAGCAAGCGCGAAAAATGAAGAAGAGGGTCTGGTTTCTGCCTAAACCAGTGCCACGCCTCTCAAGGTCTTTTGTTAAAGCTAGTGCCAAGGGGTCAGCGATCCCAAAGATTCGAGGACCTTTGATCGGCATAAGTGAAGACCTGAATCAGAGTTTTGAGAGACTATTCGCGGATGTCAGTATGGTGGAAGCTGGAGAGGGTTCCAGCAGAGCAGAGATACAATTTGTGGGGCCTGAGGCCAAGACCAACAATTGGACGGTTACTCCTCTTCCTGTCCGAGGGGAGTCTTGGTAGTAGGCTTTGATTAATGTTTTGTTTGTTTGTTTGTTTGATCGGATTATTCAAGGGTGTAATCCCAATTTTACTTTCGTTTTGTAAAAGTGTGAACCCTTTTTATCCTGCAAATTTAATAAAGTTCTTTTCTTTTGTCCCGTTTTAATTTCTTGTTTTGTTCTTTTTCTTTCTGAACAGTTCTCTTTTTACTGGTCCTAATGACATGGCATGCACAGCGGATCTTCGACCTAGTCTAATAAATCAATCTGAATCTGACTCAATGATGCAAGAGGTCGTTTGTGATAATGAATCCGAATGTGACGAAGGGGAAGCCTTCGAAGAAATAAATCGAGAACTGTGCCAATTTGAAGAGAAACCCAAGCCTAACCTAAATGACACTGAGGCTGTAAACCTAGGAGACGCTGATAACATCCAAGAGACCAAAATTAGCATCCACATTGAGCCGAATGTCAAAGCAGAATTGATCGAAACTCTCAGGGAATTCAAAGATGTTTTTGCATGGTCATATGATGACATGCCTGGATTGAGCACCAATTTAGTGGTTCACAAACTACCCACTGACCCGGCATACCCTCCGGTCAAGCAAAAACTAAGGAAATTTAAAACAGAAATGAGTGTAAAAATCAAAGAAGAAGTGATCAAGCAGTTGCAATCGAAGGTCATTCGGGTCACTCGATATCCCGAGTGGTTGGCCAATGTGGTACCAGTCCCAAAGAAGGATGGAAAAATCAGGGTGTGCGTCGACTACCGCAACCTCAACAAAGCAAGTCCCAAGGACAATTTCCCGTTACCCAACATTCATATCCTGATCGATAATTGCGCTTGGGCGCGAGATCGGATCCTTTGTGGATTGCTATGCGGGATATCATCAGATCCTAATGGACGAAGAGGATGCTGAGAAGACAGCGTTTATTACGCCATGGGGAACCTACTGCTATCGGGTAATGCCGTTCGGTTTAAAGAACGCTGGGGCAACGTACATGCGAGCAATGACTGCTGTGTTTCATGACATGATACACAAAGAAATAGAGGTGTACGTCGATGATGTGATCATCAAATCTTGGCGTCAGGAGGACCATGTGGCAGACCTAAGGAGATTTTTCCAAAGACTCCGGAGGTATGATATCAAGCTTAACCCGGCCAAATGCGCATTCGGGGTTCCATCAGGAAAGTTGCTAGGATTCATCGTCAGTCGACGGGGGATTGAGTTAGACCCATCCAAAATTGAATCCATCCGAGACTTGCCACCGCCAAGGAACAAAACAGAGGTAATGAGTTTGCTGGGTAGACTCAATTACATCAGCAGGTTCATCGCTCAACTCACAGCAACTTGTGAGCCCATATTTCGGCTACTGAGAAAGGATGCTGCAGTAGGTTGGACGGCAGAGTGTCAGGAGGCTTTCGACCAAATCAAAGGGTATCTGTCTAATCCACCCGTATTGGTCCCGCCTAAGCCCGGGAAACCCCTAATCCTTTACCTGACGGTCTTGGAAAATTCATTTGGTTGTGTACTGGGGCAACATGATGACACAGGGAGGAAGGAGCAGGCCATCTACTATCTTAGCAAGAAATTCACAGTGCATGAGGTCAAGTACACTCAACTCGAGAAAACATGCTGCGCCCTAACTTGGGTAGCTCAGAAGTTGAAGCACTACCTGTCTTCGTATACTACTTATCTCATATCCCGTTTGGACCCGTTGAAGTATATCTTTCAGAAACCTATGCCCACGGGAAGGTTGGCAAAATGGCAAATTCTGCTCACAGAATTTGATATCATCTACGTAACGAGGACGGCCATGAAAGCCCAGGCACTGGCAGACCATTTGGCAGAGAATCCCGTTGATGAAAAATACGAGCCCTTAAGAACGTATTTTCCTGACGAAGAGGTGATGCATACGAATGAGTTGGAATTACCTGAGGAACCGGGTTGGAAGCTTTTCTTCGATGGAGCTGCGAACGCAAAAGGGGTTGGGAATAGGAGCAGTACTCATTTCTGAAACAGGACGGCATTATCCTGTTACGGCTCAACTGCGCTTCTATTGCACCAACAATATGGCCGAATATGAGGCTTGCATTCTGGGTCTGCGCCTGGCTGCCGACATGGATGTCCAAGACGTCTTGGTCTTGGGAGACTCGGACCTCTTGGTACATCAAATTCAGGGTGAATGGGAAACACGAGATCTAAAGCTCATACCATACCGACAATGCTTGCATGATCTGAGCAAGCAATTTCGATCGGTGAAGTTCAAACACATCCCGAGAGTTCACAATGAGGTTGCGGATGCCTTGGCCACCTTGGCATCAATGCTGCACCACCCTGACAAAATGTATGTTGATCCTCTACACATCCAGGTCCGTGATCAGCACGCCTACTGCAACGCCATAGAAGAAGAAGCAGATGGCGAACCCTGGTTTTATGATATCAAGGAATACCTCAGGATGGGGATATATCCAGAACATACCTCTGGAGACCAAAAAAGAGCCCTCCGGCGTTTGTCGAATGGTTTCTTCCTCAGTGGGGGAATATTGTACAAAAGAACCCCGGATCTGGGATTGTTGAGATGCATAGACGCCAGGCAGGCAACAACGGTTATGGCAGAAGTACATGCTGGAGTTTGTGGGCCACACATGAGTGGATATGTATTGGCAAGAAAAATCCTTCGAACAGGGTGTTATTGGCTCACCATGGAACACGACTGTATCACTTTCGTGAGGAAATGCCATCAGTGCCAGATACATGGAGATTTGATTCATTCTCCGCCAACAGAGTTACATACGATGTCAGCACCTTGGCCGTTTGTGGCCTGGGGCATGGATGTCATTGGGCCCATCGAGCCAGCAGCGTCCAACGGTCACAGGTTCATTCTAGTGACCATTGATTACTTCACCAAATGGGTTGAGGCTAAAACCTTCAAGTCGGTAACCAAGAAGGCAGTGGTGGACTTTGTTCACTCCCATATCATCTGCAGATTTGGGATCCCAAAAGTGATCATCACGGATAACGGTGCGAATCTCAATAGCAGCCTGATGAAAGAGGTATGCCAACAATTCAAGATTACACACCGCAATTCCACCCCATATCGTCCTAAGGCAAATGGAGCAGTCGAAGCAGCCAATAAGAATATCAAGAAGATACTGCGAAAAATGGTGGAAGGGTCCAGACAGTGGCACGAGAAATTGCCCTTTGCTTTGTTGGGTTACCGCACTACCGTCCGGACTTCCATAGGCACAACTCCTTATTTGTTGGTGTATGGAACTGAGGCCGTGATACCAGCGGAGGTCGAAATTCCGTCCCTCCGAATTGTCGCTGAAGCCGGGATTGATGATGATGAATGGATCAAAGCTCGCTTGGAACAGTTGAGCCTGATAGATGAGAAAAGATTGGCAGCAGTGTGCCATGGTCAGCTGTACCAGAAGAGAATGGCAAGAGCGTATAATAAAAAGGTGCGCCCCAGGAAGTTTGAAGTAGGGCAGCAGGTATTGAAGAAGATCCTCCCACATCAGGTCGAGGCGAAAGGCAAATTCGCCCCAAATTGGCAAGGGCCTTATATCGTGACCAGAGTCTTGGCCAATGGTGCTTTGTGTTTGACAGATGTCGAAGGTAGATGTGTCGACATGGCTATCAATTCAGATGCAGTCAAGAGATATTATGCGTAATTTCTTTAAATTATGGCAATTTTGGTTTATTTGTTTGTATTTGGCATTTGTTGAATAATGAGATGACGGAGGCAATTCTTTCTTCTATCCAAACACTTTTAACCCTCGCTTCCCCCTTTGAGCCTTGAGCAAATTCTTTCAATACCCCTCTTTTGGAAAAAGAAAGGAAAAGAAAAGAAAAAGAAAAAGAAAAGGAAAAGAAAATGAAAAGAAAGAAAAGAAAAATCAAGGAATATAAAACCGTGGGAACTACGTTTGACCTGATTCCTCAAAGAGGATACGTAGGCGCCTCACGGCTCGGTCATAGTATGCATCATAGTGAATATAGGATGCATAATGTACATAGTGTGCGTAAAGCGTGCGTAACGCACATAGCGCAACATAAGTATAAAAAATAAATTCCCCAAGCAAGATACCTGGGGCAGAAATTATGTTTTAAAATTCCAACAAAGGTTTGATTCCAAAAGTTGTAGCACATCACCCATCAAATTATTTTCATTTTTTCATATCCTTTCTTTAACTCCACACCAGAACCAACATTCAACGTCCAAAAGACCTCCCGATCAATGTTCAAAATATGTCGAGTCAGGCAAATAAGACCGAGAATAATACACCAATCCCCAGCAAAGAAGAGGATCGTAAGACTGGGAATGAATTGATAGCCAAAGGAGTCTCCAGAAGAGAGGGTCGTATCTACAACGCCCCGATTCCTCGAAAGAAATAAAATGAGAGAGCCTTATCGGTGAAAACCTTCACAGGCACCGAGAGGCGATGTAAGATGAGGGCTATGAAATGAGAGAGTCTTATTGGTGAAAACCTTCACAGGCACCATAAGGCGCCGGGAGATGAGAGAAAAGAGAGAGTCTCATTAGTGAAAACCCCTCGAAGGGCACTATGAGGCGACAAGACAGATCAGCAAAGCTACCACATTCGAAACGAAGTGAACACTCCTTTATCATCCCCAGCAGGTCAAACCATCGAGCAGATCAATCGATACAAATAGACTGGGTCGGAATCTATGGTGCACGCCATGATCACGGGGACCAGTTTTGTCCTCCAGATAAGTTCTGTGGATTGTCTCTTCCCACAAAATATTGGCTAAGAAAGTTTTTCTCTTTTCCATATCTTTATTTCTTTTCCTAAAAAAGTGTCTTTAAAGGATTTTTCAAAGCTTACTACCAGGAACCAAAGGGGAATTCATCCAGCGCAGGATAATACAAACAGTCTTAAAGGCCGGTCCCGGGCAATGCAGTGATTGTGCCCGGAAATTTTGGAAGAAGTAAGCTCCAAAGGGAGTGGTTTTGAGAGTTAGAAGCGGACTCCCACATCATGTGTTTAAAGAGAAAGCAGAGTAGGGGATAAACTGAAAACCAATCCCCAGCAGGCTAGAGACCCCCAACAGGCAACTTTGCCCGCCAACCAATTATGGGGACAAAGAGCAAGAAAAGAGGAAGAGAGAAAAATTGCTCGCCAGAAAGGCACCCTCTACCACCACGATAAAAACTAATTAAATCCTTTTGTCTGTTGCAGGGGAACAGAGGATTGATGAGGGCAGCAAGATGCAATGCCATGGAAGTCACCAAAAACCGGGGCAGAAAATTTTCTGCCGATTGTCGAAAATTTTCTCGGAAGAACGGGGAAACAATTTCAATACATTTAAGTTCTAGGTCGCCCACCAGTATAATGCGGGAATACATTTAAGTTCTAGGTCGCCCACCAGTATAATGCGGGAATACTTTTAAGTTCTAGGTCGCCCACCAGTATAATGCGGGAATACATTTAAGTTCTAGGTCACCCACCAGTATAATGCGGGAATACATTTAAGTTCTAGGTCACCCACCAGTATAATGCGGGAATACTTTTAAGTTCTAGGTCACCCACCAGTATAATGCGGGAATACATTTAAGTTCTAGGTCACCCACCAGTATAATGCGGGAATACATTTAAGTTCTAGGTCACCCACCAGTATAATGCGGGAATACTTTTAAGTTCTAGGTCGCCCACCAGTATAATGCGGGAATACTTTTAAGTTCTAGGTCGCCCACCAGTATAATGCGGGAATACTTTTAAGTTCTAGGTCGCCCACCAGTATAATGCGGGAATACATTTAAGTTCTAGGTCGCCCACCAGTATAATGCGGGAATACATTTAAATTCTAGGTCGCCCACCAGTATAATGCGGGAATACATTTAAGTTCTAGGTCACCCACCAGTATAATGCGGGAATACATTTAAGTTCTAGGTCGCCCACCAGTATAATGCGGGAATACATTTAAGTTCTAGGTCACCCACCAGTATAATGCGGGAATACTTTTAAGTTCTAGGTCGCCCACCAGTATAATGCGGGAATACATTTAAGTTCTAGGTCACCCACCAGTATAATGCGGGAATACATTTAAGTTCTAGGTCACCCACCAGTATAATGCGGGAATACTTTTAAGTTCTAGGTCGCCCACCAGTATAATGCGGGAATACTTTTAAGTTCTAGGTCGCCCACCAGTATAATGCGGGAATACTTTTAAGTTCTAGGTCGCCCACCAGTATAATGCGGGAATACATTTAAGTTCTAGGTCGCCCACCAGTATAATGCGGGAATACATTTTAAGTTCTAGGTCGCCCACCAGTATAATGCGGGAATACATTTAAGTTCTAGGTCGCCCACCAGTATAATGCGGGAATACATTTAAGTTCTAGGTCGCCCACCAGTATAATGCGGGAATACATTTAAGTTCTAGGTCGCCCACCAGTATAATGCGGGAATACATTTAAGTTCTAGGTCGCCCACCAGTATAATGCGGGAATACATTTTAAGTTCTAGGTCGCCCACCAGTATAATGCGGGAATACATTTTAAGTTCTAGGTCGCCCACCAGTATAATGCGGGAATACATTTTAAGTTCTAGGTCGCCCACCAGTATAATGCGGGAATACATTTTAAGTTCTAGGTCGCCCACCAGTATAATGCGGGAATACATTTAAGTTCTAGGTCGCCCACCAGTATAATGCGGGAATACATTTTAAGTTCTAGGTCGCCCACCAGTATAATGCGGGAATACATTTAAGTTCTAGGTCGCCCACCAGTATAATGCGGGAATACATTTTAAGTTCTAGGTCGCCCACCAGTATAATGCGGGAGCATGACGATGCTGATGAAGAAACATACCACTGAAGAAGCCATTGGAAGATTTAAAGAAGAAAGCCGTGTCCCCAGCGGATCAAGCAAAGTAATGTAAACTGGCATTCAAACGTCAGCAAAGGACCAGCATCATCTCCCAAAGTCACAAGATAAAGGCATCGGAGGAGAGTGTTAGCCGACAAGAAAGCAAAGCAACAAGAACAAGTTGAAGATGGATAAGATTTCAGGATCCTCAATTTAGCTTAGCTTCTTGTTTTCCTTTTAGAGCAATGTAATAGGGAGATCGGTTGAGCAGTAGCATCCTACAGCAGTATACAACAGCGCACAACAACAACAGCAAGCAATACAGTCACACGGTAGTCCCAGCTACCAAAATTTCCCGAACTACATTGACCTGATTCCTGTTCAGCCCAGGATATGTAGGAAACCTCTGAAGCAAAGGTTCGGTCAAATCTCTTTCAAAAAATGCTTCACACGGAGTATTCGGACGGGCAAAAATCGCTCGCTTTATCTTTGCGCGAAAACCCTTCGTGTCTTCGTGCAAAGAGGGGCAGCTGTAAGCACGTGATTTTTGCTTCACGGACAGTCACTCCAAAAGAAATAGTAACAAAGGACCTCGCTGTACAATTTTCAATTTTCCGTAACTTGTGCTGCTAGTCATGTGTGGGTCTGTCCATTTTGTCCATTTTTTTTTATATTATTAAACAAAGTACAAAATGTGTATGATCTGGTAATTAGACCATAATTCATTCAGTAAAAGAAAAATTCACAAAAATATTCTAGGGTGCGATTTAACCTATTTAAATATTTTGATAATTATGTTTGTTTGAATTTCATTTTTATTTTTAGTTTTAAGATTAGAAAAAAAAAAAAAAAAGGGAGAAAAGAATGAAGAAAACGGTTTGGGCCAAGGAAATAAACCAAAAAATAGGCCCAAACCAATTCGATCAGGTCCAGTCCAAAACCGGCTACCCAGGCATCTCCTGAAACGACGTCGTTTCAGGCAAATTAATCTGGGCCGTTCATTTCCATTGATCCGATGGCCCTTATTAGCCCTCATGACCCGACCCATTCCCGTTTTTGACCGACCCCTTGATTAACCAAACGGCACCGTATGGTCTAGCCTCCCCAATCCTGGCCATCAATTTTAATCGATCCAACGGCCAGGATTGAATCAGCCTCCCCGTATATAAGCCTCCTATCACACCCCACGCCCCCTATTCTAACCCCCCCACTCATCGTCTTCATCCAAACACTGAAGCCCCCCCCCAAACCCTAGCAGCCGCCCTAGCTTCCCTTTCACCAGAACCCGGCGGCATGGACGCCGGTGGCCACCTCCTGAACACCCTAGGACCACCTCACTGTCCTGAACACAAATCCACTAACCACGAGCCTCGAATCACTTCCGTTCGTCTCGAATCTTCATTTGAAGATTTGAGTCGAACCCGGATCTATGCCAAACCATCCCATCTTCATACCAGACACTCCCCTGACCTTCCTCGTGACCAAACCAAGCTTGGTTTGGTCCGAATCTACCCACAACTCCTAAAAATCCAGATCTGGAAATCCAGAACTTGAAACACATGCACCTGGGGAACCCGGCCGGTTTTTGACATGGGTTTGAGGTCTAATAGACCTTAATCAAGGTGTTCTCATGTGAGAACACCCTGATTAAAGTTTGTTCGGCCTCAAAAGTTCGAAGTTGAATCAGATTTGGGTCTGTTTGATTTAAGCATTTTCGGTAAGTTTTCCTTTCTTTTGTGTTAGTTTTGATTAAGTGGTCAGCATGTTTCGTTGTGTTTGTTTGTTATTTTTGGTTATTTTTTTATTCAGATTTCTTCATCTCTGTAAAGACCTTTTATTTGGTCGATTGGTTTCTGTGTATGATTTAAATGTATCCTATGATAAGCATGTCCGATTAGTATAGTCGTCGCATGAATAAACTTATATAGGTTCCTAGTGACTGACCAAGTTGTCCGAAGCCCTTTAGGTCCCTGAACATATTGTTTGTGTGAGCGACTGATTATTACCTGCTATAATTAGTATAGTCGACTCGATAAATGTCGTTGATTAGTTTCTATAACTAATGAATCAAACGAGCTAATAATGTCGCATGACTAATTGATACTTTGCCACTGATTGAAGGCCCCAACATTGTTTGAAATAGTTTGTTTGCATTGAAAAATGATTGAAAGGTTCAGTCTAGGCAGTCCTGAATTTGAAACTTTCATCAGTTCAAAAATGCCCTGATGCGGCAAAGGGTCAAGACAGTGGTAACCAGGGTTTAACAGGGGTAGTCTGGGGTTTGCAAAGAACAAAAATGATTAGTTTAAATGAGCTGACAAGTAGGGTACTAATTTGGGATTAAATTAATGCCAATGGGGAACAAGACATAAGAGTATGGGACTTAAATTGAATAAAAAATGAGGCCCATAACTCCTGATTAAACAAAACCAGGCGTGGGAATAAAGGGGGGCTGACACCAAAAGATGCTTAGGCATGGGCTTTAAAAAGTATGGGCAGGCTGCAAGTTGCAGCAAAAAGGCAGCTTAACTGCACTGGTTTTTGGCTTATAAATAAGCCATTTGAGAACTTAAACGGGGCTGGAGTTTTGAGTCTTAGGCTGGACTTTTAGTCTTCAAAAAAAAAAAAAGAGAAAAGGCTGGAATTTTTAGTTTTAAAGCTGAAACTTTTAGTCTAAAGAAAGTTTTACTGAGTTTAAAGAAAGCTGAATAACATAAGTTAGTTTCCAAATAGATTGTAACCAAACACTGCCTGAAAGTTGTATAAGAGTGCATATTGGTCAAGCTGTCTTGGCCAAGTTCTGTTGCTTGCATTGACTGAGTTGTTTGTGGTTGTTGAACTGGTGGTTTTACTGCATCTGAACCCTCAGTTACTGCTGCTATTTCTTTACTTTTTCCTGGGACTACTGGCTTGGCACTCGACTATTTGCTAGTCCTTGTATTCTGGGAGATCACTGTTGGTTGTCTGTGGCTGTGGAAGACACTTGGTTCAGTTGGTTGTTGCTGTGTTTGTTGTGTATCTGTTGTTGCTGTGTTTACTGCATACTGCCTAGCTGACCATTCCTTCCTTCTTTGTCCTCCATACCAGGTACACAATTAATACCACAAATGTAACTGAAAGTTTGAGCATGAATGCAAAAGAGAGGACCTGCAGATTGTTTTTTTATATATGTACATGAACTGTTACTCTAAATGTCATGAAATAGTTACATTTTTGTTTGGACAATAGAAGCAGCCTACATACTAAGTATATCAATGTAGGTTAACGAATGCTAGCCTTGTATGTATACTGCTAGGTGAAAATATGCCCAGTGTAATAAGTCGTATTTCAGACTTAGTCTGATGGTATAGTATATTCTCTAATGTAGGCCAAATAGGAAAGCTATCCGTTTTAGTTAAAGTTCTTTCTCCTTTTGCCATATTGTCCCATAAATTGATAAACTCATTTCACAAAACAAAGAATCAGTTCAGGGCCTCAACCTCATGAAGGTCGAGCCCAAATCGAAGCAAACCAAGTAGGCTCGCGTAGAACAGGCAGAGGCCCAGGTCTGGCCTATCACGCATGGGCTGGATTTGGGCCTATAATTGTTTGTTCGGCTGACTGTACATACAGCCTCCATTTCTGAAATTTTTTTTAGCTTTTCTGAATGTCATTACAAATAACTTGCAAGCATTTAATTAATTAGGACTATCTACCGTTTTCAATTGATAAGGACAAACGCGATAAGAAACGTAGTTGCTATAGGATATCCTTTTAAAATAAGAACGAGATGAGCCTCGATGAAAATAAACAAAACGTGCAAATGCGGGGCCCTTGTTAAATGTATATTATTGAAGCATTTAGTTTCCAGGACGGGTTGCTTAGCAAATCTCACAACCCTCCTAAAATAACAACACGTTAGTCTCTTTAGGATACGCTTTAATAAACCTTACCTTCTTAAACTCGGGTGCACATTTATGTGACCCAAATCCAAATCTCGACGGATTCGAAATGTATTTCTAATCACGGGTACATTGATTGTGACGTGGTTCGAGATGCGTGTCCATGACGTTGCAAATTCATTTTTAAAAAATAAGAATGAGATGAGCCTCGCCAAATAAAATACAAATTGCGGGGCCCTCAGTAAATATTTGCTTTAAAAATTATTTGGACTTCGGGATGAACCGTTTAGTAAAATTCCACGGTCTTACCCAAAATAAATACGCTAGTCGCTTTAGGCGCGCCTTTAATAATTTAATTTCCTTAAACTCGGGTGCACATTGATGTGACCCAAATCCAAATCTCAACGGAGTCAAAGTGTGTCGACGACCACGGGTACATTGATTGTAACGTGGTTCGAGATATATTTTTATAACGTTGCAATTCTTGATAAAAATAACAGTAAATGATAAAAGCGGTTGAAAGATAAAATTTGCACATAAGTTCATATTGTATTTAAAATCAGATAAATAAGCCAAATATAACAGTTGAGCGACCGTGCTAGAACCACGGAACTCGGGAATGCCTAACACCTTCTCCCGGGTTAACAGAATTCCTTATCCGGATTTCTGGTACGCAGACTGTAATATAGAGTCATTCTTTTCCTCGATTCGGGATTAAAATTGGTGACTTGGGACACCCTAAATCTTCTAAGTGGCGACTCTGAAATAAATAAACCAATCCCGTTTCGATTGTCCTTTAATTGGAAAAAACTCCCCTGCGCCCCCGCGGGCGCGGAAAAAGGAGGTGTGACAATGATATGTTCAAATATTAAGGAAAAGGTTGAATCTGTTATGTGGAATTTCTGGAGATTGTTGAATCATTTTTCAGTGGTATTAGCATGTCTTTTTGCTCAATCTGAGGATGGTTTAGAAATGTTTAGAATGATTTCTATTATTAAAGATTCGGGAAGAAAAGGATCTGAGCTTACAAGACCATAAAATCATCCAGCACCACAGGCCTGGCGGCACCAGGCTAAAGCATGATGATACCCTGACATTACTCTGGCGTCGCCAGCTTAAAGCCAGCCCCTGCCTGGCGTTATCTTGGGGTCACCAGCTTAAATCCAGCCCTGGCCTAGATTTTGCCTTGCAAAGCCAGCCTAAAGCCTGCCCCAACATGGTTTTCGCCTTGCAAGGCCTGCTTAAATCCAGCCCTAGCCTATCTTTTGCCTTGCAAAGCCTTCCTAAAGTCAGCCCCAGCCTAGATTTTGTCTTGCAAAGCATGCCTAAAGCCAGTTTCAAGACAGGTGTAGCCAGGCTCCTTTACATCATAATATTGATGAGCAAGCATATGATTTATACTTGGATAGACTCAGTACACTGCCTATGGAGATCATATTGTAACAGCACTAATGATTGTAAGACTATGTTGGCTTCAATTCTGTGGTGGAGATGTTTGGAATTCATTTTAGCCTATGGACTGTATATCCTGGCGCCTGGTGAGATCTTGATAGGTGTTTGGTATTTGCCACTAGAAATTGGCTTCACATACACTGACAGGAGAAGGAAAAATTCAGCGGAGAATGTTGTAATAACTAGTTCGTTAGACTTTAATTTTTCTATCTTTTTAGTAACTAGTAACTTCATGCAACTTCCATTTTGGTTTGGACATCTTGTAAGCTTTGGACCCATTTTGGGATTTTATTTATATACTAGCCACTAGGCAGCCTGCCTAGTGGTATATTTGCTTAAAAAAACAATGGCTTACTTGGCATCATCTGTTTAGGCCTAATCATTATTTTATTACTAACTATTATTGATAAACAATCTATATATATATATATATATATATATATATATATATATATATATAAAGGAGGGACTTGACAAGATGATGTGGCATCTCTCATAGTGTAGGAATCCTATTTATCTTTTTTCTTATTTTTTTGACATTTTTCTTTTATTTTAACCATTTATCTTATTATAAAAATTCACACCATCCCGTTATGTGCTAAGAGAAAACCAAAAATCATGTCTTTTAACCTTCTTAATTCACTTCTCTCTCTCTTTCCCTCTTTAAGAGTCATTTAACTTAATTAACCTCCCCCTTCCTTTTCTCCTCTCACATGCCCATTACCACATGTTACTTCCCTTCCATCCATACAGCCTACCTTTCTATTATTTATACCACCACCGTTTTAATATGGAGAATATAACATCCTTTTGTAATTATTTTTCCGTTTTTCGTTCTATATCTTTTTTTAATTTTCCGTTTTGCGTAGAGAATTGTTACTTTGAATAAAATTTTATTTATCAGTTTCGTAACTTTTTGCAGTTTTATTACCTAAAATATTCTCACCTTGGTTTCATTCTATTTACCATGTTCTTTATCTTCTTATAGTTTTTTGTCTACAACATTTTTTCTTTGGATGTAATTCTATTGATCCTTTTTTCTTCTTCTTCTTCTAATTCCATTAATATGTTCTTTATATTACTTTGATTTTGTGGATGTAGTTTCATTTATCCTTTTTTTTTCCTGAAAATTCATTTATGTATTGTTTTTGGCTGATAATTATCATTTTGAATTGATGTTGCTCTTCTTTTTGGTTTCAATCTGTTTTGGGACCTGCGAATGAAACTTTAGATCAGCAGCATTCGGACATTGTAGTGGAATTTAATTTTGAGAAGAAAGCAGTAGGAATGGATCTTATCCAAGGAGGCAATTGGCAAGATGATGTGGCATCCTCGTAGTGTAGGAATTCTATTTATCTTTTTTCTCATCTTTGGCATTTTCTTTTTTATTTTAACCATTTATCTTATTTTAAAAATTCACATCCATAACTCACATCTTTTAAATGAGGGTTGTGACTTTTCAAGTCCATAACCCCCAATTGTTTAATATGTTATAACTAGCATCTTGGATTATAACTTTTCTAATTCATAACCCCATTTGTTTAATGCATTATAATTGCATCTTCCTCCATTGTTTTCCTCCTACTACTCTTATATTGAGTAACTTTATGCGGTGGGTTTGATTTGCAGCAAGTCGTCTTAGTTTTTAAAATGTTCACTATTATGACCGCTGAAGAGTTTGTAATAGGATGCACCTGTTGCTCTAATGGCGTCGACGAAACCTTTTCAGAAGTCAAAAGTAACATGACTTGCAGATAAGTAACATGGTCTTGCTGATGTTCATTATCAATGGTGGTTTTATTCATCTAATGAAACAAGTTATTTATATATTTGCTTTTATTGACAGATTTTTGGAATAACTATATCTATTTAAATTTCAACTCACCTGCTTCATTTTTGGAGTCGTAAATGGGATGGTTTTGTGGATGATCCTATAAGCTTAGGTGATATTCTTTGTTTTTTTTTCCAGTAGGTGATAGATTTTGCTGTGATGATCGAAAAAGAATGCGTAAGAGGAGGTGGCGGATTATAGAGTAAGGGAAGAAGACAGAGAATTGCATAGAAAGATAAAAAGAGGAAAATTAAAAAGAAAAATAAAAGCGCAGCAAATAAAAAAGAATCTAAATATACTAAATAAATAATAAAACATAGCAAAGGGAAGGAAGTGGAAATACAAATGTAAATGCTCCTATCCTGCATTTAAGTTACATTCCTTAATTTTTTTTAATAACTTTTCTCTCTTCCTTTTTTCTTTTGACATTTAAAATATACGAAAAAGCTATAAAAATATATAATTTTTATTTTCAAAGGGAATATACGTATTTATGTATGTAAAAAATATTATATTCATAAGATAAAGGTGAATGCTAAAACTTCATAAAAAAAATACTAGAGGAAACAATAGTTTTTCTTCGACCATTGTTAACTTTCATTGAATGGATTATGTTATGTTAGGTCTCCCTTAAGTATTATATTGCACTCTCTCTTTATATATATATATATATACTTATACTTTTTTCAAGTTCACTCATTTGTATGACTAATTATGTCAAGATCCTCTTCTATATTCCCCATCATATAAAGATGAAATGTTTCATCTAATTATTTTTTTTTACCAAACTATTACAAAAAGTTTGCTCTCTTTTTCATTCTATTTGATGGAGCCAAAACACCTCCTATAGTATGTGGATTATGCTTTATTTTTTTCCTTTTAAAGTTCATCAACTCCAATAAACCTTTGTTTGTTTACTCTAATGATTATTACTATTCACCTAAAATAGTTGTTTTGCAGTTTTAAACTATAGTGGTAATCAATAACCAAAGAAAAATTAACAGTAAATTATTAACGTTACATTGCTTAAAACGTGACTTAAAACTAATTATTATAGTATAAATAAATTTTACTTACTGACATATCTAAAGCTATTGGCGTTGTATCATGTAGTAGTACTACATCTATAACCTACAAGTTCAAAAGTAATAAAGGTCCACAATACTTTTGTTTGGAAAATTAACTACAGTTTGGGTTTGACATGGATATAAATAAAAAAAAAAACTTAGAGGTCAAATATAAAAAGAGAGAGATCACTCAAATTTTAGGTGATACCGTTGTCGATAGAAAATATGGAGGAGATAAAAGATACAATAATTAATGTCAAGGGAGCATCTACTATTTGGATGTCAAAAATCAGTACTTAGATTAACAATTTAAGGATAATAGTGTCATTGATCTTGAGTAATCCATATGCATTAATAAGTTTGTTTCTCAACCACATAATTTAATAAGATCAGTATGAACTTACATTTTTAAACTATAATTATGGTCAAATCATTATATATGTACTTTAATCAATATGTAGAACTAACTAACGTTTGTCTGAGTATACAAAAAATTTATTTGTTTCATCTCGATTGGAATTACAAAAAATTAACCTGTGAATTATTTATGTTTTTACTACTTTTAATAATGAACTTGAAATTTAATCAATTTGGATTTGAAATCTAACAATAACCTTTAACATATTTTTAATATTCAGATATTATAAAAAATTTATTATTTATATTTAATAAAGTTTTTATGATCGCGCGAAGCGCGGAGAAATGCACTAGTGATTGAATAAAACCCGGACTCATAACGGATAAATATGATCAAATATTAACTAAGAAGAAATACACTGAGATGGAATTAAAGCATAATACATAGGAACAAAAGAGCTAAGAAAAAATGTATAGCCAAATGAATATTTCATTCAATCTTAGCCTTCAGCTTACATAAAGCACCAAACACTAATTCATTAACATATGATGAATCAAATTTAAAAAATTAAATTTTAACATAACATGAGGCATTCATAAAAGACAAAATAAATTCATTTACATAAATAACAAACAGTGATAAGAAAGCAAGAATTAGAGAGGGACCTTTAATGTAATAACCTTCTTCGCTGTATTGAGAAATAATCTGCAAATATTGGGTTACAGAGAATGAATGGTAACCGAGTTTGAAAGCAAACAGGATAAGAAACACAGAGACTTGACCGGCAACCTCTAGCTCGGAACCGTGAACGAAATTTCAAACTCCGTCTTCAAACTAAATAACTTAAACTAAACAGTTTTCTAAATGAATCTTTACTATAAAAGAACAATCCTTTTTTCTTAGTTGTGATCATTTTTCTTCCATTCCTCTGCCTCTCTCGTTGTTTTCTAAATAGGAGTCAAGTTCATCCTTTCCCCCTCTTTGTGTGAATTGAGTTCATGAGGATCTTTTGGTGTCAGATCGTGTGTATTTGTGTATGATCATGGAATTGGATTGAGCGAATAGTTGGGATGTGAGGAGTGGGCCCTGGGTAGTTGGAAAAAATGGGGATTATTTGTTTAGAAATGGAGATGTGAGGAGTGGGACGTGGGTGTCTGATCTTTTGTATTATTTGTTTTGTTTCTTTTCCTTTGTTGCTTTCTTTTGTTTTTAATAACTTTTACTTCTGTTCTTTTTTTTTTCTTTTTTTTTTAAATGAAGAAAAGAGAAAGTTAAGTGCATAGTTAAAAATATTAGTCAGTTATTTTTATACTTAAATATTATATACATAAGAAAACAAAATATTTACATTGTAGTTTAAATTATACTAAGAAAAATACTAAAACTAACTTAATTATACTATTTCTAATTAAAAGAAACCCTATATTGTTGTAAATTTTCATTTTTATATTTAGAAATAGAAATAAAATATGTTCTATAAGTATATATATATATATATATATATATATATATATATATATATATATATATACTAATATTAGTTTCCTAAGTTAGTTTTAGTATTTTTGTTTTAATATTTGAGTGCAGTCAAAAATTAGTTGTTCACACCATGCCTCTCTTTGCTTGGAAACATTAAGAGTTTTAGGCAAAGAGAATGAACAATGTCAATTATTTTTGACCTCACTATTGTTTGAAAAGGAGAAGAAGATAAAGAAAAAGATGGGATGGAGCCTTGGTTTTAGGCATGCTACATTTCTCAGGTTATAAGGGAATCCGGTCACGGGTAGTTCAAGTGAAAAATGACAGATAGAGCATGATTAGATAGATAGTCGAGCGAAGTTCTGTCGCGGTTCCTATTATTACATCAAAATAAAAAAAAAATTACATACTCTTGAAATCTAAGAATTACAAAATTCCTATCTAAAGGCCATCTAGAGTCTTGTCTTGATTCAGAAGTTCCTTCCCCTATTGAATTTATACTGAAACTTGATGCTCTCGATGTAGCACATAATAAAGATATTCTCACAGGCTTGTTTCTTGATCAGATGATGAGAAGACGGATTTTGAGCCCTAGTCAATGCTTATTGCGGCTGGTATAGTAATCAAAGTTCCACTCTCTCTAGAAAGAGCTAGAATCTTTATTCTTGCACATCCAATCTATTCTTTGCGGGAAAACCTTCAAGCCATCACAAACAATTAAAAAGAACAAAAATTTTCTACCCCAGTTTGCAGTAGAAATTTTTTGTGAGTTATTGAAAACACAATAACTATCTTTGCTATTGCAGAATAAAGATTTGAAAAAAGATTTATTTTAATTAATAAAAACAGGGGATGTAGTACCCTGTGTTGACAATAAGATGAGGCTCGCGACACTCTAGGATGCTATTAAGGAATGTTGTACCCTATGTTGGCAATAAAATGCAACCAGGGGATCTTGTACCATGCGTTGGCAATAAGATGGGTCTCGTGGCACTCTGAGATGCTACTAGGGAATGTCTTACCCTATGTTGGCAATAAAATGAGGCTCATGGATCTCTAAGATGCTACTAGGGAATGTCGTACCCTATGTTTGCAATAAACTGAGGCTCATGGCACTCCGAGATGCTACTAAGGAATCTCGTACCCTATATTGGCAGAAAGTAATGCAGTTAAGTTATGTGATACCCTGTGGTGATGATAAGACGAGGTTGTTGGCGCTCTGAGATGCTACTAAGGAATGTCGTACCCTATGTTGGCAATAAAATGAGGCCCTCGATGCTCTGAGATGCTACTAGGGAATGTTGTACCCTATGATGGAAATAAAATGAGTCTCGTGGAGATCTAAGATGCTACCAGGGCATGTCGTACCCTATGTTGGAAAATAAATGAGGCTCGTGGCGCTCTGAGATTCTACTAGGGAATGTTGTACCCTATGTTGGCAATAAAATGAGACTCGTGGCACTCTGGAATTCTACTGGGGAATGTCGTACCCTATGTTGGCATTATATAATGCAGTCAAGGGATGTGTACCCTGTGTTGCTGAAAAGATAAGGCTTGTGACGCTATGAGATGCTACTAAGCAAGGTCGTACTCTATGTTGGCAATAAAATGAGGCTCGTGGTACGCTGAGATGCTACTAGGGAATATCGTACCCTATATTGGCAATAAAATGAGTTTCATGGAGCTCTAAGTTGCTACAAGGGAATGTCGTACCCTATGTTGGAAAAACAAATGAGGCTCGTGGCGCTTTGAGATGCTACTAGTGAATGTCGTTCCATATGTTGGCAATAAAATGAGGCTTGTGGCACTCTAAGATGCTACTAGGGAATGTCGTACCCTATGTTGGCAGAAAGTAATTCAATCAGGGGATGTAGTGCCCTGTATTGAAGATAGGGTATTGATTCCATATAATGAAGCTAAAAGTAACATGTTTACATGTATATTGGAAATAAAATCAAGGATTTGAGAACTTCACTTGGTGGTGTTGTCTTTTCACAAACCGTTTCTTACAATTGTTTTGTTCGTGTTCTAAACAACGAAAAAACTGTTAGTTTTAAAATGGAAGTCGGTTTGTGGCCTTGATTATTTCAATTTCTTGATCTCAGCTCATTTTCTTTAACGATTTCAACTGCAACTGATTATTTCCTGAATACCAACTGCATTTCTAACTCTGGAGAACCATTAGATTTTCCAAACTTTGACATGACAGTACTTAACCTTTTTCAACTTTATGTTGCCTTTATGAGTATTTCAATTTTGACTTCTTTAAAAAAAATTCATTTCAAAGCATCGGGAAATCATGGCCAGTCGGGGTCGACTTGATGCCCTTGTCGAGGTTGGGCGCCATTTGAATATATCAGCTCGCTTCAAACGAGAACCCTATAAATTGGTCTTGTCGTCTTTTCTTTGCCTTATTTTTGGAACAAACTTAGACCGAAAGTGATTCAAAGAAAAAAAAACAATGGAATAGAGAACGAGTTTAAAATAAGAGGTATCCTTTTCGGGAACAAAAATATGGACTTATCTGGGTGTAACGACCTGACTGGTCGGTTTCCCTTCTTTAACTGATATATGACTTGGAGGATGGTTGGTTCGGAATTTGGAAGAGTTTGGATCGAAATCGGAACATTTGGTTCCTTAAGTTTGGCTTAAAAGGCCAAGTTTGACTTCGGTCAACATTTTGAGTAAACGACCTCGCAATCGGGATTTGACGGTTCCAATAGGTCAGTATGATGATTTCAGACTTGGCGTATGCCCGGATCAGGTTTTGAATGAACCAGGAGCATTTTGGTGCCTAATATGAAAATTTGATTCCTTAAGGATTTTTAGAAGTTCTTTAAATTTGGTTTGGAGAGGGTTTTTGTGATATCGAGGTCCGAATGGAATTCTGAGCTCGGGAATAGTTTTGTAATATCATTTAAGACTTGCACGCAAATTTGGTGTAAATCCGAGTAGTATAAGTGTGTTTCGTCACATTGGAAAAATTTTTGGTTTCAATCGGCGTTTCGAGGGTTCGAGCGAGTCCATTTGATCATTTTAAAACTGTCGGTACATTCGAGCGGGGCCCCGAGCGCCAATCTGACGAGGCTCGAGCTAAGTTAAATTTGAAAGGTTTGACCAAGTTTGACTTTTAGTATTCGACTTATGATTTGAATTTTAATGATTTGGTTAGCTCCGTTAGGTGATTTTAGACTTGGGAGAGCATCTGGAATGTGATTTGGAGGTTCGGGGTTGATTTAGGCTTGAATTGTGAAATTAGAAATTTTGAGTTTCTGGTCGGCAGTGGAAACCTTGATATTGGGGTCCGAATGGAAATCCGAAAATTAGAGTAGGTCTGTTGTGTCATTTGGGTGGTGTGTGCAAAATTTGAGTTCATTCGGAGGTGATTTGATTGGTTTCGGCGTCGTTTGTGGAAATTTTAAAGTTTATAAGTTCTTAGATTTGAATCCTAGGTTAATTTGTTGTTGTTTTGAGTGATTCGAAGGCTCGAATAAGTTTTAGTAATGTTATGGGATGTGTTGGCATGTATGGTTGAGGGCCCGAGGCCTCAAGCGTGTTTCGGATGCACAATGGGTCATTTTTGGACTTGAAAGATTGGCCGAATTTGCTGGTATCTTGTTGCAGAAGGTTTGTTCTTCGCGTTCACGGTCAGGGTCTCGCGTTTGTGAAGAGTGTTCTCTGAGGTGGTGAATTCTATTCTACGCGTTCATGAAGGAGAGGACGCGAATTCGGAGGGTAAGGCAGTGTGAGCATCACGAACACGTGAATAGTGTCGCATTCGCGAAGAGGAGTAAGGAAGTTGGGGACCCTAGGAGTTTTCTCATCGCATTCGCATAGGAGGGGTTCCGTTCGAGAAGGCTTTGGCATCTGAATCTTTGTGTTCGCAAGAAGGAGCCCGCGTTCTCGAAAGAGGAAAAGGTGAGCAGTGGAGGTTTGTTCTACGCGAACGCGAGAAGGTGGTAGTGTTCACGATAAAGGTCGCTTCTGGGTAGAAACTTGAAGTTCAAATCTAGGGTTTTGATCCATAATCTCAAAAATTCATTAGAGAGCTTGGGAGAAGGTGATTTTGTAAGGGATTTTCAAAGGATTGATTGAGGTAAGTGTTCTTCACTCAAATTTGGTTAGATCCCATGATTATGTCTTGATTTTTATCATTTAATTTGGGAAATTGGGGTGAAAATGGAAGAAAATTTGGAGAGTTGAATTGGGGATTTTAGGGGCATTTGAGGTCTGATGTTAATGTTCTTTGTATGTATAGATTCATGGGAGGATGAGGATTCTTGTGATGTGATTTTTATCGAATTCCAAGATGTGGGCCGGGGGGTCGGGTTTGAGCAAATTTCGGGATTTTGAGTTAATTTGAATATTTTCGCTTGGGATTTGTTCCTTTAGTGTATATTGATGATAATATACTGATTTTGGTTAGATTTGGAGCGGTTGGAGGCCGAGTCGAGAGGCAGAGGCATCGCGGGCTAGAGTTTGGACCGGTTTGAGTTAAGTAATGATTGTAAATGTTGTCTTGGGGGTATGAAACCCTAGATTTCACATTGTTGTGCTACTTTGAGGCAACACACATGTTAGATGATGAGCGTGGGGTCGTGCACCATTTGGGATTGTGACTTGGTCCATCCCGTACGACTATTAAGTCGCGTATTTGATTGAAAACTATTTGATACTATTAGGTTTGGAAAGTATTATTATGTTTTGGGTTGAATGCCCTATTTGGGCCTCGTGCCAATTATTTGGACCCTTAGGGGATTTATACTACTATTCCTTACTGTTTTGACTTAATATCTATACTCAACCATGCTGTATGTTACTGATTTCATAAGTTAGTTGTATTTAATCCATTTTGATACATTAAATGATATTTTTGAGCTGAGCATCCTACTCTACTGTTGCCCGAGTGGCTTGAGAGGTTTCTGATCGAGTGAGGCCGAGGTCCTGTGTTGTGAGGATATCATGGGATCGGGCTGCGCGTGTAACATGTTGTACTGATTTGTGATATATGAGAGGCCGAGGGCCTAATTTATTATACTATGAGGTGGCATGTTATGTGAGGCCGAAGACCTGATTGATTATGCCACGAGATGACTTCTTATAGTACTTGGGCTGTAGGAGCCCCTCAGGAGTTTGAACACCCCTAGTGAGCGCGGGTACCCGGTGTGAGTGATATGATGTTTCTCGAGGGGCTTTTATTGATTTATATTGTGCCCAAGAGGCTGATTATGAGTCATTATGAGGTAGCCCGAGGGGCTGGTTCTGTTGATATTTTGCTCGAGGGGCAATTTGTGATTCATTGTGCCCGAGGGACTGTATACGAGTAAGTTTTTCCCGAGGGACCGACTATGTTTTCATCATTTCTACTCAATGTTTCATCATTTGTTTGAAAACTTCTGAAAGATGTTTTAAACGGATTTTCCACATCTTCAAATGATTTCTACCGTAAACTGGATTTTTAATGAAATGATTTGATTTATATACTGCTATGGAAACACACTATACTTACTATGGTGTTATGACGTGGATTATGTGTTTTCTGACCGCACAATCTTTATTTACTCTTATTACATACTGCGTTAGTGTAATCACATTACTCCCTACACCTTGTATGCAGATTCAGGTATTTCTAAACCCAGTAATGGGTGTTGATTACTCAGTGGTAGGTTCATCGGAGTTAGCAAGGTGGCTCCCAGCGTTCGCAGCCCTGCTCTTCTCCCTCTTATCTTCCTTGGACTGTTTTAGTATATTTTCAAACTTTTTGTTGTATTCAGACCTTAGTAGATGCTCGTGACTTGTGACACCCTGATATCGGGCTTGTGTATTTATTCTGCACTAGATATTTAGACATATATTATGAGTTCTCTTATTAATTAATTGCTTAAAAATGACTTTTATAGAAAAATGGTTTGATTTGGGAATTTTTTTGGCTGCCCTAGTTTCACGATAGGCACCATGACGACCGGGTCAGTTTAGGGTCGTGACACTAGCCCATTTTCACAAAAGCGGACACCTGCCCACAGAAGCGA
Source organism: Nicotiana sylvestris (assembly GCF_000393655.2). Taxonomy (NCBI): domain Eukaryota; kingdom Viridiplantae; phylum Streptophyta; class Magnoliopsida; order Solanales; family Solanaceae; genus Nicotiana; species Nicotiana sylvestris. The sequence continues at coordinate 55,438,861 of NC_091064.1, forward strand.
GACCGTAGATGCGGAAATTGTAGAAAGTAGTGACATTCATTTATTACGAGAGTTGTTTCATTTTTGACACATTTTAACCTAGCCTTGTGAGGTAAGTTATTTCTACTTCACGTGAGTTTAATACATAGTTTATGGGTACAATATGAAAATTATGGGTTTAGAGTAAAACCTAGGATTTTGATAAAAACAAGATTTGACAACGAAATTCATTATGGAATGAAGTAAAAATAAAATATTCTTGATCCTTAGGTTATGGCTAACAACTTCCTTAAAAAATTTTCGGAATCTGAACACGTGGGCCCGGGAGTGAATTTTAAAAATCTAGCAATATGGGTAGGGTAATCACTCTAATAGTGGGAATATGAACTTTTGAACCTATATTGTTTAGTCTTTACGATATTTGAATAGTTTCGGATTGTTCGGCTCCGGTTTGAGTGTTTGAGCGCATTCTTGAGTTGGAAGTAGGCTCGAAATGAGGTAAGTGTGACGATCAGTTCAGTCGTCTTATGAGTTACCGCTCTGTTCCCCCATTTATGCTTTTTATAGCTTTGGTTATTGGTTCTGTATGTGATCGGGTTGGTTGGCTCGGGTTCGGAAAGGTTTTGAGAAAATTCGAGGCATTTAGTCTCTTTTGAGGAAACTTAAGTTGGAAAAGTCAACCGGATGTTGACTCATGTGTTAGAGGGTTCGGATGTGAGTTTCGATTGTTCGGATAGCTTCAGAAGGTGATTTGAGACTTAGGAGCATGATCGGAATGTGTTTTGGAGGTCCGGAGTATATTTAGGCTTGAATTGGCGAAATTGGATTGTTGGCGTATTCCGGTTGATAGATGAGATTTTGATATAGAGGTCGGAATGGAATTCCAAGAGGTCCAGTAGTTCTGTTGTGTCATTTGGGATGTGTGTACAAAATTTCAGGTCATTCAGTCGTGGTTTGGTTGGGTTTTTTATCAAAAGCGGAATTCGGGCGATTTTAGAAACTTAGGCTTGAATCCAAGGTGTTTTGGTTGATTCAATGTTGTTTGACGTGTTTTGAAGATTGATATAAGTTTGAATAAGGTTTTGGGATATGTTTGTGCTTTTTTTTGATGTCCCAGGGGCCTCGGGGTGATTCCAGATGGTTGGCGGAGAGTTTTGAATTTTTGGAGAAGCTGCAGATTTTCTGCTTCTGGTGTTTCCGCATCTGCGGATTGGGGACCGCAGGTGCGATGCCGCAGATGTGTGAATGGGGACATAGAAGCAGAAAATGTCTGGTAAGGCAGGAACTATAAATGCGGTTGTGGGACCGCACCTGCGAAGGCGCAGATGCGGCTGGTGCATCATAGATGCGGAAAGCTGGAGGATAAGTAAAAGTCGTAGAAGCAGCTTTCGGACCGCAAATGCGGTACCGTAGAAGCAAAAGTTGGCCGCAGATGCGAAAATGCCTGGGCTAGAAGGTATAAATTGTTTCCTTCATGAATTTTGAGCTATTTCACCATTTTTAAGTCGGGTATGGAGCTTTTTGGACGATTTTGAAGAAGGATTTCAAGGGAACTTCATTGAGGTAAGGATTTTGGACCTAAAACTCGTCCCTATGGTATTATTTTGCGGATTAGAGCTATAATTAATGGAAAATAAGGGCTAAAATTGGGAAAACTAGGGCTTAGTATTGGAGACCTAGACTTGAGGATTTGAGGGACCATTTGTGGTTGGATTTTGGTACTTTTGATATGTATGAACTCGTGGGAAGATAAGGAATTCATTGATGTAAATTTTATCGAATTCCGTGATATGGGCCCGGGGGTCGGGTTTTTGTAATTTCGGGATTTATGTTGTAAATTGATTATTTTCGCTTGGGCTTCATTCCCATAGCATATTTTCAAGTCGTGATTATGATTTTGGATAGATTCGACGCGAGTGGAGGGCGATTCGAGGGACAAAGGCATCGTAGGTTAGAGATTTGACTTGATTGAGTTGAGTAATGATTGTAAATGATATTCTGAGGGTATGAAACCCCAGATTTGCACATCGTTGTGCTATATTGAGGTGACACACACGGTAGATGACGAGCGTATGGTCGTGCGCTATTGAGGATTTTGACTTAGCCCATCCTGAATGACTATTTTACAGCGTATTTGACTAAAATCTATTTGCTATCATCTTGTTTCGGGCTGAATGCCATATTTAGGCTTCGTGCCAACTATTTGAACCCTTTGGGGATTTTTATTGATATTTACCTCACTGTTTTGACTTTATACTTGAACTAGGTCATGCTATATTCCACTATTTTCATAACTCAGCCATGTTTACTCCGTTTTAACACTTAAATGATCTTTTAAATGATATTTTGAGATAAGAATCAAGTTTTGCTATTGACCGAGTGGCTTGTGAGGATTTTCACTGAGTAAGGCTGAGGGACTATTTGTGAGGAAACACTGATTATGATTATGAGGCCGAGGGTCCTTGTACTGGCGTTCCTATAATGAATTAGCACAGGATCCTTGTACTGGCGTTCCTTTACTTTAGTTACTAAAGATGATGTTGTCGTATCCTGAAGAGTAATTCCAATGTCACCTGAGTCCAGTAACTGAACTCCAAGACTAGCTAGCTGATGAACATCATGGGCTATTCCCCTCTTTTCTGGCTGCAAATACGACAGGCTACCCATATATCTACGGCTGAGAGCATCAACAACTACGTTTGCCTTCCCCGGATGGTATAAAATATTAACGTCATAGTCTTTAAGTAGCTCCAACCATCTCCTTTGACGAAGATTCAATTCCCTTTGCGTGAAGATGTACTGGAGGCTCTTAGGATCCGTATAGATATCAACATGAATGCCATACAAGTAGTGCCTCCACATCTTTAGTGCATGAATCACCACAGCTAACTCTAAATCGTGGGTCAGGTAGTTCTTCTCGTGCTTTCTTAGTTGTCTAGAAGCATAAGCCACAACCTTACCATGCTGCATCAGCACACAACCCAATCCAACGCTTGAAGCATCGCAATAGATAACATAACCATAGGTCCCTTCTGGAAGCGTTAGAACCGGTGCAAAATTTAACATGTCATTTAATGCCTGGAAACTCCGTTCACAAGCATCAGTCCATTGAAACTTTGCTCCCTTCTGTGTTAACTTTGTTAAAGGTGCTGAAAGGGAAGAAAGTCCTTCCACAAATCTCCTGTAATATCCTGCCAACCCAAGAAAACTACGAACCTCTCTTGGTGTTGTGGGCCTAGGCCAAGTCTTTACTGCCTCAATCTTTTGTGTATCCACCAGGATGCCTTCACTCAAAATGATATGCCCAAGGAAAGTTACAAAGTTCAACCAGAATTTACACTTAGAAAATTTTGCATACAACTTCCTTTCTTGTAGAACTCTGAGCACTGTATGCAGATGACCAACATGCTCATCCTCTGAACGAGAATATACCAATATATCGTCAATAAATACAATTACAAACAGATCTAAGAAAGGCCTGAACACACGGTTCATCAAATCCATGAATACTGCTGGGGCATTGGTCAGACCGAACGACATAGCCTGAAACTCAAAATGCCCATATCTAGTCCTGAATGTTGTCTTCGGAATATCTTCATCCTTAACCCTTACTTGATGGTACCCGGACATCAAGTCTATCTTTCAAAACCACTTGGCGCCTTGCAACTGATCAAATAAGTCGTCAATCCTCAGGAGCGGGTACTTATTCTTGATCGTCACCTTATTTAGTTGCCTATAATCAATACACATTCTTAAGGAACCATCTTTCTTACTTACAAACAACACAGGTGCTCCCCACAGTTACGTACTAGGTCTGATAAAACCTTTTTCAAGCAAGTCTTTTAGTTGTTCTTTCAACTCTTTCAGCTCTGCGGGGGCCATTCTATAGGGAGGAATAGATAATGGGTGAGTATCTAGTAGTGGGTCAATAGAAAACTCAATTTCTTGCTCTGGTAGGAGACCAGTAAGCTTATCGGGAAAAAACATCGGGAAACCATCGTAATTCCAGGTCTTCAGGAGGCCCTAGCTCAGTTCATACCGGTTTGCACTGGACTGACTCAAGCAGTTTTATATACCACAGTAGCAGCTACTTCACAGGCCGGGGGAGGCAATCAGACCCGTGCTGCTCGCACACCTGAGCAGGTAGTGCAGGGATTGCAGACGCCGGGAGCACCTCCAGCTCAACTGGTTGCACCAGTTCAGGAGTTCGTAGTTCCAGCTATGCCAGACGATGAGCAACGTCATCTTGAGAGGTTTGGTAGGCTCCAAACTCCTTCATTCAGTGGTGCTAAGGGCGAGGATGCCCAGGGTTTTCTCGACAATTGTCAGCGGATGCTCCGTACTGCAGGGATTTTTGAGTCTAGTGGTGTGGCATTTACTGTCACACCTCCTTTTTCCGCGCCCGCGGGGGCGCAGGGGAGTTTTTTCCAATTAAAGGACAATCGAAATGGGATTGGTTTATTTATTTCAGAGTCGCCACTTGGAAGATTTAGGGTGTCCCAAGTCACCAATTTTAATCCCGAATCGAGGAAAAGAATGACTCTATATTACAGTCTGCGTACCAGAAATCCGGATAAGGAATTCTGTTAACCCGGGAGAAGGTGTTAGGCATTCCCGAGTTCCGTGGTTCTAGCACGGTCGCTCAACTGTTATATTTGGCTTATTTATCTGATTTTAAATACAATATGAACTTATGTGCAAATTTTATCTTTCAACCGCTTTTATCATTTACTGTTATTTTTATCAAGAATTGCAACGTTATAAAAATATATCTCGAACCACGTTACAATCAATGTACCCGTGGTCGTCGACACACTTTGACTCCGTTGAGATTTGGATTTGGGTCACATCAATGTGCACCCGAGTTTAAGGAAATTAAATTATTAAAGGCGCGCCTAAAGCGACTAGCGTATTTATTTTGGGTAAGACCGTGGAATTTTACTAAACGGTCCATCCCGAAGTCCAAATAATTTTTAAAGCAAATATTTACTGAGGGCCCCGCAATTTGTATTTTATTTGGCGAGGCTCATCTCATTCTTATTTTTTAAAAATGAATTTGCAACGTCATGGACACGCATCTCGAACCACGTCACAATCAATGTACCCGTGATTAGAAATACATTTCGAATCCGTCGAGATTTGGATTTGGGTCACATAAATGTGCACCCGAGTTTAAGAAGGTAAGGTTTATTAAAGCGTATCCTAAAGAGACTAACGTGTTGTTATTTTAGGAGGGTTGTGAGATTTGCTAAGCAACCCGTCCTGGAAACTAAATGCTTCAATAATATACATTTAACAAGGGCCCCGCATTTGCACGTTTTGTTTATTTTCATCGAGGCTCATCTCGTTCTTATTTTAAAAGGATATCCTATAGCAACTACGTTTCTTATCGCGTTTGTCCTTATCAATTGAAAACGGTAGATAGTCCTAATTAATTAAATGCTTGCAAGTTATTTGTAATGACATTCAGAAAAGCTAAAAAAAATTTCAGAAATGGGGCTGTATGTACAGTCAGCCGAACAAACAATTATAGGCCCAAATCCAGCCCATGCGTGATAGGCCAGACCTGGGCCTCTGCCTGTTCTACGCGAGCCTACTTGGTTTGCTTCGATTTGGGCTCGACCTTCATGAGGTTGAGGCCCTGAACTGATTCTTTGTTTTGTGAAATGAGTTTATCAATTTATGGGACAATATGGCAAAAGGAGAAAGAACTTTAACTAAAACGGATAGCTTTCCTATTTGGCCTACATTAGAGAATATACTATACCATCAGACTAAGTCTGAAATACGACTTATTACACTGGGCATATTTTCACCTAGCAGTATACATACAAGGCTAGCATTCGTTAACCTACATTGATATACTTAGTATGTAGGCTGCTTCTATTGTCCAAACAAAAATGTAACTATTTCATGACATTTAGAGTAACAGTTCATGTACATATATAAAAAACAATCTGCAGGTCCTCTCTTTTGCATTCATGCTCAAACTTTCAGTTACATTTGTGGTATTAATTGTGTACCTGGTATGGAGGACAAAGAAGGAAGGAATGGTCAGCTAGGCAGTATGCAGTAAACACAGCAACAACAGATACACAACAAACACAGCAACAACCAACTGAACCAAGTGTCTTCCACAGCCACAGACAACCAACAGTGATCTCCCAGAATACAAGGACTAGCAAATAGTCGAGTGCCAAGCCAGTAGTCCCAGGAAAAAGTAAAGAAATAGCAGCAGTAACTGAGGGTTCAGATGCAGTAAAACCACCAGTTCAACAACCACAAACAACTCAGTCAATGCAAGCAACAGAACTTGGCCAAGACAGCTTGACCAATATGCACTCTTATACAACTTTCAGGCAGTGTTTGGTTACAATCTATTTGGAAACTAACTTATGTTATTCAGCTTTCTTTAAACTCAGTAAAACTTTCTTTAGACTAAAAGTTTCAGCTTTAAAACTAAAAATTCCAGCCTTTTCTCTTTTTTTTTTTCTGAAGACTAAAAGTCCAGCCTAAGACTCAAAACTCCAGCCCCGTTTAAGTTCTCAAATGGCTTATTTATAAGCCAAAAACCAGTGCAGTTAAGCTGCCTTTTTTGCTGCAACTTGCAGCCTGCCCATACTCTTTAAAGCCCATGCCTAAGCATCTTTTGGTGTCAGCCCCCTTTATTCCCACGCCTGGTTTTGTTTAATCAGGAGTTATGGGCCTCATTTTTTATTCAATTTAAGTCCCATACTCTTATGTCTTGTTCCCCATTGGCATTAATTTAATCCCAAATTAGTACCCTACTTGTCAGCTCATTTAAACTAATCATTTTTGTTCTTTGCAAACCCCAGACTACCCCTGTTAAACCCTGGTTACCACTGTCTTGACCCTTTGCCGCATCAGGGCATTTTTGAACTGATGAAAGTTTCAAATTCAGGACTGCCTAGACTGAACCTTTCAATCATTTTTCAATGCAAACAAACTATTTCAAACAATGTTGGGGCCTTCAATCAGTGGCAAAGTATCAATTAGTCATGCGACATTATTAGCTCGTTTGATTCATTAGTTATAGAAACTAATCAACGACATTTATCGAGTCGACTATACTAATTATAGCAGGTAATAATCAGTCGCTCACACAAACAATATGTTCAGGGACCTAAAGGGCTTCGGACAACTTGGTCAGTCACTAGGAACCTATATAAGTTTATTCATGCGACGACTATACTAATCGGACATGCTTATCATAGGATACATTTAAATCATACACAGAAACCAATCGACCAAATAAAAGGTCTTTACAGAGATGAAGAAATCCGAATGAAAAAAAAATAACAAAAAATAACAAACAAACACAACGAAACATGCTGACCACTTAATCAAAACTAACACAAAAGAAAGGAAAACTTACCGAAAATGCTTAAATCAAACAGACCCAAATCTGATTCAACTTCGAACTTTTGAGGCCGAACAAACTTTAATCAGGGTGTTCTCACATGAGAACACCTTGATTAAGGTCTATTAGACCTCAAACCCATGTCAAAAACCGGCCGGGTTCCCCAGGTGCATGTGTTTCAAGTTCTGGATTTCCAGATCTGGATTTTTAGGAGTTGTGGGTAGATTCGGACCAAACCAAGCTTGGTTTGGTCACGAGGAAGGTCAGGGGAGTGTCTGGTATGAAGATGGGATGGTTTGGCATAGATCCGGGTTCGACTCAAATCTTCAAATGAAGATTCGAGACGAACGGAAGTGATTCGAGGCTCGTGGTTAGTGGATTTGTGTTCAGGACAGTGAGGTGGTCCTAGGGTGTTCAGGAGGTGGCCACCGGCGTCCATGCCGCCGGGTTCTGGTGAAAGGGAAGCTAGGGCGGCTGCTAGGGTTTGGGGGGGGGCTTCAGTGTTTGGATGAAGACGATGAGTGGGGGGTTAGAATAGGGGGCGTGGGGTGTGATAGGAGGCTTATATACGGGGAGGCTGATTCAATCCTGGCCGTTGGATCGATTAAAATTGATGGCCAGGATTGGGGAGGCTAGACCATACGGTGCCGTTTGGTTAATCAAGGGGTCGGTCAAAAACGGGAATGGGTCGGGTCATGAGGGCTAATAAGGGCCATCGGATCAATGGAAATGAACGGCCCAGATTAATTTGCCTGAAACGACGTCGTTTCAGGAGATGCCTGGGTAGCCGGTTTTGGACTGGACCTGATCGAATTGGTTTGGGCCTATTTTTTGGTTTATTTCCTTGGCCCAAACCGTTTTCTTCATTCTTTTCTCCCTTTCTTTTTTTTTCTTTTTTTCTAATCTTAAAACTAAAAATAAAAATGAAATTCAAACAAACATAATTATCAAAATATTTAAATAGGTTAAATCGCACCCTAGAATATTTTTGTGAATTTTTCTTTTACTGAATGAATTATGGTCTAATTACCAGATCATACACATTTTGTACTTTGTTTAATAATATAAAAAAAAATGGACAAAATGGACAGACCCACACATGACTAGCAGCACACGTTACGGAAAATTGAAAATTGTACAGCGAGGTCCTTTGTTACTATTTCTTTTGGAGTGACTGTCCGTGAAGCAAAAATCACGTGCTTACAGCTGCCCCTCTTTGCACGAAGACACGAAGGGTTTTCGCGCAAAGATAAAGCGAGCGATTTTTGCCCGTCCGAATACTCCGTGTGAAGCATTTTTTGAAAGAGATTTGACCGAACCTTTGCTTCAGAGGTTTCCTACATATCCTGGGCTGAACAGGAATCAGGTCAATGTAGTTCGGGAAATTTTGGTAGCTGGGACTACCGTGTGACTGTATTGCTTGCTGTTGTTGTTGTGCGCTGTTGTATACTGCTGTAGGATGCTACTGCTCAACCGATCTCCCTATTACATTGCTCTAAAAGGAAAACAAGAAGCTAAGCTAAATTGAGGATCCTGAAATCTTATCCATCTTCAACTTGTTCTTGTTGCTTTGCTTTCTTGTCGGCTAACACTCTCCTCCGATGCCTTTATCTTGTGACTTTGGGAGATGATGCTGGTCCTTTGCTGACGTTTGAATGCCAGTTTACATTACTTTGCTTGATCCGCTGGGGACACGGCTTTCTTCTTTAAATCTTCCAATGGCTTCTTCAGTGGTATGTTTCTTCATCAGCATCGTCATGCTGGGCATGCTACAATGTTTCCAAACTGCTTCTTTTGAGATGCGTTCCTTTTTCCTTTTGAATTGCACACTTGCCTCTGCAGTTGTCTGCTTCTTGGTGCTGCGGATTTTATTGTTTTTCCTGCTTGGGGCTTTCTGTTGTAACCTTCCGTCTTCAGGTGGGGCTACTGATTCCAAACTCTAGAGCTAAAATATATTCCCGCATTATACTGGTGGGCGACCTAGAACTTAAAATGTATTCCCGCATTATACTGGTGGGCGACCTAGAACTTAAAATGTATTCCCGCATTATACTGGTGGGCGACCTAGAACTTAAAATGTATTCCCGCATTATACTGGTGGGCGACCTAGAACTTAAAATGTATTCCCGCATTATACTGGTGGGCGACCTAGAACTTAAATGTATTCCCGCATTGTACTGGTGGGCGACCTAGAACTTAAATGTATTCCCGCATTATACTGGTGGGCGACCTAGAACTTAAATGTATTCCCGCATTATACTGGTGGGCGACCTAGAACTTAAATGTATTCCCGCATTATACTGGTGGGCGACCTAGAATTTAAAATGTATTCCCGCATTATACTGGTGGGCGACCTAGAACTTAAATGTATTCCCGCATTATACTGGTGGGCGACCTAGAACTTAAAAGTATTCCCGCATTATACTGGTGGGCGACCTAGAACTTAAAAGTATTCCCGCATTATACTGGTGGGCGACCTAGAACTTAAAAGTATTCCCGCATTATACTGGTGGGTGACCTAGAACTTAAATGTATTCCCGCATTATACTGGTGGGTGACCTAGAACTTAAATGTATTCCCGCATTATACTGGTGGGTGACCTAGAACTTAAATGTATTCCCGCATTATACTGGTGGGTGACCTAGAACTTAAATGTATTCCCGCATTATACTGGTGGGCGACCTAGAACTTAAATGTATTCCCGCATTATACTGGTGGGCGACCTAGAACTTAAAAGTATTCCCGCATTATACTGGTGGGCGACCTAGAACTTAAAAGTATTCCCGCATTATACTGGTGGGCGACCTAGAACTTAAAAGTATTCCCGCATTATACTGGTGGGTGACCTAGAACTTAAAAGTATTCCCGCATTATACTGGTGGGCGACCTAGAACTTAAAAGTATTCCCGCATTATACTGGTGGGTGACCTAGAACTTAAAAGTATTCCCGCATTATACTGGTGGGTGACCTAGAACTTAAATGTATTCCCGCATTATACTGGTGGGCGACCTAGAACTTAAATGTATTCCCGCATTATACTGGTGGGCGACCTAGAACTTAAATGTATTCCCGCATTATACTGGTGGGCGACCTAGAACTTAAATGTATTCCCGCATTATACTGGTGGGCGACCTAGAACTTAAATGTATTCCCGCATTATACTGGTGGGCGACCTAGAACTTAAAAGTATTCCCGCATTATACTGGTGGGCGACCTAGAACTTAAAAGTATTCCCGCATTATACTGGTGGGCGACCTAGAACTTAAAAGTATTCCCGCATTATACTGGTGGGTGACCTAGAACTTAAATGTATTCCCGCATTATACTGGTGGGTGACCTAGAACTTAAATGTATTCCCGCATTATACTGGTGGGTGACCTAGAACTTAAATGTATTCCCGCATTATACTGGTGGGCGACCTAGAACTTAAAAGTATTCCCGCATTATACTGGTGGGCGACCTAGAACTTAAATGTATTCCCGCATTATACTGGTGGGTGACCTAGAACTTAAATGTATTCCCGCATTATACTGGTGGGTGACCTAGAACTTAAAAGTATTCCCGCATTATACTGGTGGGTGACCTAGAACTTAAATGTATTCCCGCATTATACTGGTGGGTGACCTAGAACTTAAATGTATTGAAATCGTTTCCCCGTTCTTCCGAGAAAATTTTCGACAATCGGCAGAAAATTTTCTGCCCCGGTTTTTGGTGACTTCCATGGCATTGCATCTTGCTGCCCTCATCAATCCTCTGTTCCCCTGCAACAGACAAAAGGATTTAATTAGTTTTTATCGTGGTGGTAGAGGGTGCCTTTCTGGCGAGCAATTTTTCTCTCTTCCTCTTTTCTTGCTCTTTGTCCCCATAATTGGTTGGCGGGCAAAGTTGCCTGTTGGGGGTCTCTAGCCTGCTGGGGATTGGTTTTCAGTTTATCCCCTACTCTGCTTTCTCTTTAAACACATGATGTGGGAGTCTGCTTCTAACTCCTGAAACCACTCCCTTTTGGAGCTTACTTCTTCCAAAATTTCCGGGCACAATCACTGCATTGCCCGGGACCGGCCTTTAAGACTGTTTGTATTATCCTGCGCTGGATGAATTCCCCTTTGGTTCCTGGTAGTAAGCTTTGAAAAATCCTTTAAAGACACTTTTTTAGGAAAAGAAATAAAGATATGGAAAAGAGAAAAACTTTCTTAGCCAATATTTTGTGGGAAGAGACAATCCACAGAACTTATCTGGAGGACAAAACTGGTCCCCGTGAGCATGGCGTGCACCATAGATTCCGACCCAGTCTATTTGTATCGATTGATCTGCTCGATGGTTTGACCTGCTGGGGATGATAAAGGAGTGTTCACTTCGTTTCGAATGTGGTAGCTTTGCTGATCTGTCTTGTCGCCTCATAGTGCCCTTCGAGGGGTTTTCACTAATGAGACTCTCTCTTTTCTCTCATCTCCCGGCGCCTTATGGTGCCTGTGAAGGTTTTCACCAATAAGACTCTCTCATTTCATAGCCCTCATCTTACATCGCCTCTCGGTGCCTGTGAAGGTTTTCACCGATAAGGCTCTCTCATTTTATTTCTTTCGAGGAATCGGGGCGTTGTAGATACGACCCTCTCTTCTGGAGACTCCTTTGGCTATCAATTCATTCCCAGTCTTACGATCCTCTTCTTTGCTGGGGATTGGTGTATTATTCTCGGTCTTATTTGCCTGACTCGACATATTTTGAACATTGATCGGGAGGTCTTTTGGACGTTGAATGTTGGTTCTGGTGTGGAGTTAAAGAAAGGATATGAAAAAATGAAAATAATTTGATGGGTGATGTGCTACAACTTTTGGAATCAAACCTTTGTTGGAATTTTAAAACATAATTTCTGCCCCAGGTATCTTGCTTGGGGAATTTATTTTTTATACTTATGTTGCGCTATGTGCGTTACGCACGCTTTACGCACACTATGTACATTATGCATCCTATATTCACTATGATGCATACTATGACCGAGCCGTGAGGCGCCTACGTATCCTCTTTGAGGAATCAGGTCAAACGTAGTTCCCACGGTTTTATATTCCTTGATTTTTCTTTTCTTTCTTTTCATTTTTTTCGTATTAGTGATTCCAAAAGAGGGGTATTGAAAGAATTTGCTCAAGGCTCAAAGGGGGAAGCGAGGGTTAAAAGTGTTTGGATAGAAGAAAGAATTGCCTCCGTCATCTCATTATTCAACAAATGCCAAATACAAACAAATAAACCAAAATTGCCATAATTTAAAGAAATTACGCATAATATCTCTTGACTGCATCTGAATTGATAGCCATGTCGACACATCTACCTTCGACATCTGTCAAACACAAAGCACCATTGGCCAAGACTCTGGTCACGATATAAGGCCCTTGCCAATTTGGGGCGAATTTGCCTTTCGCCTCGACCTGATGTGGGAGGATCTTCTTCAATACCTGCTGCCCTACTTCAAACTTCCTGGGGCGCACCTTTTTATTATACGCTCTTGCCATTCTCTTCTGGTACAGCTGACCATGGCACACTGCTGCCAATCTTTTCTCATCTATCAGGCTCAACTGTTCCAATCGAACTTTGACCCATTCATCATCATCAATCCCGGCTTCAGCGACAATTCAGAGGGACGGAATTTCGACCTCCGCTGGTATCACGGCCTCAGTTCCATACACCAACAAATAAGGAGTTGTGCCTATGGAAGTCCGGACGGTAGTGCGGTAACCCAACAAAGCAAAGGGCAATTTCTCGTGCCACTGTCTGGACCCTTCCACCATTTTTCGCAGTATCTTCTTGATATTCTTATTGGCTGCTTCGACTGCTCCATTTGCCTTAGGACGATATGGGGTGGAATTGCGGTGTGTAATCTTGAATTGTTGGCATACCTCTTTCATCAGGCTGCTATTGAGATTCGCACCGTTATCCGTGATGATCACTTTTGGGATCCCAAATCTGCAGATGATATGGGAGTGAACAAAGTCCACCACTGCCTTCTTGGTTACCGACTTGAAGGTTTTAGCCTCAACCCATTTGGTGAAGTAATCAATGGTCACTAGAATGAACCTGTGACCGTTGGACGCTGCTGGCTCGATGGGCCCAATGACATCCATGCCCCAGGCCACAAACGGCCAAGGTGCTGACATCGTATGTAACTCTGTTGGCGGAGAATGAATCAAATCTCCATGTATCTGGCACTGATGGCATTTCCTCACGAAAGTGATACAGTCGTGTTCCATGGTGAGCCAATAACACCCTGTTCGAAGGATTTTTCTTGCCAATACATATCCACTCATGTGTGGCCCACAAACTCCAGCATGTACTTCTGCCATAACCGTTGTTGCCTGCCTGGCGTCTATGCATCTCAACAATCCCAGATCCGGGGTTCTTTTGTACAATATTCCCCCACTGAGGAAGAAACCATTCGACAAACGCCGGAGGGCTCTTTTTTGGTCTCCAGAGGTATGTTCTGGATATATCCCCATCCTGAGGTATTCCTTGATATCATAAAACCAGGGTTCGCCATCTGCTTCTTCTTCTATGGCGTTGCAGTAGGCGTGCTGATCACGGACCTGGATGTGTAGAGGATCAACATACATTTTGTCAGGGTGGTGCAGCATTGATGCCAAGGTGGCCAAGGCATCCGCAACCTCATTGTGAACTCTCGGGATGTGTTTGAACTTCACCGATCGAAATTGCTTGCTCAGATCATGCAAGCATTGTCGGTATGGTATGAGCTTTAGATCTCGTGTTTCCCATTCACCCTGAATTTGATGTACCAAGAGGTCCGAGTCTCCCAAGACCAAGACGTCTTGGACATCCATGTCGGCAGCCAGGCGCAGACCCAGAATGCAAGCCTCATATTCGGCCATATTGTTGGTGCAATAGAAGCGCAGTTGAGCCGTAACAGGATAATGCCGTCCTGTTTCAGAAATGAGTACTGCTCCTATTCCAACCCCTTTTGCGTTCGCAGCTCCATCGAAGAAAAGCTTCCAACCCGGTTCCTCAGGTAATTCCAACTCATTCGTATGCATCACCTCTTCGTCAGGAAAATACGTTCTTAAGGGCTCGTATTTTTCATCAACGGGATTCTCTGCCAAATGGTCTGCCAGTGCCTGGGCTTTCATGGCCGTCCTCGTTACGTAGATGATATCAAATTCTGTGAGCAGAATTTGCCATTTTGCCAACCTTCCCGTGGGCATAGGTTTCTGAAAGATATACTTCAACGGGTCCAAACGGGATATGAGATAAGTAGTGTATGAAGACAGGTAGTGCTTCAACTTCTGAGCTACCCAAGTTAGGGCGCAGCATGTTTTCTCGAGTTGAGTGTACTTGACCTCATGCACTGTGAATTTCTTGCTAAGATAGTAGATGGCCTGCTCCTTCCTCCCTGTGTCATCATGTTGCCCCAATACACAACCAAATGAATTTTCCAAGACCGTCAGGTAAAGGATTAGGGGTTTCCCGGGCTTAGGTGGGACCAATACGGGTGGATTAGACAGATACCCTTTGATTTGGTCGAAGGCCTCCTGACACTCTGCCGTCCAACCTACTGCAGCATCCTTTCTCAGTAGCCGAAATATGGGCTCACAAGTTGCTGTGAGTTGAGCGATGAACCTGCTGATGTAATTGAGTCTACCCAGCAAACTCATTACCTCTGTTTTGTTCCTTGGCGGTGGCAAGTCTCGGATGGATTCAATTTTGGATGGGTCTAACTCAATCCCCCGTCGACTGACGATGAATCCTAGCAACTTTCCTGATGGAACCCCGAATGCGCATTTGGCCGGGTTAAGCTTGATATCATACCTCCGGAGTCTTTGGAAAAATCTCCTTAGGTCTGCCACATGGTCCTCCTGACGCCAAGATTTGATGATCACATCATCGACGTACACCTCTATTTCTTTGTGTATCATGTCATGAAACACAGCAGTCATTGCTCGCATGTACGTTGCCCCGGCGTTCTTTAACCCGAACGGCATTACCCGATAGCAGTAGGTTCCCCATGGCGTAATAAACGCTGTCTTCTCAGCATCCTCTTCGTCCATTAGGATCTGATGATAACCCGCATAGCAATCCACAAAGGATCCGATCTCGCGCCCAGCGCAATTATCGATCAGGATATGAATGTTGGGTAACGGGAAATTGTCCTTGGGACTTGCTTTGTTGAGGTTGCGGTAGTCGACGCACACCCTGATTTTTCCATCCTTCTTTGGGACTGGTACCACATTGGCCAGCCACTCGGGATATCGAGTGACCCGAATGACCTTCGATTGCAACTGCTTGATCACTTCTTCTTTGATTTTTACACTCATTTCTGTTTTAAATTTCCTTAGTTTTTGCTTGACCGGAGGGTATGCCGGGTCAGTGGGTAGTTTGTGAACCACTAAATTGGTGCTCAATCCAGGCATGTCATCATATGACCATGCAAAAACATCTTTGAATTCCCTGAGAGTTTCGATCAATTCTGCTTTGACATTCGGCTCAATGTGGATGCTAATTTTGGTCTCTTGGATGTTATCAGCGTCTCCTAGGTTTACAGCCTCAGTGTCATTTAGGTTAGGCTTGGGTTTCTCTTCAAATTGGCACAGTTCTCGATTTATTTCTTCGAAGGCTTCCCCTTCGTCACATTCGGATTCATTATCACAAACGACCTCTTGCATCATTGAGTCAGATTCAGATTGATTTATTAGACTAGGTCGAAGATCCGCTGTGCATGCCATGTCATTAGGACCAGTAAAAAGAGAACTGTTCAGAAAGAAAAAGAACAAAACAAGAAATTAAAACGGGACAAAAGAAAAGAACTTTATTAAATTTGCAGGATAAAAAGGGTTCACACTTTTACAAAACGAAAGTAAAATTGGGATTACACCCTTGAATAATCCGATCAAACAAACAAACAAACAAAACATTAATCAAAGCCTACTACCAAGACTCCCCTCGGACAGGAAGAGGAGTAACCGTCCAATTGTTGGTCTTGGCCTCAGGCCCCACAAATTGTATCTCTGCTCTGCTGGAACCCTCTCCAGCTTCCACCATACTGACATCCGCGAATAGTCTCTCAAAACTCTGATTCAGGTCTTCACTTATGCCGATCAAAGGTCCTCGAATCTTTGGGATCGCTGACCCCTTGGCACTAGCTTTAACAAAAGACCTTGAGAGGCGTGGCACTGGTTTAGGCAGAAACCAGACCCTCTTCTTCATTTTTCGCGCTTGCTTCCTGTCTGCTGCGGTTGGTTTGAACCCCAACCCGAAAGTTTCCAGATTCTTAGGAAGGGAGACAGGTTGGACTATCCCTTGAAGTTCAACTCCTAGGCCTTTTCCCGGCACAAACCCATTACCCAGCATTTCTGATACCATCATGACTGTTGCGGCAGCCACCCTAGGGTGCGGGATGATTTCTCCTTCAGAAATTTTGTTGGCCGACCCTGTATCGAGAATCTGGTAGACCCAAGGACCCTTGTCATCAGTGGTCTCTATGAAAGGCACAATGGTTCCGCCCATGGTGCCTGTTGTATCCTCGCCGTGCAACACGACCTCTTGTCTTTCCCACTCGAACTTCACTGTCTGATGTAGGGTAGAAGGCACCGCTTTAGCTGCATGAATCCAAGGTCGTCCTAACAGCAAGTTGTAAGATACCGTGGCATCCAACACCTGGAATTCCATGGTAAACAGGACCGGGCCAATGGTCAGTTCAAGTACAACATCCCCCACAGTGGCTGTTCCGTTTCCGTCAAACCCCCGGACACAGATGCTATTCTCCCGGATTCTTCCACGGTCAATCTTTAACTGGTCCAGGGTGGATAATGGACAAATATTGGCGCTTGAGCCGTTATCCACCAATACTCGGGTTACCACCGAGTCTTCACATTTGACAGCTAGGTATAGAGCTTTGTTATGCTCCGTACCTTCCACCGGCAGGTCATCATCTGAGAATGTCACTCTGTTCACCTCGAAAATCTTGCTAGCAATGGTTTCCAGGTGGTTTACAGAAATCTCACTGGGTACATGGGCCTCGTTCAATATCTTTAACAGGGCCCGGCGATGTTCCTCGGAATGGAGGAGTAAGGACAATAGTGAGATCTGGGCAGGTGTTTTTCTCAGCTGCTCAACCACAGAATAGTCTTGCACTTTCATCTTCCTCAGGAAGTCTTCAGCCTCTTCTTCTGACACTGGCTTCTTGGTTGCCACTGGGTTGGTTTTTCTTAACTCCACCGGAGCAAAACATCGACCTGATCGAGTCAGCCCTTGCGCTTCACAACTGACTTCTTCCACCTGTTTTCCTTGGTACGTCACCACTGCTTTTTCATATTTCCAGGGCACAGCCCTGCTGTCAAGCATAGGCAGTTGGACCACCGGCTTTATGGTCACCCGTTCTCTACATACCCCTTTCAACATGACTGCCGGTGTGGGCAGGATCCCTGGTATTACCAATTTGCTTGGCTCGGGTTTGCTTGTTATGACGGACGGGTTCTTCCCCCATATTACTACCGGCTTGACGCCTTCTCCCTGCGACTGTACATTTGTTCCTCCACTGGTTAAGACTTCTTTTGGGGCAGCTTGGATCATCATCACTGTTTGTGAGGGTTTTCTTAATTCTCCTCCCTCACACACCAACTCAATCATGTGAGTTTCGTGGTGCGCTGGCAGTGGGTTTTGGTTGATGTTAGGAGCCTCTGGTGTCTGGACCTCGATCTTATTGGTGTCAATAAGATCCTGTATGGCATGCCTTAACTTCCAGCACTTCTCGGTATCGTGCCCGAGCATCCCTGAACAGTATTCACAACTGATTGAACGATCCAAATTCTGAGGCGGGGGATTTGGTTCCCGAGTATGGACAGGACTAACCAAACCCAATTGCCGCAGCTTGTGGAACACAGCGGTGTAGGTTTCTCCCAATTCGGTGAAGGTTCTTTGCTTCCGCAACCTGTCATTCCTAGCATCTGGATTTCCCCGGAAACCTGCCCCTGAAGGATTTCTATATGCCCTTGGTGGAGGGTAAGTGTTTTGTGGTGGTGCATATATGTTCTGGGGAGCCGGTGCGCGCCATTGTGGGCGAACCGGAGGCTGAGTGTATACCTGGGCTTGGTGTACGGAACAATGTGGTTCTCGAGGTGGATAGAAATTTTGTGGTGGGTTGTATGGGTAGTTTGACCTGTGAGGCCTGGGTTGGTTGTAGTGCGGCCTGCCAGCCCTGGACCAACTGCCTGCCTCGATCGTGGCAACCTCTTCTTTCTTTCTTCTTAGCGCACCTCCCGTGCCGCTTTGAATAGCCTGGGTTGTGGCCTTAAGTGCCGAATAGTTTAAGATCTTGTCCGACCTCAAACCTTCTTCTATCATGACCCCTATTTTGACCACCTCGTTGAAAGATTTTCCAACCGTTGTCACCAAGTGACCAAAGTAGGTTGGATCCAATGTCTGCAAAAAGTAGTCTACCATTTCTCCCTCTCTCATGGGAGGATCGACTCTAGCTGCTTGTTCTCTCCAGCGGAATCCGAACTCGCGAAAACTTTCCCCGGGTTTCTTCCCAGTTCTCAATAACGTGAGACGGTCAGGGACTATCTCTAGATTGTACTGGAAATGACCTGCAAAAGCCTGTGCCAGATCATCCCACGTGTACCACCTGCTGAAATCCTGCCTGGTATACCATTCCAGTGCAGATCCGCTCAGACTTTGGCCGAAATAAGCTATCAAAAGCTCATCCTTGCCTCCTGCCCCTCTCATTTTGCTACAGAATCCCCGCAAATGTGCCATGGGATCACCGTGCCCTTCATATAAATCAAACTTGGGCATCTTGAACCCTGCCGGGAGTTGGACATCTGGGAAAGGGCACAGATCTTTGTATGCCACGCTGACTTGGTTGCCCAGCCCGTGTAAGTTCCTGAAGGATTGCTCCAGGCTTTTGAACTTTCTCAACACTTCATCCTGTTCAGGGGCCTTAACCGGCTTCTCAACCTCTGCCGGTACTTCCAAATGGGGATTGTAAGCCTGTGGTTCGGGTGCATGGAATGTAGGCTCAGGGGGATAGTATTGTGTATCATGAGCCTGAAACAATGGCTCACTGGTCGTTCGCTGCAAAGGGGCTGATGCAGGTCCCACAAAAATGGGAATATTGGGTGTTGGGAGAGGTTGATGGGGTGGTGGAGCTTGGGAATCATGAGGGCTTCTTTCTTGATGATAGAGGGGATTTGGGCGGCTTGTGGAAGGGCCAGAGTGAGGGTACTCCGGCACGTGTCCCAGTGTCTCAGGGCTCTTTTGCGTTTTGGCCAGGGCTAGCTGCATTGCATGCATCTCTAGTCCCATCCTTTCAATCTTTTCCATTGCCTCTTTTAGCAACTGGCTCATCGGCCTTTCTTCCTCATTACTATTCTCAGAAGTAGTCATGCTTGTTGCTACCGGTCCTTTGGATCTGGTTTGGTATGAATGTGTTGCCAGAATTCTTTAACAACTAACTGTCTGGTATCAGACAACAACAAACTTTGTTAGTGTTAGAGCTTAACAGATTTGATCATAACACATAGAGGATGCAATGCACCTAGGCAGTTAATCGTTTCTACATGCTTTGCCTCAAACAACATACGTCATCCCGGTTTGCTCATTCATCCATTTTTAAAGTACTTTGGGAAACCCTGTGTTTTATTTTGTATTTTTATTTTTATTTATTAAAAGCGGTCGAATCTTATGGGGATTGCCTACGTATCACGTCCCCGCGTGAATCAGACCAGGCGTAGTTCTGCCTTAAAGTAAAGAAACACACAATTCTTGTGAAATCATTAAATTCATTCTCAAAATTTTGCTATTACAAATTACTTCAAGCAAGGAATAGCAATAGTACAGACTCCACAGTTCTTAGGTTTAACGAAAAAGAAAACAACATATGGAAAAACAACCAAAGCCAAATAAACAGGACTTGACCAAAACTAATTCTCCAATTTAAGGGGCCGCGAGGCATCATCCGGCCTTTTCGCGGCTCTAGGTGTAAGGTCTCTTTGCAAGCTCTTCAACTCGTTCATAATCCGGCGGACGCAGCCCATGATGGAAACAAGGAGGGTCTTCCGAGGTGTTCGCTCATATGCCAAGCATTTCATGTAGATGTAATGCCCTATTTCATCAATCCTTCCCCGGATGTTGTCCCTTTCTGTGAACAAATGCCTTATCTGTTGGTTCTTCAATCCCAGTGTTTGCGCATTGTTGGCAAGCTGATCCTGGAACATCTCCATTTGCCTTTCCATTCTGGTCATTGCATCGTAATATTGCCTTCTGTCGGCTTGGGCATTTCGTGTTTGCTTGAGGATCCTTTCTCGAAGAGAGGCATTCGTTTCCCTTAATGTCCCGATGCTCAGTTCATACTCCCTTATGACTTGTTGCAGGCGCTGCCTCCGAGCCATCGCACCCTTTGCCCACTTGGTTCGCAATTTTGCTGTGCTGGCCCTGGCTTTTTCCAAATCTTCCTGGCATTCCGCAACCTGATCTTTTAACCCTGCTATCAATCTTTTATCTGCCCGGCTTCCTAGCTGGCTATTAGCCTCTTTTTTCATTCTCCGGATCTGAGCTTTGAGGATCTCGCCTTCTCTGATTAACTTGTTCTTTTCTCCCTTGTGGGCAGCAGACTGTAATTGGCACTCAAACTTCATATCCTGAACTTGTTGCTTCAGTTTGCCTGCTTTGACAAGATATTCCTGCTCTTTGGCCAACCAGCCCCACTGTTCTTGTGAAGATTTGGCAAATTCTTGCAGGTGAGGTCTTTTGGTCGGTCTTCCAGATGATGTCTCCCCTTTGTACCAGGCCTGATACCCGGGCGAAACTTCCCCTTTTGCCCGATTCATTACACAAGTATTTGCTTCTAAGTATTGACATTGGCTCCAAATTTGACGAACCCTTGCTTCAGGAAACTGGCCGTCGGGACTGATCTCGATTACCTGGATGCTCAGATCCTCGTCTTTCGGCACTATCTGATACCTCCCAAGTTGCCTTAAAACCCGATGCGGCGCGTATGGTTGAATACTTTTAAGTCCCATTAAGAGAAAATGGGGCCTGGCTGCTGGCATGTATATGACTTCGTCGATCGGTAGCCACCCTAGCGCCCACTGTATTTGACTGGCGTTGAGGGTATGGAAATATGAGGTCCATGCTATAACTCCTTCTGGTAGGTAGGTTTCATCAACTCTGGTATAGAACTCCTCTATGCAGGTCTTTCCAGCGGATCCATGGCTCAGAAACTGGGCTCGGTGACATAGGTGTTCGATCATCCACATTTGCAACAACAAATTGCAACCCTCGAAAAAGCTTCCTCCGGCTTTGCAAGAAGTGAGTGCCCGGAATATATCAGATACTATCATGGGCGCCAACGTACTATCACTCTGTGTGAGCAACGTACTGACGACCCCTGCTATCTTTATGTCAATATTCCCATCTTTTCTTGGGAATACTAGTAGTCCTAAGAAAGTTATCATGAAAGCAATTCGTCTATGTTCTTCCCACTTTTGGCGATTACCTTTGCTGCACAACTGGTTTTCTGGCTTGTCGAATCCTCCTATGTGACCATATCTTTGATATATGAAACTCATGCTGCAAAAACCTTTTGCCAAGTCAGGGTTATGAATTGTTCTGACTATCTTTAAGGAGTCAAGGAACCGGTGTATTGCTACAGCTCTTGGAGCAATCAGATATTTGTGCCTCAAAGGAGTCTCAGCGCTGCCGATATACCCTGCTATTTCTTCTAAAGTTGGGGTAAGTTCAAAATCTGAGAAACGGAAGACATTGTGCGCAGGATCCCAGTGGGGGACTAGTGCCCTTATGATATCTCCTCGTGGCCTGATATCCAACAAACTCGTGAGGCCTTTCAGATACTTCTTGATTTCGTCATGCCCTTCTTTGCCCAAATCATTCCACCAGAGCCGCAATTGGAGGGGAATTTTATTCATGATTGAAAAGGGTTCATTCGGAATCGTGCTCATTCTGCACATTTATTAATAAGATTTTAACAACGACACTTATCCTGATAAAACAAAAATATATGCGATTTTTTGTGAATTTTCGTATATATATATAAAAACTTTCTAAAGAAGTCAATAACGGAAAATATTTTAGATTTTTGTTTCGAACACTGGGAGCCTGAAAGGACTTTTCTAGACCTTTAGCAAGACAAATACTTTTGCCACAAATAAAGATATATATACATTTTGAAGTAAAGCAAAACTTTTGAACTTTTCATATATATATATATATATATATACATATATTTGCAACAAATAATAAAAGTAAAGACAACACAAGACTCTTTTTATTATTATTTTCATAAAATAACCATTTTAAAAATAAGATCTCTTTTTTTTTAATTTTTATGACAAGACAAATTCTATATTTCTATTGATATTTTATTTTTTGAAAAACAGAACCACAACTTTTTTTCAAAATTTTGGCAGAGTTTTGACAGTATTTGTTTTTTCTTTTTTTTCAACAATAAACAATCAATTCCTAACCATTATTTCCTCTTTTTTTTTTTCACAACATTCCAAACACCGGTCAGCATGCGGGCATGAGACAAATAAATGTACGGAAAACAATAGGATGCATCAGAATGGTCTTTTCATATCAGGTTGCTAGTCCTAGACGGACCCAACCCCTGTGTTGAGTCCCCTAAGTCATATGCAACATGATGCAAATAAGCGTTCCTACTAGGGATCCGACATGAAGTCACGTTATTCTATGTTCAAAACCTGGGTCGGTGTTCTAGACAGTGTACCCGAGCGGACAACTCGAGCTGAGGAAGGAGCTCCTTTCCGGGAACCAAAAGGCCAGCCGGCTTAGAAACTTTCCGAGCCTCTTTTTATTTAGGGTATGACACTAACAGAATAGGGAGTCTCAACCAGTGAGCACATCCCCGGAGGTAAGAAGAGAAAGGTTTCGGCACAGTTTATATACAGTTCAAATAATATCAAAGCGGTAAAAGCAGCATTTAGCACATTAGGCTCAGAACATGTAATAATCAGATAATAAATAAAGCCAAATAATAACAATTATTCTAAGCTCGAATTCTTAACCCTGAATCAGTGGTTCTGGGTTTATAATCCCCAGCAGAGTCGCCAGAGCTGTCACACCTCCTTTTTCCGCGCCCGCGGGGGCGCAGGGGAGTTTTTTCCAATTAAAGGACAATCGAAACGGGATTGGTTTATTTATTTCAGAGTCGCCACTTGGAAGATTTAGGGTGTCCCAAGTCACCAATTTTAATCCCGAATCGAGGAAAAGAATGACTCTATATTACAGTCTGCGTACCAGAAATCCGGATAAGGAATTCTGTTAACCCGGGAGAAGGTGTTAGGCATTCCCGAGTTCCGTGGTTCTAGCACGGTCGCTCAACTGTTATATTTGGCTTATTTATCTGATTTTAAATACAATATGAACTTATGTGCAAATTTTATCTTTCAACCGCTTTTATCATTTACTGTTATTTTTATCAAGAATTGCAACGTTATAAAAATATATCTCGAACCACGTTACAATCAATGTACCCGTGGTCGTCGACACACTTTGACTCCGTTGAGATTTGGATTTGGGTCACATCAATGTGCACCCGAGTTTAAGGAAATTAAATTATTAAAGGCGCGCCTAAAGCGACTAGCGTATTTATTTTGGGTAAGACCGTGGAATTTTACTAAACGGTTCATCCCGAAGTCCAAATAATTTTTAAAGCAAATATTTACTGAGGGCCCCGCAATTTGTATTTTATTTGGCGAGGCTCATCTCATTCTTATTTTTTAAAAATGAATTTGCAACGTCATGGACACGCATCTCGAACCACGTCACAATCAATGTACCCGTGATTAGAAATACATTTCGAATCCGTCGAGATTTGGATTTGGGTCACATAAATGTGCACCCGAGTTTAAGAAGGTAAGGTTTATTAAAGCGTATCCTAAAGAGACTAACGTGTTGTTATTTTAGGAGGGTTGTGAGATTTGCTAAGCAACCCGTCCTGGAAACTAAATGCTTCAATAATATACATTTAACAAGGGCCCCGCATTTGCACGTTTTGTTTATTTTCATCGAGGCTCATCTCGTTCTTATTTTAAAAGGATATCCTATAGCAACTACGTTTCTTATCGCGTTTGTCCTTATCAATTGAAAACGGTAGATAGTCCTAATTAATTAAATGCTTGCAAGTTATTTGTAATGACATTCAGAAAAGCTAAAAAAAATTTTCAGAAATGGAGGCTGTATGTACAGTCAGCCGAACAAACAATTATAGGCCCAAATCCAGCCCATGCGTGATAGGCCAGACCTGGGCCTCTGCCTGTTCTACGCGAGCCTACTTGGTTTGCTTCGATTTGGGCTCGACCTTCATGAGGTTGAGGCCCTGAACTGATTCTTTGTTTTGTGAAATGAGTTTATCAATTTATGGGACAATATGGCAAAAGGAGAAAGAACTTTAACTAAAACGGATAGCTTTCCTATTTGGCCTACATTAGAGAATATACTATACCATCAGACTAAGTCTGAAATACGACTTATTACACTGGGCATATTTTCACCTAGCAGTATACATACAAGGCTAGCATTCGTTAACCTACATTGATATACTTAGTATGTAGGCTGCTTCTATTGTCCAAACAAAAATGTAACTATTTCATGACATTTAGAGTAACAGTTCATGTACATATATAAAAAAACAATCTGCAGGTCCTCTCTTTTGCATTCATGCTCAAACTTTCAGTTACATTTGTGGTATTAATTGTGTACCTGGTATGGAGGACAAAGAAGGAAGGAATGGTCAGCTAGGCAGTATGCAGTAAACACAGCAACAACAGATACACAACAAACACAGCAACAACCAACTGAACCAAGTGTCTTCCACAGCCACAGACAACCAACAGTGATCTCCCAGAATACAAGGACTAGCAAATAGTCGAGTGCCAAGCCAGTAGTCCCAGGAAAAAGTAAAGAAATAGCAGCAGTAACTGAGGGTTCAGATGCAGTAAAACCACCAGTTCAACAACCACAAACAACTCAGTCAATGCAAGCAACAGAACTTGGCCAAGACAGCTTGACCAATATGCACTCTTATACAACTTTCAGGCAGTGTTTGGTTACAATCTATTTGGAAACTAACTTATGTTATTCAGCTTTCTTTAAACTCAGTAAAACTTTCTTTAGACTAAAAGTTTCAGCTTTAAAACTAAAAATTCCAGCCTTTTCTCTCTTTTTTTTTCTGAAGACTAAAAGTCCAGCCTAAGACTCAAAACTCCAGCCCCGTTTAAGTTCTCAAATGGCTTATTTATAAGCCAAAAACCAGTGCAGTTAAGCTGCCTTTTTTGCTGCAACTTGCAGCCTGCCCATACTTTTTAAAGCCCATGCCTAAGCATCTTTTGGTGTCAGCCCCCCTTTATTCCCACGCCTGGTTTTGTTTAATCAGGAGTTATGGGCCTCATTTTTTATTCAATTTAAGTCCCATACTCTTATGTCTTGTTCCCCATTGGCATTAATTTAATCCCAAATTAGTACCCTACTTGTCAGCTCATTTAAACTAATCATTTTTGTTCTTTGCAAACCCCAGACTACCCCTGTTAAACCCTGGTTACCACTGTCTTGACCCTTTGCCGCATCAGGGCATTTTTGAACTGATGAAAGTTTCAAATTCAGGACTGCCTAGACTGAACCTTTCAATCATTTTTCAATGCAAACAAACTATTTCAAACAATGTTGGGGCCTTCAATCAGTGGCAAAGTATCAATTAGTCATGCGACATTATTAGCTCGTTTGATTCATTAGTTATAGAAACTAATCAACGACATTTATCGAGTCGACTATACTAATTATAGCAGGTAATAATCAGTCGCTCACACAAACAATATGTTCAGGGACCTAAAGGGCTTCAGACAACTTGGTCAGTCACTAGGAACCTATATAAGTTTATTCATGCGACGACTATACTAATCGGACATGCTTATCATAGGATACATTTAAATCATACACAGAAACCAATCGACCAAATAAAAGGTCTTTACAGAGATGAAGAAATCCGAATGAAAAAAAAATAACAAAAAATAACAAACAAACACAACGAAACATGCTGACCACTTAATCAAAACTAACACAAAAGAAAGGAAAACTTACCGAAAATGCTTAAATCAAACAGACCCAAATCTGATTCAACTTCGAACTTTTGAGGCCGAACAAACTTTAATCAGGGTGTTCTCACATGAGAACACCTTGATTAAGGTCTATTAGACCTCAAACCCATGTCAAAAACCGGCCGGGTTCCCCAGGTGCATGTGTTTCAAGTTCTGGATTTCCAGATCTGGATTTTTAGGAGTTGTGGGTAGATTCGGACCAAACCAAGCTTGGTTTGGTCACGAGGAAGGTCAGGGGAGTGTCTGGTATGAAGATGGGATGGTTTGGCATAGATCCGGGTTCGACTCAAATCTTCAAATGAAGATTCGAGACGAACGGAAGTGATTCGAGGCTCGTGGTTAGTGGATTTGTGTTCAGGACAGTGAGGTGGTCCTAGGGTGTTCAGGAGGTGGCCACCGGCGTCCATGCCGCCGGGTTCTGGTGAAAGGGAAGCTAGGGCGGCTGCTAGGGTTTGGGGGGGCTTCAGTGTTTGGATGAAGACGATGAGTGGGGGGGGGGGTTAGAATAGGGGGCGTGGGGTGTGATAGGAGGCTTATATACGGGGAGGCTGATTCAATCCTGGCCGTTGGATCGATTAAAATTGATGGCCAGGATTGGGGAGGCTAGACCATACGGTGCCGTTTGGTTAATCAAGGGGTCGGTCAAAAACGGGAATGGGTCGGGTCATGAGGGCTAATAAGGGCCATCGGATCAATGGAAATGAACGGCCCAGATTAATTTGCCTGAAACGACGTCGTTTCAGGAGATGCCTGGGTAGCCGGTTTTGGACTGGACCTGATCGAATTGGTTTGGGCCTATTTTTTGGTTTATTTCCTTGGCCCAAACCGTTTTCTTCATTCTTTTCTCCCTTTCTTTTTTTTTCTTTTTTTTTCTAATCTTAAAACTAAAAATAAAAATGAAATTCAAACAAACATAATTATCAAAATATTTAAATAGGTTAAATCGCACCCTAGAATATTTTTGTGAATTTTTCTTTTACTGAATGAATTATGGTCTAATTACCAGATCATACACATTTTGTACTTTGTTTAATAATATAAAAAAAAATGGACAAAATGGACAGACCCACACATGACTAGCAGCACAAGTTACGGAAAATTGAAAATTGTACAGCGAGGTCCTTTGTTACTATTTCTTTTGGAGTGACTGTCCGTGAAGCAAAAATCACGTGCTTACAATCATAAGTAGAATAAAGTGCACTATCCAATACCTGCTTATCACATTAGTCTTGTACAATATCAAAACACCTTCAGAATGAGCATGTGACCATGCTAATACCACTGGAAAGTACCTTAATAGTATACAGAATGAGACATAAAGGAAACTCGCATGTATGTTCAAATTCCAATCCTGTGAAGCCATCAGTCTGGGGCTCTTCTCTTTGATATTCTAACCCCAAGGTTAGGAGTTTGAAACTTGTCTAAATTAATCAACATCCTCTCTGCACTAGGCAGTTCAGAGAATGAGTGAAACTCAGATGTACTTGTTGATACTCAATTTTTCCCTTTATATTTTAAATATGCATAAATGACTTTAAAAATAGTATATATATATGCATATATAAGCATGCACAAGGTTTTTATTATTTTTTCCATAAATTTAAGGGTTTAAATTGATTTATTTTCTCCTTTTTTATCCATAAAATCCCCAATAATTTTTAAGCTAAATTGAATATAATTGCAATGTTAGCCCATTTTAAGGTATAATTATATTTTATATGCATAAAATTGGTTCCTATATTTTTAAAATGATCATTATATATTTTTTTATCATTTTGTCACCTTAAATTATTTTTCAAAAATTACCTATTATTTATTATAAATTAAAATAGGAAATAACTGGCTATTTAAATAATAGCCAGATTTGACTTTCAATTATGGCCCAAATCGAACCAATCCCCAACTCAATTTCCTATTTAATCACCTGACCCAGGCCACAATTATCCTTACTAGACCCAAGCCATCTTAAATCCTGGCCGTTGATTTAAAAGATCAACGACCGTTATTCCTCTTTTCCTTTTTAATTTACAAACGACCCCATAACCCTACTCATTTCCAAATCCCCTCCGCCTTCAGATGCTCTCATCTTCTCTCCTCTCTCAAACCTAACCCTACACTCCGTCAATCACCTCCTTCTCTGGTCATCTCCGACGACCTACATTTCAACCCCAAGCCTTCAATGGGTCTCTCACCGCCTTGCTCATCATCTCTAAGACCTTCAAGGGTCCTGGTCCATGCCGATTTGGACCTAGAGTTTCTGCTTCAATGTTCACGGCTTCTCTGGTGTGATTTTGGACAAAATCACACCATATGTGTTACAATTTGTGATGTTTACAACAGGTTCTTTCGATTTCTATTTGGGTTTCCTTTGAAACCCTAACTCTCGTCTGAATCTCTTAAGATCTGTGTTATTTTTAACACTTTAAGCCTATTTCCTTCTATGATTTGCTTATTCTCAAGCTTCTTCAAAAAGATCCTCAATTTTTAACATTTTACTTCCTTTAAAAAATTAGGGTTTTCTCGGAGTTCTTTTTACACTGGTTTTAACTGATTTCTTTATGATTAAACCTCTTTCCTTGCTTATTTTTGACTGATCCTATGTTCCTACTACTTTTTAACTCGACTCTGTTATAAAGCCCTAACTTTAAGACCTTCCTTGCTTTGGTTCTATGTGTCAGCATGACTACTTGATTTTATTAAAGTTTCTATCGGTTACCATGGTTCAAATGGGTTTTCTACTGAATCTTTAGCTTACTTATGTCACTTCTGTATGACTATGATCCTTTTGTTTTTTCATCTCTTGCTTCTTTCTGTCACTATGGCTAACCTTGTTTGTTTGCTACGCCTGTTCATTCGTCTCTATTTATATGTTAAAGATGCAGAATCGTGACTCCCTCTTGATTGATTCTGATTTCCTTAATTAATGGTTATTTAAAGATTCTCTTTTAAAACCCTGAAAGCTTTACCCCGTCAGTTTAAGCTGACTAGTTTCCTTACCATATTTGCTATGATATTTATTTCTACTGAGTTGTGTCCTTAATTAAGGCTTTATGAATTTAGTCCTAATCGACTACTCTATGGTTACTAAACCTTGACTCCTTCCTTATTTAATCATTCACTGATTTTTCTTCTTGCCTTATATGATATTGAATCTTCCCGTTTGATTTGATTCCCTTAACTTAAGGGAATACTTCCTTGATTCTCTAATTGATTGATTCTGAGCTCTTAAACTATTATACTACTATGATTTTTACCTTATTTCACTACCTACTTTTAACTATAAATATTCTAAGTATTTCACAAACACAAGACACACGAACATTTAGTTTTCTAAACTACCTCTCTTACTAAAAAATATCTGCTCTCTCTCTCTCTCTTGTGCTATTTGCTACTATTAGCCGGCTGCAAGCCAAGGCTAATCATCTGTGCTCTTTGGTTCTTTCATTCTGCTTACTCCTATCTTCACTGGTATGTACTAGTTTTGATTTAAACCTCTAACAATAATATGCTTCTCTTATTGTTTCAGTTTCTTTATTCCTAGCCTGATTCTTCTTGTGGTTCTGTTGTGAAATTTGTAGTTAAATTACATTATCAGCATGCTAGTATGACTCCCCTCCCTTTAAATCAACGTATACCCTTATGTAGGTTTCAAAGCGTGCCTAGTCAGTTGTCTTTCACTTCTTGTGTGCTTACCACTCTATGAATCCCCAAACCCTTATCACCCCTTCTATGTGTCTGTATTCTTCTTGACTGGTTTGTGATTATGCCAGTGTCCACTATCTCTGAGCATGTCCAAACCATTCTTAAGACCCTTGCTGGGATATGCATCCAAATGTTTATGTATCCCCAAACCCCTTAACCTTTTTGTGACTGTTGAATTCTGAAAACTAGCTATGTGTGATGTTTTCCTAAGGTGTTTAAGCTTATTTACTACTCCAACCTCTTTTCAAGCAATCTCTGTTGCTTTACTAAGTGCTTTCAAAACAGACATTCCAAAACAGTCTCTAATAAACCTTTTCAACTTGGGTACTGCACTTTCACTTTACTCTTAGTCAATATGTTCTGCCCCCTCGAGTATGTGTACTACCTTGGGATCCTCTTGAGAGCCCTCTAAACTCTAGCATACTGAGGCTGGCCTTTCTACACTGCACTAGTTCAATGGTTGATTTCTAAGTCTTGGTGTACGCATTGCCCGGGGTCCTTGAGACCCTTAGGGAACTTTGATACACCTAGACTCTGATTTTCTATGAAATTGAGGCTTATGAGACCATTGGAGGCTTTGGAAAACCTGGGCCTAATTGCAGGCTCCTTGTAGAATAGCTTCTTGATTTTCTATTTCATTTATGTAATTCATTTATTGGCCTGTAATAATTTGTAAACAGATATTAGGGCATTTAGTAAAAAAGGTGGGTAGATGTATACTTTATGGGGTAATATGGGTAGAGATCCTACTCTTAGCACCTTGTTATTGCAATCCAACTGCTTGTGCAAGTAGCAAACATACTCATAGGTTTTACTCTTTTGAATATGATTGTTTTGCATAATAGAAACCATGCCTATAGGATTTTACTTTTAATTTCGTTTGCATCAAATAGAAATTATGCCTATAAGGTTTCACTTCCAATGTCGTTTGCATCAAGTAGAAATCATGTTCCTAAGTTTCTGCATTTTTGTCATGTTAGAAACCCTGTTTACAGGTTCTAAACAATCATGTCTAAAATCAGTAGATGTCATGCTTATAAGATTCGATTCCGATTCAGTTTTAATCAGCCTTTATGTATATTTCTAAAATAGTAATAAACCTAGATATCATGTCTATAGGGATCTATACTCGCAATTCTGTCTAGAAATTCAATTTAGCTTAATAAATCAATTTTATTACGCCTAGTTCATTTCTAAAGTTGGTCTTATTAAGCGATGACATTTCCTAAATCAAGTCCTTTCAAAATTGTAATGATCTCATTAGATACCATGCTTATAGGTATTAAAGCAGTCTGTTTCGATAAACATGTTTGTTTTTGCGTAAATATAAACACAGTATACTGCATATAGGCAAGCCTTAGGACATTTTTTAAAACCTGCATTTCCCTGAAGTTGTTTCCGTTGTTTAATGTTTCTGTTTCTAATAAGCTTTTAAACAAGGGAATCCTTAGGCAGCTACTAGGTTATAACTTCTAGGTATAAAAGTTTGGTCTGTTTCTGCATATTCACTTAGAGATTCAGCTTTAGGACATTAATTAATAAAGACCTTAACTGTGTTTGAGTTGTGCTGCTTGTATGTTTGTTTGAGGAGGAAACTGTGAGCCTCTTAATTGCTCCCATTATGTGAAAGTCTTAAATATTTTGACTGTCGCCTTAGAAATTTTGCCTTTTAAAACCTTAGGGGTATGTCTAGAACCACCTATAGGTACATGTCCTAACACCCTCCTGGACTATTAAGAAGGGACGGGTAGCAGCACGCAATAGGAATCAGTGACCAAACACTCGCTTTGCATGACCAATAAGGGGATGGGAAGGGTAGACATGGGATATGATGACTATGCGTTAATGTCACGTGTAGCCCCTCATCGAGGAGTGTTTACCGGATATTGCGTGGGGTGATTCTATAGGACAAACAACCTAGGACCCCTCTTTACTTAATCCTTTCTCTATTCAAAACTTTTGTCTTTTACAACTCGTTCCAATCTTTATCTTACTACTTGAACTATCCAATATGCTTTATTTGCAACTTATTTGATTCAACTATTAAATGGACTAATTTGTAAATATAAGTTCAGCCTGGACCCATAGTTGTGGACTAAGAGAGGTGCCTAACACCTTCATTTTGAGGTTACCTCGAGCCCTTACCCTAATCTCTGGTAATGCAAACCAACCCAAGAGTTAATCACTCTAGGTGCTCTAACGCACCATAATCCATTAGGTGGCGACTCTTCAAATACCCAATTCCCAAAAGAAAATGAGTTATTACCCCCATGAATGTCGAAACCCAGACATCTCCCCGCGGAAGAAAAAGGGGGCGCGACAGCATGGCGACTCTACTGGGGATATCATTTAGGCTCTTACCATAGTGAACTTGCCTTTTACAAATTAGTCCAAGCATGCTTACCCCGTACCCTTCTCCCTTATTTAAATTTAATTGTCTATTTTTCAAGCATTTATGATTTCTTTATTGCCCTGAAACTAACTTGTCTCTTTGTTTTCTTTTTCCTGTAACTGTCTTTCAATTATTTAAATACTGTATTTATTTTTCCTACGTGAAAATACTTGACTACATGCTATTAATTGCTTCATAAATCATGCTCCGCATCATATTCCACTCGTACGTCTCAAATCCTATAACAACGCTTTAATGAGTGGTTGCGCTCTTCCTATTTACTACCCTTAAATGCAGAAAGGCTTATTTGCGGTAAAACTAGTCGATCAGCGGTGCAGTCGACGTTTCTGTGCCTTCCCCCTCAAGTTGTCCGCTTGAGGGTATCAGTCTCAAACCCCATAGAAACCTTACTCTGTTTAAATTGTGCATGCATCATGGTCAAACCTAATCGGATTAATTATGTTTTCCATATAATGATCCTTTAAGATAAGCCTTATCCAAAGTCTATAGGGTTTTCTATAATCCCAACGGACGCAACAACGTTTTGTGCATTAATTTTGAGAACTAAATGCCGATATGTTGATCATAAATGTATAAATAGTCGAGTCCGGTGGGGGTATGGTCTTAACCTTTTGTTTTGCAGAAAATGAATAACGAGATCCCCAACTTTGGTATGGTTAGCACACCCTCACTCTTGCTAGACTGGTGGAGGAATCTTCCATTAAATGACTAAATCAACGAATGGAAAGAGAAGGCCGCCAAATCCAACAAAAAGCTAGAATATCTGGAATACAGCCTGTTGGAATGGAACGAAAGGTGAGGACGAAAGTAACCGATTGCTAGAACGCTGAGGGAAATGAAGGACAACATTTGGCAAAGGCATTTTTACTGATGAACCTACATGAACTGGAGGATTTGATCAACGAGAACATTAAATTTGAGGAAGGTCTTTCTGAGACCAAATAGGGTAGATTTATTTGCTTCCTTAAAATGTAATAAGGCCAAGTGCCGTTAGTGACTTATTTTATTATTATATTAGTGTCATTTTGGGATTCGTCTATTTTTATATTATGAAATAAAGCATTTATTGGCATCTGAAGTTTTCCAAATTTTTTTGTCGCTAGGCCTACCTCGAGCACAACGAGGCTCCCAAATTAGGATACGAGTTTATATCTCACACTATGTGTTTAAATACTACAAACATTTCAGGATCCCCACTAAGTTGTCACCTTTTGTTTTGTTTCTTTATTTTTATTTGTTATTATTCCCATCCCTATAGGTTGGTTCATCCATACTGGCCTCATCAGCATATCATACCACATCTAGATGCCCTCTACCTCCTCCTACTCAAAGCAACAAACAAAGCAAAGGGAAATCAAATATGGACGACTTAAGTAGAATTCGAAAGGAAAACTTTGAGAACGCAGAGATTTCTGATGGCCGTAGTTCTCCGGCCCCGAACGACCTGGTTTTGAGACCTGAACAAAAGATACTAGAACTGCAAGGAGAACTTGAGCAGGTCCGCAATTTGGCACACTTGTCAATTACCCTCAATGTCCCTAATATCCACCACCAGAACGCAAAGAACCCAACACCTCCTCAAAACACACAAAACCAACAGCCACAAAATCCTACCATACCAAATCAATAAGCAACTCCACCTTAAAATATCAATCAATTTCTAGTACCAACTCCCCCACAACAACATCATCAACCAATTCCATACCCACCAACCACTTACCACATTCCCCAAAATACACCACCACTCATTCCCGATACACAAAACTCCACCAATGACCATCACTATACCTAAATCCCTGGCACCCATCAGAGCAATCCCATATACGTGGAAACTATACCACATTCTACCCAGCCAATCTCTTGTGCACCAGAATCTTCTAAAAAGGACCTGCTCATTAAGAACATGGCCGATGAGCACAAGAAACTAGCAAGCTGAGTTCAAGGTGTTGAAGGTGATAGAGGAATAGAAGGTTTGAACTACGAAAATCTGTGCATACAGCCGATGTGGAACTTCCAGAGGGGTACAAACCTCCCAAGTTCGAAATGTTCGATGGTATAGGTGATCCCAGGGTTCACCTAAGGACTTACTGTGATAAGATTGTCGGGGTTAGAAATGATGAAAAGATTCAAATGAAGCTCTTTGTGAGGAGCCTTACTAGGGACTCATTGTCTTGGCATATCAGCTAGAATCCCAAGAAATGGTAAAATTGGGTAAGCATGGCATCAGATTTCATAGACCGGTTCAAGTTAAACATAGAAAATGCACCTTATATCTTCTACATTTAGAATCTCAAGAAGAAACCTACCGAGACTTTCCACGAATATGCTACTCGTTGGAGGTCGGAAGCAGCCAAGGTCAGGCCCGCTTTGGACGAAGAACAGATGAATAAATTCTTTGTCAGAGCACAAGATCCATAATATTATGAGAGATTGATGGTCATCAAAAATTACAAATTCTCTGACATCATCAAGCTCGGGGAAAGGATCGAGGAAGGAATCAAGAGCGGGATGGTAACAAATTTTGAGGCACTGCAAGCCACAAATAAGGCACTTCAATCAGGTGGCATATCAAGCATCTCCACCCATTATCAAATATATCAAACATCTCCACCCACCTATCAAACACCTCCACTTATATAGCTAGCATCACCATAAACATATCAACCTTCATCTCCCAGATATTCCCAACCAGCCGCTGTCCATCATACCTATAATTCCCAGCCATACCACTTCCAGTCACCACCAACTCGCCAAAATTATCCAAGACCAAGACCCAACTTCGACCGCAAGCCACCCAGACCATATACCGCCATCACTGAGCCCATCGACCAATTGTATGAAAGGTTAAAGTCCGCAGGCTACGTCACTCCTGTTCCCGCTATGGCGCTAGAAAATCCATCCCAATGGGTCAATCCAAACAAAACCTGTGCATACTACTCCAGTATGAAAGGCCACATCACTATTGAGTGCCGAACATTGTAGGATAAGATCCAAACACTCATTGACAATAAGGTCATATAGGCGAAGGAAGCCGCACCTAATGTCTGCAACAATCCCCTCTCTAATCATAGAGGTGACAGTGTACCTGTTTTAGAAACAAATGAGGTGGAGGTAACTATATCATCTCCATTTGAGGTGGAGGTAACTCCACCCGCATCCACTCCCGCTCTGTTTGAAGTATAAGTGGTCACATCTTTTACTGTGATGGTGTCAACCATACCCCCAATCAACTCAAAAGCGATACCCTAGGATTATGTCGCCGAGGTTCGGCGAAAAGGGAAGACTAAGATAGAGGAATCTGAGATCGCACAAGGGATGACTAGAACGGGAAGAGTCTACACACCTGAATGCCTGGGAGGTTCAAGTAAGAATGCCACTGCTAGGCAGCCTGTCATTGAGACCGGACCGTATGACTTGTGGAGGAAAGTACAGGCGAAGGAGTATTTTGTTGTTGATCACCTTAACAAAGTCCCTGCTCAGATATCTATCATGTGGCCAACATGATCGGTCAGGTGCTGGAGAGCCATAAGATTATCTTCCACGAAGATGAGTTTCCGCCTGAAGGTTTGAATCACAATCGAGCATTGCACACTACGGTACAATTTGAAGAAAAGTTCATTGCCAAGGTCCTGGTTGATGGAGGTTCAAGTCAAAACATTTGTCCGTTGGACACCCTGAAAAGGTTGGATAAAGGTTTCCATGAAATATGGACCATGAGCATGAATGTGAAGGCTTTTGATTGGTCCCAGAGGGCCACGATCGGGGAAATCAACCTTTGCTTGCAGATGGGGCCAACTTGGTTCGACGTTGAATTGCAAGTGCTTAACATACCAGCCTCATATAATCTTTTGTTGGACTGCCCATGGATCCATGTTGTTGGAGTCGTGCCCTCCACACTACATCAAGTCGTAAAGTTCAAATGGAACCGTCAGGAGGTAATCATTCATGGACATGGGAGTAACTCCATCTACACTAGTCAAACCATCCCGGCCATTCGACATAGAAGAAGGCTATGAGGGGAAATCTATCACCACATTGAACGGGTCAACGCCGTCGAGAAGGATAAGTGGTGGAGTAACAAAATGGAAAGCATACTAGCATGGTCCGGATATGAACCCAGCAAAGAGTTGGGAAAGAACCTCTAGTGTATCACCAAGCCGATACGGCTCAAAATTCATTGTACCACCTTTGGGATTGGATACCAGTATACATGGCAGGAGTACAGGGAATGGTCGCTTCCATGGCGTGGACCGTATTACCTTCTTGAGCAACCAATACCCAGTTTGGAACAGGCTTTCCATTAGGCGGACACAATGTAAGGAACTGCAAAAGAAAAAGCACTAGCTAGACTAAAGGATTTGTTCTTGGATGATGAGGATATGGACTATAGTGCCATAATTGAGGAGGAGGAGAAAGAAGGCCTCTCCATTCAGATCGTGGCAAAGATAGCTGTCCTTAGAATTTAGACCGCCACACCATCTCGAGGCCGCTGAGTCCCTTGGTAACTTGGATGAATTTATGGTTGTTCTAGGCATTTAAATTTTTCAGCAATTTTGTTTTAAGATTTTTTTGTTTCAAATAAATGCTCGATTAATCGAGCCAAACTTTGTTTGATCAATGTTTACCGTGAAAATGGTAATGACAATTAAATTTGTAAGTGGGATTCTAAATATACATGATCTATTCTCGTGTTAGTTGTTATAGAAGTTTGTGCTAATAATGCTAAGTTTAACAATAAAGTGCGAGCTAAGACGAGGCAATAATCAAACTGAAGGGCCTGATGCCCAGTCGTAGGGCTGATCGATGGAGACCTTGGGTCTAAGTTTGGGTCGAACTCGATGTATCGGGGGCAGCCGGGGATGGTATAACAATTAATGATATGGTTAAGCAAGGCTGTATATGGAAAATATTGAGCAATATAGCAAAGAACAAGTAAGAGGACAATAAATATTGAAGCGGCCTCGGTCTAGTGAGAACAAACGAGTTAAAAAGAAAAGGGAGGGAGAGAGAGATATTATTGCACTTATGGAGAAATGGAGCAACATCAGTCCCTTACAAAGTGGCATGACCCCTTATATAAGTGAGGGAATGCAGTATGGTACAGAGTGCATTAAATGTAAAGGTACGGGGATGTGACGGCTAAACGAGGTGCTAGAGTTTGCTGAGTCTATCTCCCTGTCTCGAGAATACCCCGTCCTCGGAGCCTTTATCGGGCTGCTGGCGATTTCCTTATCCTTAGAATCTCTGCTGGTTTGCAGACGATCCTCGAGATAGGGAGCCTGATCAAAATCCCATAGCCTCAAGGTGCTGACATGCTATTCCGAACATACTTCAGTGGCAAGAAATCGATTCCCCTGATTTTACCACATACAATCAATTTTCTCAGTTTTATTCAAATGCATTTGTCCTTTATCATTATTCATTACTCTTTTTATACTTTTCCCTTCTACATTGTTATTATTACTTTTCCTGATAAACCGGTGATTGTGACATGTAATTAGGCAATGCAACATGAGAATAGTGACTCAATGGAAGAAGATGAAATACTCGAGCAAATTGTCAGAGAAGTTGAGAATTTTGAGAACAAGCCTAAGTCCAACTTGGACGAAACAGAAGAAGTAAATTTGGGAGACACCGAGACCGTCAAAGAGATTCGCATTAGCATTCATTTGTCACCAAAAGAGAAGGAAGAATACGTCCGTTTTCTAAAGGAATATAAGGATATCTTCCCATGGTCGTATGACGATATGACCAGTTTGAGCACATCTATAGTAGCTCACAAGTTGCCTACCAATCTCATGTGCCTCCTAGTTAAGCAGAAACTCAAAAATTCAAACCAGACATGAGTTTGAAGATCAAGGAGGAAGTTACCAAGCAGATCAAAGCCAAGGTTGTTAGGGTGGTTGAGTACCCAACATGGTTAGCTAATATCGTGCCAGTTCCAAAGAAATACGGGAATGTCCGAGTATGTGTTAATTATCAGGATTTAAACAGAGCAAGTACCAAAGACGACTTCCCA
The DNA here is from genome assembly GCF_000393655.2 of Nicotiana sylvestris. Lineage (NCBI taxonomy): Eukaryota > Viridiplantae > Streptophyta > Magnoliopsida > Solanales > Solanaceae > Nicotiana > Nicotiana sylvestris. Next base: position 55,477,480 of record NC_091064.1, read on the forward strand.
CTACCAAATATACATATCCTGATCGATAACTGCGCCAAGCATGAACTCCAATCCTTTGTAGATTGCTTCGCAGGGTATCACCAGATCTGGATGGATGAAGAAGATGCCGATAAGACAACTTTTATTACACAATGGGGTGTATACAATTACAAGATGATGCCATTCGGTCAAAAGAATGCCGAGGCTACTTACATGAGGGTCATGACGACCATATTCCATGATACGATACACAAAGAAACAGAGGTATATGTGGACGACATCATCATCAAATCCAAGAGGGTTGCAGATCACATAGAAGACTTGAGGAAATTATTCAACAGGCTCAGGAGGTACAATTTGAAGTTGAACCCCACAAAGTGTGCATTCAGGGTCCCCACAAGAAAGTTATTGGAATTCATCATCAGCTGCCGTGGGATCAAGCTAGATCCAACTAAAGTCAAAGCAATTCAAGAGTTACCACCACCTAAAAGAAAAAAGGACGTGATGAGCTTCCTGGGATGGATCAACTATATCAGGCGATTCATAGCATACTCCACGGTAATATGTGAACCCATCTTTAAGATGCTGAGGAAAGATGCCGAGACAAGTTGGACCGAGGATTGTCAGAAAGCTTTTGACAAGATCAAGGAATACCTGTGCACACTGCCAGTTCTGGTCCTGCCTGAACCAGGATGACCTTTGCTACTTTATCTATCCGTGTTAGATGGAGCCTTTGGATGTGTTTTGGGACAACATAATGAGACAGGAGGAAAGGAGCAAGCCATATACTACCTGAGCAAGAAATTCACACCTTATGAAGCACAATATTCTTTGCTTGAACGCGCTTGCTGTGCTTTGACCTGGACAGCCTAGAAGTTGAGACATTATTTTTGTGCCTACACTACATACCTCATATCCAGGATGGATCCTCTAAAGTACATATTTCAGAAGCCCATGCTAACTGGGAAGTTGGCTAAATGGCAGATACTAATGAGTTCGACATCGTCTATGTAAATCAAAAGGCAGTCAAGGGACAAGCATTGGCAGATCACCTCGTTGAAAATCCAGTGGGAGGAGAATACGAACCCTTGAAAATGTATATTCCTGATGAAGAAGTATCATTCATAGGAGAATACATTATGGCAGCATACGACGGTTGGAGGATGTTCTTTGACGTAGCCACAAATTTCAAAGGAGTAGGCATTAGAGCAGTCTTGGTATCAGATTTGGGTTAGCATTATCCAGTATCTGCTAAACTCAGATTTTCCTGCACTAACAACATGTCAGAATACGAAGCCTACATACTAGGGCTCAACATGGCAGTCGACATGAACATTTAGGAGTTGTTGGTGAACGGAGATTCAGATTTGCTTGTGCACCAGGTGCAAGGAGAATGGGCTACCAAGAATTCCAAGATATTTCCATATATGCACTATCTGCAGGAATTGAAAAGGAGGTTCACGAAGATAGAATTACGATATGTACCCAAAATTCAAAATGAGTTTGCCGACGCATTATCCACTTTGTCATCAATGATATAGCATCCAGATAAGAACTATATTGATCTCATTCTGGTGAGGATCCATAATCAGTCAACATATTGTGCTTATGTTGAAGAAGAAGCTGATGGAAAGCCTTGGTTCCATGACATCAAGGAGTACATATCAAAAGGAGAATACCCGCAACATGCAAATCACATTCAGAAACGCACACTCTGGAGATTGTCAAATCACTTTTTCCACAGGAAGAACTCTGGATTTGGGTTTGCTAAGGTGTGTCGGAGCAAAGGAAGCTTCTAAGCTACTTGAGGATGTGCATGATGGGACATGTGGCCCACACATGAATGGTTTCGTTATAGCCAAGAAGATACTTAGGGCAAGTTACTTTTGGATAACCATGGAGACGGATTGTATTAAGTACATCCGCAAATGCTTTCAATGTCAAGTACATGCCAACATGATAAAAGTGCCACCAAATGGGCTCAATGCAACAAGTTCGCCTTGGCAATTCACCACTTAGGGAATGGATGTTATTGGTCTGATTGAGCCCACTGCTTCAAACGGACACCGGTTTATTCTGGTAGCCATTGATTACTTCACAAAATGGGTAGAAGCTGCATCTTACAAAGTTGTAACCAAGAAAGTCGTCACAAATTTTGTCAAGGATCGTATTGTCTGCCGATTCAGAGTTCCTGAGTCCATTATCACAGACAATCCGCCAACCTCAACAGTGACCTGATGAAAGCTATATGTGAAACTTTCAAAATCAAGCTCAAGAATTCCACTGCCTACCGACCTCAGATGAATGGAGCCGTAGAAGTCGCCAACAAGAACATTAAGAATATACTTAGAAAAATGGTAGAGAATCACAAGAAGTGGCATGAGATGTTACCCTTTGCTCTGTTAGGGTACCGTACCACAGTTCGCACATTAATCGAGGCAACTCCCTACATGATGATTTATGGTACCGAGGCTATCATCCCAGCCTAGGTAGAGATTCCTTCTTTTAGAGTCATACAGGAAGCTGAACTAAGCAATACAGAATAGATAAGAAGTCGCTATGAACAGTTGGCCCTTATCGATGGAAAGAGAATGAATGCAGCATGTCACGGCCAACTTTATCATAACAGAATGACTAGATCCTTCAACAAAAATATCAAACAAAGACATTTGGCACCGGGGCAGCTGGTATTGAAAAAGATTTACCCACACCAAGATGAAGCCAAAGGGAAATTCCCTCCCAACTGGAAAGGTCAGTATATGGTTCACAGAGTACTAACAAGAGAAGCACTCATACTTGCAGAGATGGATGGAGAAATCTGGCCAAAACCAATCAATTCGGACACAGTCAAAAGATACTATGGTTAGATTATTTCACATTTCTTTTATGATGTAATTGAATTACGTTTGACCCGATTCCCATTTAAGAGGGGATGCATAGGCAGCCTTATGGGTTCGGTCATATCATAATAAAATTTTCATTTCCCCCCAGAATTAGAAACTAGGGCAGAATTTTGAGGAGGGTCCTCAAAATTCCGGAGCAAGTCCAGCCAGCGCCATCACATGCTAGGAAGTCAGTCATCAGTCAAGAACTGGGGAAGAATTTTGAGATGGATTCTCAAAATTCCGAAGAAGATTCATCAAGGTCCGCCATCCGCAAACGGTTAAAAAAAATCATCTACCAAACTGGGGAAGAATATTGAGGAGGACTCTCAAAAAACCAACATAAGAAAGTTGCAATGCCTTTGAAATGTGTCACAGTCACTAGTTCATCAAAAGTCACTTGATAAATCAATACGCTTCCAAAACAATTCTATTTTTATCAATGAATGCATATTTTTCAAAAATTCTTTTTTTTCATAACAATCAGGTGCTACCTAGGGGAACTCGAATGGGGTTTCCAGAGCGGAGCAAAGCAAGGCCAGCAGACGAAGCAAGAACCAACCTCCCCTCATAAAACTTACAATTTTTCTTCGAACGCAGGCACATTTGATGATAACATTCACACACAAAGCAAAGTCACCATCTATCCGGCCAACAGACACTAAACATATCCTAGCTAAGACATACTCTACCCTTATCTGCTATTCTCTATTTGCATGAGTCTAATCTCTAACTCAACATTTGCTGAGTATAATCCTTGACTCCATATTTGAATGAGTCTAAGCCCTAACTCCATGTCTGCATGAGTCTTAGCCTTGGCTCGACCTTTGCATGAGTCTAATCCTTGACTCCATATTTGTATGGTACTAAGCCTTGTCCCGAATCTTGCATGAGTCTAAGCCATGCCGCCATTTTGCATAAGGCTCAGCATTACCTTCCATTTTGCATGGGACTAAGCCTTGTCCCGAATCTTGCATGAGGTTAAGCTCTACCTCCATATTTGCATAAGGCTAAGCACTTCCTTCTCTTTGCATGAGACTAAGCTTTGTCTCCAATCTTGCATGAGGCTGATCCTTGCCTCCATACCTGCATGAGTCTAAGCTTTGACTCCATGTTTGCATGAGTCTAATCCCAGACTCCATATTTGCATAAGGCTAAGCACTGCCTTCTCTTGCATGAGTCTAATCCTTGACTCCATATTTGCATGAGGCTGATCCTTGCCTCCATACCTGCATGAGTCTATGCCTTGACTCCATATTTGCATGAGTCTAATCCCGGACTACATATTTGTATAAGGCTAAGCACCGCCTTCTCCCTGCATGAGTCTAAGCCCTGACTCCATATTTGTATGAGGCTAATCCTTGCCTCCCCACTTGCTCGGGACTAAGCACTGTCCCTTCTTTGCACATATATTGCTCTATTTCTACTACCATCATTTGCCTTTAAATCGGGCTAAGCTCTTCCATCTACTTCGCAAAACTAAACCTTGCTTTGTTACTTCATATTTATTGCATATCATGGGCTATAACATTGCCAATATGTTCAAAGGCACCATCCTCATAGCCGGAAGACACCATGCCATGGTCTGAGGATCTCTCAAATTTGCATATCATTATTCAAAGGTGTCATGGTTCGGAGGCATCATTTTCATGGCCCGAGAACATAATTTCAAGGCATGATAATCCCTCGTTAAACGATTCATGGCCTAGGATGTCATGGTCCAAGGACGTCATCTTTAACCGTCCGAAGACAACCTTCACGGTCCAAAGGGAATTTGCTTCTTGTTTTAATTTTCGCAAATACGATTGTAGCATCTTTTATCTGAAGGTAACCAATAAGCAACCTCTACCATAGCAAGAGCGATATCACTCCAGTTCCTTCTGACCGTCCCGAGCCTTAAGCGCGCATCATAGCCGCTTTCACATCTCGTGTTCGTTCTCGCAAATATTTCATCGACATACTCCGCATCTGAATCCAGAACTACACATGGCATGATTCCTATAAAATTAGGGCTATGTAGACAACTCGAAAGCTGGAGCTCGGCCTCTATCTTTCAAAACATCCTATCTGGTCAAAATTGGCCATCATTTCTTTACGCAAAAACTTTTTCATCCTTCCCGGGTAAAGAGGCCTAATTTTTCCCTATATATTTAAATATGTATAAATGCCTTCAAAATAGAATATATATGCATGCACAAGGTTTTTATTATTTTTCCCATAATTTTAAGGTTTTAAATTGATTTATTTTCTCCACTTTTTATACATAAAATCCCCAATAATTTTTCCCAAATTATTGTTTTGATAATTCATTTATTTGATTTCTATACTTATTCCAAAATATGGCTAATGTAATTTTATGTATTTTTACAATTATATTTAGTATTTTTTAAGCTAAATTGCATATAATTGGAATGTTATCCCATTTTAAGGTATAATTATATTTTATATGCATAAAATTGGTTTCTATATTTTTAAAATGATCATTATGTATTTTAAATTATTTTGGCACCTTAAATTAATTTCCAAAAATTACCTATTATTTTTTACAAATTAAAGTAGGAAAAACTGGCTATTTAAATAATAGCGAGATTTGGCTTTCAATTATGGCCCAAATCGGACCAATCCCAACCTAATTTCCTATTTAATAACCCGACCTAGGCCCCAATTATCCTTACCCGACCCAAGCCATCTTAAATCCTAGCCGTTGATCTAAAAGATCAACGACCTTCATTCATCCTTTCCTTTTTAATTTCCGAACGACCCCCAACCCTACTCATTTCCAAATCCCCGCCGCATTCAGATGCTCTCATATTCTCTCGTCTCTCAAACCTAACCCTACACTCCGTCAATCACCTACTTTTCCGGTCATCTCCGGCCACCTACCTTTCAACCCCAAGCCTCCAATGGGTCTCTCACCGCCTTGCTCACCATCTCTAAGACCTTCAAGAGTCCTGGTCCATGCCGATTTGGAGCTAGGGTTTCTGCTTCCGTTTTCACGGCTTATATGGTGTGATTTTGGGAAAAAATCACACCATATGTGTTACGATTTGTGAATTTTACAACAGGTTCTTTAGATTTCTATTTTGGTTTCCTTTTAAACCCCAACTCTCGTTTGAATCTCTTAAGATATGTGTTATTTTTAACACTTTAAGCCTGTTTCCTTCTATGATTTTCTTATTCTCGAGCTTCTTCTGAAATATCCTCAATTTTTAACATTTTACATCCTTTAAAAATTTGGGTTTTCTCGGAGTTCTTTTTACACTTGTTTTAACTGATTTCTTTATGATTAATCCTCTTTCCTTGCTTATTTTTGGCTGATCCTATGTTCTTACTACTTTTTAACTCGACTCTATTAAAATGCCTTAACTTTAAGACCTGCTTTGCTTTGGTTCTATGTGTCAGCATGACTACTTGATTTTGTTAAAGTTTCTGTCGGTTACCATGCTTTGAATGGGTTTTCTACTAAATCTTTAGCTTACTTATGTCACTTCTGTATGACTATGCTCCTTTTGTTTGTTCATCTCTTTCTTCTTTCTATCACTATGGATAACCTTATTCGTTACACCTGTTCATTCGTCTTTATTTATATGCTGAAGATGCAGAATCATGACTCCCTCTTGATTGATTCTGATTTCCTTAATTGATGGTGATTGAAAGATTTTCTTTTAAACCCCTAAAAGCTTTACCCCCGTCTATTTAAGCTGAGTATGTTCCTTACCATATTTGCTACGGTATTTATTTCTACTGAGTTATGTCCTTAATTAAGGCTTTATGAATTTAGTCCTAATCGACTACTCTATGCTTACTGATCCTTGACTCCTTCCTTATTTAATCATGCACTGATTTTTCTTCTTGCTTGATATGATATTGAATCTTCACGTTTGATTTGATTCCCTTAACTTAAGGGAGTACTTCCTTGATTCTCTAATTGATTGATTCTGAGCTCCTAAATTATTATACTACTATGATTTTTACCTTATTAACTACCTACTTTCAACTATAAATACTCTAAGTCTTTCACAAACACAGGACACACGAACACTTGGTTTTCAAAACTACCTCTCTTACTAAAAATTCCCTACTCTCTCTCTCTCTCTTGTGATATTTGCTACTATTAGCCGGCTACAAGCCAAGGCTAATCATCTGTGCTCTTTGGTTCTTCCATTCGGCTTACTCCTATCTTCACTGGTATGTCCTAGTTTTTATTTAATGCTCTAACAACAGTATGCTTCTCTTATTGTTTTAGTTTCATTATTTCTAGCTTGTTTCTACTTGTTGTTCTGTTGTGAAATTTGTAGTTAAATTACATATCAGCATGCTAGTATGACTCCCCTCCCTTTAAATCAATGTATTCCCTTATGTAGGTTTCAAAGCATGCTTTGTCAGTTGTCTTTCACTACTTGTGTGCTTACCACTCTATGAATCCCCAAACCCTTATCACCCCTTCTATGTGTCTTTATTCTTCTTGACTGGTTTGTGATTATGCCAGTGTCCACTATCTCTAAGCATGTTCGAACCAGTCTTAAGACCCTTGCTGGGATATGCATCCAAATGTTTATGTATCCCCAAACCCCTTAACCTTTTTGTGACTGTTGAATTCTGAAAACTAGTTGTGTGTGATGTTTTCCTAAGGTGTTTAAGCTTGTTTACTACTCCAACCTCTTTTCAAGCAATCTCTATTGCTTTACTAAGTGCTTTCAAAACAGAATTTCCAAAACAGTCTCTAATAAACCTTTTCAACTTGGGTACTGCACTTTCACTTTACTCTTAGTCAATATGTTCTGCCCCCTCTAGTATGTGTAGTACCTTGGGATCCTCTTGAGAGCCCTCTGAACTCTGGCATACTGAGGCTGGCCTTTCTACACTGCACTAGTTCAATGGTTGATTTCTAAGTCTAGGCGTAAGCATTGCCTGGGGGTCCTTGAGACCCTTAGGGAACTTTGATGCACCTAGACTCTGATTTTCTATGAAATTGAGGCTTATGAGACCATTGGAGGCTTTGGGAAACCTGGGCCTAATTGCAGGCTCCCTATAGAATAGCTTCTTGATTTTCTATTTCATTTATGTAATTCATTTATTGGCCTGTAATAATTTGTAAACAGATATTAGGGCATTTAGTAAAAAAGGTGGGTTGATGTATACTTTATAGGGTAATATGGGTAGAGATCCTGCTCTTAAGACCTTGCTATTGAAATCTGACTGCTTGTGCAAGTAGCAAACATGCTCATAGGTTTTGCTCTTTTGAATCTGATTGCTTTTGCATAATAGAAACCATGCTGATAGGATTTCACTTCTAATTTCGTTTGCATCTAATAGAAATCACGCCTATAAGGTTTCACTTCTAATGTCATTTGCATCAAGGAGAAATCACGCTCTTAAGGTTCTACATTTTTGTCATGTTAGAAACCATGTGTACAAGTTCCAAACAATCATGTCTAAAATTAGTAGATGCCATGCTTATAAGATTCGACTCCGATTAAGTTTTAATTAGCCTTTCTGTACGTTGGTAAAAACAGCAATACGCCGAGATATCATGTCTTTAGGCATCTATACTTGCAATTCTGTTTGGAAATTCAATATAGCCTAATAATTTAATTTTATTACGCCTAGTTCATTTCGAAAGTTGGTCTTATTAAGCGATGACATTTCCTGAATCAAGTCCTTTCAAAATTTCATTAATCTCATTAAATACCATGCTTATAGGTATTAAAGGAGTTTCTTTCGATAACATGTTTGTTTCTGCATTAATATAGACATAATATACTACATATAGGCATGCCTTAGGGCATTTTTCAAAACATGCATTTCCCTGAAGCTCTTTTCGTCGTTTAATGTTTCTTATTCTAATAAGCTTTAAGCAATGGAATCCCGAGGGAGCTACTAGGTTATAGCTTTTGAGTATAAAAGTTTGGTCTGTTTCTGCATATTCACTTAGAGATCCTGCTTTAGGACTTTAATTAATAAATACCTTAATGATGTTTGATTCGAGCTGCTTGTATGTTTGTTTGAGAAGGAAACTGTGAGCCTCTTAATTGCTCCCATTATGTGAAAGTCCTAAATATTTTGATTGTCACTTTAGAATTTTTGCCTTTTAAAACCTTAGTGGTACGTCTAGAACCACCTTTAGGTAGAGGTGGTAACACCCTCTAGGACTATTAAGAAGTGATGGGTAGCAGCACACAATTGGAATTAGTGACCAAACACTCGCTTTGCATGACCAATAAGGGGATGGGAAGGGTGGACATGGGATATGATGAGTACGCGTTAATGTCACGTGTAGCCTATCATCGAGGAGTGTTTACCGGACATTGCATGGGGTGATCCTATAGGACAAACAACCTAGGACCCCTCTTTACCTAATTCTTTCTCTATTCAAAAATTTTGTCTTTTACAACTCGTTCCAAACTTTATCTTACAACTTGAACTATCCAACGTGCTTTATTTGCAACTTATTTGATTCAACTGTTTATATGGACTAATTTGTAAATATAAGTTCATCCGAGACCCACAACTGTGGACCAAGAGGTGCCTAACACCTTTCCTTCGATGTTACCTCGAGCCCTTACCCTAATCTCTGGTAATGCAAACCAACTCAAGATTTAATCACTCTAGGTGCCCTAACGCACCATAATCCATTAGGTGGGGACTCTTAAAATACCCAATTCCCAAAAGAAATTGAGTTATTACTGCCATGAATGTCGAAACCCGGACTTCTCCCCGCCGAGGAAAAAGAGGGCGCGACAGCATGGTGACTCTACTGGGGATATCATTTAGACTCTTACGATAACAAACTTGCCTTTTACAAATTAGTCCAAGCATGCTTATCCCGTACACTTCTCCCTTATTTAAATTTAATTGTCTATTTTTCAAGCAATTATGATTTCTTTATTGCCCTTAAACTAACTTGTCTCTTTGTTTTCTTTTTCCTGTAACTATCTTTCAATTATTTAAATACTGTATTTATTTTTCCTACGTAAAAATACTTGACTACATGCTATTAATTGCTGCATAAATCATGCTACGCATCATATTCCACTCGTGCGTCTCAAATCTTATAGCAACGCTTTAAAGAGTGGTTGCACTCTTCCTATTTACTACCCTTAAATTCGGAAAGGCTTATTTGCGATAAAACCAGTCGATCAACGATGCAGTCGACGGTTCCATGCCTTCCCCCTCAAGTTGTCCGCTTGATGGTATCAGTCTAAAACCCCATAGAAACCTTACTCTGTTTAAATTGTGCATGCATTATGGTCAAACCTAGTCGGATCAATTATGTTGTCCACATAATGATCCTTTAAGATAAGCCTTATCCAAAGTCCATCGGGTTTTCTATAATCCCAACAGATGCAACCACATTTTGTGCATTAATTTGGAGAACTAAATGCCGATATGTTGATCATAAATGTATAAATAGTCGTGTCTGATGGGGGTTTTGTCTTAACCCTTTTGTTTTGCAGAAAATGAAGAACGAGGTCCCCAGCTTCGGTATGGTTAGAACACCCTCACTCTTGCCTGACTGGTGGAGGAATCTTCCGCCAAAATCCCAAATCAACGAATGGAAAGAGAAGGCCGCCAAATTTAGCAAAAAGCTGGAATATCTAGAATACAGCCTGTTGGGATTGGAAGGAAAAGTGAGGAAGAGAGTCATCGATTGCCAGAACGCTGAGGGAAATGAATGAGAATAGTTGGCAAAGACATTTTTATTGGTAAACCTACGCGAACTGTAGGATTTGATAAACGAGAACATTCAACCTGAGGAAGGTCCTTCTGCGACCAAATAGGCTAGATTAATTTGCATTCTTAAATGTAATAAGGCCAAGTGCCAGTAGTGACTTATTTTATTATTATATTAGTATCATTTTGGGATTCAACTATTTTTATATTTTGAAATGAAGCATTTATTGGCCTTTGAAGTTCTCCAAATTTATTTGTCGTTAGGCCTACCTCGGGCACAACGAGGCTCCTAAATTAGGATATGAGTTTATATCTCACACTATGTGTTTAAATACTGCAAACATTTCAGGATCCCCACTAACTTGTCACCTTTTGTTTTGTTTATTTTTTATTTATTTATTATTATTCCCATCCCCATAGGTTGGTTCATCCATACTGGCCTCGTCAGCATATCATACCAGATATAGAGGCCCTCCACCACCTCCTCTTCTTCCAAGCAACACAAAAAGCATAGGGAAATCAAAGATGGACGACTTAAGTGGAAACTAAAAGGAAAACATTGAGAACACAGAGACTTCCGATGGTCGTAGTAATTCGGCCCTAAATGACTTTGTTCTGAGACTTGAACAAAAGATACTAGAACTTCAAGGAGAACTTGAGAAGGTCCGCAATTTGGAAAACTTGTCACTCACCCTCAATGTCCCTGATATCCACCAATAGAACTCAAAGAACCCAACACCTCCTCAAAACACACAAAACCAACAGCCACAAAATCCTACCATACCAATTCAGTACACAACTCCACCTCAAAATATCAATCCATTGCCGGTACTAACTCCCCCACAACAACATCATCAACCAATTCCACACCCACCAACCACCACATACCACACTCCCCAAAATACTCCACCACTCATTCCCGATCCACAAAACTCCACCAATGACCATCACTGTACCCAAATCCCTATCACCCATTAGAGCAATCCCATATATGTTGAAATAATACCACATTCTACCCACCCAATCTCATGTGTACCGGAATCCTCTGAAAAGGACCCGCTCATTAAGAACATGGCCGAAGAACTCAAGAAGCTAGCAAGCTGAGTTGAAGGTGTTAAAGGCGATAGAGGAATAGTAGGTTTGTACTACGAAGATTTGAAGTTCGAAATGTTTGATAGTACAGGTGATCCCAAGGTTCACTTAAGGACTTACTGTGATAAGCTTGTTGGGGTTGGAAAAGATGAAATTTTTTGAATGAAGCTCTTTATGAGGAGTCTTACTGGGGACGCGTTGTCTTGGTATATCAGCTAGAATCCCAAGAAATGGTCAAATTAGGTAAGCATGGCGTCAGATTTCATGGACCGGTTCAGGTTCAACACAGAAAATGCACCTGATGTCTTCTACATTCTCAATCTCAAGAAGAAACCTACTGAGACTTTCTGCGAATATGCTACTCGTTGGATGTTGGAAGCAGCCAAGGTCAGGCCCGCTTTAGACGAAGAACAGATGAATAAATAGAGCACAGGATCCATAACATTATGAGAGATTGATGGTCATTGAAAATGAAAAATTCTCTGATATCATCAAGCTCGGGGAAAGGATCGAGGAAGTAATCAAGAGCGGGATGGTAACAAATTTTGAGGCACTTCAAGACATGAATAAGGAACCCCAATCATGTGGCATATCGAAGAAAAGAGATGTTGGGGCAGTGATTGTGGCCCAGGGCCCAAAAACTCCATTGACATACCAAACACCCCAACCCACATACCAGACACCTCCACCTATATATCAAGCATCTCCACCCATCTATAAAACACCTCCACCTACATACCAAGAATCACCATCTACATATTAACCTTCATCTCCAAGATATTCCCAACCAGTCGCTACCTATCATACCTATAATTCCCAACCATCCCACTTCCAGTCACCACCAACTCGCCAAAACTATCCAAGACCAAGACCCAACTTCGACCGCAGGATACCTAGACAGTACACCGCCATCGCTGAGCCCATCAACCAATTGTATGAAAGGTTAAAGGATGCAGGTTACGTCACTCCTATTCCCGCTGTGGAACTAGAAAATTCATCCCAATGGGTCAATCCGAACAAAACTTGTGCATACAACTCCGGTATGAAAAGGCACACCATTGCTGAGTGCCGAACATTGAAGGATAAGGTCCAGACATTCATTGACAACAAGGTCATACAAGCAAAGGAAGTTGCACCTAATGTCCGCAACAATCCCCTCCCTTGTCATAGAGGTGAGAGTGTACATGTTATAGAAACAAATGAGGAATGGGACCTTGAGGGGTTAATCAGGCTTATCCGAGAAGGCGATGACTTTAAGGTTGCAGTCACACTTACTCCTATCGTGGTTCAGACTCAGGCCCCTATTGATGTTGAGGTAACTGCATCAACTCCATTCAAGGTGGAGGTAACTCTGCTTGTAGCCACTACCGCTCCATTTGAAGTAGAAGTGGTCACACCTTTTACTGTGACGGTGTCAACCACACCCCCATTCAACTCAAAAGCGAGACCCTGGGATTATGTTGCAAAGGCTTGGCAAAAAGGGAAGACTAATATAGAGGAATCTGACGCCACACAAGGGATGAATAGAATGGGAAGAGTATACACACCTGAACGCTTGGGAGGTTCATGTAAGGATGCCACTGCTAGGCAGCCTGTCATTCAGACCGGACAGGATGACTTGTGAAGAAAAGTACATGCGAAAGAGTATTTTGTTATTTATCACCTTAACAAAGTCCCTGCTCAGATATCTATCCTGTCACTATTGCAGAATTCAGAAGCACATAAGAATGCCTTGATGAAAGTACTAAGCGAGGCTTATGTACCTAATATTATTACCGGTGGAGAAATGACCAACATGGCCAATTAGGTGTTGGAGGGCCATAAAATTATCTTCTACAAAGATGAGTTGCCGCCTGAAGGTCTGAATCACAATCGAACATTGCACATTATGGTATAATTTGAAGACAAGTTCATTTCCAAGGTCCTGGTTGATGGAGGTTCGAGTTTATACATTTGTCCGTTGGACACTCGGAAATGGTAGGTTAAAGGTTCCATGAAATATGAACTAGAAGCATGAATGTGAAGGCTTTTGATGGGTCATATAGGGTCACCATCGGGGAAATCAACCTTTGCTTTCAGATGGGGCCAACTTGGTTCGACGTTGATTTCCAAGTGCTTGACATACCAGCCTCATATAATCTTTTGTTGGGCCGCCCATGGATCCATGATACTGGCACCGTGCCCTCCACACTACATCAAGTCATAAAGTTTGAATGGAACCGTTAGGAGGTAATCATTCATGGAGATGGGAGTAACTCCATCTACACTAGTCAAACTATCCCGGCCATTGCACATAGAAGGAGGCTAAGAGAGGAAACCTATCATCTCATTGAACGGGTTAACACTGTCGAGAAGTATAAGTGGTGGAATAACAAAATAGAAAGTATATTAGCATGGTCCGGATATAAACCCGGCAAAGGGTTGGGAAAGAACCTCCAGGGTATCACCAAGCCGATACGGCTGAAAAATCATGGTACCACCTTTGGGCTTGGCTACCAGTATATATGGAAGGAGTACAGGGAATGGTAGCCTCAATGGCGTAGACCGTATTACCCTCTTGATCAACCGATAACTCGTTTGGAACATGTTTTCCATCAGGCGGACACAATATGGGGAACTGCAGAAGAAAAAGCACTAGCTGGACTAAAGGATTTGTTCTTGGAAGATGAGGATATGGACTGAAGTTCCATAATTGAGGAGGAGGAGGAAGAAGGCCTCTCCATTCAGACCGTGGCAAAGGGAGCTGTCCTCAGAAATTGAACCGCCACACCATCTCGAGCCCGCCGAGTCCCTGGGTAGCTTGGAAAAATTTATGGCTGTTCTAGGCATTTAAATTTTTCACTAATTTTGTTTAAAGATTTCTTTGTTTCAAATAAATGCTCGATCCATCGAGCCAAGCTTTGTTTGAACAATTTTCTCAGTTTTATTCAAATGCATTTGTCCTTTATCATTATTCATTACTATTTTTATACTTTTCCCTTATACAGTGTTATTATTACTTTTCCTGATGAACCGGTGACTGTGACATGTAATGAGGCAACACAACATATCCTGATAGATAACTGTGCCAAGCATGAACTCCAATCAATTGTAGATTGCTTCGCATGTTATCACCAGATCTGGATGGATGAAGAAGATGACAAGAAGATAGCTTTTATTACACCTTGGGGTGTATACTGTTACAAGATCATGCCATTCGGTCTAAAGAATTTTGGGGCTACTTACATGAGGGCCATGACAACCATCTTCCATGATATGATACACGAAGAAATAGAGGTATATGTGGACCACGTCATCATCAAATCCAAGAGCGCTACAGATCACATAGAAGACTTGAGTAAATTCTTCGACAGACTCAGGAGGTTCAATTTGAGGTTGAACCCCACAAAGTGTGCATTCGGGGTCCCCACATGAAAGTTATTGGGATTCATCATCAGCCGCCGAGGGATAGAGCTAGATCCAACTAAAGCTAAAGCCATTTAGGAGTTACCACCACCTAAAAGCAAAAAGGACGTGATGAGCTTCCTGGGACGGCTCAACTTCATCAGCCGATTCATAGTACAATCCACGGTAATATGTGAACCCATCTTTAAGATGCTGAGGAAAGATGCCAAGACAAGTTGGACCAAGGATTGTCAGAAAGCTTTTGATAAGATCGAGGAATACCTATCCACACTGCCAGTTCTGTTCCCGCCTGAACCAGGATGACTTTAGTACTTTATCTATCCGTGTTAGATGGAGCCTTTGGATGTGTTTTAGGACAACATGATGAGACAGGAAGAAAGGAGCAAGCCATATACTACCCGAGCAAGAAATTCACACCTTATGAAGCACAATATTCTCTATTTGAACACACTTGCTGTGCTTTGACCTGGATAGCCCACAAGTTGAGGCATTATTTCTGTGTCTACACTACATACCTAATATCTAGATGGATCATCCGAAATGCATATTTCAGAAGCTCATGCCTACTGGGAAGTTGGCTAAATGGTAGAGACTACTGAGTGTGTTCAACATCGTCGATGTAAATCAAAAGGCAGTCAAGGGACAAGCATTGGCAGATCACCTCGGTGAAAATCCAATGAGAGAGAATACAAACCCTTGAAAATGTATTTTCCTGATGAAGAAGCATCATTCGTATGAGAAGACATTACGGAAGCATATGACGGTTGGAGGATGTTCTTCGACGGAGCCACAAATTTCAAAGAAGTAGGCATTGGAGCAGTCTTGGTATTAGAAATGGGTCAGCATTATCCGGTATCTGCTAAAGTCAGATTTCCCTACACCAACATCATGGTAGACTACGATGCCTACAGACTAGGGCTCAACATGGCAGTCAACTTGAACATTCAAGAATTGTTGGTGAACAACGATTCAGATTTGCTTGTGCAGCAGGTGCAAGGAAAACTTGCTACCTAGAATTTCAAGATGTTTCCATATCTACACCATGTGCAGGAATTGAAAAGGAGGTTCATGAAGATAGAATTCTGACATGTACCCCTAATTCAGAATGAGTTCGCCGATGCATTAGCCACATTGTCATCAATAATACACCATCCAGATAAGAACTATATTGTTCCCATTCCAATGAGGATCCATAATCAACCGACATATTATGCTCATGTCGAAGAAGAAGCAGATGGAAATCCTTGGTTCCATGACATCAAAAGGAGAATACTCGAAGCATGGAAATCACATTCAGAAATACACGCTTCAAAGATTGTCAAATCACTTCATCCACAACAGAGGAAACTTGTACAAAAGATCTCCGGATTTGGGTTTGCTAAGGTGTGTCAAAGCAAAGTAAGCTTCTAAGCTACTTGAGGATGTGCATGCTGGGACATGTAGCCCGCACATGAATGGTTTCATTCTAGCTAAGAAGATACTTATGGTAGGTTACTTTTAGATAACCAAGGAGACGGATTGTATTCAGTATGTCCGCAAATGCTTTCAATGTCAAGTACATGCCAACATGATAAAAGTGTCACCAAATGAGCTCAATGCAACAAGCTCACCTTTGCCATTCGCCACCTAGGGAATGGATGTTATTGGTCCGATTGAGCCCACTACTTCAAACGGACACCAGTTTATTCTGGTAGCTATTGATTACTTCACAAAATGGGTAGAAGATGCATCTTACAAAGCCGTAACCAAGAAAGTCATCGCAGATTTTGTCATGGATCGTATTGTCTGCCGATTCGGAGTTCCTGAGTCCATTATCATTGACAATGCCGCCAACCTCAACAGTGACCTGATGAAAGCTATATGTGAAACTTTCAAAATCAAGCATAGGAATTCCATCGCCTACCGACCTCAGATGAATGGAGCGGTAGAAGCTGCCAACAAGAACATTAAGAAGATACTAAGGAAAATGGTAGAGAATCACAAGCAGTGGCATGAGATGTTACCCTTTGCTCTATTAGGGTACCGCACTATAGTTCACACATCAACTAGGGAAACCCCCTACATACTGGTTTATGGTACCGAGGCTATCATCCCAGTAGAGGTAGAGATTCCTTCTTTAAGAGTCATACATGAAGCTGAACTCAGCGATGCGGAATGGACAAGAAGTCTCTATGAATAGTTGGCCCTTGTCGATGGAAAGAGAATGAATGCAGTATGTCACGGCCAACTTTATCAGAACAGAATGACTAAAGCCTTCAACAAAAGGGTCAAACCAAGAGAGTTCTCACTAGGGCAGCTGGTATTGAAAAAGATTTTCCCACACTAAGATGAAGCCAAAGGGAAATTCTCTCCCAACTAGCAAGGTTCGTATATGGTTCACAAAGTACTAACAAGATGAGCACTTATACTTGCAGAGATAGATGGAGAGATCTGGCCAAAACCAATCAATTCAGACGCAGTTAAAATATACTGTGCCTAGATTATTTCACATTTCTTTTATGATGTAATTGAACTATGCTTGACCTGATTACCGTTCAAGAGGAGATATGTAGGCAGCCTTATGGGTTCGGTCATATCATAATTAAATTTTCATTTCCCTCCAGAATCATAAACTGGGGCTGAATTTTGAGAAGGCTTCTCAAAATTTTGAATAAGATTCAGCATGGTCCGCCATCCGCAAACGGTTAAAAAAAATCATCTACCTAACTGGGGCAGAATTTTGAGGAGTACCCTCAAAATTCCAACATAAGAAAGCTGACATTTGAAATGTGTCACAGTCACTAGTTCATCAAAAGTTACTTGATAAATCAATACGCTTCCAAAACAATTCTATTTTTATCAATGAATGCATATTTTTCGAAAATTCTATTTTTTTCATAACAGTCAGGTGCTACTTAGGGGAACTCGGAAGGGGCATCTAGAGCGGAGCAAAGCAAGGCCAGCACACAAAGCAAGAACCAACCTCTCCTTATGAAACTTACTATTTTTTTTTGAACGCAGGCACATTGGACGATAACATTCACACACAAAGCAAATTCACCATCCATCCGGCCATCAGACACTGAACATATCCTAGCTAAGACATACTTTACCCTTATCTGCTATTCTCTCCATATTTGCATGAGTCTAAGCCCTGACTCCATATTTGCGTGAGTCTAAGCCTTGACTCCACATTTGCATAAGTCTAATCCTTGACTCCATATTTGCATGGGACTAATCCTTGTCCCGAATCTTGCATGAGGCTAAGCCCTACCCCTATTTTTCATAAGGCCAAGCATTGCCTTCCATTTCTCATGGGACTAAGCGTTGTCCTGAATCTTGCATGAGGTTAAGATCTACCTCCATATTTGCATAAGGCTAAGCGTTGCCTTCTCTTTGCATGAGACTAAGCTCTGTCTCCAATCTTGCATGAGGCTGATCCTTGCCTCCATGCCTGCATGAGTCGAAGCTTTGACTCTATATTAGCATGAGTCTAATACCAGACTCCATATTTCCATAAGGCTAAGCACTGTCTTCTCTCGTATGAGTCTAATCGTTGACTCCATATTTGCATGGGGATGATCCTTGCCTACATACCTGCATGAGTCTAAGCCTTGACTCCATATTTTCATGAGTCTAAGCCTTGACTCCATATTTGAATGAGGCTAATCCTTTCCTCCCTTGCATAAGACTAATCCTTGCCTCCCACTTGCACGGGACTAAGCACCGCCCTTTCTTTGCACATATATTGCTCTATTTCTTCTACTATCTATTTTCCTTTCAATCGGGCTAAGCTCTGCCCTCTACTTCGCAAGACTAAACCTTGTCTTGTTACTTAATATTATTTCATATCATGGGCTGAATCATCGCCAATCTATCCAAAGGCGCCATAGTGTAAAGGAACCATCCTCATAGCCGGAATACACCATGCCACAGCCTGAGGATCTCTCAAATTTGCATATCATTATTCAAAGGCGTCATGATCCGGAGACATCATTTTTATGGACCGAGAACATCATTTCATTACCTGAAAATCCATCATTAAACAATTCATGGCCCAGGACATCATGGTCCAAGGACGTCATCATTAACCGTCCGAAGACAACCTTCATCGTCCAAAGGGAATTTGCATCATGTTTAAATTTTCGCAAATATGATTGTAGCATGTTTTATCTGCAGGTAACCAGTAATAAATTGCTATCCTAGCAGGAGTGATCTCGCTTCAGTTCCCTCTGACCGTCCCGAGCCTAAACTGCGCATCGTAGCCGCTTGCACATCTCGTGTCCGTTCTCGCAATAATTTCAGCGGCATACTCCGCAGCTGAATCCAGAATTACACATAGCCTAATTCCTGTAAAACAGGGATATGTAGGCAACTCGAAAACTGGGGCTCGGCCTCCGTCTTTCAAAATATCCTATCCGGTCAAAATTGGCCATCATTTCTTTACCCGAAAACTCTTTCATCCTTCCCATGTAAAGAGGGGCAGCTGCTGATACCCAATTTTTTCCTATATATTATAAATATGCATAAATGCCTTCAAAATAGCATATATATGCATATATAAGCATGCACAAGGTTTTTATTATTTTTCCCATAATTTTAAGGGTTTAAATTGATTTATTTTCTCCCTTTTTTATCCATAAAATCCCAAATAATTATTTCAAATATTATTGTTTTGATAATTCTTTTATTTTATTTCTATACTTATGCCAAAATATAGCTAATGTAATTTTATGTATTTTTACAACTACATTTAGTATTTTTAAGCTATATTGCATATAATTGCAATGTTAGCCCACTTTAAGGTATAATTATATTTTATATGCATAAATTTGGTCCCTATATTTTTAAAATGATAATTATGTATTTTAAATCATTTTGGCACCTTAAATTAATTTCCATATATTACCTATTATTTTTTATAAATTACAATAGGGAAAAACTGGCTATTTAAATAATAGCCAAATTTGCTTTCAATTATGGCCCAAATCGGACCAATCCCCAACCCAATTTCTTATTTAATAACCCGACCCAGGCCCCAATTATCCTTACCCGACCCAAGCCATCTTAAATCCTGGCCGTTGATCCAAAAGATCAACGACCCTCATTTTTTCTTTCCTTTTTAATTTCCAAACGACCCCTAACCCTACTCATTTCCAAATCCCCACCGCCTTTAGATTCTCTCATCTTCTCTCCTGTCTCAAACCTAACCCTATAGTCCATTAATCGCCTCCTTCACCGGTCATCTCCGATGACCTACCTTTCAACCCCAAGCCTCTAATGGGTCTCTTACCGCCTTGCTCATCATCTATAAGACCTTCAAGGGTCCTGGGCCATGCCGATTTGTACCTAGGGTTTCTGCTTTTGTGTTCACGGCTTCTTTGGTATAATTTTGGGCAAAATCACACCATATGTGTTACGATTTGTGAAGTTTACAACAGGTTCTTTCGATTTATATTTGGGTTTCGTTTGAAACCCTAACTCTCGTTTGAATCTCTTAAGGTCTCTGTTATTTTTAACACATCTAGCCTGTTTCCTTCTATTATTTTCTTATTCTCGAGCTTCTTCTGAAAGATCCTCAATTTTTAACATTTTACTTCCTTTAAAAAATTAGGGTTTTCTCGGAGTTGTTTTTACACTTGTTTTAATCGATTTCTTTATGATTAATCCTCTTTCCTTGCGTATTTTTGACTGATCCTATGTTCCTACTACGTTTTAACTTGACTCTGTTAAAAAGCCCAAACTTTAAGACCTTCTTTGCTTTGGTTCTATGTGTCAGCATGACTACTTGATTTTGTTAAAGTTTCTATCGGTTACCATGTTTCGAATGGGTTTTCTACTGAATCTTTAGCTTACTTATTTCACTTCTATATGACTATGCTCCTTTTGATTGGTCATATCTTGCTTCTTTCTGTCACTATGGATAACCTTGTTTGTTTGCTCGTCTGTTCATTCGCCTCTATTTATATGTTGAAGATGCAGAATCATGACTCCCTCTTGATTGATTCTGATTTCCTTAATTGATGGTGATAGAGAGATTTTCTTTTATAGCCCTAAAAGCTTTACCCCGTCTATTTATGAATTTAGTCTTAATCAACTACTCTATGCTTACTAAACCTTGACTCCTTCCTTATTTAATCATGCACTGATTTTTCTGCTTGGCTTATATGATATTGAATCTTCCCGTTTGATTTGATTCCCTTAACTTAAGGGAATACTTCCTTGATTCTCTAATTGATTGATTCTGAGCTATAAAATTATTATACTACTATGATTTTTACCTTATTTCACTACCTACTTTCAACTATAAATACTCTAAGTCTTTCAAAAACATACGACACACTAACACATGGTTTTCAAAACTACCTCTCTTACTAAAAAATCTCCGCTCTCTCTCTCTTGTGCTATTTGTTATTATTAGCCGGCTGCAAGCCAAGGCTAATCATTTGTGCTCTTTGTTTCTTTCATTCTACTTACTCGTATCTTCACTGGTATGTCCTAGTTTTGATTCAAAGCTCTAACAACAATATGCTTCTCTTATTGTTTCAGTTTCTTTATTTCTAGCTTCCTTCTACTTGTGGTTCTGTTGTGAAATTTGTAGTTAAATTACATTATCAGCATGCTAGTATGACTCCCCTCCCTTTAAATTAATTTATTCCCTTATGTAAGTTTCAAAGCATGCCTTGTCAGTTGTCTTTCACTTCTTGTGTGCTTACCACTCTATGAATCGCCAATCCCTTATCACCCCTTCTATGTGTCTGTATTCTTCTTGACTGGTTTGTGATTATGCCAGTGTCCACTATCTCTGAGCATGTCCAAACCAACCTTAAGAACCTTGCTGGGTTATGCAGCCAAATGTTTATGTATCCCCGAACCCCTTAACCCCCGTGTGTTTGTTGAATTATGAAAACTAGCTTTGTGTTATCTTTTCCTAAGGTGTTTAATCTTGTTTACTACACCAACATCTTTTCAAGCAATCTATGTTGCTTTACTAAGTGCTTTCAAAATAGACTTTCCAAAATAGTCTGTAATAAACCTTTTCAACTTGGGTCCTGCACTTTCACTATACTCTTAATCAATAAGTTCTGCCCCCTCTAGTATGTGTACTGCCTTGGGATCCTCTTGAGAGCCCTCTGAACTCTGGCATATTGAGGCTGGCCTTTCTATAGTGCACTAGTTCAATGCTTGATTTCTAAGTCTAGGTGTCAGCATTGCCCGAGGTCCTTGAGACCCTTAGGGAACTTTGATACACCTAGACTCTGATTTGTCTATGAAATTGAGGCTTATGAGACCATTGAAGGATTTGGGAAACCTGGGCCTAATTGCAGGCTTCCTATAGAATAGCTTCTTGATTTTCTATTTCATTTATGTAATTCATTCATTGGCCTATAATAACTTGTAAATAGATATTCGGACATTTAGTAAAAAGGGTGGGTAAATGTATACTTTATGGGGTAATATGGGTTGAGATCCTGCTCTTAGGACCTTGTTATTGAAATCTAACTGCTTGTGCAAGTAGCAAACATGCTCATAGTTTTTGCTCTTTTGAATCTGATTGTTTTTGCATCATAGAAACCATGTCTATATGATTTCACTTCTAATTTCGTTTGCATCAAGTAGAAATCATGTTCCTAAGGTTCTGCATTTTTTGTCATGTTAGAAACCATGTTTACATGTTCCAAACAATCATGTCTAAAATCAGTAGATGCCATGCTTATAAGATTCGACTCGAATTCATTATTAATCAGCCTTTCTGTATGTTGCTAAAAACAGTAATACGCCTAGTTATCATGTCTATAGGGATGTATACTCGCAATTCTATCTAGAAATTCAATTTAGCCTAATAAATCAATTTTATTACGCCTAGTTCATTTCTAAATATGATCGTATTAAGCGATGACATTTCCTGAATCAAGTCCTTTCAAAGTTGTATTAATCTCATTAGATACCATGTTTATAGGTATTAAAGGAGTCTATTTCAATAACATGTTTCTTTCTGCATTAATATAGGCACAGAATACTACATATAGGCGTGCCTTAGGGCATTTTTCAAAACCTGCATTTCCCTGAAGCTATTTCCGTCGTTTAATGTTTCTGATTCTAATTAGCTTTTAAACAAGGGAATCCCTTGGTAGCTACAAGGTTATAATTTCTGGGTATGAATGTTTGGTCTATTTCTGCATATTCACTTAGAGATCCTGCTTTAGCACTTTAATTAATAAAGACCTTAACTGTGTTTGAGTCGTGCTGCTTGTATGTTTTTTTGAGGAGGAAACTGTGAGTCTCTTAATTGCTCCCATTATGTGAAAGTCCTAAATGTTTTGACTGTCACCTTAGAAGTTTCGCTTTTTAAAACCTTAGGGGTACGTCTAGAACCACATATAGGTAGAGGTCCTAACACCCTACGGGACTATTAAGAAGGGACGTGTAGCAACATGCAATATGAATCAGTGACCAAATACTCGCTTTGCATGACCAATAAGGGATGGGAAGGGTAGACATGGGATATTATGACTACGCGTTAATGCCACGTGTAGCCCCTCATTGAGGAGTGTTTATCGGACATTGCGTGGGGTGATCTGTTCCACCCCATGTTTTCGTACGTAAGAGTACATCATAAGTCAATTAATGTAAGCTCGGAAATGGAATCATCTTTGAAAGGTTTACAAAGTTAGTTCATCATGTTAACGTGGAGGTTACTAATATTTAAGATAATTGATACCAAGTAGCAAGAGGGTTTGAAGGCTTAGAAGCTAAACAAATTGAAGAAAATAAGTTATGTCGAAAGTCGACAAGTTAGAATGTTTTACCATATACCTTTTGGGTGAAACTAGGGTTCTTAACATTATAAGGAGATTATAATATGAGTTATTTTAGTCGTACGATAGTTGGTGTTATCTTTTGAAGTCAAGCGAGGCATGTAACAAAAGATGGAAAAGGTCATCACAAGTTCCATTCATAAATGTGCTGAAAACTAGGTTAAATATAACTGAGCATTTCTCCCAATATACTTGGAATTAGGGGATAATCTACCTACAAAATTAAAGATCTATGAGTCTAGTTTCTAGTTTCTAAAGTATTAAACCATTTGTTGATAAAAAGTAATATTAGATAGATACTCGTATTTTTGCGGGACTGCACAGGCTGGTAGGTGACAAGTAGGTGCATCACCTACTTGCCAAAAGGAGAGGCCTCAACTAAGTCGGTCAAGAGGGGACTTTGAAGGGATAATTAACTCATTTATTTCACTCATATTTCAGACCATTAAAATCAAAGTGAACCCCTGCAACGCCTCCCCAAAAATCCCACACATGCCCTAGGTTATTCCGGATGTTATGATGTGATTCTAGTGCCGAAAACCCCGGACAACTTGCTAGCTTCTCTTTATCCTCCATGTTGCTGCATTGGGTGACTAATTTTGATGGAGAAGGACTAGGTTTCGTTGTTCTACTTAGTCCAAGGTAAGTTTATTCTTCTCCTTCCATTATCTATGCTTGTACGAGTTGTAACTCGACTATAAAGACTAGACCTGGCGAGTTTCGAATGAGTGGTAATTATGTACTGTTGGTTTTGTTTCTCAATTTGAAAGAAAAGACAAGTTGAAACATGTTTTAGTAAATCAAAAAATCAGTTTTGAGTTGTTGAACTTGTGCGACTGTTTTATGGGCTGTTTCGTGTTGCTGTTGGGTTTTCTATTTTGCTAATGTTTTTATTGAGTTTGGGAGGATAAAGAGTGCGGAGAAACACCGTATAATGGCAGGGTGGTTGGCGGGTTTTTCGTCGTTAAAAATTTTAGGTTGTGGGACACTACTTTCGTTGTCGTTTTATGTATGAAGTGATTAGGGTGTGTGGGCTATTTTGTGGTATATTGTGATGGAGATAAGGTTGGAACATGATGCATACATATTTTTATTGTTGTGTTCTTGTTGTTGTTGGTATATGGTATTGGAGGACGACCTTGTTACAGGGGAGATGCTGCCAAATTTATGTAAACAAGCTACTAGTTTAAGTTGCGGACTTAGCCTTTACTCAACACTGATTTTGAATCTCCTTATGCTGTGGAAGATTAAATTGAGTTGTTTGAAGAATTTCTTGGAAGGCATTAAGGACTCAACGGAGTTAAGGTATGTTAAGGCACTTCTTTCTTTCTTTTGGCATGATCTAAAATGAAACGAACATAAACGATATGCTATTTCATAACGGATCTACTCCTAGCAACTAAGATTGTCCATGTTTTTCTTTCCTTATAAAGTTATTCTAAGCAAGTGTATATGATCCTTGAATCTTACTTAGGTTCATATTGAGGGCATGGATGTCTATAATGTTAATCTAAGGTGCAACGACCTTAAGTCACTCCGAAAGGTTTAGAATGTGATTCTATGAGTCTATGATACATTATATGTAGTATTTATTTTAGTCTACCGAGACGCGCTATAGTCAGTCAGGTATGACACCTATTGTGCAACCACCGATCAGTTGGATTTAACGAGCTCCACGTGGCCTGGTACGATTCTACCGAGCCTTATGATGGCCGGGTACGTTTTTACCGAGTCCTCTTTAAGGCCGGGTATGATATGATGATGATGCTGCCCACAGAGGTGTATATTTTTAAAAGTTTATGTATATATTTATATTACGCATTTCATGTCAGTAGCCCCAGAGGCACTCAGATGTTACAGGTTGTATCTCATATATCTCTCTTTACATTACTGTTCTTGTTTATGCTTTCCTGCCTTACATACTCGGTACTTTATTCGTACTGATGTCCCTTTTTCTTGGGGACGCTGTGTTTCATGCCCGCAGGTCCCAATTGATAGGTTGACAGTCCTCCTAGTACGCTATCAGCTTAGCGGAGGTGTTGGTGCACTCCACTTGCTCCGGAGTTGCCTATTTGGTCAGTATGCTTTGGATTGGTATGGCGGGGTCTTGTCCTGACCTTTATGATTTTATGTACTCTTAGAGGCTTGTAGACAGATGTCAGGTGTATGGATACTTTTATGGCCTTGTCAGCTTATGTTTTGAGTTTACAAATGGTCATGTCGGCCTTATAGGTCCGTATGTCACATGCATAAGTTTGTATATCATGTTGGGTCATCATATGTTGAGTATTCCCTTATGTTTTTTTCTTGTTGTCTCATGACGGGTTTTCTAACTCATTTACTCATGATAGTATGATAAGAAAGATATGTTACGTTGGTAATAGGTTGAGTAAGGCATCGGGTGCCCGTCAGGGCCCTTCGGTTTGGGTCGTGACATGATCCTATAGGACAAACAACCTAGTACCCCTCTATAGCTAATCCTTTCTCTATTCAAAACTTTTGTCTTTTACAACTCGTTCCAACCTTTATCTTACTACTTGAACTATCCAACGTGCTTTATTTGCAACTTATTTGATTCAGCTGTTTATATAGACTAATTTGTAAATATAAGTTCAGCCGGGACCCACAGTTATAGACCAAGAAGGGTTCCTAACACCTTCTCTTCGAGGTTACCTCGAGACCTTACCCTAATCTCTGGTAATGCAAACCAACACAAGAGTTAATCACTCTAGGTTCCCTAACGCACCATAATCCGTTAGGTGGAGACTCTTCAAATACCCAATTCCCAAAAGGAAATGAGTTATTACCCCCATGAATGTCGAAACCC
Source organism: Nicotiana sylvestris (assembly GCF_000393655.2). Lineage (NCBI taxonomy): Eukaryota > Viridiplantae > Streptophyta > Magnoliopsida > Solanales > Solanaceae > Nicotiana > Nicotiana sylvestris. The sequence goes on from NC_091064.1 coordinate 55,504,137, forward strand.
GGACTTCTCCTCGCGGAGGAAAAAGGGGGCCCGAGAGTATGACGGCTTTGCTGGGGATATCATTTAGGCTCTTACCATAACAAACTTGCCTTTTACAAATTAGTCCAAGCATGCTTATCCCGTACCCTTCTGCCTTATTTAAATTTAATTGTCTATTTTTCAAGCATTTATGATTTCTTTATTGCCCTGAAACTGACTTGTCTCTTTGTTTTCTGTTTCCTGTAACTGTCTTTCAATTATTTAAATACTGTATTTAATTTTCCTGCATGAAAATACTTGAGTACATGCTATTAATTGCTGCATAAATCATGCTCCGCATCATATTCCACTCGTGCATCTCAAATCCTATAGCAACTCTTTAATGAGTTGTTGCGCTCTTCCAATTTACTACCCTTAAATTCGGAAAGGCTTGTTTACGATAAAACCAATCGATTAGTGGTGCAGTCGACGGTCCCGTGCCTTCCCGCTCAAGTTGTCCACTTGAAGGTATCAGTCTAAAACCCCCTAGAAACCTTACTCTATTTAAATTGTGCATGCATCATGGTCAAACCTAGTCGGATCAATTATGTTGTCCACATAATAATCCTTTAAGATAAGCCTTATCCAAAGTACATCGGGTTTTATATAATTCCAACGGACGCAACCACGTTTTGTGCATTAATTTGGAGAACTAAATGCCTATATGTTGATCATAAATGTATAAATAGTCGAGTCCGGTGGGGGTATGGTCTTAACCCTTTTGTTTTGAAGAAAATGAAGAACAAGGTCCCTAGCTTCGGTATGGTTAGCACACCGTCACTCTTGCTAGACTGGTGGAGGAATGTTCCGTCAAATGACCAAATCAACGAATGTAAAGAGAAGGCCACCAAATCCAGCGAAAAGCTGGAATATCTGGAATGCAGCCTGTTGGAATTGGAAGGAAAAGTGAGGAAGAGAGTCACCGATTGCCAGAACACTGAGGGAAATGAATGAGAATATTTGGAAAAGGCATTTTTACTAGTAAACCTATGTGAACTGGAGGATTTGATCAACGAGAACATTCGACCTGAGGAAGGTCCTTCTGCGACCAAATAAGCTAGATTAATTTGCTTTCTTAAATGTAATAAAGCCAAGTGCCAGTAGTAACTTATTTTATTATTATATTAGTATCATTTTGGGATTCATCTATTTTTATATTTTGAAATGAAGCATTTATTGGCCTTTGAAGTTCTCCAAATTTATTTGTAGTTAGGCCTACCTCGGGCACAACGAGGCTCCCAAATTAGGATAGGAGTTTATATCTCACACTATGTATTTAAATACTGCAAACATTTAAGGATCCCCAATAACTTGTCACCTTTTGTTTTGTTTATTTTTTATTTTATTTATTATTATTCCCATCCCCATGGTTGGTTTTGTCACGCCCCAACCACGGGAGGCGTGACCGGAGCTCAATCGAGTGATCCTAACTGAGCAAGCCTTTTTTTTACACTTTCTACCCAACTCAATATGATTAAGGGAAACATGCTTTTGCTTACATAGACAATAGGAATGATGGTACATTCAACATTGATAGATCATTTAATTTTGCAACCTCAAACCGTAGTTAAGTTTCCAAGATTACACACAGTTTCAGTTTAGAGAAACAAGAGTTTAAGATTAAAACCTAGTTCATAGACCCATCCAACCCCCGTACATAACCCACACAAATGACTACGGAGCCACTAAGGATACAAAAGACAATTATGACAACGCCGATAACAAGGCCTCGGCTATACCTCAAAAGTGTAAGTCCACAACACAAGATGTGCAATATAACCCCTTGAAGGAGAAATGGGCTCACCAATACAATGAGAGGAGGATATTTTGCTACGCGCGATCGACAATGTCTGCTATAGAGCCACCTACATTCATTTAAAAATGTAGCGCCCCCAATAAAAGGGACGTTAGTACCATGGAATAGCAGTAGTATGTATAACTAAGCACCATCTTATTAGAAATAAATATCATAAAAGAACATGGAATTCACAAGAGACAATCAAAGCTTTAACCAAACACCACATCATCAACAAAGAATCATACAAGTTTCACGTGATTTTCATAACTTTAGTTTGGGGCATTTCATACTGTTCATCATTATTCACATACCACCGCTGTCTTGAGCGGAGTCCAATCACGACCTGATCGGCTAGGTTGGCTCATTAGAGACATATACCTCAGTCACAATCTCATTCTCCCTTTCCGGTAGTCGATATCGGCACATTACCACCATGTGTGTCGCACGGTGTTCGATCACGGCCCGATCGGCAAGGCCGCCTTACCTAGGCATTGTTCCTTCCTCATTAATCATCTTATTTGAGTCTTTATTTCACATATATCATATCAATTCATTAGCACTTAGGGCCACAGTTATCACATCATTTCTACTTTCAATGTCAACCTTGCAATTTATGATCATAGGCATATATAAAGCAATTCAAGTTGTATGCATAGGCAACATTTCACATGATTAGCATGACAATCTCAGTTTTAAATCTTGACGTGAAGTCTAGGCAATTTCAACACATGGTTCATATCTTTTGCACAACTTTAATTATCGAGAATAGTACTTTGCACACATAGAGGCACACCTTTCATGTATATATATACAATTTCGAAACCAATTCAAGTAAAATAACAATCAATACATCGATCAAGTTTTCAGTCTTACCATATTCGCACATACACATGCCAACGGAGCTCAATTTCTAATAGGATGGGGTTTTAGCCATACATACCTCAATAGAACTTTCCTTAAATTCTTACCAAATTTCGGAACCCTTAGCAATTCCAATCTATTTTATGAAAATCACAAATCAAGCCATGAATTAGAGACATGATTAAGGTTCTAGCTCGTTTAAGTAGATTACCAAGAACTAAGTGTGCACCTGTGATTCTAGAACCCTTTTGGGAGAGATTTCTATTATTCTACGCCCCAATTGCAATCTTTTTAGTTCACAATCTCCCAATACCCTATTATCTTTTATGCAGCAAGAAATCCATTCTTATATCCATAAACCACAAGCTAATTACTTATTCTAGTGCGAATTTCGAAACATGAGATTAGGGCTCAAGTTCTTACCTCTTGGGGTGAAATCCTAGCAAATTTTTCTTGAAAGTCTTCAAAGATTTGGGAAGGTTTGAGAGTTAGGTTCCCCCTCTAGAGCTCCCTCTCTCACTCTATTTGTAGTGAAAATATCATAAAAGAGGTATAATGGGTTTTAAAAGTTATAAAATAAGAGCCCCGACACAATCTACGATATCATAATGGACATGCAACCCGCGAAATGGACCACAAAAATGGTCCCAAAAATCTGAACAAACTGTTTGGGTGTGCAACAGAAATGCGGTCCGCATACCTGTTTTACGATCTCATAATGCACTGCAGAACTGCTTCTCACAAAAATTCCAAGGGGATTATGCAATGATTATGCGGCCTGCATATCGATAATGCGATCGCATAACTGGCCGCATAGTTGACCTAAAATAAACCATCACAATGTCTGACTCTACGGTGACTATACGGTCCGCATACCTATTATGCGACCGCATAATGGACCGCAGAAACACACTTTTCTGGAAACATAACTTCTTAAATTTTTAATGCACAGATCGATCCAAAGGGTTCGAACCTAACATGATCCTAACATGGCAACACGAGATTCGGGTTTTTGGAGTAGAAATTTTCACGGGGCCTTAAATCCTCCCCCACTTTAGATCATTCATCCTCGAATGAGGATCAAGGTTCACTTATTAGCAATATTTATACAATCTTGTGCTTTCACAACATGAAACATATTAATAGTCCCCAAATTTGGCAAACTCCCTAAATTTTCTAAAATTTTTGCCAGAGTTTCCTTTGTAACTAGGCTTATCCACCTACCAGAGTGCCCCATAAACATATCTTAACAACATATACACGTTCCATATAAATAAAATAACTTGTTCAACATTAGCCACGACTGCATAGGCAAAATATAACCAAGACAAAACGGTTTTACATAGCTCAAATAAAAAGATAAGAGTTCATAGGGACCAAATGTATAAAAAGCTATTACATGTCTATACAAATAGATGTGGATACTTCATTCTCATTTCTTCCTCGGCTTCCCAAGTGGCTTTCTCAACCTGCTGGTTCCGCCATAACACTTTTACGGAGGCAATTTCCTTATTTCTCAATTTCCGGACTTGTCTGTCAAGAATGGTAACTGGAACTTCTTCATATGATAGTTCCTCATTAACCTCGATAGTTTCAACTGGCACAATAGTGGACGGATCTCCCACTACCTTCTTCAACATAAACACATGGAAGACTGGGTGTACTAATGACATATCGGGTGGTAGCTCGATATTGTATGCCACTTGACCAATCCTCAGAATGATTCTGTATGGTCCGACATACCTCAGACTCAATTTCCCTTTCTTTCCAAACCGCATGATACCCTTCATGGGGGAAACCTTAAAAAATACCCAATCATCTTCTTTGAACTCCAAATCTCTGCGACGAATGTCCGAATACGACTTTTGGCGACTCTGAGCAGTTTTCAACCTCTCTATAATCATTTTGACTATCTCCATGGCTTGATGCACAAGGTACGACCCTATCAATTCCGTTTCTCCAAGCTCGAACCACACAATGGAGACCTACATCTCCTACCATACAATGCCTCAAATGGTGCCAATTGGATACTAGCATGGAAGCTGTTGTTATAAGCAAAATCTATGAGTGGTAAATGATCATTCCAGCTCCCTTTGAAATCAAGAATACAAGCACGCAACATGTCCTCAAGCTTATGAATTGTCCGCTCAGCTTGCCCATCGGTTTGAGGATGAAAAGTTGTGCTGAGATTTACCTGCCTGCCCAAACCTTACTGAAATTTCTTGCAAACGTTAGTTGTGAACTAAGCCCCTCGATCTGAAATGATTGAGACTGGAGTGCGATGCAACCTGACTATTTCTTTGATGTAAAACTGAGCATATTGTTCTGCTGTGTCGGTAGATTTAACTGGCAAGAAGTGCGCTGATTTCGTGGGTCGATCCACGATCACCCAAATTGAGTCAAACTTTCGCGGAGTGTGCAGTAATCCCACCACAAAATCCATGTTAATCATCTCCCATTTCCATATTGGAATTTCTATGCATTGGGCTAATCCACCGGGCATTTGATGTTCGTCCTTAACTTGCTGACAGTTCGGACATTTTGCCACAAAGTCTGTCACATCCTTTTTCATGTTGTTCCACCAATAAACTTCCTTGAGGTCATGATACATTTTCATAGAAAATGGGTGCACGGAATACCTGGAAGTGTGAGCTTCTACCATGATTCTTTATCGAAGACCGTCAATATCCGGAACACATAGGCTTCCTTGGTATCTTAGGGTACCCTCATCCATGACAAAGGAAAAAGTTGTGGTCTTGTGTCTATGAATCCCCTCTTTTAGTTATGCTAACAATGGATCGTTCAATTGCTTCTCCTTCACCTCCGCCCCAAGCGATGATTCAGCTCTATTCTGCACAATCACTCCTTCTTCATTAGAGTTCGCAAGGCGAAATCCCAAATTGGCCAACTGGTGAACCTCCCTGGCCAACGACCTCTAATATGCCTCCAAATGTGCCAAACTTCCCATAGATTTTTGACTAAGAGCATCCACCACAACATTAGCCTTTCCCGGGTGATAGGGAATATCAATGTCATAGTCCTCGAGTAACTCTAGCCATCTTCTCTGTCTCAGATTCAACTCCTTCTGCTTAAAAATATATTGAAGGCTCTTGTGGTCCATGAATACATCCACATGGACCCCATACAAATAGTGTCGCCAAATCATTAGCGCAAACACCACTGCCGCAAGCTCTAATTTGTGGTTTGGATAGTGCTTTTCATGATTCTTGAGTTGCCTAGAAGCGTAGGCTATAACCTTGCCGTGTTGCATTAACACACACCCAAGCCCGATCCTTGAAGCATCACAATACACCACAAATCCCTCTGTACCCTTCTGGCTGGGCTAATACTGGTGTTGTGGTCAATATGGATTTCAAATTTTCGAAATTCCTTTCACATGCATCGGACCATTGGAATTTAATTGCTTTCTGCGTCAATTTTGTCAATGGAGAGGCAAGAGTAGAAAACCCCTCCACAAATCTCCTGTAGTATCCAGCTAAACCTAAGAAACTACAAATCTCTATTGGAGTGGTAGGTCTAGGCCAATTCTTCACTGCTGCAATATTTTGAGTATCAACCATAATTCCCTCCCTAGAGATGATATAACCCAAGAACGCGACAGATTCAAGCCAAAATTAGCATTTTGAAAATATTGCATACAATTGATGTTGCTGAAGAGTCTGCAGAACTGCCCTGAGATGGTTAGCATGGTCCTCCCGACTTTGGGAATACACAAGAATATTGCCAATGAACACTATCACAAAGAAGTCTAGAAAAGGCTTGAAGACTTGATACATAAGATCCATGAAAGCTGGCAGGGCATTTGTGAGCCCAAAAGACATCACCAGAAACTCAAAGTGCCCATACCGAGTCCTGAAAGCTGTTTTTGGAATATCCTGCTCCCTTATCTTCAATTGATGATACCCGGACCGCAATTCAATTTTTGAGAAACACGAAGCACCTTGCAATTGATCAAACAAGTTACCTATTCTTGGTAGAGGATATTTATTTTTGATTGTGACTTTGTTGAGTTGCTAGTAGTCAATACACATCCATAGCGGCCCATATTTCTTCCTTACAAACAAGACCGGTGCGCCCCATGGTGACACACTCGGCTGGATGAAACCTTTCTCTAGCAAATCCTTCAATTGTTCCTTTAGCTCATTCAATTCTGCCGGTGCCATTCTGTAAGGTGGAATTGATATAGGCTGCATGCCTGGTATCACATCGATCCTAAAATCAATCTCCTTGTCTGGTGGAATCCCAGGGAGCTCATCTGGAAAGACATCCGGAAATTCATTCACAATTGGTACAGACTCAGGCCTAGGTACATCAGCATCGGTGTTCGTAACACGAACTAAATGATAGATACACCCTTTCTTGATCATCTTCGTGGCCTTAAGGTAAGAAATAAACTAACCTTTTGGCACTACATTATCTTCTTGCCATTCAACAACGAGCTCATTAGGAAATTCAAGCCTCATAGTTCTAGTCCAACAATCAAGTTTGAAAAAGCATGAATAAAGCCAATCTATTCCTATTATTACATCAAAATCAACCATCCCTAGTTCAATAAGATCGGCCATAGTATCCCTACCCCGCACCGTAACAACACAACCTCTATAAACTCGAGCAGTCATGATAGACTCACCAACTAGAGTAGACACCGAAAATGGCTCATGAAGCTGATTCGGTTCTATTCCAAATTTCATAGCAACAAAAGGGGTAATATAGGACAAGGTGGAACCAGGGCCAATAAGTGCATACACATCATGATATTGGATAGTCAGAATACCTGGAACAACATTTGGAGAAGCCTCTATAGTATGGGGACCACTCATAGCATAGAACTGGCTGGGTCCTCCTAAACTCTCCGCACCACCCCTAGTTGTACCATGCCCTACGGGTGTTGAGATACCTCGAGCTGGAGAGGGAAGTGAGGATGTAGAAAATGCTGGACTAGATGACTGTGCTATGCCCCTACTCGCTCCCTGGCGGGATACATGAAAATGCCTCTGAATATGACCCCTTATCCCACATCCATAGCATACGGGTAACTCCAAATAGCAAATCCTTGAGTGCATCTTCCCGCACCTGGGGCACGAGGACCTCTGCTGCTGCTGGGACCTCTCTCCTGACCGACCACGCTAATAGGATCCCATATTTCCCTTATCAAGCCTGAAACGACTTCACTGCTGCTGGATGGGCCCTAATGGCGGTGCACTAGCTGAAGACTATGCAACAGACTAGGACGACCCTGATGAGCCTCCCCTCAAAACTTATCTTCCCCCACCTAGTAACTCTCTCAAGTTTCCTGTAGACCGGGCCTTGATGTTACCCTCTATCTCCATCCTTTTCTTCAATTTACGATTCTCTGTGGCCTGAGCAAATGCTACCATCTTCCCATAATTGATGTCAGAATTCAATGCAGCCGTAGAAGCCTCATTAATAGTCAAAGGATTAAGGCCCTGAACAAACCGGCACACCCTGGCCTCCATTTTGGGCAACATGTGAATGGCACACTTGGACAAGCGAGAAAACTCCATGTGGTACTCCCACACACATTTCAGATACCTTGCTTCAAATTTTCAAACTCTACTGCACGGGCTGGCCTTGTCTCAATAGGCACGAAATGAACTATAAAGGCATCGGCAAACTTGCTCCACCTTGCCAGAGGGCTCCCCTCCTCACGGGAATCTTCCCACAACTCAAACCATGAATAGGCCACCCCTTTCAGACAATAGGCAACCAACTCTACTCTCTCTGTCTCAGTTGCATGCATAACCCTGAGGGTCTTGTGCATCTCATCAATAAAATCCTGAGGGTCTTCTTCTATATGGATTTAACTAGTGTTGTAGTCAATATGGATTTCAAATTTTCGAAACTCCTTTCACATGCATCGGACCATTGGACTTTAACTGCTTTCTGCGTCAATTTTGTCAATGGAGAGGCAAGAGTAGAAAACCCCTCCACAAATCTCCTGTAGTATCCAGCTAAACCTAAGAAACTGCGAATCTCTATTGGAGTGGTAGGTCTAGGCCAATTCTTCACTGCTGCAATCTTTTGAGTATCAACCATAATTCCCTACCTAGAGATTACATAACCCAAGAACGCGACAGATTCAAGCCAAAATTAGCATTTTGAAAACTTTGCATACAATTGATGCTGCTGAAGAGTCTGCAGAACTTCCGTGAGATGGTCAGCATGGTCCTCCCGACTTTAGGAATACACACGAATATCGTCAATGAACACTATCACAAAGAAGTCTAGAAAAGGCTTGAAGACTTGATTCATAAGATCCATGAAAGCTACCAGGGCATTTGTGATCCCAAAAGACATCACCAGAAACTCAAAGTGCCCATACCGAGTCCTGAAAGCTGTTTTTGGAATATCCTGTTCCCTTATCTTCAATTGATGATACCCGGACCGCAATTCAATTTTAGAGAAACACGAAGCACCTTGCTATTGATCAAACAAGTTACCTATTCTTGGTAGAGGATATTTATTTTTGATTGTGACTTTGTTGAGTTGCTAGTAGTCAATACACATCCATAGCGGCCCATCTTTCTTCCTTACAAACAAGACCGGTGCGCCCCACGGTGACACACTCGGCCGGATGAAACCCTTCTCTAGCAAATCCTTCAATTGTTCCTTTAGCTCATTCAATTCTGCCGGTGCCATTCTGTAAGGTGGAATTGATATAGGCTGCATGCCTGGTATCACATCGATCCTAAAATCAATCTCCTTGTCTGGTAGAATCCCAGGGAGCTCATCTGGAAAGACATGCGGAAATTCATTCACAATTGGTACAGACTCAGGCCTAGGTACATCAGTATCAGTGTTCGTAACACGAATTAAATGATAGATACACCCTTTTTGATCATCTTCGTGGCCTTAAGGTAAGAAATAAACTAACCTTTTGGCACTACATTATCTCACTGCCATTCAACAACGAGCTCATTAGGAAATTCAAGCCTCATAGTTCTAGTCCAACAATCAAGTTTGGAAAAGCATGAATAAAGCCAATCCATTCCCATTATTACATCAAAATAAACCATCCCTAGTTCAATAAGATCGGCCATGGTATCCCTACCCCGCACCGTAACAACACAACCTCTATAAACTCGAGCAGTCATGATAGACTCACCAACTAGAGTAGACACCAAAAATGGCTCATGAAGCTGATCCAGTTCTATTCCAAATTTCATAGCAACAAAAGGGGTAATATAGGACAAGGTGGAACCAGGGCCAATAAGTGCATACACATCATGATATTGGATAGTCAGAATACCTGTAACAACATTTGGATAAGCCTCTATAGTCTGGGGACCACTCAAGCATAGAACCAGCTGGGTCCTCCTAAACTCTCCGCACCACCCCTAGTTGTACCATGCCCTATGGGTGTTGAGATACCTCGAGCTGGAGAGGGAACTGAGGATGTAAAAAATGTGGACTAGATGACTGTGTTATGCCCCTACTCGCTCCTTGGTGGGATACATGAAAATGCCTCTGAATATGACCCCTTATCCCACATACATAGCATACGGGTAACTCCGAATAGCAAATCCTTGAGTGCATCTTCTCGCACCTGGGGCACGGGGACCTCTGCTGTTGCTGGGACCTCTCTCCCGACCGACCACGCTAATAGGATCCCATATTTCCCTTATCGAGCCTGAAACGACTTCACTACTGCTGGATGGGCCCTAATGGCGGTGCACTAGCTGAAGACTATGCAACATACTAGGACGACCCTAATGAGCCTCCCTTAAAAACTGATCTTCCCCCACCTAGTAACTCTCTCAAGTTTCCTGTAGACCGGGCCTTGCTGTTACCCTCTCTCTCCATCCTTTTCTTCAATTTACGATTCTCTGTGGCCTGAGCAAATGCTACCATCTTCCCATAATTGATGTCAGAATTTAATGCAGCCGTAGAAGCCTCATTAATAGTCAAAGGATTAAGGCCCTGGACATACCGGCGCACCCTGGCCTCCATTTTGGGCAACATGTGAATGGCACACTTGGACAAGCGAGAAAACTCCATGTGGTACTCCCACATACATTTCAGATACCTTGCTTCAAATTTTCAAACTCTACTGCACGGGCTGGCCTTGTCTCAATAGGCACGAAATGAACTATAAAGGCATCGACAAAATTGCTCCACCTTGCCAGAGGGCTCCCCTCCTCACGGGAATCTTCCCACAACTCAAACCATGAATAGGCCAACCCTTTCAGACGATAGGCAACCAACTCTACTCTTTCTGTCTCAGTTGCATGCATAACCCTGAGGGTCTTGTGCATCTCGTCAATAAAATCCTGAGGGTCTTCTTCTATATGGATTTAACTGGTATTGTAGTCAATATGGATTTCAAATTTTCGAAACTCCTTTCACATGCATCGGACCATTGGAATTTAACTGCTTTCTGCGTCAATTTTGTCAATGAAGAGGCAAGAGTAGAAAACCCCTCCACAAATCTCCTGTAGTATCCAGCTAAACCTAAGAAACTGCGAATCTCTATTGAAGTGGTAGGTCTAGGCCAATTCTTCACTACTACAATCTTTTGAGTACCAACCCTAATTCCCTCCATAGAGATGACATAACCGAAGAACGCGACAGATTCAAGCCAAATTAGAATTTTGAAAATTATGCATACAATTGATGCTGCTGAAGAGTCTGCAGAACTGCCCTGAGATGGTCAGCATGGTCCTCCCGACTTCGGGAATACACAAGAATATCGCCAATGAACACTATCACAAAGAAGTCTAGAAAAGGCTTGAAGACTTGATTCATAAGATCCATGAAAGCTACCAGGGCATTTGTGATCCCAAAAGACATCACCAGAAACTCAAAGTGCCCATACCGAGTCCTGAAAGCTGTTTTTGGAATATCCTGTTCCCTTATCTTCAATTGATGATACCCGGACCGCAATTCAATTTTAGAGAAACACGAAGCACCTTGCTATTGATCAAACAAGTTACCTATTCTTGGTAGAGGATATTTATTTTTGATTGTGACTTTGTTGAGTTGCTAGTAGTCAATACACATCCATAGCGGCCCATCTTTCTTCCTTACAAACAAGACCGGTGCGCCCCACGGTGACACACTCGGCCGGATGAAACCCTTCTCTAGCAAATCCTTCAATTGTTCCTTTAGCTCATTCAATTCTGCCGGTGCCATTCTGTAAGGTGGAATTGATATAGGCTGCATGCCTGGTATCACATCGATCCTAAAATCAATCTCCTTGTCTGGTAGAATCCCAGGGAGCTCATCTGGAAAGACATGCGGAAATTCATTCACAATTGGTACAGACTCAGGCCTAGGTACATCAGTATCAGTGTTCGTAACACGAATTAAATGATAGATACACCCTTTTTGATCATCTTCGTGGCCTTAAGGTAAGAAATAAACTAACCTTTTGGCACTACATTATCTCACTGCCATTCAACAACGAGCTCATTAGGAAATTCAAGCCTCATAGTTCTAGTCCAACAATCAAGTTTGGAAAAGCATGAATAAAGCCAATCCATTCCCATTATTACATCAAAATAAACCATCCCTAGTTCAATAAGATCGGCCATGGTATCCCTACCCCGCACCGTAACAACACAACCTCTATAAACTCGAGCAGTCATGATAGACTCACCAACTAGAGTAGACACCAAAAATGGCTCATGAAGCTGATCCAGTTCTATTCCAAATTTCATAGCAACAAAAGGGGTAATATAGGACAAGGTGGAACCAGGGCCAATAAGTGCATACACATCATGATATTGGATAGTCAGAATACCTGTAACAACATTTGGATAAGCCTCTATAGTCTGGGGACCACTCAAGCATAGAACCAGCTGGGTCCTCCTAAACTCTCCGCACCACCCCTAGTTGTACCATGCCCTATGGGTGTTGAGATACCTCGAGCTGGAGAGGGAACTGAGGATGTAAAAAATGTGGACTAGATGACTGTGTTATGCCCCTACTCGCTCCTTGGTGGGATACATGAAAATGCCTCTGAATATGACCCCTTATCCCACATACATAGCATACGGGTAACTCCGAATAGCAAATCCTTGAGTGCATCTTCTCGCACCTGGGGCACGGGGACCTCTGCTGTTGCTGGGACCTCTCTCCCGACCGACCACGCTAATAGGATCCCATATTTCCCTTATCGAGCCTGAAACGACTTCACTACTGCTGGATGGGCCCTAATGGCGGTGCACTAGCTGAAGACTATGCAACATACTAGGACGACCCTAATGAGCCTCCCTTAAAAACTGATCTTCCCCCACCTAGTAACTCTCTCAAGTTTCCTGTAGACCGGGCCTTGCTGTTACCCTCTCTCTCCATCCTTTTCTTCAATTTACGATTCTCTGTGGCCTGAGCAAATGCTACCATCTTCCCATAATTGATGTCAGAATTTAATGCAGCCGTAGAAGCCTCATTAATAGTCAAAGGATTAAGGCCCTGGACATACCGGCGCACCCTGGCCTCCATTTTGGGCAACATGTGAATGGCACACTTGGACAAGCGAGAAAACTCCATGTGGTACTCCCACATACATTTCAGATACCTTGCTTCAAATTTTCAAACTCTACTGCACGGGCTGGCCTTGTCTCAATAGGCACGAAATGAACTATAAAGGCATCGACAAAATTGCTCCACCTTGCCAGAGGGCTCCCCTCCTCACGGGAATCTTCCCACAACTCAAACCATGAATAGGCCAACCCTTTCAGACGATAGGCAACCAACTCTACTCTTTCTGTCTCAGTTGCATGCATAACCCTGAGGGTCTTGTGCATCTCGTCAATAAAATCCTGAGGGTCTTCTTCTATATGGATTTAACTGGTATTGTAGTCAATATGGATTTCAAATTTTCGAAACTCCTTTCACATGCATCGGACCATTGGAATTTAACTGCTTTCTGCGTCAATTTTGTCAATGAAGAGGCAAGAGTAGAAAACCCCTCCACAAATCTCCTGTAGTATCCAGCTAAACCTAAGAAACTGCGAATCTCTATTGAAGTGGTAGGTCTAGGCCAATTCTTCACTACTACAATCTTTTGAGTACCAACCCTAATTCCCTCCATAGAGATGACATAACCGAAGAACGCGACAGATTCAAGCCAAATTAGAATTTTGAAAATTATGCATACAATTGATGCTGCTGAAGAGTCTGCAGAACTGCCCTGAGATGGTCAGCATGGTCCTCCCGACTTCGGGAATACACAAGAATATCGCCAATGAACACTATCACAAAGAAGTCTAGAAAAGGCTTGAAGACTTGATTCATAAGATCCATGAAAGCTGCCAGGGCATTTGTGAGCCCAAAAGACATCAAGGCTAGAGGTCTCGGCATAAGTGTCTGTAACCCGAACTAAATGATAGATACACCCCTTCTTGATCAACTTTGCGGCCTTAAGATAAGAAATAAACTGACCTTTAGGCACTACTTTATCTCCCTTCATTCAACAACGAGCTCATTAGGAAATTCAAGCCTCATAGTTCTAGTCCAACAATCAAGTTTGAAAAAGCATGAATAAAGCCAATCCATTCCCATTATTACATAAAAATCAACCATCCCTAGTTCAATAAGATCGACCATGGTATCCCTACCCCGCACCGTAACAACACAACCTCTATAAACTCGAGCAGTCACGATAGACTCACCAACTAGTGTAGACACCGAAAATGGCTCATGAAGCTGATCCGGTTCAATTCCAAATTTCATAGCAACAAAAGGGGTAATATAGGACAAGGTGGAACCAGGGCCAATAAGTGCATACACATCATGATATTGGATAGTCAGAATACCTGAAACAACATTTGGAGAAGACTCTATAATCTGGGGACCACTCATAGCATAGAACCGGCTGGGTCCTCCTAAACTCTCCGCACCACCCCTAGTTATACCATGCCTTACAGCTGTTGAGATACCTCGAGCTGGAGAGGGAACTGATGATGTATAAATTGCTAGACTAGATGACTGTGCTATGCCCCTACTCGCTCCCTGGCGGGATACATGAAAATGCCTCTGAATATGACCCCTTATCCCACATCCATAGCATACGGGTAACTCCAAATAGCATATCCTTGAGTGCATCTTCCCGTACCTGGGGCACGAGGACCTCTGCTACTGCTGGGACCTCTCTCTTGACCGACCACGCTAATAGGATCCCATATTTCCCTTATCAAGCCTAAAATAACTTCACTGCTGCTGGATGGGCCCTAATGGCGGTGCACTAGCTGAAGACTATGCAACAGACTAGGACGACCCTGATGAGCCTCCCCTAAAAACTGATCTTCCCCCACCTAGTAACTCTCTCAAGTTTCCTGTAGATCGGGCCTTGATGTTACCCTCTATCTCCATCCTTTTCTTCAATTTACGATTCTCTGTGGCCTGAGCAAATGCTACCATCTTCCCATAATTGATGTCAGAATTCAATGCAGCCGTAGAAGCCTCATTAATAATCAAAGGATTAAGGCCCTGTACAAACCGGCGCACCCTGGCCTCCATTTTGGGCAACATGTGAATGGCACACTTGGACAAACGAGAAAACTCCATGTGGTACTCCCACACACATTTCAGATACCTTGCTTCAAATTTTCAAACTCTACTGCACGAGCTGGCCTTGTCTCAATAGGCACGAAATGAACTATAAAGGCATCGGCAAACTTGCTCCACCTTGCCAGAAGGCTCCCCTCCTCACGGGAATCTTCCCACAACTCAAACCATGAATAGGCCACCCCTTTCAAACGATAGGCAACCAACTCTACTCTCTCTGTCTCAGTTGCATGCATAACCCTGAGGGTCTTGTGCATCTCATCAATAAAATCTTGAGGGTCTTCTGCTGGATTGGCACCCGTAAACGTCGGAGGGTCTAACTGAAGAAATCTATTCACCCTGGAACTGGTGGAATCCCCTTGTCGGCTAGATGAACTAGGTGCAACATTGGACCTCTAGGCCTGAGAGGACACTAGTTGGGTCAACATCTGAATAGATCCCTAAGATCCCCATCAGAAATACCAGAACTAGAAGCTGGAATGGAGGCATAACAGGAGTATCAATGGGAGGGATACTGGTACTCTCCGCAGGGTTAGGAACTAGGTCAGCCTGTTCAGGAATAGAAGAACCAGGTTGGGTGATAGCAGGGTGACTACCTTCACCCGCAATATTAAGCAGTGATTCATCAGCCTCCATTGAGGTGGCATTGGCTTCTTGGCCGATTCTCGCTTTCTTCTTAGGTGCCATTTACTGAAAGATAGAACAATGCACTAGTTTGAGAGGGAATAGTTTCACAACAAGTTTTTTTTATGCCGCACGATCTAGAATATCAAAGAAGGGTGTTTTTCCTAAATGCCCAAGCAGCCTCCAACTTATAGATGTGGTAGACTACACACCGATAAGAAGGACTCTACTAGGCACGGCTCCGAGACATCCTAGAATACTTTAAAACCATAGGCTTTGATACCATATTTGTCACGCCCCAACCTCGGGAGGCACGAGCAGTGCTCGATCGAGTGTTCCCAACTGAGCAAGCCTTTTTTTACACTTTCTACTAAACTCAATATGATTAAGGTAAACATGATTTTGCTTACTTAGACAATAGGAAAGATGGTACATTCAACATTGATAGATCATTTCATATCACAACCTCAAACCGTAGTTAAGTTTTCAAGATTACACACATCTTCAGTTTAGAGAAACAAGAGTTTAATATTACAACCTAGTTCATAGACCTATCCAACCCCCGTACATAACCCACACAAATGTCTACGGAGCCACTAAGGATACAAAAGACAATTATGACAACGCCGGCAACAAGGCCCCAGCTATACCTCAAAAGTGGAAGTCCAAAACACAAGATTTGCAATATAACCCCTTGAAGGAGAAAGGGGCTCACCAATACCATGAGAGGAGGATACTCTGCTACGCGCGATTGACACTGTCCATTATGGAGCCACCTACATACATATAAAAATGTAGCGCCCCCGGCAAAAAAGAAGTTAGTACCATAGAATAGTACTAGTATGTATAACTAAACATCATCTTATTAGAAAGAACTATCACACAAGAACAAGGAAATCACAAGAGACAATCACATCTTTAACCGAACACCACATCATCAACAAAGAATCATACAAGTTTCACGTGATTTTCATAACTTTAGTTTGGGGCATTTCATACTGTTCATCATTATTCGCATACCACCGCTGTCTTGAGCGGAGTCTGATCACGACCTGATCGGCTAGGTTGTCTCATTAGAGACATATACCTCAGTCACAATCTCATTCTCCCTTTCCTGAATTCGATATCTGCATATTACCACCATGTGTGCGGCATGGTGTCCAATCACGGCCCGATCGGCTAGGACACCGTACCTAGGTGTTGTTCCTTCCTCATTAATCATTTCATTTGAGTCTTTATTTCACATATATCATATCAATTCATTGGCACTTAGGGGCACAATTATCACATCATTTTCACTTTCAATGTCAACCTTGCAATTTATGATCATAGGCACATACAAAGCAATTCAAGTTGTATGCACATGCAAGATTTCACATGATTAGCATGACAATCTCAGTTTTAAATCTTGACGCGCAGTCTAAGCAATTTCAATACATGGTTCATATCTTTTGCACAACTTTAATTATTTAGAATAGTATTTTGCACAAATAGAGGCACACCTTTTATGTATATATATATATAATTTCAAAACCAATTCAAGTAAAATAACAATCAATACATCGATCAAGTTTTCAGTCTTACCATATTCGCACATACACATGCCAACGGAGCTCAATTTCTAATAGTAGGGGGTTTTAGCCATACATATCTCAATAGAGCTTTACTTAAATTCTTACAAAATTTCAAGACCCTTAGCAATTCCAATATGAAAATCATAAATCGATCCAAGAATTAGAGACATGATTAAGGTTCTTGCTTGTTTAAGTAAATTACCAAGCACTAAGTGTGCACCTGTGATTCTAGAACCCTTTTGCGAGAGATTTCTATCATTTTACACTCCAATTGCTATATTTCTAGTTCACAGTCCCCCAATACCCTATTATCTTTTATGCATGCAAGAAATCCATTCTTATACCCATGAACCCACAAGCTAATTACTAATTCTAGCGCGAATTTTGAAACCGGAGATTAGGGCTCAAGTTCTTACCTTTTGGGGTGAAATCCTAGCAAATTTTGCTTGAAAGTCTTTCAAGATTTGGCAAGGTTTGAGAGTTAGGTTCCCCCTCTAGAGCTCCATCTCTCACTCTATTTGCGGTGAAAATATCGTAAAAGAGGTCTAATGGGTGTTTTAAATGGGATGTTGTCGGGTTTTAAAAGTTAGAAAATAGGAGCCCGACACAATCTACGATCGCATAATGGACACGCAGCCCGCGAAATGGACCGCCATAATGGTCCAAAAAACCTGAACAAATTGTCAGGGTGTGCAATAGAAATGCGGTTCGCATACCTGTTCTGCAGTCGCATAATGCACCGCAGAACTGCTTCTCACAAAAATTCCAAGGGGATTATGCGATGACTATGAGACTTGCATATCGATTATGCGATCACATAATTGGTCGCATAGTTGACCTCAAATTAACCATCACACTGTCTGACTCTGTGGTGACTATGCGATCCACATATCTATTATGCGACTGCATAATGGACCGTAGAAACACACTTTCTGGAAAACATAACTTCTTAATTTTTTAATGCACCATTCGATCCAAAAGGTCCGAACCGCGAAGAACTTTATGAATTTCTAACAAATGATCCTAACATGGCACCATGAGATTGGGGTTTTTGCAGTAGAAATTTTCATGGTCCTTACAGGTTCATCCATACTGGCCTCGTCATCATATCATACCAGATCTAGAGGCCCTCCACCTCCTCCTCCTCCAAGCAACACAAATAGCAAAGGGAAATCAAAGATGGACGACATAAGTGGAATCCGAAAGGAAAACATTGAGAATGCAGAGACTTCCGATGGCCATAGTACTCCGGTCCCGAACGACCTGGTTTTGAGACTTGAATAGAAGATACTAGAACTGCAAAGAAAACTTGAGCAGGTCCGCAATTTGGCAAACTTGTCACTCATCCTCAATTTGGCAAACTTAAACACAATCAAGGTCTAAATTAAAAAAACTAAGGCAAGGGGAACGTTAATCATTGTGGCAGACCAGTTTATTACATAACTCAGATAAGAAGTTCGAATTAGGCCTGCCTGCTAGTTGTAGCAGTTATTAATTAAATGAAGGCGGATTCCATTTTATAGCTGTTATCACCTAAGGCTTGCCTAAGCGTATAGGTGAGATCCTATAGACATGGTATCTATTCAGAAAGAAGTAAAGCAGTAACACTTGAAGACGAACGATTTGAAATTATACAGGCATGCTTTATAAACCGTACTAATAGGAAGTGGGAGAGTTGTTTAAAAACAAGTTGAAGCCAGCTGATTTTAGATTAGTCTAATTTCAGATTCAATAAACATTGATTATTACAAATTTAATTCCTACGGACATAATATCTTGTCGAACGTGAATTGAAGCATGCAATATCCCAATAGGCATGATTTCTATGAAAGGGGTACTAAAAATGATATCTAATTTTAGCCAGTTAGTTCCCAAGCATGGTGTTTAAGTGTGGTAATGCAGAAATTAAGACAAGTCCTATAGACAGGTTTTCAAAATGCAGAATTTAGGTCCTATAGGCATATTCTCTAAATGTAGAACATTCAGAAGTTTAATGAAATTTGATCTTATAGGCATGGTATCTAGATGCAGAATTAAACATGCGAAACAACAGATGATATCTAAATTGCAGAATTAAACATGCATAATTTTAGATCCTATAGACGTGATATCTACCCTTGAGCATGCATAATTACCCAGCCTCTTTCACTAATCAAGTCCCCAAATGTTTGATACAAAATTATTATATACTAGATAATGAATTACATCAAGGAAGCACAAAAGAATAGTTACAACCAGAGGGAGCATGATTCTTGACTTCCTCTCTAAGTTATGGAATAAACCACCTCAAGTGACATTGTTTCAAAGCCTTTGTCAGACTTGAGTGTGTCAAAGTTTCCTAAGGATCACAAGAGGATCCCGGGCAGTGCTCACACCCAAGTTGCATAACCAAGTAGAGATGAGTGCAGTGTGGAAGGGACAACCCTTATGAATCCAAGTTCATAGGGAGCTCATGGGTCCCAAGGCAAGGCTCACACAAGAGGGGCAGAACTTAAGTCTAAGAATATGGTAGAAGTGCAGGACAACATGAGTAGAGATTTAAAGCTTAGTGGAGAATGCAGAGGGGAGAGGGATGAGTTGAAAACAGTAGCAGTAAAGCTAAAATTACAGAATCAGCAATTGCACAAAGGGGTCAAGGGTTTGGTAAATACATTGCAAGGAGCATATATCCTTAGGAAGGGATCAGGTTTGGGCACGCACAGTAATAGATGGTACTGTCATGCCCATAAACCAACCAAAATACACAATATATAGAGGGGATATAGAGGTTATTATCGCAGGGAATCAGGTTTGGGTCATGCACAACAATGTTCAATGCTGTCATGCCCCAACCCAACCAAAGATACCAAACACATAGGGATGCAGAACATATGACCCAGGGAGGGTCAGGTTTAGGCCATGCACAACAATGTATGATGCTAACATGCCCTCAAATCAATATATAAACACATAAGGGTATGGGGTATTGGGGTTCATACATGAGAAAATATTAATTTAGAAAAAAAAGGAAAAGGGCAGATCATAGCATGCTTCCTAATGAAACTCGATTAAACATAAGCAAGAAACAGGTAAGAGTGAAGGAATTAGTAAAGAAACATGTTGTTGTTGATGCTGGAAGAGTAATTAGGACATACCAGTGAAGAAAGCAAATGCAGAAAGAAAAAGTAGGCAAGTTTCCCACAGCCTAGCCTAGGATTTCAACCGGCTAGACAAGGCAGCAACACAAGTAGTAACCGTCAAGGGAGAGAGAGAAAGAGAGTTTAAGTGAAGTGTGTGTCTTTTAACTTAATTGGTTCGTCCCCTTGAAAGAAGAGGGGTGTAGGGTATTTATAGTTTTTTTTAAAATAAGTGAAGGATAAGTAATAAGATACAAACATGGAAACAATCATAGGCCAGAATCAATTACACGGGTGATTCCCTTAAATTAAGGAATCATTATTTAACAAATTCAAATAAGGAAAGAGATCAGTATAGATACAGACTGATTATTTCCATAAAAGAAGTAGTACAAGCATTTAGTAAGTAATCAAGTCTAAGTACAAAGTAAACTTATTTTGGAAATAAATTCAGCAAGGTAAATATTACAATAAAAGGAAAAGAATCAATCAATTTTGAACGGGCGAGTGAAATCAGGGTTCATAAAAGGGAAACTTTGGAAATCAGTCACAAGGTGAAGATTAATCAAGGAAGAAATTTCAGCATATAAGGTGAACAGGGTCATCAGACATGCGAGGCCGAATAGAAGAGATAATCACAACCATGCAATAGTGGCAGAAATAAGCTAGTAGTAAGGCAAACATTCGAAGCATATTAATAGAGTAGGTCAAGTCACATTGAATCAATAGTGAAGAAAAATAGAGTATCATAAGCATGCAAAGGTCTCATTGTAATAGATGAGAAACCTTTTGGAAAGTTAGGGTTTCAAGCATAGTCAAGTTTTAAAGATAGTGGAAACCCAGAGTTAGAGGAATCCCATAAAGGAAAAGGGATTCTGAAACAAGGAACTTCAAATCGAGTTAGGTATTAAAACAAACAATCTCAGACCTAAAGACATAGGGTTTTCAACAACAGTAGGGCTTAAAAGATGATAGACAAAAAATCAAACAAAGACTTAACTAAACAAGCACTCGTCTAAAAAAATCACAAATATGTCAAAATCAGAGAAGAGATTTTGAAATAACTTAACAGGAAAAACCCTAATCGGAAAAAGACAGAGTCGTTTTTGAAATCAAAATTGAAGAAACTTCGAGAAGATACTTAAAAGCTCAAGGTAAACACAGATCTAAAGTAGATCTAAAAGGAATCGAAAAGATCTTAGAGATTCGAGTTTCAGAAAACCCAAAAAAGTAAAAGAGGCTTCGAAAGTTACCGATCTAACAAGGAGAGCCAAGGATCTAACTCGAACAGTCATGGCTGGCTGGAGAAAGGTCAAGGATGACCAGAGAAGGGCCATGAACTGAAATCGAATAAGGCCTAAACCAAGCTCTTTCAAGACCTGTGCTTGAAACCATAAGAACAAACACATAGAAGCCATGGAAGGCTGGTATAGGTCTCTGACGACCTCAGAGGGCCATGGATTAGGGTGGATTAGGGTGGTGGCAGTGTCATGCCCTACGAGGAGGGCGACCGGCGCTCAACCGAGTAAACCTGACTGAGCAAGCCTGTTAGGTTTCATTCTACCAAAACTAATTCATGATTAAATATGAGATGGAGTCCATTAATCATATTTAGTAAGTATTTCATTAACAACTTCCATTTCATTTCATTAGCAGCTTACATCATAATTATGGAAATATTATAAGTTTTATAAATCTTTTCCAAACATCAATATTTCTACTTTAATTCCAATACCCGACACTATGCACAACTTGTCTACGAAGCCTCTAAACACAACTGAAGAGTAATGTAATATGGAAATGCCGGTAACAAGGCTACGACATACCTCAAATACAAAGTACATGATGAATAGATGAAACAGGACCCCGAAATGAAGTGGGGATCACCAAGTCAGCTGAAAGGATGATGTGGCACTAGCTGCGACCAACACTGCCTGCAATAGAAACACCTACATCCATTTAAAGACGTAGGGCCCTCGGCAAAAGGGACGTTAGTGCCATCGAATAACACTAGTATGTATAACTAAACACCATCAAATTAGAAAGAACTTTCATACAAAAATAAGGAAATCAGAGGTATCTATCCAATGCTTTAAACGATCACAACATTATCAACAAGAAAGAATTACACAACCTTCACATCATGTTTCCATAGCCTTTAGTTGGGCATTTCATATTGTTCCACATCGTTCACATTACCACCACTATCTTGAGCGGAGTCCGATCTCGACCCAATTGGCTAGGCTGTCTCCCGGAGACGTTCCCAATATTCTATTCACACTTTCCAGTTTCAATCATCAATGCATAACCGCCATGTGTATATATCATGGCATCCGATCACGGCCCAATCGGTTAGGCCGCCTTACCGAGGCGTTAGCATTTTCCATTATTCATCTCACTCTAATCTTTGGTTACACATGTATTGGTTTATCGGCACTTGGGGCCATAATTTTCACATTCCACAATTCACGTTTCACATTGTTCCCATTTTCAACATTATGTTTGTAATTCAAGAGAGTATGGCACACAAGAGCAAATAAGATTGTAGGCGTAGATGAGACTTCATGTAAATGGCACAACAACGCACTTCAATTTCAATCTTAGGTCTAAGCATTTGAAACATGATTCATAGTCCTTGAACCCTTTCAAATTATCAAGAATATCACGTTGATCAATTTGAGACACAGTTTCCACGCATATAAGGTTGCATCACCAAGTCAAGTGAAATAGCAAACAATACAACAATTCAATTTAATCTTACAGTACTCACACAACCAATGATGAATTTAATTTCTAAAAGACGGGGTTTTAGCCATACATACCTCAATAAAGCATTCCTTATTCCTTACAAAATTCCGGAACTTTTAGCACTTCGATCTATTGTGTAAGAATTACAAATTAAACCGAGAATTAGAGACGAGATTGAGATTCTAGCTTATTTTGAGCATACCATCAAACACTAAAGATGGATTGGGATCTAAGGCCCTTTTGAGAGAAATTTCTATCATTTTATACCCCCCATGCTTTCTTTTTAGTTCACTACCTCCCAATATTCTATGGTGTGATATGCATGCAAGAAATTCATTCTTATACCCATGAATTACTTCACTAGTGATCCCTTATTGCTAAGCATAGGAACAAGAGCTGAGGTAATGAAATCTTACCTCTTGGGATGAAGATTTAGGTTCCCTCACTTGATTATCTTCAAAGATTTGGCAAGGTTTCATGGAGTAATTTGATGGGAAGCACTTCCCTCTCTAGGACCCTCTCTCTCTCTCTAAAAGCATCAGGAAATATGCTCAAAATGAGCTACAACACCGAATATATCGATAAGGGTCGGGTTTAAAATTTAGAAAATTGGAGCCCCGAGTCAGGTCTGCGATCGCAAAGTGGAAATGCGGCCCACATAATGGACCGCAATAGTGTTCCCAAAATCTGAACATTCTATCTATCTATACAGTAGAAATGCGGTCTGCATACCCTTTCTGCGATCGCATAATGCACCGCAGAACTACTCCTTACAAAATCCCAAGGAAATTATGCGACAACTATGCGGTCCGCATATCCGTTATGCGATCGCATAATGGACTGCATATTTGACCTCAAATTTGACCAACACATTGACTCACTTTGCGGCGATTATGCGGTCTGCATACCTGATATGCGACCGCATTCTCGACCGCAGAATTGCATTTTCTGGAAAATATTATTTCTTGACGTTTTATAACATAGATCAGTCCAAAAAGGTCTGAACCCAAGAATTTTAAGCATCTCTAACACATGAGCCTAATTGCCACTACGAGCTTTTGGGTTTAGGGTGGAAATGTTTCACGGGGCCTCACATCCTCCGCCACTCAAGATCATTCGTCCTCTAATCAGGATCAAGGTTCGCTTATTAGCGATCTCTATGCAACCTACTGCTTACATACTATTAGTCTCCAAATTTGGTCAACTCCCTGAATTTCCGAAAATTTTGCCAGAGTTTCCTTTATATCTAGGCCTTATCGTCATGTCAGAGAGCCCCAAAACATATCCTAACAGCATAACCATATTTCATAAATGTAACATAACTTGTACAATCATCAACCATGGCCGTATAAGCAACATTTTACCAAAAAGGGGACAGTTTTACATAGATCAACTCTAAAGATAATAGTTCATAGGAGCTAAATGCATAGAAGCTATTACATGACTATTCAAACAAATGTGGATACTTCCTTTTCATTTCATCCTCGGCTTCCTCAACTTGCTGGTTCCGCCATAATACTTTCACGGATGCAATTTCCTTATTTCTCAATTTCTGAACCTGCCTATCAAGAATGGCAACTGGAACTTCTTCATATGACAGTTCTTCATTTACCTACATAGTATCAACTGACACAATAGTGGCTGAATCTCCCACTACCTTCCTCAACATGGACACATGAAAGACCAGGTGTACTAATGACATTTCGGGTGGCAGCTTGAGCTTATATGCCACCTGACCAATCCTCTGAATGATTCTATATGGTCCGACATACCTCTGACTCAATTTCCCTACATTCCAAATTGTATGATGCCCTTCATAGGGGAAACCTTCAGAAATACCCAATTATCTTCTTTGAACACTAAATTTTTGCGACACACATCTGAATAGGATTTTTGGCGACTCTGAGTAGTTTTCAATCTCTCCTTAATAATCTTGACTTTCTCCATGGCCTGATGCATGAGGTCCGTCACTATCAATCCTGCTTCAACATCCTCGAACCACCCAATGGGAGACCTACATCTCCTGCCATACAGTGCTTCGAATGGTGCCATCTGGATACTAGCAAGGAAGCTGTTGTTATAAGCAAATTATATGAGTGGCAAATTGTCATTCCAACTACCTTTGAAATCAAGAGTACAGGTGCACAACATGTCTTCAAGCGTCTGAATAGTCCGCTCTGCTTGACCATCAGTTTATGGATGAAAAGATGTACTAAGATTTATCTGCATACCCAAACCCTGCTGAAACCTCTTCCAAAAGTTGGTTGTGAACTGAGCCTCTCGATCTGAAATGATTGAGGCTGGAGTGCCATGTAACCTGACTATTTCTTTGATATACAACTGAGCATACCGTTCCGCTGCGTCGGTAGATTTGACTGGCAGGAAGTGCGCTGACTTGGTGAGTCGATCTACAATCACCCAAATTGAGTCGAACTTGCGCAGAGTGCATGGTAACCCTACCACAAAGTCCATGTTGATCATCTCCCATTTCTATATTGGAATTTCTATGCTTTGAGCCAATCCACCGGGCCTTTGGTGTTCGGCCTTTACTTGGTGACAATTCGGACACTTTGCCACTAAGTCTGCCACATCTATTTTCATGTTATTCTACGAATAAATTTCCTTGAGATCATGATACATTTTCGTGGAACCTAGGTGCACGGAATACCTGGAAGTGTGAGATTCTGCCATGATCATTTCCCGAAGACCGTCGATATCTAGAAAACATAGGCGGTCTCAGTACCGTAGGGTACCATCATTCATGCCAAAGTAAAAAGCTGTGTTTTTGTGTTTGAGAAGCCCCTCTTTCAGTTGTGCTAACAACAGATCCACAAATTGCTTCTCTTTCACCTCTGCCACAAGCGATGATTCAGCCCTATTCTGCATAATTACCCCTCATTTATTAGAGTTCGCAAGACGAACTCCCAAACTAGCCAACTGGTGAACCTCTCAGGCCAACGACCTCTAGTGGGCCTCCAAATGAGCTAAACATTCCATGGATTTTCGACTAAGTGTATCTGCCACAACATTAGCCTTTCCCGGGTGATAAAGAATATCAATGTCATAGTCCTTGAGTAACTTTAGCCATCTTCTTTGCCTCAGATTCACCTCTTTCTACTTGAAAATATATTGAAGGCTCTTATGATCCGTAAATACATCCACATGGACCCCATACAAATAATGTCGCCAAATCTTTAGCGCAACCACCACTGCTGCCAGCTCTAAGTCATGGGTTGGATACTTCTTCTCATGATTCTTGAGTTGCCTAGAAGAATAGGCTATAACCTTGCCGTGTTGCATTAACACACACCCAAGCCCGACTCTCGAAGCATCGCAATAAACTGCAAACCCCTCTGTACCCTCTGGCAATGCTAACACCGGTTTTGTTGTCAATCTTGACTTCAATTCGTGGAAACTCTTTTCACAAGTATCGTACCACTGGAATTTAACTGCTTTCTACGTCAATTTAGTCAATGGAGAGGCAAGAGTAGAAAACCCCTCCACAAACCTCCTGTAGTACCCAGCCAAGCCTAAGAAACTACGAATCTCAGATGGAGTGGTAGGTCTAGGCCAATTCTTCACTGCTGCAATCTTTTGAGGATCAACCAGAATTCCTTCCCTGGAAATGACATGGCCCAAGAACGCAATAGATTCAAGCCAGAATTCACATTTCGAAAATTTTGCATACAATTGATGTTGCTAAAGAGTCTGCAAAACTTCCCTAAGATGGGCAGCATGGTCCTCCCGACTTCGGGAATACACAAGGATATCATCAATAAACACTATCACAAAGGAGTTTAGAAAGGGCTTGAAGACTCGATTCATAAGATCCATGAAAGCTGCTGGGGCATTTATTAGCCCAAAAGACATTACCATAAATTCAAAGTGCCCATACCGAGTTTTGAAGGCTGTTTTCGTAATATCCTACTCCCTTATCTTCAATTGATAGTACTCGGACCACACGTCAATCTTTGAGAAACATGTAGCACCTTGCAATTGATCAAATAAGTCATCTATTCTTGGCAGAGGATATTTGTTTTTGATTGTGACCTTGTTGAGTTGCCGGTAATTAATACACATCCGCAATGATCCATCTTTCTTTCTTACAAACAAGACTGGTGCTCCCCATGGCGACACAATCGGCCAGATGAAACCCTTCTCTACCAAATACTTCAATTGGTCCTTTAGCTCTTTCAATTCTGACGGTGCCATTCTGTAAGGTGGAATTGATATAGGTTGCGTGCCTGGTATCACATCGATCCCAAAATCAATTTCCCTGTCCAGTGGAATCCCAGGGAGTTCATCTAGAAAGACGTTCGAAAATTCATTCATAACTGGTACAGACTCAAGGTTTAGTGCCTCGGCATTGGTGTCTGTGACCCGAACTAGATGATAGATACACCCCTTCTTGATCATCATCGCGACCTTAAGGTAGGAAATAAACCGACCTCTAGGCACTACATTATCTCCCTTCCATTAAATAACGGGCTCATTAGGAAATTCAAGCCTAATGGTTCTAGTCCGATAATCAAGTTTGGCAAAGCATGAATAAAGCCAATCCATTCCCATTATTACATCAAAGTCTACCATCCCTAACTCAATAAGATCGGCCGCGGTATCCCTACCCCGTATTGTAACAACACATCCTCTATAAACTCGAGCAGTTGTAATAGACTCACCAACTAGGGTAGACACCAAAAAGGGCTCATGAAGCTGATCCGACTCTATCCCGAATCCCATAGCAACAAAAGGGGTAACATAGGACAAGGTGGAACCAGGGTCAATAAGTGCATACACATCATGAGATTGGATAGTTAGAATACCTGTAATAATATCTAGAGAAGCCTCTACTGTCTGGCGACCACTCATAGCATAAAACCGGTCGGGTCCTCCTGAACTTTGTGCACCACCCCTAGCTGCAGCACGCCCTGCGGGTGTTGGGGTACCTCGAGCTGGGGATGGGCTGAAGATGTAGCAGCTGCCTAGCTGGATGACTGAGTTGTGCCCCTACCCGCTCCCTGGCGGGATGCACGATAATGTCTCTGAGTATGACCCATCATCCCACATCCGTAGCATATAGGTAACTCTAGATAGCAAGTCCCTGAGTGCATCTTCCCGCACCTAGGGCACGAGGACCTCTGCTGCTGCTGGAACCTCTCTCCTGACCGATGCCGCTGATGGGATCCCCTGCTGCCCTGACCGGGTGTGAAACGACTCCACTGCTGCTGGCTGGGCCCTAACGGCGGTGCATTGGCTGAAGACTGTACAATAGACTGGGAAGGCCCTGATGATCCTCCCCTAAAAGTTGATCTTCCCCCACTTAGTGACTCTCCCATATTGCTCGTAGACCGAGCCTTGCTACTACCCTCTCTCTCCATTATGTTCTTTAATTTACGGTTCTCTGTGGCCTGAGCAAATGCTACCATTTTCCCATAATTCATGTCGGAATTCAATGCAGCTGTAGAAGCCTCATTAAGTGTCAAAGAATTAAGGCCCTAAACAAACCGGTGCACCCTGGCCTCCATTGTGGGCAATATATGAATGGCATACTTGGACAAGTGAGCAAACTCCATGTGGTACTCCCACACACTTCTGTTACCTTGCCTTAAATTTTCACTCTGCCGCACGGGCTGCCCTTTTCTCAAAGGGCAGGAAATGGTCAATAGAGGCATCAGGAAACTTGCTCCACCTGGCTGGAGGGCTCCCCTCCTCTCGGGAATCCTCCCACAACTCAAACCATGAATAGGACACCCCTTTCAAGCGGTACGCAACCAACTTTACTCCTTCTGTCTTAGTTGCACGCATAACCCTGAGGGTCTTGTGCATCTCATCAATAAAATCCTGAGGGTCCTCTTCTGGATTGGCACCTGTAAACACCAGAGGGTCTAACTGAAGAAATTTGTTCACTCTAGAACTAGTAGAATCCCCTTGCTGGCTGGATGAACTAGGCGCAACATTCGACCTCTATGCCTGGGAGGCCACTAGCTGGGTCAACATCTGAATAGCTCCCCTAAGATCCCAATCAGAAATACCAAAACCGGAAGCTGGAGCTAGAGACGGGGCAGGAGTATCAATGGGAAGGATGGTGGTACCCTCCATGGGTGTGGGAACTGGGGTAGTCTGCTCTGGAGTAGAAGAATCAGGCAAAGCGATAGCAGGGTGACTACCCTCATCCATAGTATCAAGTAGTGAATCATCAGCCACTGCTGAGGTGGCATTGGCTGCTTGGCTATTTCTCGCTTTCTTGTTATGTGCCATTTACTGAAAGATAGAACATTGCACTAATTAGAGAGGGACAGCTTCACCGCACTATCCAAAACATCAAAGAAGGGTGTTATTCCTAAATTCCCAAGTAGCCTCCAACTTATAGATGTGGTCGACTACACACCGATAAGAAGGACTCTACTAGACACGGCTCTGAGGCATCCTAGGATGCTTTAAAACCTTAGGCTTTGATACCAATTTTGTCACGCCCCAAAATCCGAAGAGCGCGACCGGCGCTCAACCGAGTAAACCCGCCTGAGCAAGCCTGTTAGGTTTCATTCTACCCAAACTAATTCATGATTAAATAGGAGATGGATTCCATTAATAATATTTAGTAAGTATTTCATTAACAACTTCCATTTTATTTCCATTAGCATCTTACATCATAATTATCGAAATATTACAAGTTATTATAAATCTTTCCCAAACATCAATATTTCTACTTTAATTTCAATACCCGACACTACCCACAACCTATCTATGGAGCCTCTAAACACAACTGGAGAGTAATGTAATATGGAAATGCCGGTAACAAGGCTCCGGCTATACCTCAAACACAAAGTACATGATGAATAGATGAAACATGACCCCAAAACGAAGTGGGGCTCACCAAGTTATCTGAAAGGATGATGTGGCACTAGCTGCGACCAACACTGCCTGCTATAGAAACACCTACATCCATTTAAATACGTAGCGCCCCCGGTAAAAGGGACGTTAGTGCCATCGAATAGCACTAGTATGTATAACTAAACACCATCAAACTAGAAAGAACTTTCATACACAAATAAGGAAATCACAGTTATCACTCTAAAGATTTAAACGATCACAACATTATCAACAAGAAAGAATTACACAACCTTCACATCATGTTTCCATAGCCTTTAGTTGGGCATTTCATACTGGTCTAAATTGTTCACATTACCACCGCTATCTTGAGCGGAATCCGATCTCGACCCGATCGGCTAGGCCATCTTTCGGAGATGGTACCAATACTTTATTCACACTTTCTAGTTTCAATCATCAATGCATAACCGCCATGTGTATATGTCATGGCATCCGATCACGGCCCGATCGGCTAAGCCTCTTTACCGAGGCGTTACCATTTTCCATTATTCATCTCACTCCAATCTTTGGTTACACATGTATTGGTTTACCGGCACTTGGGGCCAAAATTTTCACATTCCACAATTCATGTTTAACATAGTTCCCATTTTCAACATTAGGTTTGTAATTCAAGAGAGTATGGCACACAAGAGAAAATAATGTTGTAGGCGTAGATGAGACTTCATGTAAATGGCACAACAACGCACTTCAATTTCAATCTAAGGACTAAACATTTCGATACATGATACATAGTCCTTGAACCTTTTCAAATTATCAAGAATAGCACGTTGATCAATTTGAGACATAGTTTCCCCGCATATAAGGTTGCATTACCAAGTCAAGTGAAATATCAATCAATACATTAGTTCAATTTAATCTTACCATACTCACACAACCAACGATAAAGCTTAATTTCTAAAAGACGGGGTTTTAGCCATACATACCTCATTAAAGCTTTCCTTATTCCTTACAAAATTACGGAACTTTTGTAAGAATTACAAATTAAACCGAGAATTAGAGACGAGATTGAGATTCTAGCTTATTTTGAACATACTATCAAACACTAAAGGTGCATTGTGATCTTAGGCCCTTTTGAGAGAAATTTCTATCATTTTATACCCCTCTTACTTTCTTTTTAGTTCACTACCTTCCAATATTCTATGGTGCGATATGCATGCAAGAAATTCATTCTTATACCCATGAATTACTTCACTAGTGATCCCTTATAGCTAAGAATTGGAACAAGAGCTGCGATAATGAAATCTTACCTCTTGGGATGAAGATTTAGGTGCCCTCACTTGATTATTTTCAAAGATTTGGCAAGGTTTCATGAGTAATTTAATGGGAAGCACTTCCCTCTCTAGGACCCTCTCTCTCTCTCTAAAAGCATCAGGAAATATGCTCAAAATGAGCTATAACACCGAATATATCGATATGGGGTCGGGTTTAAAATTTAGAAAATTTGAGCCCCGAGTTAGATCTGCGATCGCAAAGTGGAAATGTGGCTTGCATAATGGACCGCAAAAGTGTTCCCAAAATCTGAACATTCTGTCTTGGTATGCGGCAGAAATGCGGTCCGCATACCCGTTCTACGGTCGCATAATGCACCGCAGAACTGCTTCTTACAAAATCCCAAGGAAATTATGCGACGACTATGGGGTCTGCATATCGTTTATGCTATCACATAATGGACCGCATATTTAACCTCAAATTTGACCAACACACTGACTCACTTTGCGGCGATTATACGGTCCGCATACCTGATATGCGACCGCATTCTCGACCGCAGAATCACATTTTCTGGAAAATATTATTTCTTGACTTTCTATAGCATCTCTAACACATGATCCTAATTTCCACTATGAGCTTTTGGGTTTAGGGTGGAAATTTTTCACGGGGCCTCACAGGCGGCTAGGGTTTGAGTGGTGTTGCAAAGAGTGTTTGAGAGGAAGGGGATTTTAAGGTCGCGGTAAGTGAGAAATGATCGGGGTTTGGGGTCATTTGGAATTAATTAAGGCAAGGGCGACTATTGGTTGTTGATCTGAGTTATCAATGACCGGGATTAAAATGGGTAAGTGGGGCAGTTTATGAAACGGGGTTTGGGCGTGGTCTGATAGGTTTAATTGGGTCGAGAATTGGGTTTATATTGGGGTAGGATTTGGGATATGATTGAAATGAATTTGGGCTATTATTTAAATAACCAATCTTAAAAGGGGCTAATATTGCAAACATATGCAATTTAACTTTAAAATACTAAATAAATTTGTAAAAATATGCAAAATAGATCATAGCTATATTTTAGCACAAATTTTAGAATCCAATAAATGATTCACCAAAATGATAATTTTGGGAATTATTATTGGATTTTTTTTATGAATAAAATAGGGGAATAAATAGTTAAGAAAAAATCTTTGAAAATTAAGGATAAATAATAAAATATTTGGACACACATATACATGCATACATACGCTATTTTGAAAGTATTTTGCATATTGAAAAAATATATAGGGAAATATTGGGTATCAACAGCTGCCCCTTTTTACCCGGGAAGAATGAAAGTGTTGTCGGGTAAAGATATCATGGCCAATTTTGACCGAGCAAAACGATTCTAAGAGGTTTAGGCCGCGCCCTGGCTTTTGAGCTGCTTACATATCCCTAGTATTCAGGAATTAGGCCGTATGTAGTTCTGTATCCGTCGACGGACACTTTTCGAGAATGGACGCAATATCTAGGGTCGAGGTTAAGGTTTGATAGGGCTGCAGGAACTGGAGCGAGATCGCTCCTGCCGAGATGGTCGTTGCTCGCCGGTTTACCTGCAAATATGCAATACAAGCATATATTGTGCGTCAATTTAAAGATGATGCACATTCCCGTCGGACCATGGATGTTGTCTTCGGACAATGAGAATGATGTCCTTAGACCATGATATCCCGGGCCATGAAGCGTGCAATAAAGGATTCACAGTCCATGAAATGATGCTCTCGGGCTATGAGGACGGTGCCTCTGAACCATGATGCCTTAGAATAATTATATGCAAAAAAAATTGAAAGGGATCCTCAGGCCATGACGTGGTGTTCTCAGGCTATGAAAATGGTGCCTCCGAACGATGACGCCTTTGGATAATTTGGCAATCTTTTAGCCTATGAAATGCAGTGTGTGGCGATCTTTCAGCCATGCAATGTAGTACGTGGTGATCTTCCATCCCATGAGATGTAGATGTGGTGATCTATCAGCCACTTAAATGCAGATGGAGGTAGAGCTTAACCTCGGAAGGTAGAATAGCAGCTTATGCAATGCAGAAATGCAGATGGAGACAACGTTTAGTATCTGAAGGTACAATAGTAGCCTTATGCAATGCAGAAATGCACATGGAGACAGTGTTTAGTCTCGGAAGGTGGAATAGTAGCCTTATGCAATGCAGAAATGCAAATGGAGACAGCGTTTAGTCTCGGAAGGCAGAATAGTAGCATTATACAATGCGAAAAATGCAGATGGAGACAACGTTTATTCTCGGAATGAGGAATAGTAGCCTTATGCAATGCAGAAATGCAGATGGAGATAGCGTTTAGTCTTGGAAGGCAGAATAGTAGCCTTATGCAATGCGAAAAATGCAGATGGAGATAGCGTTTAGTCTCGAAAGGCAAAATAGTAGCCTTATGCAATGCAGAATAGAGATGGAGACAACATTTAGTCTCGGAAGGCAGAATAGTAGCCTTATGCAATGCGAAAAATGTAGATGGAGACAGCGTTTAGTCTCGGTAGGCAGAATAGTAGCCTTATGCAATGCAGAAATGTAGCTGGAGACAGCGTTTAGTCTCGGAAGGCAGAATAGTACCTTATGCAATGCGAAAAAAGCAGATGGAGACAATGTTTAGTCTCGAAAGGTAGAATAGTACCCTTATGCAATGCGAAAAATGCAAATGGAGATAGTGTTTAGTCTCGGAAGGTAGAATAGTAGCCTGATGCAATGTAGAAATGCAGGTGGAGACAATGTTTAGTCTCGGAAGGTAGAATAGTAGCCTTTTGCAATGCGAAAAATGCAGATGGAGACAGTGTTTAGTTTAGGAAGGCAGAATAGTAGCCTTATGCAATGCAAAAAATGCAGATGGAGACAGCGTTTAGTCTCGGAAGGCAAAATAGTAGCCTTATGCCGTATGCAATGTGAAAAATGCAGATGGAAACAGCGTTTAGACTCGGAAGGCAGACTGGTAGCCTTATGCAAGAAATAAAATGGCAAATGCTAATAAG
The DNA here is from genome assembly GCF_000393655.2 of Nicotiana sylvestris. Lineage (NCBI taxonomy): Eukaryota > Viridiplantae > Streptophyta > Magnoliopsida > Solanales > Solanaceae > Nicotiana > Nicotiana sylvestris. Next base: position 55,538,543 of record NC_091064.1, read on the forward strand.
CTTTCTTAGCTGATAGCAGATTGCAACATTGTGCCTGTTGGGGATACTGTTGTGTGTGGATAGCAAATGTTGGTAAGTGCAACAGTTCCGAGAGTTGTATTCTTGAACAATGTTTGTCTCGTGAGTGTATAGTATGTTTGATGATTTCGTAATCCAAGTGCCTGCATCCAAAGAAAAATCGTGAGTTTTGTAAAGGGAGGTTAGTTTGAATTCCCGCTGGCTTTTGTTTGACATGCTCAGCTCTAATCTGGTGATATTGTATGTATTATTGGGGTATCATTGCTAAACAAGGCAATTTTAGTAATAAACATGAATTTGTAAAAAAATATGACATGATAATAATAATTTTGAGATGAACCGACGACTGTGACGTGGTTCGGGACATTGCAAACTCTCTTGCTACGGAATTTGGAGGGTCTTACTAAAAATTCTGCCTAGTTTGATGAGTTGACACTTCTGACGGTTGGTTGCGGCGATTAGCTGAAATTACTTCGGAATTTTGAGGGTCCTCCTCAAAATTCTGCCCCAGTTTCCAATTGCGGGGGGAATTGATTTTTTTATTGAATTGTGACCGAACCCATAGGGCAGGCTATGTATCCCCTCTTAAACGGGAATCAAGTCAGGCGTAGTTCAATTACATCGATGAGGAAAACATGAAAATTACACATAGTAATGCTTGACTGCATCTGAATTGATCGTTTTGACCAAACTTCTCTGTCCATTTCTACGAGTATGAGGGCTCCTCCTGGCAGAACCTGGTGAACCATGTATGGACCCTGCCAGTTGGGAGAGAACTTCCCTTTGGTTTCATGTTGATGCGGGAAAATTTTCTTTAACACCAGTTGCCCCGGTGCAAACCGTCTCGGCTTGACTCTCTTGTTGAAGGCTCTGGACATTCTATTCTGATAGAGTTGGCCATGGAAAACTACATTCATTCTCTTTCCGTCTATAAGGGCTAGTTGCTCATAATGACTTTTTAACCATTCTACGTCGTCGAGCTCAGTGTTTTGTATGATCCTTAGGGAACGAATTTCTACCTCGGTGAGAATGACTGCCTCTGTACCATAAACCAGCATATAGGGGGTTTCCCCGGTTGATGCGCGGACTGTGATGTGATACCCCAATAGAGCAAATGATAACTTCCCGTGCCACTATTTATGCTTCTCTATCATTTTCCTCAACATGTTTTTCATATTCTTGTTGGCGGCCTCTACAGCTCCATTCATCTATGGCCTATAGGCTGTGGAATTCTTGTGTCTGATTTTGAAAGTTTCACACATAGCTTTCATCAAGTCACTATTGAGGTTGGATCCATTATTAGTGATGATTGACTCTAGAATTCTGAATCGATAATCAATGCGGTCGAAGACAAAGTCTGCCAGGACTTTCTGTAAGATGCTGCTTTGACCCATTTGGTAAAATAGTTGATTGCTACTAGGATAAACATGTGCCCGTTGGAAGAGGTAGAGCCGATTAGTCCAATAACATCCATTCTCCAAGCGGCGAACGGTCGTGGCGAGCTTGTTGTATTAAGCTCATTCGGAGGTACCTTGATCATGCCTGCATGTATCTGACAGTGGTGGCATTTCCAGACATACTAGATGCAGTCCATTTTAATAGTCATTCAAAAGAAACCAGCTCAGAGTATCTTTTTTACTAAGACAAAACCATTCATATGCGGATCGCATGTCCTAACATGAATTTCTTCTAGTAGCCTGTATGTTTCCTTTGCGTCGACACACCTTAATAATCCCAAATTAGGAGTTTTCATATACAGGATTCCTCCGTTGTGAAAGAAATTGTTTGACAACCTCCGAAGTGTGCGTTTCTGAGTATGATTTGCAAGTTCTGGGTACTCGCCTTTTGCCAAATATTCCTTGATATCATGAAACCAAGGCTTTCCGTCTGCTTCTTCTTCAATATGGACACAATAAGCTGGCTGATCATAGATCTTCACTGGAATGGGATCAATGAAGTTTTTGTCTGGATGTTGTATCATAAATGATAGGGTAGGCAATGTATCGGTGAATTCATTCTGGATTCTGGGAACATGCTGGAACTCTGTCTTCGTGAACCTTTTCCTCAATTCCTGTACATGATGCAGATATGGGAGTATCTTGGAGTTCTTGGTCGCCCATTATTTACGCACATGATGTATGAGTAGGTCCAAATATACAATCACAAGCAACTTTTGAATGTTCATGTCAATGGCCATTTTAAGCCCTAAGATGCAAGCTTCATATTCGGCCATATTGTTGGTGCACGAGAACTTGAGTTTGGCAGGCACCAGATAATGCTGACTGGTTTCTGATACTAGGACTGCTCCTATGCCAACTCCTTTGAAGTTTGCCGCTCCATCGAAAAACAATCTCCAACCATCATATGATTTTGCGATGTCTTCTCCTATGAATGATACCTCTTCATCATGAAAATATGTTTTCAGGGGTTTGTATTCGCCATCCACGGGATTTTCAGGAAGGTGATCTTCTAGTGCCTATCTTACGAAAACCCTTCGTGTTTCCGAACAAAGAGGGGCAGCTGTGAGCACGTGATTTTTGTTTCGCACGACAATCGCTCCAAAAGGAAATAAAAAATAATAATTGGCCCTGCTGTACAAATTTTGGATTTCTGTGCGGCACCTTGTTGATTTATTTGTGACTTCGGCCCATTTTTATTTATTTACTTTATTAAAATAAAATTCAAAAAAATATATATGTGTCCTGCATAATTCGAACCGTAATCCGGTCGTTAAATAGAAAATCACGAATAGGCACCTTTGTCCGTGATTTTGTTTTGTTTAATTTTACTTGTTTTGAAATATTTTAGTGCGTGTGCAAATAATTGTATTGAGTGTGTATTTAATTTTAATTTTATTTTTTTTAGTTTTGTTTTAAAATAAATAAGAAAAAGGAAATAAATAAAAAGAAATAATAATAATAAAAATAATATAAGGAGCCCTTCCGGACTTGGGCCAATTTTAACAAAATTGGCCCAAACAAACAGCCCAAGACCCAGGCCTGCCCGGTCCAGGCCACCTGATGCCCAGGACGTCCAAACGACGACGTTTTGGTCCAGTGTGATCTGGGCCGTTGATCTCAGATTGATCATCGGCCAAGATCAATTCCCCATAACCCACCAATAAACCCGACCCGTCTCACCTGGACCGACCCCAACCCTTTACCCTTGAAACGACACCGTTCCACTTAAGCTATCAGATCCAGACCGTAGATCTAGATTGATCTAACGGTCAAGAACAATCCACCTATTAACTATATAAGGCCATAATCCTACCCTGCCCCCCCTATCTGAACCCCAGCCTTCGTCTCCAAACAAACAGCCCTAAAACCCTAGCCGCCCCTACGTACTTTCGCCATGAAAGCCGGCGGCATGGATGCCGGTGACCTTCCCCTGAACACCATAGAACCCCCATGCCATCCTAAACCCAAATCTACCAACCCCATGCTTCGAATCTTATCCCACCTTCTCGAATCTTCATTTGAAGATTCGAGTCGGAACCTAATATACACCGATCTGCTTCAAATTCATACCAGACACTCCCCAGACCCCCCTCGTGACCAAACAATACTTGGTTTGGTCCGAATCTGATCAGGGAAGCCTGAATCCCAGATCTAAGTTTGAAAGTTTTGTGTCCTTCATCACTGGCCCATGCCAGTCCGAGCCAAAGAGATTAAGGTCTAATGGACCTTAATCGAAGTGTTTCTCATCTGAGAAACACTTCGATTAAAGTCCGTTCAGCCTTAAGAAAGGTCTGTCCAAATCCGAGTTCAAACTTTTAACTTTGCAAGCTTTAAGGTGAGTTTGTTTTCTTTCCTTTATTTGTTTTAGTCCGTGTGATTTGTTTTAAATATCTGGTCATGTTTTGTTTCAATTTGTGTCTTTAAATTTTACCACCTTCTGATTGACCACTTTGCCTGAACCACTGTGTTTTGTTTGAACCCCTCCTATTCTGATAAGACATGTGTATTGGTTGTATTCCAAATTTGTACTGACTAACTGATTCCTCAAAGTATAATCCTGCTTAATCAGTATAAGTCGAATTATGGGTCGATACTGTTAAATGTCGGATTTTTGGTTACGATTGTGTATGTTAATGCTAATATAGTCGAGTCGACATGTGTCGTCAATTAATTTCAACTGTCCGAACAATAACAAATCGATTTACTTCTGCTAAGCATTTGTTGAAGTCAATTAAGAACCAGTTTTTGTTTACTTATAGTTGTTTGAATTGATCAGTAATGTAAAAAGATTTGTTTGGTTTAAATTCTGAATTGGAAGGCATGTGCACTCGTGCACAGCATGTGCATTAGTGCACCTCATGTGCTTTGTGCACAGCCTGTGGCCTGCATAAAGGCCTTTGTTAAGTTTTAAACAATTTGACAGCATATGCTGTCAGATACATTCCACTGCCCATACTTGGCTTTAGTTTAAAGAAGTATTTAAACCTTTTAAAAGTGAAGTCTGCCAGGGAATGTTGATGGGGTTTAATACTTAATTAGCTAAAGTTTGGAATTAAAAATGGAAGGCACATGGGAGGGGTACTGGGATATTCTGAAAACAGGCTGTTAAAAGAGATAGTTTTTGAGGTTTATAAAGGCATGGAGATAGAATTGAGGGGAGAGACAGAATTGAGGGGAGAGACAGAATTGGGAGATACATACACTGTGAGGATAGAAAAGAAAAAGAGAGAGTTGACAGAAATAGAAAGAGAACAAGAAAGAGATAAAACAGATTAGGAAATCAGAAATTTGGTTTCGTTTGTCTGAACTTCATCTATTGTCAATACATTAGGCAGTGTTGCTCCTCCTAAAATTCAATCGAGATTATTGTTAGTGTTTTGTGGCATTTGGTATATTCCGGAATTGGATTGTCTGGAGCATTGTTGCCATCACACTGTGTGCTATTTCGTTTGGCTGTTTTTTCCTTCAACTCTAGTTCCACCTCGCATCAGAATCCTTTTCTTTTGTGCTGTTCTGATTGCTGTTGCTATTCTGCTCACTATTGTTGCTGCCCTGTCCTGCTGCTATTACTAGTCCTGCTTCTTTCTGCTGCTGATTTCCACATCTTCTTCTTCTTCTCCTTTGCATTTTCAGCATTTCCAGGTACACATTTCAAGTCCCATATTGATGTAATTAAAACAGTTGGAAAGCATGAAATGAAAAAAAGGTTGAAGAAGTTCAAGTATTTGTTGTAATATTCATAGTACATTAACAGGCCTGTGAAAATTGATTTAGTTTATGATTCAACAGTTCGAAAGTATGTATTGATATTTGACTGAGTTTACCCTGTTGTATTTTAACTCTGTAGTTGTTTGTCAGTAGGGGCATGTATATTTCGGCCTTATACAATACTGTTCTTGTTTCATTTAGTTTTTGTTTAGTTAAGACTAGTCCACACAAGTTTAGTTAAGTTCAACTCGAGAAGTGTTCGGATTAAGTGTTGTATTTCGTTTAGCTCGTACATGATTCCTTGCCAAACTAAAGTATTTTACTTTGCCAAATATCCTTTAATCTAGGCCAAATAAGTTCAGTTAAGTTCAACTCAAGAAATGTTCGGATTAGGTATTGCATTTTATCAATCTCATATGTAGTCTTTTTGTTCGACTGAAACATCCTCGCAAGGCATGACGTTTTTACTTTATAAGTAGTTAATCAGAAACTGACAAAAATCCGGATTAGGTAAAAGCCTATAATTGAATTAGCATGTACCTTTTCTTCTAGTTTTAGAGACAAATGCATTAGAAATGTAGCCATTTTAGGATATCCTTTCTAAAATAGAGATGAGCCTCGCCAAATAAAGATGCAAAATTGCGGGGCCCTCAATAAATAACCATGATAATTATTTAGAATTCAAGATAGGTCATTTAATAAATTTCATGGCCTTCTACAAAGATAATAACGCGTTTAGATTCTTTAGGCGCGACTTTAGTAAATTATATTCTTAAAAATCGGGTGCACATTGATGTGACCCAAGTCCAAGTCTCAACGGAGTCAAAATGTGTTAACAACTACGGGTGCATTGATTGTGACGTGGTTCGAGATGCATTTTCACGACGTTGTAATTCTATAAAATAAATGATAATAATAAAAGCGGTTTAAACTTAATAAAAGCACATAAGTCACAACCTGTATTTAAATCAGATATTTAGCCATTATAACAATTTAAGCGACCGTGCTAGAACCACGGGATTCGAGGGTGCCTAACACCTTCCCTCGGGTCAACAGAATTCCTTACTTAGAATTTCTGGTTCGCAGACTTCATTTGGAAAAGTCGAAAATTTCCTCGATTTGGGATTCAAGATAAACCGGTGACTTGGGACACCAAAAGCTAAACCTTTCCCAAGTGGCGACTCTGAATTAAATAAATAATCTCATTTCGAATATTGTCACTTAAATTGGAAAAACTCCACCCGCGCATCTTACCCCTCGGGGCGGGGCGCGCAAAATGGAGGTGTGATAGCTCTGGCGACTCTGCTGGGGATGTAAGACCCAGAACCACTGGTTCAGGGTTCAAGAATTCGAGCTTAGAATAATTGTTATATTTGGCTTTATTATCTGATCTTTATTACATGTTTTTGCATAACGTGCTAAATGTTGTCTTTTACCGCTTTGATATTATCTGAACTGTATATAAACTGTGCCGAAACCCTTCTCTTCTTACCTCCGGGGAGAAGCTCGCTGGTCGAGACTCCCTATTCTGTTAGTGTCAATACCTGAAATAAGAAAGAGGTCGGACAAGTTACAAAGCCGGACGATCTCGCGGGTCCCCGGTACGTAGCCCCCTCCTCGACTCGAGCTGTCCGCTCGGGTACACAGTCTAGAACAAATACCAGGGTTTAAACCTAGTATAACGAAACTTCATGCCGGATCCCTAGTAGGAACGCTTATTTGCATCATATTGCATTTGACTTAGGGGACTCAACACAGGGGTTGGGTCCGTCTAGGACAGGCAACCTGAAATGGAAAAGACCATCATGCTGCATTCCTATCTGTGTTGTGCATTTATTTGTTTCGGTTCCGCATGTCGACCGGCTCCTAAAAAAAAAGGGGGAAAATAACAGCGTAGGGGAGATAATTACTTATTTTTGGAAAATAAAACCAATGTCCAAGTAGTGTCAAAACCTCGCCGGAATTTTTCTAAAAAAACAAAACTGTCTTATTTATTGAGAGTTATTAAAAAAATATATAAAAATTTTCTTTTATCACTTTAAAAAAAAAAGGGGTATTTATTAAAAAAAAAAAAAATCGAAAATTCATAAAAAAAAAATGTGTTGTTTCTTTCGTAGTACCCCTTTTATGAATTCAGACGAATAGTCCAAATTTTTCCTAAAAAAAAAAATAAATAGTTTCTTTAATCTTTATCTCTTTTCAAAAAAAAATGTAAAAAATACACATTCCTGATTTCTAGGTTTATTCGATTTTTTCCTATTTTACGATATCCCGAACTACGCCGGTTTGATTCTCACCGGATGTGAGATACGTAGGCAACCCTCGTCGGGTTCAACCCCATTTTTCTAAATAGCCAAAAATCAGTAAATAAATAAATAAAAGATGTGTCAAATTTTTAAAAGAGTCGTAAATAAGTCAGGTGACGTTGTTTTATCATAAATAGCCGAATGTTCCCGAAAGGGACGCCGAAAGGCTGACTTTGCATAAATAGCCACCTTTGGGTCTTGTTTAGCATTTTTGTCCAGTTGACCCGCACAGCCATAAACTCTTCATCCCCGAAGTGTTTAAAGGTCGTGTTCAAAACTTGATCCCCTCTGTTTAAAATATTTTGAGTCAAGTCGTTTTGTTAAAATCACCTTAATAAATGTGCAGGATGAGCACGATGCAAAATGAACATTTTTCAATAATGACCAAAATCCCTGTCAAGTTACGGCTATGGTGGAATGATCTAGGTGTGGAAGGACAAAATGAGGTTAAGAAATATCTGAAAGGTCTTGTGAGTCTGTTGGAAGTCCAGCCCCGAGGAGATATCATAAGAGCTTTGATTACCTATTAGGACCCGGCGCACAATGTTTTCCATTTCTCTGATTTTTAACTCACCCCGACTTTGGAAGAAATGGCCGGATACATCGGGAATACTGAGTTTCCCTTGAGGGAAAAATACTTGGTCGCCCCAAGAGTCGTCACGGTACATCGGTTCCTGGATTCATTAAAAATACCTAGAACAGTCCACAACCCGGATCTAGCAGCCGGATTCTGTACTCCATGCTTCATATATGATAGGTACGGTCACGAGGGGGATTCAATAATCCAATCAACAAACTGTGCAGCAAAGGAGTTCGTCAGAAGTGGGACAAGCACAGACGGGTAGCGTTCATGATAATGTTCCTGGGTCTTCTGGTATTTCCGAGGAAAGATGGAAACATTGATTTGAAGATATCTGGGGTCGTCAGCACTTTACTCACGCAAAGTGACAGTACTCTCGCGCCTATGGTGGTATCCGACATCTGTCGAGCTCTCACAGCTTGTAAAGCTGGGGGAAGTTTCTTCGAAAGGTTGTAATTTGCTCTTACAGATATGGATGACCGAGCACCTCTGCCATCATTCCGAGATTTTGAGCCATGGTTCCCCGGAAAAGACCCGCATAGAAGAATCTTACACGAGAACCAAAGAGATCATTTGGCCCAAAGGAGTTCTGGCATGGACCTCGTTCTTGCAAACTCTTACTGCCAGCCAAATACAATGGACGTTGGGATGGTTGCCTGTTGATGAGATCTTATATATGTCTGCAGCTAAAACTCATTTCTTACTGATGGGGCTTAAGAGCATTCAACCTTACGCACCCTGCCGAGTTTTAAGACAGTTCGGAAGATGCCAGACAGTACCTCATGAGGAAGATCTAAGCACTCAAGCAGTTGAGATAAGTCCTAACGGACAGTTCCCAGAAGCAAAGATTCGCCAAATCTGGAATGAGGGTCAATATTTGAAATCAGATACTTGCGTGCGGGATCAAGCCAAAGGAGAAACGGCGCCAGGTTACCTTGCATGGTACAGAAGGGAACTCGAGCATGAAAGGCCAGCTAAGAGACCCCACATCCGGAATTTTACCGAATCATCACAAAAGCAGTGGGATTGGTTAGCAAAAGAAAGAGGCTATTGCACCGAAATCAGCAGGTTAAAGCAACAAGTGGAAAAATTGAAATATGAACACAACGTGCAAGTTGCTACCGATCTGGGAGAGCGGAACAGGTTGATTCAAGAAAATGAAATGCTCAGAGCCCAGATCAAACAGATAAGGTTGGATGCAGATAAACAGCCAAGGCATCGATCAGACGAGCACCTGATAAAAAGGCTAAAAAGCGAGATCAGAGAGTGGCGAGATGGTTTGGAGAAATCTGAAAACGTCATAGGAGAGCTCAAAGCACAGTGGGATACAAGAACAGATAAGCATCGCAGATACCTGTATCAATTGGAAGGCGACCACGAGAAGACTGTTGCTAAGATAAAGAGAGAGATGGCAGCACTCGAGATCAAAGCAGCTAGTCAGGCCAAGGATTTCCAAATTGAGAGCAGATACTGGTATGACTCAATAGCCCAGATGAAGTTGGAAGTACGGCGATTGGAGCATCAGCATATACAGGATATTCAAGTATTCGAGATATGCAGCGATCAGATAAAACGCCTACTCATGAAAAAGAAGCAAACCAGAGATAGGATCAAAGCCATTGCCCATGCCATCACCAGACGATGTCTGCGATTTGAGAACATGTCCAGTATTACCTTCCCCTCGGCAGTAATGGTTTATGTCAAGAAGACTATGCACGAACTGGAGCAACTTGAGAGGGATCTCACGCCTAGGACCGCGGCGAGGCCGAACGATGCCCCGCGGAAACCAATTTTTAAAACCATAATGCATTCGTAGGTCAAATCTGTATTTTAGCATCTTCTGCCTGTTTTTTCATCAAGGTGATTTTCAGTCTATTTTGAGTCTAGGTTTATTTTCGAAGTTTGCTCTTTCTTTTGCAAAATGTAGCTTGTAATAGAACGTTTCAACAATAAAGAGGTTGTTTCTTTTACGCTCATTTGTGTTTTTCGAACTACGTAATGATCTGATTCACGTAGGCATCGTGATACGTAGGCAATCCTCATCGGATCCGGTCGCATTTCTTTTACTACGAAAATAAATAAATAAAAAATAATAATAAAAGGAAAACAAAAGAGAAAAGAAAAGAAAAGAAAAAAGGGGAAAAACTAATAAGAGGAAAAAATGCCGGAATGACGCATGCTCTCGTAGCAAACATATAGTAATCCACTTAACTGTATAGGTGCATCATGCCCAACGTGAGATTAACTATCTGTTATTTGCTGCAAATTAACCGTGCGTTTGTCATTGAGCATTTCCAGGGTTTTTGAAAAGACGGTTGGTTTGGTGAAAGTCTCGCCTCGCACTCATATTTCACGAGGTCAAGAAGAAGTGTTCAACCACCTGTTGTTAGGGCCAGAAGCAGTACTCACACTTACTTCAACAGGTCGAAAGGAAGTGTGGAAATGTCTTCAGAAATTCCCTTGCAAACGATCCCTGTTTCGGAGGAGAGCTCAATCTCAGCCGTCCTCACACCTGAATCCACAACTGCGGAGGAAAATAGAATCCTACGGCTCCGCATGTTGGAAATGCTGGACGACTGGAACAATGGGAAAGAGCCGCCAAGTGTCATCCCCGGATTCCCTGAATTATTCTCCAGGACAAGTGGGACTTCCAATGTCCCCATAAATTATCCTGCTACCCCATTCGGGTACCCAGCCACCTCAGCCTTCTCCGCTGGATCGCCTTCTGAACCTCATCCCCGAATGTCGGCCACTGATGCAAGCATGAACATCTTTACTGCATCGCCTTGCCCGGTTACGGCACAACCTACCACATACAAGCCAAGCTTTGACTCATCATCTTTTACATTCCAAGCCCCATCGTTCTCAATGGAACCAACTAGGTTCGCTACCAATACTAATCCTCTACCGCCTCAGTGCGAGCTTGCACCCGGGCAGGATCAGAACCCCAGATTTGCAGAACAAAATGAGATTGCCAAAAGGATGAGAAGCCTTGAACAAAGTCTGAAGAATATGCAAGGATTGAGCGGGCAAAAGAGCGTCTCTTACGCCGACCTGTGCATGTTTCCTCACGTGCACCTGCCAACGGGTTTCAAGACCCCCAAGTTTGAGAAATACGATGGGCACGGTGACCCCATTGCACATCTTAAGAAATACTGCAACCAATTGCGGGGAGCCGGCGGAAAAGAAGAACTGCTAATGGCATACTTTGGGGAAAGTCTAGTAGGGATAGCTTCGGAATGGTATATGGATCAGGAAATGTCCCGATGGCATATATGGGATGATCTCGCCAGAGATTTTGTAAAACAATTCCAGTATAACATCGACATTGCGCCAGACCGAAACTCTCTGTCAAATTTGAAGAAGAAGCCTTCAGAAAGCTTTAGAGAGTATGCTATTAAGTGGCGTGAACAGGCGTCGAGAGTAAAACCTCCCATGGATGAAGTGGAAATGGTCACTACCTTTCTCCAGGCTCAAGAGTCTGACTATTTCCAAAACATGATGTCGGCCATGGGTAAGCCATTCGCGGAAGCGATCAAGATTGGAGAGATGGTGGAAAATGGTTTGAAGACGGGAAGGATTTTGAGTCAAGCAGCCATAAGGGCAACCTCTCAGGCCGTCCAAAGCGGGTCTGGAGGAACGACAAGGGGGAAGAAGAAAGAAGAAACGACTATGGCAGCCTCTGAAGTAAGGGAGTATCGTCATCCCAGGCCCCATTTTCCGGAAAGAGCCCCACTCCACTACTACCCCCACTCAAATTTGGCATATGCTCATCAACCTTACATGGTCATGAATGCCCAACCTTATAACCATCCACCACAACAAGCCAACCGAGGCCCAGCTCCACCTCCCAGAAATCAGCCTCCTTACCGCAACCACTATAACCCACAACCCCCGCAGAATAACTACCGCCCCCAGGAGCCACCTCGACGGCGGACTTTCACGCCCATCGGTGAACAATACTCTACATTGTTCCCTAAGCTAGTCCAGTTGGGTTTCTTGCAACCAATTCCCCAAACGAGGCAAAACCCGACATCTCCTTCTTACAAAGCCGGAGTCAGATGCGCCTATCATTCAGGGGCCGAGGGACATGATACAAACGACTGCTGGTCATTGAAAAGAGTGGTCGAAAATTTGATAGAGCAGGGGAAAATAGTGCTAAGGGACGAAGAGATCCCGAATGTGACTAACAATCCATTGCCCGCTCACAATAATGGGCCGCTGATCGGCATGATTTGTGAAGACAAAGAGTTCGACCCTGCTTTGAAAGCCATAATTGCCATTGTCGACACAGGGAAGAGGCCTGAAATAGACCAGAAATCAGAAAAAGGGGAGGAGGCCAAGGTTGCAGAGAGCAAGCCTGAAAAGAAGGTGGAGAAGAAAGTGGTACCAGCAAAGGGTGGAGTTCTTTACATACCGCGAGGTCAAGCCAAGAAGACGCAGAACTTCGGGATCAAAAAGACAAAACCTATGTACGTGCCAAAAGGGGCCTATGTGGTCCGGGGGACGATTCAACCACCTCGGCTGAATGAGCCAGTGGTTATCGGACGCGTGCCACAAAAGCCAATGACCAACCCGTCCACAGTGCCGTGGAATTATCAAAAGACTTTGGTAATGTACAAAGGTAAAGAAGTCATGGGAGAACTTCCAGAAAATACTTTCATTGGAGGGTACTCAAATACCCAAGAACTGAACAACGCCACACAAAGGCGCTTCCCCCCAAAGAAGCCCGTGAGTGTTGAAGAAGCGGAAGTGTTCTTCCAACAAATGAAGATGCCGGATTACGAAGTGATAGATCAGCTGCGCAAGCACCCTGAGCAAGTATCCATGCTGTCATTATTAATGAGGTCAACCGAGCATCAAAAGATCCTGCTGAAAACCCTGAATGAAGCATATGTACCGGTCGAAACCTCGGCGGAGCAACTAGAGCGGATGACAGAAAGATTCTTCGCCGTCAACCAAATCTCTTTCGGCAAGAATGATTTACCCCCGGAAGGAGCAGCACACAACAAGGCCTTGCACTTAACAGTTAAATGCGAGGACTACTACGTCAAGCGGGTAATGCTGGATGGGGGATCAGGTGTTGACATTTGCCCGCTCTCCACGCTACAAAGAATGGAAATTGGGGCAGGAAGAATCCGACCCAACAATGTCTGTGTGAGAGCTTTCGACGGCATCAAGAGAGATACCATGGGAGAAATAGACCTGTTGTTGGTCATAGGACCAGTCGAATTTCGAGTAACCTTCCAGGTGATCGACATGGACACATCCTACAATTTCCTCCTTGGCAGACCTTGGATCCATGCGGCAGGAGCCGTGCCTTCCACTCTTCACCAGATGGTGAAATTCGAGTACGAAGACCAAGAAATCGTGGTCCATGGGGAAGACGAACATGCCATTTACCGGGACCCATCCATCCCGTATCTTGAACCAAGAGAAGGGAGCGAACATACGGTCTATCAAGCTTTCAAGGTTGTGCTGGCAGAGCAGCACGAAGAGGCAATGCCTTGCCCCCAGCCTTTCTTGTCTAACGCCTCGGTCATGGTGGCCAAAGAGATGATCCGACACGGATTTAGGCCAGGGAAGGGACTTGGACGAACCCTTCAGGGAATAACAGAACCCATTACTTTGCCAGTCATCAAGAAACCTTTTGGACTAGGTTTCAAACCTACTCCAGCAGACGAAAAATGGGCAAAGAAAAGGAGAAATGAGGGCTGGAAGTTGCCTCAACCATTGCCGGATTTATATGCGACTTTCGTCAGGCAAAGGTACGCTGAAGAAAAAGATGATGAGGTCTTCATAGCTGACGAAATCGAGGAAATATATGGGGCAATGAGGGAAATGCTCTACGAGGTCCACATGGTTCAACCAGGCGAAGGCACGAGCACTGCTGAGATGATGTACATGGGGCCAAAAGCCAAACTCCAAAACTGGGAGATCACGCCATTCCCAACTAGACGGAAGTCCGGGTAGACCTGTCCTGCCACCTTTCCTGTATCACAAGTTATCTCCGGGACATAACTTGAACGTTTTCTTCTTTTCAATTGTTGTTTTGAATTCCTAGTTGTAAAAGTTGTTGTCTTCCAATTTTCCAAAGAAAATATACAAAAAAAATCATCATTGCTTTCCTATTCTTTCTTTGTTCTGATTTTTATTAGTTTTCCTTTCATCTTCCTTTTCAGTCCTAATAATGCGGCTTTAAATATGACATGCTTGCGGACTTCACGCCCAGATCACAATGAGCTATTTAACTGCGAATTAATGAACCCAGAACCAGAATATGATGCGGAAGAGGCTTTTAGGGAGATAAACCGAGAGTTGGAATATTTCGAGAATAAACCTAAGCCAAATCTGAATGACACTGAACCGGTAAACTTAGGAACCCCGGAAGAAGTCCGGGAGACCAAGATAAGCATTCACACGGACAAGAAAACGCGAGAGGCGATAATTCAACTTCTTCTTGAATTCAAAGACGTGTTTGCTTGGTCATATGATGACATGCCGGGACTAGGTGTTGATCTAGTGGTTCACAAATTACCGATTCATCCTGATTGTCCTCCAGTCCAACAAAAACAACGAAAGTTCAAAACTGAGGTCAGTGACAAGATTAAGGAGGAGATCACCAAGCAACTGAAAACAGGAGTGATCCGGGTAGTCCAATATACAACATGGTTGGCAAATGTGGTTCCAGTACCAAAAAAGGACGGGAAAACTCGGGTATGTGTAGATTACCGAGATCTGAACAGAGCAAGTCCCAAAGATAATTTCCCGCTGCCCAACATCCACATCCTCGTTGACAATTGTGCCAAACACGAGATACAGTCTTTCGTAGATTGTTATGCTGGGTATCACCAGGTATTGATGGATCAAGAAGACTCCGAGAAAACTGCTTTCACCACGCCTTGGGGCACCTACTGTTACCGGGTCATGCCATTTGGTCTAAAGAATGCTGGGGCTACTTACATGAGGGCCATGACCGCCATTTTCCATGACATGATGCATCAGGAAATAGAGGTGTACGTGGACGATGTGATAGTCAAGTCCAGGACGCAGGATAACCACATCCAAGACTTGAGGAAATTCTTCGAGAGGCTAAGGAAGTATGACTTGAAGCTAAATCCAGCCAAATGCGCTTTCGGAGTTCCGTCGGGCAAACTTTTGGGTTTCATCGTAAGCAGGAGAGGTATCGAGCTAGATCCAACTAAGATAAAATCCATCAGAGATTTGCCTCCTCCAAGAACAAAGAAAGACGTGATGAGTCTTTTGGGCAGGTTGAACTACATCAGTCGGTTTATTGCCCAGCTGACGAGCACGTGTGAGCCCATATTCAAGCTGTTAAGGAAAGATGCGGCGATTAAGTGGACAACTGAGTGTCAAGAAGCCTTTGATAAAGTCAAAGAATACCTTTCGAATCCCCCGGTCTTGGTCCCTCCAGAACCGGGAAGGCCACTTTTCTTGTATCTAACAGTCTTGGAGAACTCTTTCGGCTGCGTCCTCGGGCAACACGACGTAACCGGAAAGAAGGAGCAAGCAATCTACTACTTGAGCAAGAAATTCACCGGCTACGAGGCCAAATACACTCTGCTGGAAAGGACATGCTGCGCTCTCACATGGGTTGCTCAAAAGCTGAGACATTATCTCCAAGCCCACACTACATTCCTCATAAGCAGGTTGGATCCTTTGAAGTATATATTTCAGAAACCAATGCCTACTGGGAGACTGGCTAAATGGCAAATCTTGCTTACGGAATTCGACATAGTTTATGTCACTCGCACGGCAATGAAAGCCCAGGCGTTAGCAGATCATTTGGCCGAAAACCCGGTCGATGAGGAATACCAGCCATTGGATACCTACTTCCCAGATGAAGAGGTAAACAACGTAGAAGCGATCTCGGAAGAAGCGCATGTTTGGAAGATGTTCTTTGATGGAGCCGTGAACGCCAAGGGCGTAGGGATTGGGGCAATTTTGATCTCGCCTTCTGGTCAGCATTATCCCGCCACAGCTAGACTTCGTTTCTTTTGCACAAATAATACAGCTGAGTATGAAGCTTGCATCATGGGCATGCATATGGCAATCGATCAGGATGTCGAAGACTTACTGATTATGGGAGATTCTGACCTGATCATCCGACAAGTTCAAGGCGAGTGGGAAACTCGGGATGTCAAACTTATCCCATACCGACAACATGTGGAGGACCTCAGCAAGCGCTTTACATCAATAGAGTTCAGGTATATTCCGAGGTGTCACAATGAACTGGCAGATGCACTTGCTACTTTGGCTTCAATGCTACCCTACCCGGGCAACGCCCACGTCGATCCTTTGGAAATCCAAATCAAGGAAAGACACGGTTACTGCAGTGTAATCGAGGCGGGATCAAATACGCAGCCTTGGTACCATGACATCAAGAAATTCCTGAAGACACAAGAATACCCCGAGCACGCTACTGGAGATCAAAAGAGGACCATTAGGCGACATGCAAGTGGTTTCTTTTTGAGCGGTGATTTGTTGTATAAGAGGACCCCGGACCTCAATCTCCTAAGATGTGTTGATATCGAGGAATCGAGAAAGATCATGCACGAAGTACACGCAGGTGTGTGCGGACCTCACATGAACGGGTATGTCTTAGCGAAGAAAATCCTCCGAGCAGGTTATTACTGGATGACCATGGAAAAGGATTGCTTTAGTTTCGTTCGGAAGTGTCATCAGTGTCAGGTGCACGGTGATTTGATTCATGCACCTCCCACGGAACTGCATCCCATGTCCGCACCATGGCCATTTGTCGCCTGGGGCATGGACGTCATTGGACCAATTGAACCAAAGGCCTCAAACGGACACAGGTTTATACTAGTTGCCATAGACTACTTTACGAAATGGGTAGAGGCTGTCACTCTCAAGTCGGTCACCAAGAAAGCTGTAGTGGATTTTGTACACTCAAATCTTATCTGTCGCTTCGGTATTCCTGCGACTATCATTACAGATAATGCGGCAAACTTGAACAGTCACTTGATGGGAGATGTGTGCGAGCAATTCAAGATAACACACAGGAATTCCACTCCTTATCGGCCAAAAGCCAATGGTGCTGTGGAAGCTGCAAATAAAAACATCAAGAAGATTTTGAGGAAGACAATACAAAGTTCCCGACAGTGGCATGAGCAGTTACCTTTTGCATTATTGGGGTACCGCACTACGGTACGCACATCGGTGGGAGCGACTCCTTATCTTTTGGTTTATGGGACCGAGGCTGTAATACCGGCAGAGGTAGAAATTCCTTCGCTTCGAATCATTGTCGAAGCAGAAATCGAGGACAGCGAGTGGGTTAAGACTCGGTTAGAGCAATTGACGTTGATTGATGAAAAGCGGATGGCTGCAGTTTGTCACGGACAGTTATACCAACGAAGGATGGCCCGTGCTTACAACAAGAAAGTCCGACCCCGGAATTTCGAAGTAGGTCAGCTGGTACTGAGGCGTATTCTGCCGCATCATGAAGAAGCAAAAGGAAAGTTTGCCCCAAATTGGAAAGGCCCATACATCGTAAGGAAAATATTGCCAAGAGGAGCATTGTATTTAGGTGATCTCGAAGGAAATGACCCCGACACAACAGTAAATGCAGATGCGGTCAAGAGGTACTACGTCT
This sequence comes from Nicotiana sylvestris, assembly GCF_000393655.2. Lineage (NCBI taxonomy): Eukaryota > Viridiplantae > Streptophyta > Magnoliopsida > Solanales > Solanaceae > Nicotiana > Nicotiana sylvestris. The sequence goes on from NC_091064.1 coordinate 55,556,249, forward strand.
AAATCATACTCCAATAGTCCTGACACGTTGAAAATGGCGAAGGTGTTTATTCCCCACTACTCCCCAAAAAACTACCCAATTCTCTCTACCAACTTTTGAGCCGCTTACAAAACAAAAAAAAAAGAAGAAAACAAAAAAAAAAAAAAAAAACAAAACAAAACATTGATTGAGGCCTGAACTACGTTTGACTTGATTCCGAAAGGATACGTAGGCAGCCTCTCCCTGAGGTTCAGTCACACCAACAATAAAATCCCATCCACCCTGAAATTGAAAACCGGGGCACGTCGAGCAGTTGAGAAGTTAGTATCACTACCTCTCTTTACCAAGCACAAGCCTTCAAATCAATTACCAAATATGGTGGGGAATCAATAAGCGTCACAAACGAAGACCATCACACTCTGAATTGAGAGAGATAAAATGAGAGAGTCTCGGCGGTGAAAACCTTCGGGCACCACGAGGCGACGGGAGAAGAGAAACCAAAATGAGAGAGCTTGTTTAGTAAAAACTCGCAAAGAGTGCTATCAAGCGATGACAGGAAGAGAAATGAGAGAGGTCAGCCAGCGAAAACTCGCAAAGGGCGCTGTTGGCCGAAAAGAATGACGCCATCCCAAGAAAGTTTCGGCAGAGTGCCACCAGTTTGGAATCACAAATCCGTTCTGGTTCAAGAAAACGCAAGCTCTTAGAAGGTCAGACGTCCAGTCCAAAAAGCATGTCATGTCATTGAAAGCCAGCGTTATCTTCCTCAGATAAGTCTTTCTCGTCCCGAAAAGGGTATTCCTTTTCTGATTTGTTTTCCCCTGCTTTGTTTCTTTTCGAATCCCTTTTGCATTTTAACCCCGAGTTCAGGACACACCGGAAAGAGTAGGTGGCATGGTTTGTTTGCACGGAATCCCGTCTCATGAAGGAAAGCACCTCATCTCGTTGATATGATTACCCAAGCATGATGAATCATGACGTTTGATGGTGTTCCGGAGTAAAGGAAAAAGAGAGAAATCTTGAAATCTTCCCCAGCAAGTCCACCTTCGGACAAATCCCCACAGAGTCTCCCCCTGTACAGAACCCCACAGAGTTTCTCTTTTGTGCAATCTCCCACAAAGTCTCCCCAGTATATATATATTAAAAAAAAAAATCCCCGTTGGAATTTCATCAGCACATCCCCAGCGAGTCCTTCTGTAAATATTCCCCAACAAGCTTACCCCAACAAACCCTGGGAAACCCGTTTTGAAACAAAAACCCAGCACACCCCATTGTATAGAATCCGCACAAAGAATCCACTTTGTAAATATTCCCCCACATAGCTTCCTTTTGTACAAGTTCCCACAGAACACCTCCAATAAAATCCCCGTTGAGAACCTTCAATCAAAACGGGAAACAACAAAAAAGGAGAGGCCTTACGAGGCAAATCATCACAGAATCCGGAAATACAAGCCTGAGCAGTCTAAAGGTTTCGCCATTCGAATCAAATCAATGGTGGGACTTCGCAACAGAAATAGAGACGCAACAAAGCAATAGGGAACGATCAAGGTCACCGAACCAACCGTCGTTTCCGAACTAACAATTTTTTCTTTGTCTGAAAAGTTGAAACAGGAATGATCCAAGACAACCATGCAAGAAGCGGGTGTCGCCCAAAGAAGAAGGTACACGGGTACAAGAAACATTTTGGCAATAAGGAATTCACTCAAAAGGTAAGTTCCCGCAAAACTCCCTTTTATCTTCTATTGAAACAAGAAAACTCAAAAATAGATCGTGTAGTATTCTCGAGCTTTATCTCCAGCCAATCAGCATTAGGGTTTTAAACCCTAAACTGAATTTTCCTTTTAGTCAGCATTAGGGTTTTAAACCCTAAACTGAACTTTTTCCTTTTCAGCCAGCATTAGAGTTTTAAACTCTAAACTGAGCTTTTCCATGCAATCAGCATTAGGGTTTTAAACCCTAAACTGAATTTTCCTTTTAGTCAGCATTAGGGTTTTAAACCCTAAACTGAACTTTTTCCTTTCAGCCAGCATTAGAGTTTTAAACTCTAAACTGAGCTTTTCCATGCAATCAGCATTAGGGTTTTAAACCCTAAACTGAATTTTCCTTTTAGTCAGCATTAGGGTTTTAAACCCTAAACTGAACTTTTTCCTTTTCAGCCAGCATTAGAGTTTTAAACTCTAAACTGAGCTTTTCCATGCAATCAGCATTAGGGTTTTAAACCCTAAACTGAATTTTCCTTTTAGTCAGCATTAGGGTTTTAAACCCTAAACTGAACTTTTTCCTTTTCAGCCAGCATTAGAGTTTTAAACTTTAAACTGAGCTTTTCCATGCAATCAGCATTAGGGTTTTAAACCCTAAACTGAATTTTCCTTTTAGTCAGCATTAGGGTTTTAAACCCTAAACTGAACTTTTTCCTTTTCAGCCAGCATTAGAGTTTTAAACTCTAAACTGAGCTTTTCCATGCAATCAGCATTAGGGTTTTAAACCCTAAACTGAATTTTCCTTTTAGTCAGCATTAGGGTTTTAAACCCTAAACTGAACTTTTTCCTTTTCAGCCAGCATTAGAGTTTTAAACTCTAAACTGAGCTTTTCCATGCAATCAGCATTAGGGTTTTAAACCCTAAACTGAATTTTCCTTTTAGTCAGCATTAGGGTTTTAAACCCTAAACTGAACTTTTTCCTTTTCAGCCAGCATTAGAGTTTTAAACTTTAAACTGAGCTTTTCCATGCAATCAGCATTAGGGTTTTAAACCCTAAACTGAATTTTCCTTTTAGTCAGCATTAGGGTTTTAAACCCTAAACTGAACTTTTTCCTTTCAGCCAGCATTAGAGTTTTAAACTCTAAACTGAGCTTTTCCATGCAATCAGCATTAGGGTTTTAAACCCTAAACTGAATTTTCCTTTTAGTCAGCATTAGGGTTTTAAACCCTAAACTGAACTTTTTCCTTTTCAGCCAGCATTAGAGTTTTAAACTCTAAACTGAGCTTTTCCATGCAATCAGCATTAGGGTTTTAAACCCTAAACTGAATTTTCCTTTTAGTCAGCATTAGGGTTTTAAACCCTAAACTGAACTTTTTCCTTTTCAGCCAGCATTAGAGTTTTAAACTCTAAACTGAGCTTTTCCATGCAATCAGCATTAGGGTTTTAAACCCTAAACTGAATTTTCCTTTTAGTCAGCATTAGGGTTTTAAACCCTAAACTGAACTTTTTCCTTTCAGCCAGCATTAGAGTTTTAAACTCTAAACTGAGCTTTTCCATGCAATCAGTATTAGGGTTTTAAACCCTAAACTGAATTTTCCTTTTAGTCAGCATTAGGGTTTTAAACCCTAAACTGAACTTTTTCCTTTCAGCCAGCATTAGAGTTTTAAACTCTAAACTGAGCTTTTCCATGCAATCAGCATTAGGGTTTTAAACCCTAAACTGAATTTTCCTTTTAGTCAGCATTAGGGTTTTAAACCCTAAACTGAACTTTTTCCTTTTCAGCCAGCATTAGAGTTTTAAACTTTAAACTGAGCTTTTCCATGCAATCAGCATTAGGGTTTTAAACCCTAAACTGAATTTTCCTTTTAGTCAGCATTAGGGTTTTAAACCCTAAACTGAACTTTTCCCTTTCAGCCAGCATTAGAGTTTTAAACTCTAAACTGAGCTTTTCCATGCAATCAGCATTAGGGTTTTAAACCCTAAACTGAATTTTCCTTTTAGTCAGCATTAGGGTTTTAAACCCTAAACTGAACTTTTACCTTTCATCCAGCATTAGAGTTTTAAACTCTAAACTGAGCTTTTCCATGCAATCAGCATTAGGGTTTTAAACCCTAAACTGAATTCTTCCTTTGTTCGGCGTTAGGGTTTTAAACCCCAAACCGAACCTCTCCCCAGCTAGCCGGTGTTAGGGCTCCAACCCTGAACTGAGCATGCATATCCTCTTTCATCAATTTTATGAACTTCCTGGTGAATAATTAACGAAATTTTCCTAGTGAAACTGGGGCAGAAAATTTCGTTCGTTTGTTTGTTTTTCCCACAGGTCTAACCTCGAGCCACACGGATCGAAATGACCCACGAGATGAGTCTCAACTCAAAATCGAAGAAGAAAGAGAGATGTCCTAAGATTCGGAGTAAATAGAAGGCGGATTGACTCCAGCATTTAATTAAGGTCCTGAATCCTGCCAGTCGCGCCTCACTCAGTATCCCAGAGATTAAACAAGTCACCGCAACTCGCAAGCATCAAGATTCAGATCGGAGTCTACAAGCAGAATCAGCTAAGACCCAAGATCAAGTTATAAAAGAATCATAGATAGGAATCTCGTAACTAGCAGTTGACATGCATATAAGTAGTTAGTTCAGTTTCCAATTTTCGTTTGGTTGTAATAAGGCGGTCAGTAACGTAGCAGTGACAACAACAGCAGCAGTAGCAGCAAGCATCGCAATCCCATGGTAGTCCCAGCTACCAAAACTTCTCGAACTACATTGACCTGATTCCTGTTTAGCCCAGGATATGTAGGAAATCTTTGAAGCAAGATTCGGTCAGATCTTTCAAAAAAACACATGCTTCATACGGAGTGGTCTATAGGCAAAAATCGCTCATACACGCTCACTTTATCTTTGCACGAAAACCCTTCGTGTTTCCGAACAAAGAGGGGCAGCTGTGAGCACGTGATTTTTGTTTCGCACGACAATCGCTCCAAAAAGAAATAAAAAATAATAATTGGCCCTGCTGTACAAATTTTGGATTTCTGTGCGGCACCTTGTTGATTTATTTGTGACTTCGGCCCATTTTTATTTATTTACTTTATTAAAATAAAATTCAAAAAAAATATATATGTGTCCTGCATAATTCGAACCGTAATCCGGTCGTTAAATAGAAAATCACGAATAGGCACCTTTGTCCGTGATTTTGTTTTGTTTAATTTTACTTGTTTTGAAATATTTTAGTGCGTGTGCAAATAATTGTATTGAGTGTGTATTTAATTTTAATTTGATTTTTTTTAGTTTTGTTTTAAAATAAATAAGAAAAAGGAAATAAATAAAAAGAAATAATAATAAAAAAATAATATAAGGATCCCTTCCGGACTTGGGCCAATTTTAACAAAATTGGCCCAAACAAACAGCCCAAGACCCAGGCCTGCCCGGTCCAGGCCACCTGATGCCCAGGACGTCCAAACGACGACGTTTTGGTCCAGTGTGATCTGGGCCGTTGATCTCAGATTGATCAACGGCCAAGATCAATTCCCCATAACCCACCAATAAACCCGACCCGTCTCACCCGGACCGACCCCAACCCTTTACCCTTGAAACGACACCGTTCCACTTAAGCTATCAGATCCAGACCGTAGATCTAGATTGATCTAACGGTCGAGATCAATCCACCCATTAACTATATAAGGCCATAATCCTACCCTGCCCCCCCTATCTGAACCCCAACCTTCGTCCCCAAACAAACAGCCCTAAAACCCTAGGCGCCCCTGCGTACTTTCGCCATGAAAGCCGGCGGCATGGATGCCGGTGACCTTCCCCTGAACACCATAGAACCCCCATGCCATCCTGAACCCAAATCTACCAACCCCATGCTTCGAATCTTATCCCACCTTCTCGAATCTTCATTTGAAGATTCGAGTCGGAACCTAATCTACACCGATCTGCTTCAAATTCATACCAGACACTCCCCAGACCCCCCTCGTGACCAAACCATACTTGGTTTGGTCCGAATCTGATCAGGGAAGCCTGAATCCCAGATCTAAGTTTGAAAGTTTTGTGTCCTTCATTACTGGCCCATGCCAGTCCGAGCCAAAGAGATTAAGGTCTAATGGACCTTAATCGAAGTGTTTCTCATCTGATTAAAGTCCGTTCAGCCTTAAGAAAGGTCTGTCCAAGTCCGAGTTCAAATTTTTAACTTTGCAAGCTTTAAGGTGAGTTTGTTTTCTTTCCTTTATTTGTTTTAGTCCGTGTGATTTGTTTTAAATATCTGGTCATGTTTTGTTTCAATTTGTGTCTTTAAATTTTACCACCTTCTGATTGACCACTTTGCCTGAACCACTGTGTTTTGTTTGAACCCCTCCTATTCTGATAAGACATGTGTATTGGTTGTATTCCAAATTTGTACTGACTAACTGATTCCTCAAAGTATAATCCTGCTTAATCAGTATAATTCGAATTATGGGTCGATACTGTTAAATGTCGGATTTTTGGTTACGATTGTGTATGTTAATGCTAATATAGTCGAGTCGACATGTGTCGTCAATTAATTTCAACTGTCCGAACAATAACAAATCGATTTACTTCTGCTAAGCATTTGTTGAGTCAATTAAGAACCAGTTTTTGTTTACTTATAGTTGTTTGAATTGATCAGTAATGTAAAAAGATTTGTTTGGTTTAAATTCTGAATTGGAAGGCATGTGCACTCGTGCACAGCATGTGCATTAGTGCACCTCATGTGCTTTGTGCACAGCCTGTGGCCTGCATAAAGGCCTTTGTTAAGTTTTAAACAATTTGGCAGCATATGCTGTCAGATACATTCCACTGCCCATACTTGGCTTTAGTTTAAAGAAGTATTTAAACCTTTTAAAAGTGAAGTCTGCCAGGGAATGTTGATGGGGTTTAATACTTAATTAGCTAAAGTTTGGAATTAAAAATGGAAGGCACATGGGAGGGGTACTGGGATATTCTGAAAACAGGCTGTTAAAAGAGATAGTTTTTGAGGTTTATAAAGGCATGGAGATAGAATTGAAGGGAGAGACAGAATTGAGGGGAGAGACAGAATTGGGAGATACATACACTGTGAGGATAGAAAAGAAAAAGAGAGAGTTGACAGAAATAGAAAGAGAGCAAGAAAGAGATAAAACAGATTAGGAAATCAGAAATTTGGTTTCGTTTGTCTGAACTTCATCTATTGTCAATACATTAGGCAGTGTTGCTCCTCCTAAAATTCAATCGAGATTATTGTTAGTGTTTTGTGGCATTTGGTATATTCCGGAATTGGATTGTCTGGAGCATTGTTGCCATCACACTGTGTGCTATTTCGTTTGGCTGTTTTTTCCTTCAACTCTAGTTCCACCTCGCATCAGAATCCTTTTCTTTTGTGCTGTTCTGATTGCTGTTGCTATTCTGCTCACTATTGTTGCTGCCCTGTCCTGCTGCTATTACTAGTCCTGCTTCTTTCTGCTGCTGATTTCCACATCTTCTTCTTCTTCTCCTTTGCATTTTCAGCATTTCCAGGTACACATTTCAAGTCCCATATTGATGTAATTAAAACAGTTGGAAAGCATGAAATGAAAAAAAGGTTGAAGAAGTTCAAGTATTTGTTGTAATATTCATAGTACATTAACAGGCCTGTGAAAATTGATTTAGTTTATGATTCAACAGTTCGAAAGTATGTATTGATATTTGACTGAGTTTACCCTGTTGTATTTTAACTCTGTAGTTGTTTGTCAGTAGGGGCATGTATATTTCGGCCTTATACAATACTTGTTCTTGTTTCATTTAGTTTTTGTTTAGTTAAGACTAGTCCACACAAGTTTAGTTAAGTTCAACTCGAGAAGTGTTCGGATTAAGTGTTGTATTTCGTTTAGCTCGTACATGATTCCTTGCCAAACTAAAGTATTTTACTTTGCCAGTTATCCTTTAATCTAGGCCAAATAAGTTCAGTTAAGTTCAACTCAAGAAATGTTCGGATTAGGTATTGCATTTCATCAATCTCATATGTAGTCTTTTTGTTCGACTGAAACATCCTCGCAAGGCATGACGTTTTTACTTTATAAGTAGTTAATCAGAAACTGACAAAAATCCGGATTAGGCAAAAGCCTATAATTGAATTAGCATGTACCTTTTCTTCTAGTTTTAGAGACAAATGCATTAGAAATGTAGCCATTTTAGGATATCCTTTTCTAAAATAGAGATGAGCCTCGCCAAATAAAGATGCAAAATTGCGGGGCCCTCAATAAATAACCATGATAATTATTTAGAATTCAAGATAGGCCATTTAATAAATTTCATGGCCTTCTACAAAGATAATAACGCGTTTAGATTCTTTAGGCGCGACTTTAGTAAATTATATTCTTAAAAATCGGGTGCACATTGATGTGACCCAAGTCCAAGTCTCAACGGAGTCAAAATGTGTTAACAACTACGGGTGCATTGATTGTGACGTGGTTCGAGATGCATTTTCACGACGTTGTAATTCTATAAAATAAATGATAATAATAAAAGCGGTTTAAACTTAATAAAAGCACATAAGTCACAACCTGTATTTAAATCAGATATTTAGCCATTATAACAATTTAAGCGACCGTGCTAGAACCACGGGATTCGAGGGTGCCTAACACCTTCCCTCGGGTCAACAGAATTCCTTACTTAGAATTTCTGGTTCGCAGACTTCATTTGGAAAAGTCGAAAATTTCCTCGATTTGGGATTCAAGATAAACCGGTGACTTGGGACACCAAAAGCTAAACCTTTCCCAAGTGGCGACTCTGAATTAAATAAATAATCCCATTTCGAATATTGTCACTTAAATTGGAAAAACTCCACCCGCGCATCTTACCCCTCGGGGCGGGGCGCGCAAAAATGAGGTGTGACAAACATGATTTGCACAAAAATAGTGCCTCGGCTTCAGAAAGATGTACTTCAAAGGATCTATCCTTGATATAAGATATGTGGTATAGGCAGAGAAATAGTGCCTCGGCTTCTAAGCTATCCAAGTCAAAGAACAAGAGGTGCGCTCTAGCAGAGAATATCGGGCATGGTATAGGTTGAACTTCTTACTGAGATAATAGATGGTCTGTTCCTTTCTCCCTGGTTCATCATGCTGCCCTAGAAAGTAACCGAAAGCTCCATCCAATAGTGCAAGGTAGAGTAATAGAGTTCTAGCTGGCTCGAGCAGGACCAAGACCGGTGGTGTTGACAGGTACTCCTTGATTCTATTGAAGGCTCTTTGGAAGTCATCAGTCCATTTGGTAGCGGCATCCTTCTTCAACATCTTAAAGATTGGCCCACAGATAACTGTAGACTATGCTATAAACCGGATGATATAGTTGAGTCTTCCCAAGAAACTCATCACGTCCTTCTTGTTCCTTGGTGGTGGCAATTCTTGAATAGCTTTGACTTTTGATGGATCCAGTTCTATTCCTCGGCGACTCACAATAAACCCAAGTAATTTTCCAGCGGGAAACCCAAATGTGCACTTTGCGAGATTCAGTTTCAGGTTGTACCTTAGCAATCTATTGAAGAACTTCCTCAAATCATCATATTATCAATGACCTTCTTGGACTTGATGACATCATCTACATACACCTCAATCTCCTTATGTATCATATCATGGAAAATAGTAGTCATAGCCCTCATGTAGGTGTCCCTTGCATTCTTTAGGCCGAACATCATCATCTTGTAACAGTACATTCCCCACGGCATAATGAAATCCATTTTCTCACCATCTTCTTCATCCATCCAGATCTGATGATAACCAACGAAACAATCTACAAATGACTGCAACTAATGCTTGGCACAATTATTGATCAGGATGTGTATGTTTGGTAAAGGGAAGTCATCTTTCGGACTGGCCCTATTGAGATCCCGGTAGTCGATATAGACTCTGACCTTCCCGTCATTCTTTGGAACTAGCACAATGTTGGCTAACCATGTCAGGTATTCTACTACCCTTAGAACCTTGGCTTTGACCTACTTGGGGACTTCTTCCTTAATTTTCGAACTCATATCAGGCTTGAACTTTCTGTGCTTTTGCTTTACCGATGGACATGTTGGATCAGTTGGCAATTTGTGAGCTATAATAGATGTACTCAGACCAGTCATGTCATCGTATGACTAGGCGAATATGTCCTCATATTCCCTTTGAAATTTTGTGTATTCCTTCTTTTCTAACGGCGACAAGTGAACACTGATTCATGTTTCTTTGACGTTTTCTGCATTTCACTGTTTAACAACTTCTGTCTCATACAAGTTGGACTTAGGTCTGTTCTCAAAATTCTCAACTTCTTTAACAATCTCTTCTGGTATGTCATCTTCCTCTAAATCTATTTCCGTTTGTCGCGTTGCCTCACTGCATGTCCCAGTCATTGGTTCATTAACATAAGTAACAATAATGTTGTATAAGTAATGTAATGAGAGAAAAATAATAATGACTGTTGATTCATAACAAAAGTCAAAATGCTTTGATAAATTGCATAATTGTTTTAAACATTGAAGATCTTATTGCGGGAATAAAAAATGTGAGAAGAAAATCATTTAGTAAATAAATACAATGCATGATGCTTGTTTTAGCCTTGCTACCCCGAGACTCGTCGGACTCTGGCTGTCCTGATAGACCAGTTATTGAGGCGTGCCCCTCTACTTACAACCTATATGGAAGCACCTTCCTCCCCCTCCTCCTCGAGAACAACATAACAATCTATATCATTGTCTTCTAGGAACAAGTTCTTCGCTGCTACAAGCACTTCTTCTTTTTCTTACCCATAAACAATGTCAGCCTGTTGGAAAGTCTGCTCCAAATGCGGTATTGGTTGCTCCAGTGTATAATAAGGACCGCGCCGTGGTGGTGACCAGTTGTTGAATTCTTCCCAGGTGTACTCATATCCCAGACCGCAAGTAGTGCCATGTTTCTTGAGCTTTACGGGCTTAGCGATTCCTTGGAGATTCTTGCTAAGCCCCTTTCCAGGTTTGAACCCACTCCAATTCAGTATACTCTCGATTTTATTATCCCACCATTTGTCTTTGTCAGTAGCACTTACTCGTTCAATGTGGTGGTAAGTCTCCCCACCTAGCTTCCTTTTCCTTTCGATTGCTAGAATGGTTTGGCGACTATATATAGGGTTGCTACCATCACCGTGAATAATCACCTGTTGATGATTCCATTCAAATTTTACTATTTGATGTAGTGTTGATGCAACTGCCCCATCGGCATGGATCCATGGTCGTCCCAACAGCAGGTTGTAAGATGTTGGCAGGTCTATCACTTGGAAATCAACATTGAACCATGTGGGTCTCATTTGCAAACATAGGAAAATTTCAACAATGGTGGACCTTTGGGTACCATTGAAGGCTTTCGCATTGATAGCTCCATGTTTTATCTTGTGCAGTCTTTTACCCAACATCTTGAGTGTTACCAGCGGACAAATGTTGAGACTGGAACTCCCGTCGATAAAGTCCCTGGTGATGAAATAGTCCTCACACTGCACAATGATATGCAATGCTTTGTTGTGTCCTAACCCTTCAGGCGGTAGCTCGTCCTCATGAAATGTGATCTTATGGCTTTCCAACATCTGTCCTACCATGTTAGCCATTTCTCCACCAGTGATATTGCTTGGTATGTATGCTTCACTTAGCACCTTCAATAGAGCATTATTGTGTGCCTCAGAATTTTGTAGCAAAGCAAGAATGGAGATTTGCGCTGGTGTTTTGGTCAACTGGTCAATTACTGAGTATTCCTTGGACTGTATCTTTCTCCAAAAATCGTTTTGACCTGTCTAAAGATAGGTGACCGATTAGAAGCCTGCTTGCTTGAATCAGCTAGATGTTCTGGGGTATAAACTCTACCAGTTCCTATCATACCCTGTGCTGCAATAGTCTCTTCAAACCTAACCGTGCCTTTCCTTCTTGCCTCGGCTGTATAGTCCCATGGTATAGCTTTTGTATGGAATGGTGTCATGGCCGACATCGCTAGTGGGATTGGCGTGGTTGTTCTTACTTTAAATGGAGCATGTGCCTTGGGTGGTAAAACTGTGACTTCAAACGGTGTGGGTGCATTTGCTGGAGACACAAATTCGACCTTAATTAGTGTTGGTGTCTTTGTGGATGACTTTACTTCGAACTTAAGTGTCACAAACATATTTACCTCAGCATCCCCGGATGGCTGAATCTGGACCATGATTGGATTAAGAGTAACTATTGGCTTATTTGGGTCATCACCTTCTGCAATCAACCCGATTGATCCCTGCGGATCCCAATCGTCCTCTATTTCAACCATGTGGATACCTCCACCATTATGGGCTGGCAGAGGGTTGTTGCGGACATTTGGAGTGGTTCCTTTGCCAAAATAATCTTGTTATCAATTAAAGTCCGGATCTTGTATTTCAAGGAACGACATTCATCAATGGTGTGCCCTTTCATGCCGGAGTGTTATGCACAGGATTTGTTTGCGTTAACCCACTGAGAAGGGTTCTTAGGGGTTGCAGCAGGCATGGGGGTGACGTAACCAGTAGCTTTGAGTCTTTCATACAGTTGGTCAATGGGTTCAGCAATGGCTGTATATTGTTTTGGAGGTCTGCAATCGAAATTAGGTCTGGGTCTAGGGAAGTTTTGGCGGGAAGGAGGTGATTCATAGTGGAATGTTTGAGCATTATAGGTTTGGTAGACATGAGCGGGTTGGGAGAATCGGGGTGAAGTAGGTTGATATGTCGGGGTGAAGCGGGTTGGGAGGTGGAGGTGATTGATAAATGGGTGACGGAGCTTGATAGGATGGTTATGGTGCTTGGTAGTTCAGAGTTGGTTGATATGTGAGTGGAGGCATTGGGTAAGTTTGGTATTTGATGGGAGACTTGGTTCTCTGTGCAACCATTACGGCCCTCGCGTCCCTTTTCTTGGACACACCACCGGACTGTAAGTCCTTATTTGTAGCTTGCAAGGCCTCGTTGTTTGTAACCATACCGCTTTTGATACCCTCTTCAATCCTTTCACCTAGTTTGATAATGTTGGAAAATCTGTGGCTCTCAATCATCATCAGTCGCTCATAATACTGCGGGTCTTGGGCCCGGACAAAGAATTTGTTCAGCTGTTCCTCGTTTAAGGCAAGCCTAACCTTAGCAGCTTCGGACCTCCATCGAGTAGAGTACTCGCAAAATGTTTTTGTGGGCTTATTCTTTAGATTCTGAATATAGAATATGTCTGGTGCATTCTCTGTATTAAACCTGAACCTGTCCATAAAGTCAGACGCCATGCCTACCCAGTTTGACCATTTCTTTGGATCTTGGCTAATATACCAAGACAAAGTATCTCCCTTCAAACTCCTCATGAAAAGCTTCATGCAGATTATCTCGACATCGGGCTGTATGCAAAGATCTTCATAGTTCAGCGCCTCAATTCCCTTGCTTTCTTCAATGCCTTGAATCCGGCTAATCAATTTCTTAAGTTCCTCCACCAGGTTCCTGATGAGCAAGTCTTTATCACCAGACTCAGGTGGGCTTGAGATAGGTTGGGTTGAGTGTGGTATGGTCTCCATGTAGATAGGGGTGTTATGGTGGGTGTGAAAGTGGTCATTTGTGGAGTTTTGGAGTTCTGGGACGAGTAGTGGAGTGTTGTTTGGGGTATGGCAGGTGTTGCATTAGGTCTTTGGTCGAATAGTGTTAAGAGCGGGATGATTCTGTTGCTTTGGGATATTTTGAGTTGGTGTAGGGTTTTGAGTATTGGGAAAGGTGATATCTAGGCTGCTGAGGGAAAATGATAGGCTTGCCAGATTCTGATCTTGATCGAGCTCTTCTTGAAATTTCAAAATCTTTGGTTCAAGTTGGGATATATTTTCCTTATTAATCTGTGTACCATGACCATGACTGACCTCTACTCATTCAGTTGAGTTCTCCTTTCTGACGTTGTTCAAATCTTCCATTTTTCCTTTGTTCTTGATTTTGACAGGACTAAAAGGAGAAGTGGATGGAGGGCCCCTGGATCTCATGGAATAGGATGATGTTGCCAGAGTGTACGAACTAACCTTTGGGGAGGGGAATAATACAAAAAAAAGTTAAAACAAAAAGGTAACCATGTTAGTGAGGATTATAGGAAGTATTGCAATATTTAAACACATAGTGCGAGAATGTAAATCGTGTCCTAATTTGGGGGACCTCTTTGTGCCCGAGGTAGGCCTAACAAGAAATTAATTTGGAGAACTTAGGATGCTAAATGCCTCATTTTACTGATACAGATAGACGAATCCCAAATTGACACTAATTTAACAGGAAATGAAAATTACTAATGGCCATTGGCCTTATTATATTTTATAGAGCAAAAGAAAAACTCCTATGTATATGGTCCCAGAAGGACCTTCCTCAGGTTGAATGTTCTCATTGATCAAATCCTCCAATTCGTGTAGGTTCACCAGTAAAAATTCCTTTGCCAAATGTTCTCCTTCATTTCCCTCGGCGTTCTGGCAATCAGTGACTCTCTTCCTCACCTTCCCTTCCAATTCCAATATGTTGTATTCCAGATACTCCAACTTTTCGCTAGATTTGGCGGCCCTCTCTGTCCATTCATTGATTTGGTCATTTGATGGAAGACTCCTCCACCAGTATAGTAAGAGTGAGGGTGTGCTAAACATACCGAAGTTGGGGACCTCGTTCTTCATATTTCTGTAAGACAAATAAGGTTAGGCCCTTACCCCCACCAGATTCGACTATTTAATATCAACAATTAGCATGAAGCATTAAGTTCTCCAAATAAATGCATAGAACGTGATGGTGTCCGTTTGGGTTTTAGGGAAACCCAGTGGAGTTTGGACAAGGCTATCTTAAATGATCATTATGTGGACAATATAACTGACCCGACTAGGTTTGACCATGATGCATGCATAATTCGAATAGAGTAAGGTTTCTATGCGGTTTTAGACTGGTACCGTTGAGCGGTCAACCCAAGGGGGAAGGCACAGAACCGTCGACTGCACCACTGATCGACTTGCTTTACCGCAAATATGCCTTTCCGAATTTAGGGGGTTAATGATATAGGAAGAGCACAACCATGGATTATAAGTGTTGCTATGGTATTTGTTTGGCACGAGTGGAGTATGATGTTGAGTATGATTATGCAATAATTCAAAGCATGTCGGTATGTATTTGCACGTTAAGAAAGTAGTAAATACAGCAGTTTCATAATTTAAAGCAGTAATAACGGAAAGAAACAAAGAAGACAAGTCAGTTTTGCAGTTGAAAAGGGAATTGAATGCTTTAAGAATTAAACAAGTAATTGCATATAAAGAGCTATAAATTCACAATAATAGTCTGAAATGGTAAAAGCCCAAATATCCACAGCAGCGTCGCCACGTTGTCGTGCCTGCTTTTTCCCTCTTGGTGCAATCGGGTGGTCGGGTTTGTGACATTTTGGGCATGGGACAACTCATTCCTTTTGGGAATTGGTTTTTTTGCATTTGAAGAGTCGCCACGTAATGATTTAAGGTGCATTAGGACACCTATAAGATATACTCCTAAGCTTGTTTGATAACCAGAGATTGGGTAAGGTCTTGAAATTATCCTAAGGGGAAGGTATTAGCCACCTCTCAGGATCCACTAATGTGGTTCCCGGCCGGACAATTTATTGTGAATTTGTGCGATTTAGCAAATAG
Source organism: Nicotiana sylvestris (assembly GCF_000393655.2). Lineage (NCBI taxonomy): Eukaryota > Viridiplantae > Streptophyta > Magnoliopsida > Solanales > Solanaceae > Nicotiana > Nicotiana sylvestris. Next base: position 55,571,548 of record NC_091064.1, read on the forward strand.
ACAAATATAGGCTCAAATAGTAGTGGATTTAAACACATAAGTGTTTTGAAAGAGCAGTTAAAAGACGAGTTTTGAAAAAAAAAGAAGTTTGCAAATAAAAGGGAAAGGGGTCCTGGGTTTATATCTAATATGAATCACATCAATATGATACCCAGTATGACACTCCTCAAAAGAGGGGATACACTTGCTATTAGTGCACCGGTCATCATATACATATATACTCTTCCCACCCGTTAAGGTATTAATACGCGGAATGGTCTCGACCTCTATTGCATGCTACTACCCATCCCTTCCTATCTGTCACAGAGGAGTTTAGGACTAGTATTCCTAAAAGGGAAGGATATTAGGCTGAATTTAGGTTTTAAAGGTAAAAAAGCTAATGCGACATACAAACCATATAGGGACTGCACATTAGGGGGAAACATATAACAAATAAGAGGCTCATGTATTACCTCCTCAAACAAAGCACATAAGTAGCACGACTTAAACACAATCAAGGTCTGAATTCAAAATACTAAGGCAAGGGGAACTTTAATAGTTGAGGCAGACCAATTTATAACATAACTTAGATAAGAAGTCCGAATCAGGCCTGCCTACTGGTTGTAGCAGTTATTAATTACACGAAGGCGGATTCAATTTTATGGTTGTTAGCACCTAAGGCTTGCCTAAGCGTTTATGTGAGATCCTATAGACATGGCATCTATTCAGAATGAAGCAAAGCATTAACGCTTAAAGACGAACGATTTGAAATTTTACAGGCATGCTTTATAAACCGTACTAATAGGAAATGGGAGAGTTGTTTAAAAGCTAGTTGAAGCCAGCTGATTTTAGATTAGTCTGACTTTAGATTCTATAAACACTGATTATTACTAATTTAATTCCTATAGACATAATATGTAGTCGAACATGAATTGAATCATGCAATATCCTTATAGGCATGATTTCTATGAAAGGGGTACTGAAAATGATATATTATTTTAGCCAGTTCATTCCTAAGCATGGTGTTTAAGTGTGGTAATGCAGAAATTAAGACAAGTCCTATAGACAGGTTTTCTAAATGCGGAATTCAACATGCAGAATTTAGGTCCTATAGGCATATTCTCTAAATGTAGAACATTCAGAAGTTTAATGAAATTAAATCTTATAGGTATTGGTATGTAGATGCAGAAATAAACATGCAGAACAACAGATGATATCTAAATTGCAGAATTAAAGATGCAGAATTTTAGATCCTATAGACGTGATATCTACCCTTGAGCATGCGTAATTACCCAACCCATTTCACTAACCAAGTCCCCAAATGTTTATTACAAAATTATTACAGACTAGATAATGAATTACATCAAGGAAGCACAAAAGAATAGTTACAACCAGAGGAAGCCTGATTCTTGACTTCCTCTCTGAGTTATCGAATAAACCACCTCAAGTGCCATTGTTTCAAAGCCTTTCTCAAACTTGAGTGTGTCAAAGTTCCCTAAGAGTCCCAAGAGGATCCCGGGCAGTGCTCACACCCAAGTTGCTTAACCAAGTAGAGATGAATGTAGTATGGAATGGCCAGCCTTTATGTGTCCAAGTTAAGATGGAGCTCATGGGTCCCAAGGCAAGGCCCACACAAGAGGGGCATAACTTAAGTCTAAGAATCTGGTAGAAGTGCATGACAGCAGGAGTAGAGATTTAAAGATGAGTGGAGAATTGAGAGGGGAGAGGGGTAAGTTGAAAACAGTAGCAGTAAAGCTAAAATTACAGAGTCAGCAATTGCACAAAGGGGTCAGGGGTTTGGGAAATACATTGCACAGAGCATATACCCTTAGGCAGGGATCAGGTTTGGGCACGCACAGTAATAGATGGTGTTGTCATGTCCATAAACCAACTAGAACACAACATAGGGGATGTGGAACATTTGACCGCGGGAGTCTCAGGTTTAGGCCATGCACAACAATGTATGATGCTGACATGCCCTTAAACCAATATACAAACACATAAGGGGTATGGGGTATTGGGGTTCATAAATGAGAAAACATTAATTCAAAAAAAAAAGGAAAAGGACAAATCATAGCATGCTTGATAGTGAAACGCGATTAAACATAATCAGGAAATAGGTAAGAGTGAAGGAATTAGTAAAGAAACATGTTGTTGTTGATGCTGGAAGAGTAATTAGGACATACCAGTTAAGAAAGCAAATGTCGAAAGAAAAAGTAGGCAAGTTTCCCACAGCCTAGCCTTGGCTTTCAGCCGACTAGACAAGGCAGCAACACAAGTAGTAACAGAGAAGAGAGAGAGAGTTTGAGTGAAGTGTGCGTCTTTTAACTTAATTGGTTCGTCCCCTTGAAAGAAGAGGGGTGAAAGGTATTAATAGTTTTTTGAAAATGAGTGAAGGAAAAGTAATAAGATAAAAACATTGAAACAATCATAGGTCATAAACAATTACATGGGTGATTCCCTTTAATTAAGGAATCATTGTTTAACAGATTCAAATAAGGAAAGAGATCAGTATAGATATAGACTGATTATTGCCATAAAAGAAGTAGTACAAGCATTCAGTAAGTAATCAAGTCTAAGTATAGGGTATATTTATTTTGGAAATAAATTCAGCAAGGTAAATATTACAATAAAGGGAAAATAATCAATCAATTTTGAACGGGCAAGTGAAATAAGTGTTCATAAAAGGGAAACTTGAGAAATCAGTCACAAGGTGAAGATTAATCAAGGAAGAAATTTCAGCATATAAACTGAATAGGGTCATCAGACATCCGAGGCCGAACAAAAGAGACAATCACAAACATGCAATAGTGGCAGAAATAAGATAGTAGTAAGGCAAACATTAGAAGTATATTAATCAAGTAGGTCATGTCACATTGAATGAATAGTGAAGAAAAATAGAGTATCAGAAGCATGCAAAGGTATCACGGTAACAAATGAGAACCTTTTGGAAATAAGGAACTTCAAATCGAGTTAGGTATTCAAACGAACAAACTCAGACCCAAAGACATATGGTTTTCAACAACAGTAGGGCTTAAAAGATGATAAACAAACAAATCAAACAAAGACTTAACTAAACAAGCACTAGTCTAGCAAAATCACAAATATGTCAAAATCAGAGAAGTGGTTTTAAAATAACTTAACATGAAAAACCCTATTGGGAAAAAGACAAAGAGTCGTTTTTGAAAGCAAAATTGAAGAAACTTCGAGAAGATGGTTAAAAGCTCAAGGTATACACAGATCTAAAGCAGATATGAAAGGAATCGAAAAGATCTTAGAGATTAGGGTTTCAGGAAACCCAGAAAAGGTAAGAGAGGCTTTGAAAGTTACTGATCTAACCACGAGAGTCAAGGATCTGACTCGAACGGCCATGGCTGACTGGAGAAAGGTCAAGGATGACCAAAGAAGGGCCATGAACTAAAACCGAACAAGGCCTAGACCAAGCTCCTTCAAGACCGCGCCTTGAAACCGTAAGAACAAACACGTAGAAGCCATGAAAGGCTGGTAGGTCTCCGCTGACCTCGGAGGGCCATGGATTAGGGCGGATTAGGGTGGCGGTGGCTAGGGTTTGAGTGATGTTGCAGAGAGTGTTTGAGAGGAAGCGGATTCTAAGGCGGCGGTAAGTGAGAAATGACAGGGTTTTGGGGTCGTTTAGAATTAATTAAGGTAAGGGAGACTATTGGTCGTTGATTTGAGTGATCGACGGCCTGGATTAAAATGGGTAAGTGGGGCAGTTTATGAAACTAGGTTGGGCCTGGTCCGATGGGTTTAATTGGGTCGAGAATTGGGTTAAAATTGATATAGGATTTAGGCTATGATTGAAATGAATTTAGGCTACTATTTAAATAGCCAATTTCCCTTTTTAAAATTCTAAAAATAGTAAATTGATTTCTTGAAATAAATTAAAAGTACTAAAATGATTTATAACACATAATTATCAATTTAAAAAAAACTGGACTTAATTTTTTATAAATGTAAATGCAATTAAATCTTAAAAGGGCTAATATTACAATTACATGCAATTTATCTTTAGAATACTAATAAATTTGTAAAAATATGCAAAAAAATATCTTAGTTATATTTTAGCACAAATATGAGAATCTAATAAATGAATCACCAAAGTGATAATTTTGAGAATTATTATTGGGGTTTTTTTATGAATAAAATAGGGGAATAAATTGGTTAAAAAAATCTTTGAAAATTAAGAAAAAATAATAAAACATTTGGATACACTTATACATGCATACATACGCTATTTTGAAAGCATTTTGTATATTGAAAAAATATATAGGAAAAAATTGGGTATCAACACCAATCAGGTGGTATATGGAAGAAAAGTGATGTTGGGGCAGTGATGGTGGCCCAGGGCCCAAAAACTCCACTCATATACCAAACACACCTACCCACATACCACACACCTCCACCTACATATCAACCATATCCATCCACCTATCAAACACCTCCACCTACATACCAACCATCACCATATACATATCAACCTTTATCTCCTAGATATTCCCAACCAGTCGCTATTTATCATACCTATAATTCCCAACCATACCACTTCCAGTCACCACCAACTCGCTAAAATCATCCAAGACCAAGACCCAACTTCGACCGCAGGCCACCCAGACAAACACCGCCATCGCTGAGCCCATCAACCAATTGTATGAAAGGTTAAAAGCCATAGGTTACGTCACTCCTATTCCCGCTGTGGCGCTAGAAAATCCATCCCACTTACCCATGCTGCTGAAAATGGATTTTGGGATTATGTCACCGAGGCTTGGTGAAAATGGAAGACTAAGATAGAGGAATATGATGTTGCACAAGGGATGAGTAGAACGGGAAGAGTTTACACAACTGAACGCCTGGGTTGTTCAAGTAAGGATGCCACTCCTAGACATCCTGTCATTAAGACTGGACTAGATGACTTGTGGAGGAAGGTACAGGCGAAAGAGTACTCTGTTGTTGATCACCTTAACAAAGTCCCTGCTCAGATATTTATCCTGTCACTATCGCAGAATTCAGAGGCATACAAGAACGCCTTGATGAAAGTACTAAGCGAGGATTATGTACCTAATAATATCACTGGTGGAGAAACGACCAACATGGTCGGTCAGGTGTTGGAGAGTCAGGGTCTTGGTTGATGGAGGTTCGAGTCTAAACATTTGTCCGTTGGACACCCTAAAAAGGTTGGATAAAGGTTTCCATGAAATACGGAATGAAATCATGAATTTGAAGGCTTTTGATGGGTCCTAGAGGGCCATGATCGGGGAAATCAACCTTTGCTTGCAGATGGGGCCAACTTGGTTTGACGTTTAATTCCAAATTCTTGACATACCAGCATTATATAATCTTTTGTTGGGCCACCCATGGATCCATGCTGCTGGAGCCGTGCCCTCCACAATACATCAAGTTGTAAAGTTCAAATTGAACCGTCAGGAGTTAATCATTCACGGAGATGGGAGTAACCCTATCTACACTAGTCAAACCATCCCGGCCATTGGACATTGAAGGAGGTTAGGAGGGGAAATCTATCATCACATTGAACGGGTCAACGCCGTCGACAAAGATAAGTGGTGGATTAAAAAAATAGAAAGCATACTAGCATGGTCTGTATATGAACACAACAAAGGGTTGGGAAAGAACCTGCAGGGTATCACCAAGACGATACGGCTGAAACATCATGGTACCACCTTTGGGCTCGGATACTAGTATACATGGTAGGAGCACAGGGTATGGTCGCCTCCATGGCGTGGACCGTATTACCTTCTTGAGCAACCGATATCCCATTTGGAATAGGCTTTCCATCAGGAAAATACAATATGGGGAACTGTAGTAGAAGAAACACTAGCTGGACTAAAGTATTTGTTCTTGGAAGATGAGGATATGGATTGCAGTGCCATAATTGAGGAGGATGAGGAGGAAGAAGACCTCTCCATTATGACCGTGGTAAAGGGAGCTGCCCTTAGAAACTGGACCGCCACACCATCTCGGGCCCACCGAGTCTCTGGGTAGCTTGGAAAAATTTATGGTTGTTCTAAGCATTTAAATATTTCAGCAATTTTGTTTAAAGATTTCTTTGTTTCAAATAAATGCTCGATCCATCGAGCCAAGCTTTGTTTGAACAATTTTCTCAGTTTTATTCAAATGCATTTGTCCTTTATCATTATTCATTACTATTTTTAAATTTTTCCCTTCTACAGTGTTATTATTACTTTTCCTGATGAACCAGTGACTGTAACATGTAATGAGGCAACGCAACATGAGAATAGTGACTCAGAGGAAGAAGATGAAACACCCAAGGAAATTGTAAGAGACGTTGAGAATTTTGAAAACAGACCTAAGTCCAACTTGGACGAAACAGAAGCAGTAAATTTGGGAGATGCCGAGACCGTCAAAGAGACCCGCATCAGCATTCATTTGTCACCAACAGAGAAGGAAGAGTACGTCCATTTTCTAAAGGAATATGAGGATATCTTGACATGGTCGTATGACGATATGATCGGTTTGAGCATATCTATAGTAGCTCACAAGTTGCCTACCAATGCCATATGCCCACAACTCAAGAAGAAACTCAGAAACTTCAAACCAAACATGAGTTTGAAGATCAATGAGGAAGTTACCAAGCACATCAAAGCCAAGGTTCTTAGGGTGGTTGAGTACCCAACATGATTAGCTAATATTGTGCCAGTTCCAAAAAAAGACGGGAAGGTCTGAGTATGTGTTTATTATCGGGATTTAAACAGAGCAAGTCCCAAAGACAACCTACCAGTACCAAATATACATATCCTGATTGATAACTGCGCCAAGAATGAACTCGAATTATTTGTAGATTGCTTCGCAGGTTATAACCAAATCTGGATGGATGAAGGAGATGACGAGAAGACAGCTTTTATTACACCTTAGTGTGTATACTGTTACAAGATGATGCCATTCGGTCTAAAAAATGCCGGGGCTACTTACATTAGGTCCATGACGACCATCTTCCATGATATGATACACAAATAAATAGAGGTATATGTGGATGACGTCATCATCAAATCCAAGAGGGTCGCAGATCACATAGCAGACTTGAGGAAATTCTTCGATAAGCTCAGAAGGTACAATTTGAAGTTGAACCCCAAAAAGTGTGCATCCGGGGTCCCCGCAAGAAAGTTATTGGGATTCATCGTCAGTAGCCGAGGGATCGAGATAGATCCAGCTAAAGTCAAAGCCATTCAGGAGTTACCACCAACTAAAAGCAAAAAGGACGTGATGAGCTTCTAGGGATGGCTCAACTACATCAGCCAATTCATAGCACAGTCCATGGTAATATTTGAACCCGTCTTTAAGATGCAGAGGAAAGATGTCGAGACAAGTTGGACCGAGGATTGTTAGAAAGCTTTTGACAAGATCAAGGAATACCTGTCTACACCGCCAGTTCTGGTCTCGCCTGAACCAGGACGGCCTTTGCTACTCTATCTATCTATGTTAGATGAAGCCTTTGGATTTTTTTTGGGACAACATGATGAAACAGGAAGAAAAGAGCAAGCCATATACTCCCCGAGCAAGAAATTCACACCATATGAAGCACGGTATTCCCTGCTTGAACGCACTTGCTGTGCTTTGACCTGGACAGCCAGAAGTTGAGGCATTATTTCTATGCCTACACTACATACCTCATATCCAGGATGGATCCTCTAAAGTACATATTTCAAAAGCCCATGCCTACTGTGAAGTTGGCTAAATGGCAAATACTACTAAGTGAGTTCGACATCGTCTATGTAAATCAAAAGGCAGTCAAGGGACAAACATTGGTAGATCACCTCGCTGAAAATCCAGTGGGAGGAGAATACGAACACTTGATAATGTATTTTCATGATGAAGAAGTATCCTTTGTAGGAGAAGACATTACCGAAGTATATAGCGGTTGGTGGATGTTCTTTGACGGAGCCGCAAATTTCAAAGGAGTAGGCATTGCAGTAGTCTAGGTATCAGAAATGGGTCAGCATTATCCGGTATCTGCTAAACTCAGATTTCCCTACACCAATGACATGGCAGAATATGAAGCCTGCGTACTAGGGCTCAACGTGGCAGTCGACACGAACATTCAGGAGTTATTGGTGAACGGCGATTCGGATTTTCTTGTGTACCAGGTGCAAGGAGAATGGGCTACCAAGAATTCAAAGATATTTCCATGTCTTCACCATGTGCAGGAATTGAAAAGGAGGTTTACAGAGATAGAATTTTGACATATACCCAGAATTTAGAATGAGTTCGCTGACGCATTAGCCACTTTGTCATCAATGATACAACATCCAGATAAGAACTGTATTGATACCATTCCGGCGAGGATCCATAATCAGCCGGCATATTGTGCTCATGTCAAAGAAGAAGTAGATGGAAAGCCTTGGTTCCATGACATCAAGGAGTACTTATCAAAAGGAGAATACCCGGAGAATGAAAATCAAATTCAGAAACGCACGCTCCGTAGATTGTCAAATCACATATTCCATAGCGAAGAACTTGTACAGAAGAACTCTGTATTTTGGTTTGCTAAGGTGCGTCAAAGCAAAGGAAGCTTCTAAGCTACTTTAGGATGTGCATGCTAGGACATGTGGCTCGCACATGAATGGTTTCGTTCTAGCCCAGAAGATACTCAAGGCAGGTTACTTTTGGATAACTATGGAGACAGATTGTATTCAGTATGTCTGCAAATGCTTTCAATGTCAAGTACATGCCAATATAATAAAAGTTCCACCAAATAAGCTCAATGCAACAAGCTCGGCTTGGCCATTCACCGCTTGGGGAATAGATGTTATGTGTCCGATTGAGCCCACTGCTTCAAACGGACACCAGCTTATTCTAGTAGCTATTGATTACTTCTAGAAATGGGTAGAAGCTACATCATACAAAGTTGTAACCAAGAAAGTCATCGCATATTTTGTCAAGGATTGTATTGTCTGCCGATTCAGAGTTCCTGAGTCCTTTATCACTGACAATGCTGCCAACCTCAACAGTTACCCGATGAAAGCTATATGTGAAACTTTCAAAATCAAGCATAAGAATTCCACCTCCTAGCGACCTCAGATGAATGGAGCCGTAAAGGCCACCAACAAGAACATTAAGAAGATACTAAGGAAAATGGTAGAGAATCACAAGCAGTGGCATGAGAAATTACCCTTTGCTCTGTTAGGGTACCGCACCATAGTTCGCACATCAACCGAGGGAACCCCCTACATGTTCGTTTATGGTACCGAGGCTATCATCTCATCTGAGGTATAGATTCCTTCTTTACGAGTCATACAGGAAGCTGAACTCAGCGATACGGAATGTATAAGAAGTCTCTATGAACAATTGGCCCTTATTGATGGAAAGAGAATGAACGCAGTATATCACAACCAATTTTATCCGAACAAAATGACCAGAGCCTTCAACAAAAGGGTCAACCTAAGAAAATTCGCACCAGGGCAGCTGGTATTGAAAAAGATTTTCCCATGCCTAGATGAAGCCAAATGGAAATTCTCTCCCAACTGGCACGGTTCGTATATGGTTCACAGAGTACTAATATGAGGAGCATTCGTACTTGCAGAGATGGATGGAGAAATCTGGCCAAAACTAATGAATTCAGATGCAGTCAAAAGATATTATGCCTTCTTTTATGATGTCATTGAACTATGCTTGACCTGATTCTCATTTACGAGGGGATACATAAGCAGCCTTATGGGTTTGGTCTATCATAATATAATTTTCATTTCCGCCCAGAATCAGAAACTGAGGTAGAATTTTGAGGAGGGTCCTCAAAATTCTGGAGCAAGTCTAGCCAGCGCCATTACATGCCAGGAAGTCAGTCATCAGTAAATAATTGGGGCAGAATTTTGAGAAGGATTCTCAAAATTCCAAAGAAGATTCATCAAGGTCCACCATCCGCAAACAGTTAAAAAAATCATCTACCAAAGTGGGGCAAAATTTTGAGGAGGACCCTCAAAATTCCAACATAAGAAAGCTGCAATGCCTTTGAAATGTGTCACAGTCACTAGTTCATCAAAAGTTACTTGATAAATCAATACGCTTCCAAAACAATTCTATTATATCAATGAATGCATATTTTTCAAAAATTCTATTTTTTTCATAATAGTCAGGTGCTACCTAGGGGAACGCGAAAGGGGCTTCCAGAGCGGAGCAAAGGAAGGCCAGTAGAAGAAGCAAGAACCAACCTCCCCTTATGAAACTTACGATTTTTCTTTGTACGCAGGCACATTTGATGATAACATTCGCACACAAAGCAAATTCAGCATCCATCCGGCCATCAAACGCTGAACATATCCTAGCTAAGACATACTCTACCCTTATCTGCTATTCGCTCTTTGCACGAGTCTAATCTCTGACTCCACATTTACATGAGTCTAATCCTTGACTCCACATTTGCATGAGTCTAAGCCCTAACTCTATATTTGCATGAGTCTAAGCCTTGACTCCACATTTGCATAAGTCTAATCCTTAACTCCATATTTGCATGGGACTAAGCCTTGTCCCGAATCTTGCATAAGGTTATGCCCTGCCTCCATTTTGCATAAGGCTAAGCATTGCCTTCCATTTTGCATGGGACTAAGCCATGTCCCGAATTTTGCATGAGGTTATGCTCTACATCCATATTCACATAAGGGTAAGCGTTGCGTTCTCTTTGCATGGGACTAAGCTTTGTCTCCAATCTTCCATGAGGTTGATCCTTGCCTCCATACCTGCAAGAGTCTAAGCTTTGACTCCATATTTGCATGAGTCTAATCCCGGACTCCATATTTGCATAAGGCTAAGCACTGCCTTCTCTTGCATGAGTCTAATCCTTGACTCTATATTTGCATGAGGCTGATCCTTGCCTTCATACCTACATGAGTCTAAGCTTTGACTCCATATTTGCATAAGTCTAATCCCGAACTCCATATTTGTATAAGGCTAAGCACTGCTTTCTCCCTGCATGAGTATAAGCCCTGACTCCATATTTACATGAGGCTAATCCTTGCCTCCCTGTTTGCACAAGGTTATTCCTTGCCTCCCCACTTGCAAGGAACTACACACTATCCCTTCTTTGCACATATATTGCTCTATTTCTACTACTATTTATTTGCCTTTCAATCGGGCTAAGCTCTTCCCTCCACTTCACAAGATTAAACATTGTCTTGTTGCTTCCTATTATTGCATATCATGGGCTGAAACATCGCCAATCTATCCAAAGGCACCATAGTCTAAAGGCACCATAGTCTAAAGGCACCATCCTCATAGCTGGAAGACACCATGCCATGGCCCGAGGATCTCTCAAATTTGCATATTATTATTCAAAGGCGTCATGGTTCGGAGGCATCATTTTCATGGCCCGAGAACATCATTTCATGGCCTGTGAATCCCTCATTAAACAATTTATGGCCTAGGACGTCATGGTCCAAGGACGTCATCTTTAATCTTCCGAAGACAACCTTCATGGTCCAAAGGGAATTTGCACCATGTTTAAATTTTCGCAAATATGATTGTAGCATCTTTTATCTGTAGGAAACCAGAAAGCAACCACTATCCTAGCATGAGTGATCTCGCTCCAGTTCCTCTGACCATCCCGAGCCTTAACCGCGCATCATAGCGGTTTCCACATCTCGTGTTCGTTCTCGCAATAATTTCATCGGCATACTCCGTAGCTGAATCTAGAACAACACATGGCCTGATTCCTGTAAAACCAGGGATATGTAGGTAACTCGAAAACCGGAGCTCGACCTCTGTCTTTCAAAACATCCCATCCGGTAAAAATTGGCCATCATTTCTTTACCCGAAAACTCTTTCATCCTTCCCGGGTAAAGAGGGGCAGTTGTTGATACCCAAATTTTCACTATATATTTTAAATATGTATATATGCCTTCAAAATAGCATATATATGCATATATAAGCATGCACAAGGTTTTTATTATCTTTCCCATAATTTTAAGGGTTTAAATTGATTTATTTTCTGCCATTTTTATCCATAAAATCCCAAATAATTATTTCCAAAATTATTGTATTGATAATTCATTTATTTGATTTCTATACTTATGCCAAAATATGTCTAATGTAATTTTTATATTTTTACAATTACATTTATTATTTTTTAAGCTAAATTGCATATTATTGCAATGTTGGCCCATTTTAAGGTATAATTATATTTATATCCATAAAATTGGTCCCTATATTTTTAAAATGATCATTATGTATTTTAAATCATTTTGGGACCTTAAATTAGTTTAAATAAATTACATATTATTTTTTATAAATTAAAATAGGGAAAAGGGGCTATTTATAATAGCCAGATTTGGCTTTCAATTATGGCCCAAATAGACCAATCCCCAACCCAATTTCCTATTTAATAACCCGACCTAGGCCCCAATTATCCTTACCTGACCCAAGCCATCATAAATCCTGGCCGTTGATCTAAAAGATCAACGACCCTCATTCTTCCTTTCCTTTTTAATTTCCAAACGACCCCCTAACCCTACTCATTTACAAATCCCCGCGCGCCTTCAGATGCTCTCATCTATGTTCCTAATACTTTTTAACTTGACTCTGTTAAAAAGCACTAACTTTAAGACCTTCTTTTCTTTGGTTCTATGTGTCAGCATGACTACTTGATTTTGTTAAAGTTTATGTCGGTTACCATGCTTCGAATGGGTTTTCTACTGAATCTTTAGCTTACTTATGTCACTTCTGTATGACTATGCTCCTTTTGTCTGTTCATCTCTTGTTTCTTTATGTCACTATGGCCAACCTTGTTTGTTTGCTATGCCTGTTCATTCGTCTCTATTTATATGTTGAATATGTTGAATCATGACTCCCTCTTGATTGATTCTAATTTCCTTAATTGATGGTGATTGAAAGATTTTCTTTTAAATTCCTAAAAGCTTTACCCCGTCTGTTTAAGCTGACTAATTTCCTTACCATATTTGCTATGATATTTATTTCTACTGAGTTGTTTCCTTAATTAAGAATTTATGAATTTAGTCCTAATCGACTACTCTATGCTTACTAAACCTTGACTCTTTCCTTATTTAATCATGCACTGATTTTTCTTCTTGCTTTATATGATATTTAATCTTCCTTTTTGATTGGATTCCCTTAACTTAAGGGAATACTTCCTTGATTCTCTAATTGATTGATTTTGAGCTCTTAAATTATTATACACTATGATTTTTACCTTATTTCACTACCTACTTTCAACTATAAATACTCTAAGTCTTTCACAAACACAGGACACACAAACACTTAATTTTCAAAATTACCTGTCTTACTAAAAAATTTCCGCTCTCTCTCTCTCTTATGTTATTTGCTACTATTAGCCGGCTGCAAACCAAGGTTTATCATATGTGCTCTTTGGTTCTTTCATTCTGCTTACTCCTATCTTCATTGGTATGTCCTAGTTTTGATTTAAATCTCTAACAACAATATGCTTCTCTTATTGTTTCAGTTTCTTTATTTCTAACTTGCTTCTACTTGTGGTTCTGTTGTGAAATTTGTAGTTAAATTACATTATTAGCATGCTAGTATGACTCCCCTCCCTTAAAATCAATGTATTCCCTTATGTAGGTTTCAAAGCATGCCTTGTCAGTTGTCTTTCACTTCTTGTGTGCTTAAAAACCTATCACCCCTTCTGTGTGTCTGTATTCTTCTTGACTGGTTTGTGATTATGCCAGTGTCCACTATCTCTGAGCATGTCCAAACCAGCCTTAAGACCCTTGCTGGGTTATGCAACCAAATGTTTATGTATCCCCAAACCCCTTAACCCCTGTGTCTGTTGAATTCTGAAAACTAAAAGTGTGTGATCTTTTGCTAAGGTGTTTAAGCTTGTTTACTACTCCAACCTCTTTTCAAGTAATCTCTGTTGCTTTACTAAGTGCTTTCAAAATAGACTTTCCAAAACAGTCTCTAATAAACATTTTCAACTTGGGGACTGCATTTTTACTTTACTCTTAGTCAATAAGTTCTGCCAATCTAGTATGTGTATTGCCTTGGGATCCTCTTTAGAGCCCTCAAAACTCTGGCATAATGAGGCTGGCCTTTCTATACTGCACTGGTTCAATGCTTGATTGCTAAGTCTATGTGTAAGCATTGCCCGGGGTCCTTGAGACCCTTAGGGAACTTTGGTGTACCTAGACTTTGATTTGTCTATGAAATTGAGGCTTATGAGGCCATTGGAAGCTTTGGGAAACCTGTCCCTAATTCCAGGCTCCCTATAGAATAGCTTCTTGATTTTCTATTTCATTTATGCAATTCATTCATTGGCTTGTAATAACTTGTAGACAGATATTTGGGCATTTAGTAAAAAGGGTGGGTAGATGTATACTTTATGGTGTAATATGGGTAGAGATCCTGCTCTTAGGACCTTGTTATTGAAATCTGACTGCTTGTGCAAGTAGCAAACATGCTCATAGGTTTTGCTCTTTTGAATCTGACTGTTTTTGCATAATAGAAACCATGCCTATATGATTTCACTTCTAATTTCATTTTCATCAAATAGAAGTCATGCCTATAAGGTTTCACTTACAATGTCATTTGCATCAAGTAGAAATCATGTTCCTAAGGTTCTGCATTTTTTTCATGTTAGAAACCATGTTTACAGGTTCCAAACAATCATGTCTAAAAGCAGTAGATGCCATGTTTATAAGATTCAACTTCGATTCAGCTTTAATCAACATTTTTGTATATTGCTAAAAATATTAATACACCTAGATATTACATCTATAGGGATTTATACTCGCAATTCTGTCTAGAAATTCAATTTAGCTTAATAAATTAATTTTATTACGCCTAGTTCATTTATAGAGTTGGTCTTCTTAACCGATGACACTTCCTAAATCATGTCCTTCCAAAATTGCATTAATCTTATTAGATACCATGCATATAGGTATTAAAGGAGCCTGTTTCGATAACATGTTTGTTTCTGCATTAATATAGACACAATATACTGCATATAGGCAAGCCTTAGGGCATTTTTCAAAACCTGCATTTCCCTAAAGCTATTTCCATCGTTTTATGATTCTGATTCTAATAAGCTTTTAAACAAGGGAATCCCTAGGCAACTACTAGGTTATAACTTCTGGGTATAAAAGTTTGGTTTGTCTCTGCATATTCACATAGAGATCCTGCTTTAGGACTTTAATTAATAAAGACCATAACTATGTTTAAGTCGTGTTGCTTGTATGTTTGTTTGAGGAGGAAACTGTGAGCCTCTTAATTGCCCCCATTATGTGAAAGTCCTAAATGTTTTGACTGTCGCCTTAGAATTTTCACCTTTAAAAACCTTAGGGGCACGTCTACAACAACCTATAGGTAGAGGTCCTAACACTCTCCGGGACTATTAAGAAGGGACAGGTAGCAACACACAATAGGAATCAGTGACCAAACATTCGCTTTGCATGAACAATAAGGGGATAGGAAGGGTAGACATGGGATATGATGACTACGCATTAATATCACGTATCGCCCCTCATCGAGGAATGTTTACCAGATATTGCGTGGAGTGATCCTATAGGAAAAACAACCTAGGACCCCTCTTTACCTAATCCTTTCTCTATTCAAAACTTTTGTCTTTTACAACTCGTTCCAAACTTTATCTTACTACTTGAACTATCCAGCGTGCTTTAGCTGCAACTTATTTGATTCAACTGTTTATATGGACTAATTTGTAAATATAAGTTCGGTCGGGACCCACAGTTGTGTACCAAGAGGGGTTCCTATCACCTTCCCTTCGAGGTTACCTCGAACCCTTACCCTAATCTCGGGTAATGCAAACCAACTCAAGAGTAAATCACTCTAGGTGCTCTAACGCACCATAATCTGTTAGGTGGAAACTCTTCAAATACCCAATTCCCAAAAGGAAATGAGTTATTACCCCCACGAATGTCGAAACTCGGACTTCTCCCCGCGGAGGAAAATGGGGGCGCGACAATACCTGCAACATAAAACACAATGTTAGCTATAAAATTGGCTACTGAGTTGCCTTCTTTGAACACATGTTGAAATATCACATTGAAGTTGCCCTTCATCTCTATTATTTTCTTCACATCATTTGTAATTATCCAAGGAGGATCCCATTCCCCCTCTATCACTTTCTTCATCACTATTGAATCAGTCTCCAATATGGGAGGGTAAAAATCATGCTCCACACAGTATTCCAATCCATGAAGATTAACCTTAGCTTCAGCCGCCGCATTAGTTGTAACCCCCAAGACTACCGCCCTTGCATACATCCCATCACCTTCATAATTCCTCACACAAAAACCTAATGAGCTAGGACTGGGATTTCCTTTTCAGGCTCCATCAGTATTGCATTTGTACCAACTATGAAAAGGAATCTGCCATGTTACACTTGTAGTGATCAGTATAGGTTTATATCCTTAAAAATATTGAATTATGTCTTGCCATAATAATGGAATATTAGGCATCCAAGCATACCTCACCCTTGCCAGTTGATGCAATGTCCTATTGATCTCATGAATCACCCTATTTGTGGACATTGAACCCCTATGTTTACCTACATTTTTTCTCTTCCAAAGTTCCCAAGTGATGGTAGCTGGTACAACTTGAAACAATGGCTTTAACTTTGGACAACATTGAGCATACCACCAATGCCTTATAACCTGATTCAAGTGAAACAATGGCACAGTAATTCCAATAACCCCGAAGAAAAAGTTCCATACCTTAGAGGCAGTAGGACTTGTGACAAATATATGCTCAATAGATTCCTCATGGGGCTGCTGACAACACCAACACATAGACATCACCATTTGCCCTTGCCTCCTCCATATGTCATCAGTGGCTATTTTTCACCTCCACAATCTCCACAATAAGAAGGATATCTTGAATGGTAATCCTTTAATACACATTAACTTCAATTCCTAATTAGGATCAACACTATGCCTTAATATTTTCCAAGCACTACTAACATTGAACCTTCCCGAAGGAGTTGTCATCCAGTATGGCCTATCCCAGTATCCCTCACTGCCTTCATAATGCACATTTAGCATTATATGTTCTACAATTTCCCTATTGATGGTTTGATCTAGCAGTTGATCATCCCATGTTTCGCCTTGCCGTAATTCAGTCACATCCTGAAGATCTTCATTGATTGGGAAGTCTTCAGGTAATACGTGATAAAGTGCACCCAATCCAGTCCAATTTTAATGCCAAATATTAGTTGTTCCACTTGTTGATACCCAATTTTTTCCTATGTATTTTTATATACAAAATGCTTTTAAAATAACATATACATACATATATAAGCATTCCCAAGAGTTTTGGTATTTTTTTTCAAATTTTTAAGATTTTAAAATCAATTTATTGTCTATTTTTAGCAGTACAAAATCCAATAATTATTCCTGAAATCATCAATGTTGGTGAATAATTTATTTTATTTCCATATTTATACTAAAATATAGTTAATGTGATTTTTGTATATTTTTACAAATTTATTTGGTATTTAAAAGACTAAATTGCATATAATTGCAATTATAGCCTACTTTAATATTGATAGCATTTTATAATTGTAAAATTATTTCCAATATTTTTAAATTAATAGTTATATATTATTAATTGGCTCAGTACTTTTAGTTTGCTTTTAAAATTATTTTTTACTATTTTTATAAAATAAAGGGAAAACTAGCTATTTAGTATCTAGCCTCATTCCATTTCAAATACAGCCTTTTTACCTTTCAATTTTAACCATTATTTGACCCAATCTTAACCCATTTGGACCGGCCCGATTTTAATATTACCAAACCCGCAACCCGATCCAAATGACCCTTACCCGGTTCCCACCTACCCTCCTAAATCTGGGTCGTTGATCACACAAGATCAATGGCCATAACTCACCCTTCCATAATTAAACCAAACGACCTGCCCTAATCTCCCTCATTCTCACCTAACCCGCCTCCTTTGAATCCAAAACGCTCTCAAATCCTCTCATCAGCTCTTCGAAACCCTAGCCTCCTCCTACCTTATTTCACCATGTTTTCACCGGAATCCATGGCTTCTCAGGCCATGGACGGTCTGTACTCACCCCTCTCCATCATTATTCCTTGGGTGTTCGAGGTTTTGAAGGTTGACTTTGATGGTCCTTCCAGATCTTCTCAGATCTTCATTTCTATAGCTTCTTCGACCATGCTCCGGCACATTCAGGCCTCAGGAGCCTGATTCCTCACCTCTTCGACTCAAGATCTGATTTTTCTTCCAAGACTTTCTCATTTCTAGGGTTTCTCCGAAACCCTAAGTTGTTCGAGGCTCTTCTCTGTTTATTTTCTTAGATCTATGTTATGTTCGTGTTCTACTGGGTTATAAAATGTTTACCCAAAATTTTCTTTACAAAAATCATTTCAGAAAAAGTTTTCAAAAAGATTTTTATGATTCATTATTTATGTGTGTTTGTCTGTGCTATGCTTGTATGGCTTCTTTTACCACGCGTGTACTGTTAACCTACTCTTCTTTTTCTACTATACCTGTTACTCCTGTTAATCCTTGTTATGTTTCCATTACTCTTCTACTATAAGTGCTTACTGTTGAGTTCTTTTTATTTTTGTTTGCTCTATTAGACTCTGTTTGCATTCTTGCTAAACATGTTTCCTCTGTTTTAATTTAAGTCTCTATCACCTCTTCTTTTCTGAACTTGTTTAAGTTCTGAGTTTCTCAAATATGTTCTCTATGACCTCAAATTAGCTTTCTTTCTTTGTATCATGTCTATTTGTTGAAAGGCTTCTGAGCTTGTTTCAATGACTTGCTTTCTCATCCCTATGAAACCCTAGGATTTGGGGGTTTCTTGGCAATTTTTAATTTGTGTGAGTTAGGGGTCCTCTTTGGGACCCTGAACTCTCAGACTCATTGTGAGTCTGCAAACTGGACTTGTACCTTTTCTTGCTCATGATTCTGAACCTCTCTTTGAGTAAACTCTCTTCTATATAACTTCTTGATTCACATATTTGTGTGCTTTATATATAGTAACTCTTCTTTCAAAAGGTTTTTACCTACTAATTGATTGATTTCGAATTCTTTTTAATGAGTCCTGACTGATTGTTACTGATTCTCTCTAATTGAACCTTCTTTACGTTTCCTGACTTGGTTCATTCGAGATTAAACCTGTAACTTTCATTTCCCTGGCTGTTTGATTGATTCCCTTTCCTTATTTTTCCCAAGTCGTGTACCACTAAGCTTTTTCTTAAATAAACTTCTATGTATTTACCCCTTTTGTGATACTTTGAAAAGGTTTTAATCAAAATTTCTTTCCTTAAATGTCTTCTACCCGTTTGAAATCAAATCCCTTAACTGAAGGGAAATCCTATGTTATTGATTGCAAGTTATTTTCTTACCTTTCTTACGTGTTTCTCTGCAATATAAAAGGGACTACCCTTCCGCATTTTTAACACACTTCCAATTCAATACTTTTACACCACTACTTTGAGTTGAATACCTCGAGCCTTTAGTTCATTACTTTCGACTTACTTACATACTTACAATATTGCTTTGAGTTCATTACTCTTACAACATTCTACTCTTTCTGAGATCTTTTGGAACTGTTTGCTTGCAACTTGGCTTTCTCAAGACCTTTTACTTGTTTGTTTTCCCTGAAACTGGTATGTCTAATTTAACTTTTCTGCCTCACTCCCATATGTGTTTATTTACAGTTTCTGCAAGCTTGTTTACTTTGTTGTTCATGTTCAGTGATTAATGTTAACTATGTAAACTATTTTTTTTTCTCTTTGCATCTGCTGTTTGTTATGAATTCCCTATACCCCCATTCCCTTCTATGTGTTTGAGTTAAGGTTCATGGCCTGACAACATCCAAGTTGCTGCTTAGGTCTGAACCCGATCCTCAATGGATCCTAACTCCCAACTTTAGCTAACAGGTTGGTCAGGGGTGTACCAGCACTCCTAATTGCTGGGCATGACCACCGGCCTGTCATGGCCTTCCCCTAAATCCCCTCTATGCACTTGCACTCTCTCTTAGATTCTAAGTTCTGCCCCCCTCGTATGAGCCTTGCTTTGGGACCTTGAATTTCCTCTAAACTTGGACATTTGAGGGCTGACTCTTCCACACTGCATTTGCTTAAGTCTGCAATATATTTGGGGTTTAAGCGCTGCCTAGAGTCCACTTGAGGCTCTTAGGGAACTTTTACACGTCCCAAATGAGATAAAGGCTTTGGAAATCTAATCTTGGAAGTTGGTTTATCTCATATTGTTAGACCTTGAGTCTGAATTAGGCTCCTTGGTTATAGCTTAAATTTCTGATGTAATATTACTTTTCTTGATTCATTTTGGTCTGTAATATTTTATGGGGTTCTAAGTAAAAAAGGGAAGGTTCATTTATGTATGAAAAGAGTAGACGACATGCTCATAGGTGTTACTATATACAAGTTCTACACTTATGCATTTCATATAGAAATCCTGCCTATAGTTTCTGCACTTTTGCATTAGATATCTTGCCTATAAGTTTTTGCACTTCTGCATATCATATAGAAATCCTGCCTATAAGTTTCTGAACTTCTTCATATCATATAGAAATCTCGCCTATAAGTTTTTACACTTTTGCATATCATATAGAAATTCTGCCTATAAGTTTTTGCACTTCTGCATATCATGTAGAAATCCTGTCTGTAGGTTTTTTTTCTGCACTTCTGCATATAGAAATCATGATTATAGGCTTTCTGCACTTCTGCATATACCTCCATCATTAGGCAAGCAGTTATAGGTTAAACAATAAGAAAATGCATCCTAGATACCATGTTTATTGGACTCCTGCACTTTCATAATTGTTTTAAACCAACGACGCTTAGAAAGCATGCCTATAGGAGTAATTAACTGAATCTGAATTGTTTGCAAGTCTAAAATCAGTAGTAATGTCATTTAATATCTGTAGAACTTTATATATATATATATATATATATATATATATATATAATCAGTAAGCCTTCTTTAAAATCAGAGTAAGCATCGTTAGATATCATGCCTATAGGTTTCACCTAGGCAAGCCATTAGGTAATTAATTAACTGCATCAGTCTTTGATAATTACAACCAGTGGAGGCCTAATTCGGACTTCTCATCTGAGAAATATGTGATAAATCAGCCTTCCCTAATGCTTTAAATTTTATTCAGACCATAACCAGTATTTGTAAGTCATGCTAAACAATTTGTTTCTTCAAATGAGGAGGTCCGTTTGAGCCCTTTAAATTGTTATGTGTTCTCCCATACCTGCCTTATATGTTTTGATTGTCGCCCTAGAATTTTATCCTTTTAAAACTCTAAAAAGCCAAATCTCCCTTCCCTTTAGGACTAGTATTCCCAAATGCCTCCGGGACTGATAGGATTGGTGCGGGTACTAGCATGCAATTAGTAACGATACTATTCCGTGTTTAATACCTTAACGGGGTAGGAATGGGTAGATATGGATATGATGATTGGTGCGCTAATACCCCGTGTAATCCCTCTTATGTTGAGTAATTACCGGGTATTGCATTGATGTGATCCATATTATTTGTAAACCTAGGACCCCCTTTCCTTTATTTGTTTATTTTATTCTCAAACTATTTCTTTAAAATTTCTGCTTTCTTTACTTTCGCAAACTCTCAACTTGCTTGCAATATTATGTGAAAGCCCCCTTCTACTTGAGACTTCTATTTGCTTACTTGTTATTCAAAGTCACAATTGTTGCATGGTCGGGAATCACACTAGTGGATCTTGGGGGGTGCCTAACACCTTCCCCTCAAGATAATTTCTAACCCTTACCCGAACTCTGGTTTTCCAACTCGAACTCTTCTTTAGTGTCCTAATGCACTTTAATCATTAGGTGGAGACTCTTCAAAAAACCCAATTCCTAAGAGGGAATGAGTTGTCCTCCCAAATGTCATGAACTCGATTTCTCTTTTAGAAAAAGGGAGCGCTTCAGCATGGCGACTCCACTGGGGAGTTCTTTAGGCTTTTACCATTTCATGTTACTTGTGACTTCACTGCTTCTTTATTACCTTTATTTAATGTCTTTACCTCTTTTTTGCTGTGAAACTGACTTGGCTCTTTGTTTCTTTTCTTTAATGCTTTCTTTTACTGCTTTCCTTCAATGTCGTTGTAATTGTGAGCAGTTATTGTAATCATTACTTTATGAACGTGCAATACATGACAACTTGTTTCATTTTTGTAATTGCATACTCAACATCATATTCCACTTGTGCCAAAAAAAATACCATAGCAACGCTTATAATGAGTGGTTGCGCCCTTCCAATATTATCACCCCCTAAATTTGGCAAAGGCGTATTTGCGGTAAAACCAGTCGATCAGCGGTGCAGTCGACGGTTCCGTGCCTTTCCCTCTTGAGGGTCCACTCAAGGGTACCGGTCTAATACCCATAGAAACCTTACTCTATTCAATTGTGCATGCATCACTGTCAAACCTAGATGAGTCAGTTATGATGTTCGCATAATGACTCATTAAGATAGCCTTGTCCAAAGTCCACTGGGTTCCCTTGGAACCCAAACGGACATTACCACGTCTGTGCATTTATTTGGAGAACTAAATGTTGCTTATTCCAATTATTTATATTTAAATAGTTGAGTCTGGCGGTGGTAAGGGTCTAACACTTTATTTTGCAGAACATGAGGCACGAAATCCCCAGATTCAGCATGGTAACCAAAATTCACCCAAGGTTGCTAAGTTGGTGGGAAGACCTTCACTCTAGTGATCAGACCCTCGTCCGCAAATATTTGGGAAGTTTGCCTTCTCTTTTGGAGATCCAACCCGACAACAAAATCATAGAGGCTGCAACTCTATTCTGGGATGGGGATACATCGGTGTTTCGCTTCGGGGACCTTGAAATGACACCTCTGCTCGAGGAAATAAGAGGATTAGCTGGTATTCCATGGGAGACTCTGGGTTTACTTTTGCCGGAAAATCGCAAGGGTAGGGGCTTTCTCAAAATGATGGGACTATAGAAGAACGCAGACTTGACCTGCTTGAAGGATTCCTACATTCCTTTCGACTATCTATACAAGAGGTACGGCCATAGCAAGTCCTACCGCACTTACCAAGATGACTTCGCCCTCACATCATTAGGGCTTATCCATAGAAGAGTCTTCGTCTTTATGTTCTGCTTTTTGGGGATGATAATATTTCCTATGAAGAAGGCTAGGATCCATACCAGACTGGCCATGGTCACCAAGACTTTAATGGAAGGAATTGGCGGGCTACCTTTTAGCATAGTACCTATGATCGTTGCGGAGATATACCGAGCCTTGGAAAACTGTCAACGAGGGGCCAAACACTTTGAGGGTTGTAACTTACTGCTCCAACTCTGGCTCATGGAGCACTTCCAAAGGGTGAATATCGGCAAGAGATTCTGCGCAGGGACTGGGATCATCATATCGCCTTCCATAAGCCAAGGCGAATGAACTATATGCCTAACATATTTGCCCAACCAGAAGATGCTAAAGGGTGGGTAGAGTTGTTCGGAAATCTGAAAGAGGACCAAGTGCAATGGATGTTCGAATGGTTCCCTACTGAAGAGTTCATTGTCCGATCTTGGGATGCACCGTTTCTTATACTTATTGGTCTGAGAGGAACTTATCCTTATGTCCCTCTCCAAGTCATGAGGTAGGTAGGAAGGAAGCAGGTTATACCAAGAGTCGACAAAATAAGTCACTTCAGGACTGACTTTCAAGATGACGATAGTCCATACAAGTGTCAAGCTCATCATCTGTGGCACTGCAAAATCATCTTGGGAAAGGATTCCATAGAACTAGACAGGTACCATGCTGGTTATACTCCATACTATCCAAGTTGGTTTGAAGACGAACATAGTGGGTTAGGACAACCCGGGCTTGTTCGAGGTCACAGAATCATCGACGAAAAGGCTGAAGTACAGGTTAAGTACAACTAATTGCGCAAGAGGATTCAGGAATGCGAAAGTGAGCACTGGGGAATTCAGGAATCCCATAAAAATCTAAATGAAGAATGGAAAAACATGGCTGTTAGCGCCAACAAGTGGGTGGGATATTTGGAGTGGGGTTTAGTGGAGCTAGAAAGGAAGTTCATCCAGAGGATCGAAAACTGCCAGAATGCTGAGGGAAATGAAGGAGAACACCTGGCTAGAGCCTACTTGCTGCTGGGACTGCGTGATCTAGTGAAGCTATTCAATGGAGCTAAAGATTCCAAGTCTGGGTAAGGTCCTTCTAGGACCAAGTAGTTAGGATCTTTTCATTTAAATGTAATAAGGGCAATGGCCATCAGTGACATTTTATTTTCTGCTATTTTTAGTGCCGTTTTGGGATTCGTCTTATTTTATCAATAAAATGAGGCATTTAGCATTATAAGCTCTCCAAATCAACTTGTCGCTAGGCCTACATCGGGCAAAACGAGGCTCCCAAATTAGGACACGAACTATATTCTCGCACTATGTGTTTAAATATTGCAACATATTTTCCTTATAATCCTCGCTAACTTGTTACCTTGTGTTTTATTTTTCAATTTTATTCCCCTCCCCAAAGGTTAGTTCGTGCACTCTCGCATCATCATTTTACTTCACAAGGCCTTTCCATACAGGCCGTAAGCCGAGGAGCACGCATCAACAATTAGTCCATCAGAACCACCAGGGCCCGGAAAGCTTCGGGGTAACAAGGCTTTACAAAGCACCATGCATTATCTTTATTTTTCGCTAGTTCGCTTTCTTTCCGCATTTTTAATATTGAAATAAGAGCTCCAATGTTCAAAACAATTATGAAATTTATCAAAGCATTTCAATTTCTTATAAATCTTGCTCTTATTACTTTTTATCGTTTACTTTATTTACAAAGCATTACTATTGCTTATCTTGATGAACCAACGATTGTGACATGCAACGAGGCAATGCAACAAACTGATATATACTTAGACGAAGATGATATACCAGAAGAGGTTGTTAAAGAGGTTGAGGATTTTGAGAACATACCTAAGTCTAACCTGGATGAAATTGAGGTTGTCAACCTGGAAGATGCAGAAAATGTCAAAGAAACGCGCATCAGTGTTCATCTGCCACCATCAGAAAATAAAGAGCACACAGAATTTCTAAGGGAATATGAGGACATATTCGCATGGTCTTATGATGACATGACTGGCCTCAGTACATCTATTGTAGCTCACAAACTGCCAACCGATCTGACATGTCTACCAGTAAAACAGAAGCTCAGGAAGTTCAAACCCGACATGAGTTTGAAAATCAAGGAAGAAGTCACCAAGCAAGGCAAAGCCAAGGTTCTCATGGTAGTAGAGTATCCAACATGGTTAGCTAATATTGTTCCAGTGCCGAAGAAGGATTGGAAGGTTAGAGTCTGTGTCGACTACCGGGATATCAACCGGTCCAGTCCAAAAGACGACTTCCCCTTATCGAACATACACATTCTAATTGACAACTGTGCCAAGCATGAATTGCAGTCGTTCGTTGATTGTTTTGCTGGGTATTATCAGAGATGGATGGATGAGGAAGACACGGAGAAAATGGCTTTCATTACGCCATGGGGGATGTATTGTTACAAGATGATGCCGTTTGTGTTAAAGAAAGTTGGGGCCACCTACATGAGGACCATGACTACTATTTTCCATGACATGATACACAAAGAGATCGAGGTGTATGTAGACGACGTCATCATCAAATCCAAGAGAGTCACTGACCACATGGAAGATCTGAGGAAGTTCTTCAACAGACTAAGAAGGTACAACTTGAAGTTGAATCCCACCAAGTGTGCATTCGGGGTTCCTGCCAGAAAACTACTTGGGTTCAATGTGAGTCGCCGAGGAATAGAACTGGATCCGTCAAAGGTCAAAGCCATCCAAGAATTGCCACCACCGAAGAACAAGAAAGAGGTTATGAGTTTCATGGGAAGACTTAACTACATCAGCCGGTTCATAGCTCAATCCACTGTCATTTGTGAGCCAATATTTAAGATGTTGAAGAAGGACGCCGCTACCAAATGGACTGATGATTGTCAGAAAGCCTTTGACAGAATCAAGGAATACCTGTCAACACCGCCAGTTTTGGTCCCGCGCGAGCCGGGTAGACCTCTATTACTCTACCTTGCATTACTGGATGGGCCTTTTGGTTGCGTCCTGGGGCAACACGATGAAACTGGAAGAAAGGAGCAGGCCATCTATTATCTCAGTAAGAAGTTCACCCTGCACGAGGCCCGGTATTCTCTATTGGAACGCACCTGTTATGCTCTGACTTGGGCAGCTCAGAAGTTGAGGCACTATTTTTGTGCCTATACTACTCATATCAATAATGGATCATTTGAAATACATCTTTCAGGAGCCCATGCCCACTGGCAAGCTAGCCAAGTGGCAAATCCTGCTGAGTGAATTCGACATTGTTTACGTGACTCAGAAGGCAATCAAATGACAAGCACTGGCAGATCATCTTGCTAAAAATCCCATGGATGGAGAATACGAGCCTCTAAAGACGTATTTTCCTGATGAAGAGGTATCTTTCGTAGGGGAAGATATTGCAGAATCCTATGATGGTTGGAGAATGTTTTCAATGGAGCAGCAAACTTCAAAGCAGTTAGCATAGGAGCGGTCCCAGTATCAGAAACCAGCCAGCATTATCCGGTGTCTGCAAAGCTCAGGTTCCCGTGCACCAACAATATGGCCGATTATGAAGACTGCATCTTAGGTCTCAAGCTGGCCATTGACATGAACATTCAGGAATTACTAGTGATAGGAGATTCAGACCTACTTATACATAAAGTCCGAGAAGCATGGGCAATCAATAACTCCAAGATAATCCCTTATTTTCATCATGTACAGGAGTTGAGAAAGAGGTTCACAAAGACAAAGTTCCAACATGTTCCCAAAGTTCAGAATGAGTTTGCCGATGCATTGGCTACCCTATCATCCATGATACAGCACCCAGACTAGAACTTTATTGATCCTATTCCGGTAAAGATCTATGACCAGCCAGCTTACTGTGCTCATGTAGAATAAGAAGCAAACGGAAAACCTTGGTTTTATGATATCAAGGAATATTTGACAAAGGGTGAATACCCAGAACTCGTACATCCTACTCAGAAGCACACACTTCGGAGACTATCTAACAACTTCTTTCATAGCGGAGGGATCTTGTATAGGAGGACTCTTGATTTGGGATTAATAAGGTGTGTCGACGCAAAGAAAGTATCCAGATTATTGGAGGAAATTCATTCGGGGAATTGCGGACCACATATGAACGGATTCGTATTAGCTAAAAAAATATTCCGAGTTGGTTATTTTTGGATGAATATGGAAACGGACTGCATACAGTATGTCCGAAAATGCCATTGATGTCAGATACATGCAGACATGATAAAGGTTCCTCCAAACGAGCTTACTGCAACAAGCTCGCCATGGCCGTTCGCCGCTTGGGGAATGGATGTTATCGGACCTATCGAGGTTGCCGCGTCAAACGGGCATAGGTTCATTTTAGTGGCAATTGATTATTTCACCAAATGGGTTGAAGCAGCATCGTACAAAGCAGTGACTAAGAAAGTGGTAGTAGATTTTGTCCACGACCGTATTGTTTGTCGGTTCGAAATTCCGGAGTCAATCATCACTGATAATGGTTCCAATCTCAACAACGACATGATTAAATCCATGTGTGAAACCTTCAAGATCAAACACAAGAATTCTACAACTTACAGACCCTAGATGAATGGAGCTATAGAAGCCGCCAATAAAAATATCAAGAAGATACTAAGGAAGATGATAGAGAAACATAAGCAGTGGCCTGAGAAGTTATCATTTGCTTTATTGGGATACCGCACCACAGTTCACACATCAACCGGGGCAACTCCCTATATATTGGTTTATGGTACAGAAGCAGTCATTCCCGCCAAGGTAGAAATTCCCTCCTTGAGAATCATACAGGAAGCTAAACTTGACAATACAGAATGGGTAAGGAGTCGCTACGAGCAGTTAGCTCTTATAGATGGGAAAAGAATGAATGCAGTTTTCCATGGTCAACTTTATCAGAACAAAATGTTCGAAGCCTTCAACAAAAGACTCAAGACGAGATAGTTTACACTAGGGCAGCTGGTGTTAAAGAAGATTTTCCCGTATCAAGATGAAGCCAAAGGGAAGTTCTCTCCTAATTGGCAGGTCCATACATGGTTCACCGGGTTCTAACCGGAGGATCCCTCATACTTGTAGAAATGTATGGTGAAGTTTGGCCGAAGCCGATCAATTCAGATGCAGTGAAGCGATACTATGTGTAACTCTTACGATTTCCTGTATAATGTATTTGAACTACGCCTGACCTGATTCCCGTTTAAGAGAGGATACGTAGGCAGCCATATGGGTTCGCTCACAATTCAATAAAATTTTTATTTCCCCCCGCTATTGGAAACTGGGACAGAATTTTGAGGAGGACCCTCAAAATTCTAAAGTTGATTTCAGCCATTTGTCGCACGCAGCCGTCAAAAGAACCAGCCCAATAAACTGGGGCAGAATTTTAAAGAGGACCCTCAAAATTCAGGAGTGAGAGAGGTTGCAATGTCTTGAACCGCGTCGCATTCATCAGTTCATCTAAACAAAACTATTTTAAATTATGTATTTATGTTACATTT
This sequence comes from Nicotiana sylvestris, assembly GCF_000393655.2. Taxonomy (NCBI): domain Eukaryota; kingdom Viridiplantae; phylum Streptophyta; class Magnoliopsida; order Solanales; family Solanaceae; genus Nicotiana; species Nicotiana sylvestris. The sequence continues at coordinate 55,600,120 of NC_091064.1, forward strand.
TTTTTCAAATCATGCATGTCTGGTATCAAAATTGCTTTGTTTAGCAACGCTACCCCAATGATACACAACGCCAAGCAGGACAAGTGAAGCTCATGGGGAAACGAACTAACCTTCCCCTCTTTATAAAACGCGTGATTTTTCTTTAGATGCAAGCACTCAAGTCGTAAAATCATCAGATACATCTATACACTCATACTTCCTGGGAATACAACTCTCGGAATCATCACCTATTTAAATTTGCTATCCGTACATATCATCCACAATAACCACAATATAGCAATCAGCTATCACCTATCATCTATCAGCTAAGAGATTTCATTACTATTCGCCTTTTATTCTCTGCATTGCATAATGCTACCTTTCTGCCTTTCGAGGTTAAGCTCTACCTCCATCTGCATTTCTCTGCATTGCATAAGGCTACCTTTATACCTTCCGAGACTAAGATCTGTCTCCATCTGCATATTCTGCATTGCATAAGGCTACCTTTCTGCCTTTCGAGGCTAAGATCAGTCTTCACCTGCATTTTCTGCATTGCATAAGGCTACCTTTCTGCCTTCCGAGGTTAAGCTCTACCTCCATCTACATCTTCTGCATTGCATAAGTCTACCTTTCTGCCTTCCAAGACTAAGCTCTGTCTCCATCTGCATCCCCTGCATTGCATAAGGCTACCTTTTCTGCCTTCCGAGATTAAGCTCTACCTCCATCTGCATGGCTGAAATACTGCCACCTTATTTCTCTTGCATGGCTGAAATATCGCCAATCTTATTTCTCTTGTTTGGCTGAAATACCGCCCCCCTTTATTTATGTCTTGCATCGGCTGAAAGATCGCCACCTTCTACATTTTCATGGGCTGAAAGATCGCCAAATTTTCCAAAGGCGTCATTGTTCGGAGGCACCATTTTCATAGCCCGAGAACGCCATGCCATGGCCTGAGGACCCCATTTTATCTTTTGCATATCATTATTCAAAGGCATCATGGTTGGGAGGCATCATCCTCATAGCCCGAGAACATCATTTCATAGCCTGCGAATCCTTTATCATACGCTTCATGGCCCAGGACATCATGCTCCGAGGACGTCATCCTAGCCGTCCAAAGACAGCATTCACGGTCCAATGGGAACTTGCATCATGTTTAAATTTATGCACAATATATATATATATATATATATATGCTGGTATTGTTCATTTGCAGGTACACCGTCTAGGAACGACCATCTCAGCAGGAGCGATACCGCTCCAGTTCCCACAGCCTATCAGACTCTGACCATCCTTTCTCAATCTGAACATCGCGTACACTTTTCGAAAATCTCCATCGGCATACTCCGCCGATGAATCCCGAACTACATATGGCTTGATTCCTGTAATACCAGGGATATGTAGGCATCTCAGAACTTAGAGCTCGATCAAAATTCTTCAAATCGTTTCATTCGGTCAAATTAGCCATCATATCTTTACACGACAACTCTTTCATCCTTCCAGAGTAAAGAGGGGCAGCTGTTGATACCCAATTTTTCTCTATGTATTTTATATACAAAATGCTTTCAAAATAGCATATACATACATATATAAGCATTCCCAAGAGTTTTAGTATTTTTTCTAATTTTTAAGATTTTAAAATAACTTTATTGTCTATTTTTAGCAGTACAAAATCCAATAACTATTCCCAAAATCATCAATTTTGGTGAATAATTTATTTTATTCCCATATTTATACAAAAATATAGTTAAGGTGATTTTTGTATATTTTTACAAATTTATTTGGTATTTAAAAGACTAAATTCCATATAATTACAATTACAGCCTACTTTAAGATTGATAGCATTTTATAACTGTAAAATTATTTCCAGTATTTTAAAATTAGTATTTATATATTATTAATTGGCTCAGTACTTTTAGTTTGCTTTTAAAATTAATTTTTACTATTTTTATAAAATAAAAGGCAAAACTAGCTATGTAACATCTAACCTCATTTCATTTCAAATACAACCTTTTTACCTTTCAATTTTAACAATTATTTGACCCAATCTTAACCCATTTGGACCGGCCAAATTTTAATTTGACCAAACACGCAACCCGATCCAAATGGCCCTTACCCTGTTCCCACCTACCCTAAAAAATCTGGGCCTTTATCACACAAGATCAACGGCCATAACTCACCCTTCCATAATTAAACCAAACGACCTACCCTAATCTCCCTCATTCTCACCTGACCCGCTGGCTTTGAATCCCAAACTCTCTCAAATCCTCTTATCAGCTCTTCGAAACCCTAGCCTCCTCCTACCTTATTTCACCATGTTTTCACCAGAATCCATGGCTTCTCAGGCCATGGACGATCTGTACTCACCCCTCTCCATCATTATACCTTGGGTGTTCGAGGTTTTGAAGGATGACTTCGATGGTTTTTCCAGATCTTCCGATCTTCATTTCTATAGCTTCCCAGGCCATGCTTCGGCACATTCAGCCCTCAGGAACCTGATTTCTCACCTCTTCGACTCAGGATCTGATTTTTCTTCCAAGCCTTTCTCAATTCTAGGGTTTCTCCGAAACCCTAAGTTGTTCGAGGCTCATCTCTATTTATTTTCTTAGATCTATGGTATGTTCGTGTTCTACTAAGCTTTTAAAATGTTTACCCCAAATTTTCTTTTCAAAAATCGTTTCTGAAAAAGTTTTCAAAAAGATCTTTCTGATTCTTTGTTTATGTGTGTTTGTCTGTGCTATGCTCGTATGGCTTCTTTTACTACGCGTGTACTGTTCTCCTACTCTTCTTTTTCTACTATACATGTTACTCTTGTTAATCCTTGTAATGTTTCCCTTACTCTTCGACTATATGTGCTTACTGTTGAGTTTTTATTTTTATTTTTGTTTGCTCTATTAGACTCTGTTTGCATTCTTGCTGAATATGTTTCCTCTGTTTTAATTTAAGTCTGTATCACCTCTTCTTTTTTGAACTTGTTTAAGTTTCGAGTTTCTCAAATATGTTCTCTATGACCTCAAATTAGCTTTCTTTCTTTGTATTATGTTTGTTTGTTGAAATAGGCTTATGAGCATGTATAACTTGCTTTCTCATCTCTATGAAACCCTAGGATTTGGGGGTTTCTTGGAAATTTTGAATTTGTGCGAGTTAAGGTTCTGCTTTGGACCCTGAACTCTCAGACTCATTGTGAGTCTGCAAACTAGACTTTTACCCTTTCTTGCTCATGATTTTGAACCTCTCTTTGAGTAAACTCTCTTCTATATAACTTCTTGATTCACATGTTTGTGTGGTTTATATATGGGAACTCTTCTTTCAAAAGGTCTTTACTGACTAATTAATTGATTTCAAATTCCTTTTAATGAGTCCTGACTGATTGTTATTTATTCTCTCTAATTGAACCTTCTTTACCTTTCTTGACTTGGTCCATTCGAGATTAAACCTGTAACTTTGATTTCCCTGGCTATTTGATTGATTCCCTTTCCTTATTTTTCCCAAGATGTGTACCACTGAGCTTTTCCTTAAATAAACTTCTATGTATTTACCCCTTTTGTGCTACTTTGAAAAGGTTTTAATCAAAATTTCTTTCCTTAAATGTCTTCTACCCATTTGAAATCAAATCCCTTAACTGAAGGGAAATCCTATGTGATTGATTGCAAGTTATTTTCTTACCTTTCTTCCTTGCTTCTCTGCACTATAAAGGGACTACCCTTCCGCACTTTTAACACACTTCCAATTCAATACTTTTACACCACTACTTCGAGTTGAATACCTCGAGCCTTTAGTTCAATACTTTCGACTTACTTACATACTTACAATACTGCTTTGAGTTCAATACTCTTACAGCATTCTACTCTTTCTGAGATCTTTTGGAACTGTTTGCTTGCATCTTGGCTTTCTCAAGACTGTTTTTACCTTGTTTGTTTTCCCTGAAACCGGTATGGTCTAATTTAACTTTTCTGCCTCACTCCCATATGTGTTTATTTACAGTTTTTGCAAGCTTGTTTACTTTGCTGTTCATGTTCATTGATTAATGTTAACTATGTAAACTATTTTTTTTTCTCTTTGCATCTGCTGTTTGTTATGAATTCCCTATACCCCCACTCCCTTCTATGTGTTTGAGTTAAGGTTCATGGCCTGACAACATCCAAGTTGCTGCTTAGGTATGAACCTGATCCTCAAAGGATCCTATATCCCAACTTTGGCTAACAGGCTGGTCAGGGGTGTACCAACACTCCTAATTGCTGGGCATGACCACTAGCCTGTCTCCCCTAAATCCCCTCTATGCACTTGCACTCTCTCTTAGATTCTAAGTTCTTCCCCCCTCCTATGAGCCTTGCCTTGGGACCTTGAGTTCCCTCTGAACTTGGACATTTGAGGGCTGACTCTTCCACACTGCACTTTCTTAAGTCTGCAATATATTTGGGGTGTAAGCACTGCCCGGAGTCCACTTGAGGCTCTTAGGGAACTTTAACACATCCCAAATTAGAGAAAGGCTTTGTAAATCTGATCTTGGAGGTTGGTTCATCTCATATTGTTAGACCTTGAGTCTGGATTAGGCTCCTTGGTTATAGCTTAAATTTTTGATGTAATTTTACTTTTCTTGATTCATTCTGGTCTGTAATATTTTATGGGGATCTAAGTAAAAAAGGGAAGGGTCATTTATGTATGCAAAGGGTAGACGGCATGCTCATAGGTGCTACTATTTACAAGTTCTGCACTTATGTATTTCATATAGAAATCCTGCCTATAGTTTCTGCACTTTTGCATTAGAAATCTTGCCTATAGGTTTCTGCACTTCTGCATATCATATAAAATTCCTGCCTATAAGTCTGCACTTCTGCATATCATATAGAAATCCCGCCTATAAGTTTCTGCACTTCTGCATATCATATAGAAATCCTGCCTATAAGTTTCTGCACTTCTGCATATCATATAGAAATCCTGTCCGTAGGTTTTTTTTTCCTGCACTTCTGGGGGGGTTTGCTTGAGTTCATCTTATTTTTCATAGGATCTATTTTATGTAGTTGTGGAATTAAATGCTTTTTCATGATTATCTGTAGCTAACGAAATTAACCTTGAAATTTCTTTTATATTTTCAAGTGTGTATTCTAAGTATTTAATATCTTTAGTTTTTTGATATTCTTCTATATTTTTTTCTAATATTATTTTTGACATATTTATATGTTTTAGAATTTCTAACCAGTACTTAAAATATTTGTAACTATCAATTTTTGATTTGTTCATATTAATACTGAGATGTATACCTGTTGATACATATATCCATGGTTTCTATATTTCTCAGTGTTATTTCTTTTCTGTGTTGATAACTTTCAAGTTTATCTTCATAAAATTCAATTTCATTTTCTATAGTTAATAAAGCTTTATTACGTAATTTATTATATCTAATAATATCTTTGCAGGTTTTAATATTGTATTTAACACAATCTATTTTTCTATTTATGTTACTGAGGTTTTTAAGAAGTTTCCATTTCTGGGTATTATAGAATCTTATATAATGAAAAGTGTTATGTTTCATTTATAAACAGATTTTATTAACTTGATATGTGATCATTAGTCTGAATATAAATCTAGTTCATATAGATCTAATATATCTATTTCATGTGATACAATTAGTTCCGTAAATGCTTGTTCCATTACATATATTATTTCAAAAGTAACTAAAATATCGTAAATTTTTCTTTTAACATCGTTATTAAGTCTCTTAAAGATATATAACATAAGTATTTTGTAGTCAATATTTTCTTCTAATAAATACGTGTGGTTGTTCATTTAGATTTATTATTTATCCTTATCATGTGTTTACTAAACATATTCCCTCTAACCTCTTTGTTTATCATAGAGTTTATCATATTTTAATAAGTTATACTGAACAATCTTTTCTGGTCACTACCATGTTTTTCATGCTTCAATCATTTACCCTAACAGCGCCTCAACTCTGTGTACTCCCCTAAACGGCTTCCTTGCCTACTGGTTTCCACTTTAGGATGGCATAGTCTGGGCTTAACTACTCTCAGCATTATTAGACAGGCAAACTTTCTCAAGATGTTCTTTATAACAGTACTATAACATGATAAACAATTATGATATTTAAGAGATTATAAGGAATATAAGAGTTTAGTTAAACATGATTATAAATAAACTTACCTGGTTTTGTAACTCGTTTGAATGCTCCATAGCTGTTTTAGATATTTGTAAATAACTCAGATATTTCTTACAAGAGAGAAGATAAGAGAGAATATTAGAGAGAGAAGGTAAGGGTGAGGATGTCCTCCTTCCTCGGATTTACATTCTATATAAAGAAAATTAAAACGACTCTTACTGTTTACAAATGACTCCTACTATTCATGAACGACCTTTACTGTTCATGATTATGACATATACTATTTACTTTATGACTCTTACTATTCATGAACGACCTTTACTGTTCATGATTATGACATATACTATTTACTTTATGACTCTTACTATTCATGAACGACCTTTACTGTTCATGAATGCGACTAGTACTATTTACTTTACATTATATGTTTCCAGTAGCTGTCTTCTTCTTTTGTCTTCTTGTTGATACCTTCATTCTAGTTGGACTTCTGGTACATAGTTATCATCTCCGTTGCACTTTGAACATATGTGGTCTGGATATTTGTGTCCTACTAGTTTGCAGTATCTTGTTAATAACTCGTTTGAAATAAATTCTTTTTTCAATGCTCTGGTAGTTGGTTGCATTTCTGGTTTTAATAATGATAAAATCCATTTCTGGACTTCATCCATATCTCCTTGTCGTAGTTCCTTCGAGTTGGCATATATCATCAACTGGTCTCTGGAATAGTAGCTCCAGATAGCATTTCCTTGTAGATAATTGTTAGCTAGTTCTTGAATAATAGTTGCTATACCAATTATTCTTTTATTAGCATAGAAAACTTGGTATCTCCATTTTCTGTATCTCCGGTTGTTTCTCTATCTCTTCCGGTATTATCATATCTCGTGTTAGTCCTATCTTTATCACCTGTATTATGGGTTTTATTTCATCATATAGTATTTCCGCTGGTGCTGTATAGAATTTGATGAAGAATAGGTTGCCTTTTGTAATTCTCTTGAAGGTGACAAATGCTTTGTATAGCTCTGGTATTCCAATTATTTCTTCTCCGTCATGGGTATATACTGTGCTAAGTAGTCCGTAGTTGTAACATGTTTTTACTAGGTTTGCTTTTGTTTTTGGCTGGGCTATAAGCCTATTATATCCCTGTAGTTTTTGGGTTACATAATCTTGTGTTGGATCTGTAGTAGTTGTTGATCTAGGGTTTAGGTTCAGAAATGTCTGGATTTTATATATATTCTCAATATATGTTTGAGTAATATGGTTATATACCTTTTTGTTGTGGTGTAGGCTATTAGCATAGGTTGAAGTTTGTGGGGCTATAACTATTGCTTCTCTTGGCTTTTTTGATGTAAATGGCTTATCAAATACGGTATTTAGGTTTACATTGATATGTGGCTTTTTGCTAACTTGTTTGCTTGTACCTGCAGCTGTATATAAAGCAACTGTGTTATGGGTTTTTTGGAGTTTCCCAACGTCTCCTTCTACCTCTGGAAGTTTAGAGTCTTCCGATCGACTTAGCTCCGCATTTTTATAGTCATGCTGCTGACTTTCTAGCTGTTGTAATCTTTTTCCCATACTCTCCATCTGTAAGGATAGAGTAGTAAGGATTGTAAATATGTCTTTTGATTCTTGGCTTTCATCTGTTTGGGTACCTTTGTCTTGATAGGTAGTCTGCAATAACATTCTTGTCAGTTCGTATTACTTCAATTGTAAATGTAAAATTTTGTATATTTAATACAAGTCTCCTTATTTCCTTTGTAGTTACTGAATCCTGTACTTTCCGAGTTATCCACCATTTTACTTGTGTATTATCTGTTCTTACTATAAATTTGTTATAAACAATATATGGCTCAAATGCTAACAAACATTTATATAATCCAAATAGTTCTTTCCTATTTATTTCCCATTTTAATTGTGGTTCCGTGTATGATCCGGAATAATATCTACAATGGTGTTCAATTTTTTCATTATCATATTTATATTTTAGAACTCCTCCGTAGCTGTGATCACTAGAATCAGTTTCTACAATATATGTAAATTGTTTCTTTTCATCTGGAAAATATAGTTTTGGTAATTTTTTACACATATTTTTTATCTTCTGTATATGTATTTTATCTTTTTCGTCAAAATGATATTCTATGTCCTTTTTTAATTTTTTCTGTAATGGTTTTAAGTTTTCTGCTAATTTAGGAATATATTCTCTTACTTGGTTAACCAATCCTAAAAATGATTGTAACTTCTTTTTTGTATCAAGTGTTTCATTCAAGTTAATTATTTTTTGTACTACATGGGTTTGCATTTTTATTCCGTTTTTATCTATTTGTATACCTAAAAATTCTATTTGATTTTTCATTACTTCTGCTTTCTTTTTACTTAAACTTATTCCTGATATTTCTACAATGTGTATGAATTTTTCTAGTAGTTTTATATGTTCGTTCTCTGTTCTAGAATATAGCAATATATCATCTATATATATTATACAATTTTCTAATTGGTTGAAGTAATTATCCATAAAATGTTGATACCTACCTGGTGCATTTTTATATCCAAAAGGTAATACGTTCCATTCGTAAAATCCTTGTGGTACTGTGAATGCTGTTAACTTTTTAGATTCATCTTCTAGTTTTAAATGGTAAAATCCTGATTTACAGTCAAATTTACTAAAATAGTTATATCCTTGTATTTGTCTAATTTTTAGTATTTTATTTGGTATCGGATAATTATATGTTTTTGTTTTTGCATTTAAATTTCTATAATCTATAACCATACGGCTTTTTCCTCTTTTTTGTTCACTATGCTTATTTACTATAAATGCTGGGCTAGTATGTTTACTATTACTTTCTTGTATGTAGTTATTATCTAATAATTCTTTTATATGCATTTTAAATTCTGTTAAATCATTAAAATTGTATTTTAAAGGTTTTTGTGTTATTATGCTATTTTCATCTATTAGTTCAATCTTTATTTTTGTTTGATGTTTTTCCCATCCTTGGAGTGGATTATCATTATATAGTAATTCTAGTTTATCTTGTAGTGGTTTTATCTTATTTATTGAGAAAATGATTATCTCTATATTATGGTTACTTTGTATTACATTTTCTAATTTTTGGGTAATCTTTTCACTTCCTTTAATCCAGGGTGTTGTTTTTCTTACTTTATTATTTACTCTTTTTGCTCCTAATTTTTGTTTACACGGGGTAGTAAACCACCAATGTGTTTTTGTTATAATATGTGGGTATAATTTATCTAAAAATGGCATTCCTAATAATATATCTTTATTTGTGAATTCGTAACTATATATTTCTTCTATGGTTAATATTTTATCCCATATTTGTATTTTTATATTTCTTGCTTTATATGTTATCATACTTCCTTCATTATTAAATCCTGTTACTACTATGGGGGTTTTTAGCTTTTCCCATTTACTTTCTGGTAAACAATTATGTCTACACATATTAGCTTCTGCTCCTGTATCCACCATAGGTGTATAATATCTATTATAATATCCTTCTACTATTATTTTGGCAAGTATGTATATCTTTGGCATTATATCAAAGTTCTTTTTATTATTATTTTCTTATTTTCATAACTTATTGTTAATTGCCTATCTTCTAATTTATATGGTTTGACTTTTTCTAACCATTTTATCCCTAGTGTAATATTTTTATCTCCTTGATATATTTTAAAATTTATTAATATTGGTATTCCTCCAATAATTAATTCTTTTTCAGTTGTTTCTTCGTTTTTTCTTAACGCTTTTGGTAGTTCTGAATTTTGTTGTTCTATTGTTACTATCTCTTGTTCTGGTATTAGTTCTCTTATAACATAATTCTCTTCCTGCCCTGTATTTATTAGTATTAAATATTTTCTTTGGTCCATTATTCCTGTTATATAATAATGATGTGGGTTTATTTCTTCTATTTTTTGTTCTATTAATTTTTGTGGAGTGGTATAATTTATTCTTTTTGATGTACTTCTTGATGATGTTTCTGGCATTTCATTATTTATTCGTTTTGATGTGCTTAATCTTTCTTTTACTATTTCTAAATCTTCATCCATGTCTATTTCTGTATAACTGTAATCATTGTTGTCTATAACTGATACTATTCTTTCGAATGGATTTTCTATTTTTATTTTATTTATTTTATTTTTAGCTGTTATCTTATGTTTTGTTGTTAAGACATATAGATTTTTACATCTTGCTGTGAATATTTTACTTCCTGGTGCTAATTCTATTCCAGACATTTTCCAGTATAATACTAATGATTTATCTATATTTTTATCATCTACTGCTACTGAATAGTTAGCACTTACTATAAATTTAAATTTTTGGTATATTAAGTTACCTCTTACAGCACTTATTATACTCTTTTCTATAGGTTGTACAATCCTATCATCTGCCAAGTATATTTCTATAGGGGTATCTATTCCTTCCCTAAAACATGCTTTTATTAGGATCTCCGTTCCTCCTAAGTGTACATATTTTATTGGATTTTTTGCTTTTATATCTTGTATTTCTTTATTTAGTAGTCTTTTATTTAAAATTGGTATTTGTGCTTTACCTTTGATGTATTTACAATCTATTATATGTTCTCTTTGGCTTACTACATAGTATTCTTCTTTTTGTCTTTTAAACCAATTCTTTATTGTTGGTACTTCTAATATTTTGTCTATACTTAGATCCAATTCTTTTCCTTTTATTTGTTCAAATATATTAGCGTCAAATATTATTTTTTGTTCTGAAGATTGTTCATCTTGGTGTTCTTCTTGTTGTATAATTTGTATATCTTTTTCAGTCATAATTTTCTTCATCTGACTCTTCTATATCCTTGTTTATTTCATTTTCAGAGAACTCATTTTCTGATATCTCATATATGCTGTCTTCACTGCTTAATTCATAATCTACATATTCTATTTGTGTATATTTATCATTATCAATTAGTATTTCGGTAATTTGTTTCTTCTTTGGGTTTTTTGGTAATTTACAATCTTTGGCTAAGTGTCCTAGCTTTCCACAATTATAGCAAGTACATTCTGTTAGTTTTTTCTTTTTCCTATATGGTTTTTTATGTTTATAATTTTTTACATAATATCTTCTTCTTGGTTTCCTATATTTATATTTTGAATATTTTGATTTAAATTTCTTTTTCTTTCCTTCTTTTTTGTAATATTTATCTGTGCATCCAAATTGGGGTGCTATTCTACTTTTGCAACATGCCAAATTTTTTACTAATATTTTTTCCATTTTCATGTTTTCTTTATATTTTTCACATAATTCTATAAACCAGTTTTGTAGAAATTTTATCCTTGCTCCTAATGTATCTGCTAGTCCTGCTTCGTTCCAATTTTTTATTATTTTTGAGCTAAAGGGTTCTGGTAATTTTGTAAAATATAATTTTCTTATCTCTTTACTTTCATCTGGACTATATGTTCCTTTATAATAATAGTCTCTAAATGCACAAGTATATTCATCTATATAACACATATTACATATTGCTAATTTTGTCATTAAATTTCTATTTGTAATTTTTTCTTTATTTTGTTCTTCTACTTCTGTTGTCATACTACTAAATTCATTTCTTATTGCTATTTCATATTTATTTAATATATCTGTAACTGTTGTTGTAGTTGTACCGTCAAGTTTTTTATTACTCCTTAATGTGTCTAAGCTTTCACTTGATAAATTTTGTAACCATAATTTTACAGTTCCTATTAATGTTCTTTCTATATATCCTGGTGTTTCCGCTATTGTTATTTTATTATCTATTAGTTGTTTTGAGATATATCCTATCCATAATTGTATTGTTTTATTTATATCTGCTACACAATCTAGATCTAAAAAATTATATTGTTCAGTTATCTGTCTTGGTGCCCATTTCTTATTTAACCTTTTATCCCATAATGTTTTGTTTCTGTCATATGCATCATAACTTACTCTGTAATAGGTTGGGTTTAATTGTTTTGGATTTTTTACTCCTGATGTGCTTGGTTTATCCTCGTTCATATCTCCTGTATTTATTTCTGGGTTTATTTTTATCTTTTCTGTTTTTTCTATAAGTTCTGTGTATGTTTCACTTGTTTCTGAATAGTTTTCTCCTAGTTCTGTGTCTTTATCACTTTGGTCATTTATTTCGTTTATACTTATTTTTGATGGACTCTCCTGTACTTCTTCTAACTGTAATTTGAATCTTTCTATCTCATTTGTTAGTTTTAGTTCTTCTTCTTCTTCTTTACGTTTTTCCTTTTCTTTTAGTTTATTTGCATACATCTGTTTTAGCATCTCTAATTCTTTTTCTAATTCTGTTATTTTAGTGTTTTTTACTTCCTCTATCTGTTGTATTTTTTCTTTAGCTTGCTGTTGTATTTCTTTAATCTCTCGTTTTTATCTATTTCTTCGTTTTCTTTTGTTATTCTAACCATGGCGGTTAAACTATCCTCTAGTTTTACAGTTTCTTTTTCTAACATTAAGTTTAGGTTATTTCCTATTTTTTTATATCTTCTTCCTAAGTTGGAAAATATTATTGTTATTTTTAATCCTTCTGGATTCTCATATGTTTTCTCTTCTAATGCGAATTCTTCTTTATTCATCTTTTATCCTTTAGATAACAAACATATTTATATTCTGTTTTAGATATTATATCGATTAATTTGGACAGCCTAGCTTTGTTTATTTTTGTGATACTTAAGTATTCATATTCTATATATAGTTTCTTTAGTTTCTTCCTAATTTTCTGCGATTTCTTAGTTATTTTGATTGTTTCACTGTTTTGCGGGTTTGTACTATTAATGTCAGTGTTATTTTTCATGATTTGCTTCTTAATATAAATGTTTATTTTTCATAGCTCTGATACCATTTTGGGGGAGGCCTAATCCGGATTTCTCGTCTGAGAAATATGTGATAAATCAGCCTTCCCTAATGCTTTAAATTTAATTCAGACCATAACCAGTATTTGTAAGTCATGCTAAACAATTTGTTTCTTTAAATGAGGAGGCCCGTTTGAGCCCTTTAAACTGTTATGTGTTCTCCCTTCCCTTTAGGACTAGTAGTCCCAAATGCCTCCGGGACTGATAGGATTGGGGCGGGTACTAGCATGCAATAAGTAACGATACTATTCCGCGCTTAATGCCTTAATGGGGTAGGAAAGGGTAGATATGGATACGATGACCGGTGCGCTAATACCACGTGTAACCCCTCTTATGAGGAGTAATTACCGGGTATTGCATTGATATGATCCATATTATTTGCAAACCTAAGAACCCCTTTCCTTTATTTGTTTATTTTATTCTCAAATTATTTCTTTAAAATTTCTGCTTTCTTTACTTTCGTCAAACTCTCAACTTGCTTGCAATATTTTTTGAAAACCCCCTTCTACTTGAGACTTCTATTTGCTTACTTGTTATTCAAAGTCACAATTGTAGCATGGTCGGGAACCACACTAGTGGATCTTGGGGGGTTTCTAACAACTTCCCCTCGAGATAATTTCTAGCCCTTACTCGAACTCTGGTTTTCCAACTCGAAATCTTCTTTAATGTCCTAATGCACTTTAATCATTAGGTGGCAACTCTTCTAAAAACCCAATTCCCAAGAGGGAATGAGTTGTCCTCCCAAATGTCATGAACCCGATTTCGTTTTTAGAAAAAGGGGGCACGACACCACTCTTAAATTGACATAGGATCTCATGTTCTACTTCTTCCCTAGCATTTAGCATTTGTCTCCAAACATGAGACCCCCTTCTAAACTGCACCATCGTTGGTAACTCTTTATTGTAATACTTATTCAACATGAAGTTAGACCACAAAGATTTTGTGGTCCTAAACCTCCACCATATTTTAGTAAACAATGCCCTCGACACATCATGTAAGGATCTAAAACCTAGGCCCCCTTCCTCTTTAGGAAGGCAAAGATTTTGCCATGAGGCCCAATGTATGCTTCTCCCTTCTTCATTTGTGCTCCAAAAGAACCTAGCAAAAATCTTGTGAAGATGCTCTAGGACATTTTTTGGTGGATGAAGGACTGATAACATATGGACTGACATATTTTGCAACACTCTAGAAATGAGTGTTTCCTTTCCTCCAAATGACATCAACTTTCCTTTCCATGAATGCAATTTAGCCTTTACTTTCTTGATAAGATCCTCATAATATTCCTTCCTCCTTCTAGTGTTAAAAATAGGACACCCTAGATATGTGAGGGGGAATTTACCTCTTGCAAATCCCGTAATAGCTCCAACTGCAGGACACAATCCATTAGAAATTTTTGAATACATGTAGTATGAACTTTTATCTTTGTTGATCATCTGGACTGATATATTCTCATAGTTCCCCAACACTGCCATAATCTTGCTCAAGGATGGAGGATGACCAGAAGAAAAGATTATAGTATCATCAGCATATGCCAAGTGGTTTAATGGATCAGGCCACTTAGGCATTCCAAATCCCACAAATGACCTGTCTTCAAATAGCTTATTCAAAGACATGGAAAGTACCTCAGCTGACATAATGAACAATGATGGTAATAGAGGATCCACTTGCTTCACACCCCTTGTATACTTAAAGAACCCTAAGGACTGCCCATTCACCAATATTGAATACCAGCTATGTGACACCAATTTCCACACCATGTTGATGAAGTGCTTAGAAAAACCCATCTTCCTTAGCACATGCAATAAGTACTTCTATGAAGCCCTATCATAGGTCGTGGCCATATCAAGCTTCTTCACCAAATTAGCTAGCTTTCCCCTTAACCTTATGTAGTGACAATTTCTTGAGTCAATAAGATGTTCTCAAATATACTCCGACCATTCACAAATCCAGATTGATTATGAGATATTAGAGAAGGAAAAAATTCCAATCTATCATGTAACACCCTAGACAAGACCTTGTTAATAAAGTTTCTCAAGCTAATAGGTCTTAAGTCAGAGAAGGTCTCAACTCTAGATTTCTTAGGCAACAACACTATATTGGTGTGAGTGATGGATTTAGGCAGTGCAACTCCTCCATAGAAGTGTAGGACCATGTTGTATATATCAGCACCAATAATATCCCAGCATGTTTAATAAAACAGGCCAGTGAATCCATCTGGACCACTAGCACTCTCCCCACTAAGCTCAAAAAATATTGTCCCTACCTCTTCAATTATTGGCAATCTACTAAGTTCCAAATTCTGTTCCATAGGGACCATAGAAGGTACATTATTGAGCAAGGACAAGTGAGATGTATCACCTTCATTTGAGAACTATTTTTGATAGAAGTCCACTGCAGCTATAGCCAATTGCTCATAGTCTTCAATCCATACCCCACTTCCAATTTGATCCTCTTCAGTTGCAATTTCTTTCTTTTTCCATTGACATGATTGTGAAAGAAACTTGTATTCCTATCTCTTTCAGCAAACCAAGTCAACCCAGCTTTTTGCTTCCAGTACTGCTCCTCAATACTCAAGTATTTTTCAATTCAGATTGAGCCTTTTGAAGCACAATCATGTTCTCAATTGTAGGCTCTTCTTCAAATAATATCTCTTTCACCCTAACAATGTCCTCCAATATAGCCAACAACATCTCTCACCTTTTATCCCGCAAGTTAAAGCGTATTATTAGTTATGGTTAAAGATTCGTCATGGGTTTTGGGCATAATGTAATTTCACAATGGGCAGATGAATTTTCTTTTTTTATAAACAAGAAAGCAAGTAAAGAGAATTTGTCCTTAAAAATATTCTGTAAGGCACACTTCCGAAAGTAAAATAAACATAAGATATCTTAATTCTTTCGTATTGAATAATGACGTACATACTCCAAAAGTTAAATATTTCTTGACATCCAACAAATTCATATTCCTTAACTCATGGCCTTCCATCTAATTCAAAAAATTAAGATAACTCATAAATACATTAGAAAAGTTGTAGACGCACTTTAAATATTATCCCATGTGTTCATACCCGATCCTTGGATTGATATGATTAAAAAGATCATGTGCGCATTCACGCGTCTTGATACATTGTAAATTCAAAATAATTATGTTTTAACCATGTGTATATTTTGTACCCTGGTTTAATATTTAACTTCAAAGAAATACCTTTTGTGCATATCATCTATGTCACGACCCAAAATCAACTAAAGGTCGTGACAGCGCCATACACCACGGTCAGAAAAGCTAAAACCAAGAAGTTAATTACATTCCCATTTTAGTATTTGTTGAAATCATTTCTCTTATACATTATACAATAAATATTGAAATTCACTAAAAAAATAACGACATCTTTAACAACTTAATATTCAATAATCCCATAATCATCCCAGAACCCGGTGTCACAAGTGCATGAGCAATTTATAGAAACAATATAATAACATAATCGTTCGGAATACAGATTGGACAAGAAAATACAATATTGTACTCTAAAGGAGGCTCTGCTCACTGCGGGTTGTCTCAAGAAGTGCAGCTCACCTAAGTCTCCGTATCAACCATGCCGCTGCGCCAAACTAGGCCACTAGACATACATCTGCCTATGCAACGAAAATGCACAACAAGTGTAGCATGAGTACAAAAACAACGCGTACCCACTAAGTATATCGTCTAATCTCGAAGAAGTAGAGATGAAGGGTCGACTTCCACTCTTACTAGTGGTCCAATAATAATATACCAATAATATAGTAAATCGAGGATTTTATAAAAAATGGTTGTAACTCAATATCATGAAGCAGGTAAACAATTTTTTTATTAATAGGAAATTTCCAAATTTATTTTCATCATTTATACATTTATCTCAAGCCAGAGAGGCAATATCTTCATTTATAAATTTGGAAGTCAAGCAATTCAAACACGCGCAAATCATGCCGAGGTCGTACGACCCGGTTCAACAATATTTAAACTGTGCACTGCCAGAGGGTCAAATGGCGCGAACCATAGATGCATCTATTTGATCTACCGAGGCGTTCGGTCCGTTCCACAAAAGATAAAAACATTCAAACAGTTCATCAAAGGGGAAATCATCTATGGAAATGGCAATTCCTCTTTTAATAGTCAAGAAAATGTTGTTTATCTTTTTAGAATTTTATTAACCAAGTTCAATATTATTTATGCATTTAAATTGACAATAAGGTTGCAAGTATTACAAGTAAAGCATGATTTTCGGCCCTAGACTACCCGGAGATAAGCATAATAGTAGCTACGCACGGACTCTCGTCACCTCGTGTGTACGTAGCCCTTAGAAATAGAAGCACATACCCAATTAATTCACCTATAGGACCAATTCCCTCTTACAAGTTTAGAAAGGAGACTCACCTCGCTCCAAAGTTCCATAAACGGCATTCCACGCACTTCCTAACACTCAAACCGATGCAAAACACTCCAAAACTAGTTAATAATTATGCAAACCCATTAATATATGCTAGAATACTCATTATAATCAAATTTACAACAATTTCTAACCCGGATCGAAAAGTCGGTAAAATCACCCTCTAGCCCATGTGCCCGTATTTCGAAATTTTTTTAAGATAAAGTTTACCCATAGCCTCACGAACTCAAATATATAATTTACTTTCAATTTCATGACCAAAATCATGGTCAAAACCCAAGAATACAAATTTTCGTGGTTTTCCTCAAACTTCCAAATTTCTACCAATTTTCATGCTAAAATTCATACATAATACATGTATTTAACTTGAGATAGGTGGGGATAGCTTACCTTGTCATTGATGATGAAACCCCCCACTTGAAGCTCTCCAAAAATCATACAAACAAGAGTGAATGGAAGAAAATGGGCGAAACAACCAATTTTTAAAAGAACACACTGCCTGTATTTGCAAATATGTGCTTAGACCGCTTACTTGTTAAATGACCAATTCACATACCTAAGTTCATCCGGGACCCACCATTGTGGACCACGAAGAGTGCCTAACACCTTCCCCTCAAGGTTATTTCGAGCCGTACCCTAATCTCTGGTAATGCAAACCGGTTACATGAGTTAATTGCTCTAGGTACCCTAACGCACCTTAATCCGTTAGGTGGAGACTCTTCAGATACTCAATTCCCAAAAGAAAATGATTTGTTCCCAATAAATGTCGAAACTCGTACTCTGCGAAGGAAAAAGGTTGTGCGACACCTATCACAAAAGAATCCCGACAAGGGAACAATAATCTAACCACAACATCCCGGCAAGGGAAACAATATCATAAGCAATAACATCCAGACAAGAGAAACAATATCATAAACAATAACATCCCGGCAAGGGAATCAACGGTATATCGCATCTCGTTTCCACAATCACTTCACAACATAAGTCTCAACTTCAGCCAACACTCAACAATGGTCAATTACGAAGAATACTTTCATAAGCCTTGTTCAACATTTAAAATCATTAATTTAAGCATGGACAATACATAACAGAGTCACAAAAATAATAGTATAAGACTCACGGGCATGCTTGACACCAACGTATAGAAACTCGTCACCATACCTATATGTCGTACTCAACACTTAACACGTAGAAAATAACACCGCAACTCCTATTCCTCAAGATAAGGTTAGACCAAACACTTACCTCAAATTCCACGGTCGAACACAAACCTTAAGCACCGCTTTCTCTTTAGATTTTGCCTCCAATTTACTTGTATCTAACCCAAATTAATTTAACAACATCAATAAATGCTAAAGAATTCAACCCCAATGCTAAATTATAGGTTTTCTATAACTTTTCCCAAAATGTCAAAAATGGACCCCAGGCCCACTTGGTCAAAACCCGAGGTTCAGACCAAAACTCGATTACCCATTCACCCACAAGCCCAAATATGCAATTAATTCGAAATCCGACCCCAAATCGAGGTCTAAATTCCAATTACACAAAAAGCCCTAATTCTACCCAAAATCCCAAATTCTACCATGGGAGAACAAGATTTAGGCCTAGAAATCTAATGGGTATTGGTGTAAAATGAAGTAAATGGGTTAAAGAACACATACCTATGATTTGGTGTTGAAACGTTTCTTCAAAAATTGCCCAAGCTCTGATTTTAGGGAAGGAGATATGAAAATATGGCTTATTCTCGTTTTGGTTCTATTGTTAATTCCTTGAACATACCTTCTGCGCGTTCACGAAGGGTCTGTCGCGTTCTTGAAGCTTTGTCTAGAAGAGCCTTTGTGTTTGCGAGGTACTGTACGCGTTCGCGAAGTTTTACCCTCTGACCTTCGCGTTCGCGAGCCAATCGCCGCATTCGCGTAGAGTATTTTCCCTTTCCCCCTAGTTCCTTGCCAAATTGTCATGCCCCAAAAACCGATGAGCATGACTGGCGCTCAACCGAGTAAACCCGACTGAGCAAGACTGTTAGGTTTCATTCTACCCAAACTCATTTATGAATACATAGGAGATGGACTGCATTAATCATACTTAGTAAGTATTTCATTAGCAACTTCCTTTTCATTTCTACTAGCAGCTTATATCATAATTATCAAAACATTATAAGTTTTATAAATCTTTGCCAAACATCAATAGTTCTACTTTTATTCCAATACCCGACACTACCCACAACCTATCTACAAAGCCTCTAAACACAACTGAAGAGTAATGTAATATGGAAATGACGGTAACAAGGCTCTAGGTATACCTCAATTACAAAGTACATGATGAACAGACAAAACAGGACCCCGAAATGAAGTGGGTCTCACCAAGTCCGCTTAAAGGATGATGCGACACCAGCTGGGACCAACATCGCCTGCTATAGAGACAACTACATCCATTTAAGACGTAGCGCCTCCGGCAAAAAGGACATTAGTGCCATCGAATAGCACTAGTATGTATAACTAAACACCATCTAGTTATAAAGAACTTTCATACAAGAATAAGAAATCACATGTATAACTCAGAACTTTAAACGATCACCACATTATCAACTAAAATAATCATACAACTTTCACATTATTTTTCCATAGCTTTTAATTTGGAGCATTTGACACTATTCATCATTTGTTCACAATACAGTCGCTATCTTGAGCGGAGTTCGATCTCGACCCCATCGGCTAGGCTGCCTCATTTGAGACATATGCTTTAATCACAATGTCATTTTTCTTCTTTTCCGAAATTCATTCACAACACCTTTCCAATACCACCACTATCTTGAGCGAAGTCCGATCTCGGCACGATCGACTAGGTTGCCTCACCAAGGCATTGTTCCCTTCTCATAAATCAATTCATTTCACATATATCATTTCATAGGCACTTGGGGCCACGACTTATCAAATCATTCTTGGCACTAGGTCGCATTTTACATCGTTCCCAATTTTCAATATTAGCTTTGCCAGTTAGGACAGTAGGTGCACACAAGAGCAATTTAAATTGTAAATATAGATAAGATTTCATGTAGATGGCACAATATATTAAGCTTCAATCTCAATTTAAGGTCTAAACATTTCCAATACATAATTCATACCTTTGCCCCTTTCAAGCTGTCATGATAGCACGTTGATTATGTTGTGACATATTTTTCACACACATAAGGTTACAACACCAACCCATGTAAAACAACAAGCAATGTAACAATTCAACTTTAATCTTGCCATGCCCACACAATCACCGATGAAGCTCAATTTCTAAAAGATGGGGTTTTAGCCACACATACCTCATCCGAGCTTTGCTTAATCCTATAACATTATATAATGTTCGCACCTCAATCTATTTAAGCAATATAGCACTATTTAACTCATAATAAAGAAAAGATCATAATCTAAGCTATGTTGAGCATTTTACCGAGCAATTAGTGTTCATTAAGGCCTTATGGTTCTTTTTATGCAAGATTACCCTAGCCCATTACCCATGACTACTCTTATATAATTCCTCATACTCTTCAAGAACACATGCATGCAATGCAAACCCCCTTATCCCCATGAATTACCTCACTAATGACCCTTTGCAGCTATGTGTAAAAATGAGAGTTGAGGTGATGAAGCCTTACCTCTTGGGATGAAGGTTTAGGTCCCTCACTTGGTTATCTTCAATGATTACACAAGGATTTTTGTATCAATACTGATGAAAGTCACTTCCCCTCTATAAGACCCTCTCTCTCCCTAAAAGCATTAGAAAAACAGGCTCAAATGAGCTATAACACCGTATATAACGATAGGGGGTCGGGTTTAATATTTAGAAAATTGGAGCCCGAGTTGATCTGCGATCGCAAAGCTGACATGCGGTCCGCATAATGGACCGCATAAAATCCTCCCCAAGACCTGAACACACTGCCTGGGTATGCGGAAGAAATGCGGTCCGCATACCCGTTCTGCGGTCGCATAATGCACCGCAGAACTGCTCCTCACAAAATCTCAAGGGAATTATGCGACGACTATGCGAGAACTAAAGATACGATAACTTATCGTCCAAATCAATATGCTAATGATATGTGCAAAAATCTAAAGGCATCTAATCTCAAACTTTCACGAGTGAAGTTACACAGCTAGAACATCCTATCATAAGGGTGAAATCAGTATTGGTTAGAGGAGTTCCAATGGTTGACGTAATGCTCCGGGATGAAAGACAATTAAAACTCGTATCCTCATTAAGGAGGTGGAATGCCATGGGTAGCAAAATTTCCCGCACATGAAAATGACGTTGTAACTAATCCTAGAAGCCGAGTGAGCAGAAGGCCACGTAATTCATCCAATCCGACCCATTTAGACTTTTGAAAAGGGGACACACTCTGGTCTGAAATCACGGCAGTATAAGCTTGAACTTAGGGTAAATCATTACTTGTGGAACCCATGAGACAAGAGCATGTAGCTCTAGAAAATTATCAATCAATGGCAAGAAGGCACTTAAAATCATTACAAGTTGGTATAGAACAAGGCCTTAAAGTGCCCACATGGATAAGTTTGAAAGAATGAGACGTCTTAATGCATTTATCGGGGAAAAGTAACCTAGGTTATCTAGTCACAGAGACAAGCAGAGCAGGCAAATGATTGTTAGAAGAACATCTACAAGGAATACCATCATTATTTATTTATTCTAACGAAAGGAATATGTCCTCATCCTTGATGCTATAAGACTTCCTCTTTGATGCCATAAAACATAAAATGAGTTTTTACAATGAGAGTTATCAGATGAAATCAGATGGTAAGGCAGCACAACTAAGAGCACCGCTTGGAATCGACAAGCTTAAACAGAGTTGAAGACATTAGAAGTCTGTAGAAAAAGGGAAATTTTCCCACTCTCAGGGCGCTTGTAGAGTACATAAAAGTAGGGCTAATTAAATCAGATCATATAGTTGGATAACTAGTCCAGACATTGAGATAATATCACATTGAATATCACGGGTAAACAACACGCAATGCAAGACAAATGAAAAGAAAGTGAAAGAGCCTTATGGAAGTAACCTTTACATTGTAACCACTAGAAATGGTGGTAATAAAAAACGATTACGAGAAGCCAAATTTTACGCATCTCTAACATATGATCCTAATTGCCACTATGATCTTTCGGGTTTAGAGTGGAAATTTTCACGGGGCCTCACACAAATGGCCTTCGCGTCCGCGATAGCCAGGTCGCGTTCGTGAAGGGTAAAACCCCCCAATGCTTCACGTTTGTGACCTATGCCTCGCATTCGCGTAGAATGAATTTCCTTCAGACAACTTTTACCCTTCGTGTTCGTGAGAGTCCCTTCGCAAACACGAAGAACAAAATAGCAGCACAACAGAAGCAGAAATACAACAGAAAATCATAAGTTCAAAACATCTCGAAACCTATCCGAAACTCACCCGAGCCTTCGGGGCTCCAAACCAAACATGCACACAAACCCAAAAACATCATATGGACTTACTCGTGCGATCAAATCGCCAAAATAATGTTTTTAACAACGAATTTAGCATAAATATCAAAGAAAAATCTCAAGAACTCTTATGTTTCAAATTTCACAACCGAGGGTCTGATTCACGTCATACTAGACCTGTACCGGGCTCCAAAACCAAATTACGGGCCTGATACCATCAAATTCAAACATCTTTAAATTTCCAAAAACTCATATATTTTCAGTTACAATTTCTTTCAAAAATTCATTTCTCAGGCTTGGGACCTCGTTATTAAATTCCGGGTATATGCTCACGTCCCATATTTTCTTACGGACCTTCCGGGACCATCAAATCAAAGGTCCGGGTCCGTTTACCCAAATATTCACATAAAAGCTTTTCGGATATACACCCGAACTGCACACGTAGATCAAGGTGAGACAAAAGGAGGTTTTCAAGGCCTCAAAACACAAAGTTTACTTTGAAAACAAGTGACGACACATTCTCCACCTCTAAAACAACCGTTCGTCCTCAAACGAACATAAGAAAAGTACCTAAGTCGGAGAAAAAATGGGGATATCGGCTCCGCATATCGGACTCGGACTCCAAGGTCACTGCTTCAACAGGCTGACCCCTCCACTAAACCCGAACCGATGGAAAACTATTCGTTCTCAACTAACAAACTTGTCGGTCTAGAACAACTACTGGCTCCTACTCATAGGACAAGTCCTTGTCCAACTGGACAATGCTAAAATCTAATATGTGGGATGGATCGTCTTGATACTTCCGAAGCACGGACACATGAAATACTGGATGCACAACTGATAAACTCGGTGGCAACGCAAGTCTATAAGCCACCTTTCCCACTCGATAAAGAATCTCAAAAGGACCAATGAACCTAGGGATTATCTTACCCTTCTTCCCAAATCTCATCACGCCCTTCACGGGCGATACCCGAAGCAACACCTGCTCTCCGACCATGAATGCCACATCCTGAACCTTACGGTCGGAATAACTCTTTTGCCTGGACTGAGCTATACGAAGCCTATCCTAAATGATCTTAACCTTGTCAAAGATATCCTGTACTAGATCTGTACCTAACAACTGAGCCTTTCCCAGCTCAAACCACCTAACAGGCGACCAACACCGCCTACCATATGCCTCATACGGAGCCATCTGGATGCTCGACTGATAGATGTTGTTGTAGGCAAACTACACTAAAGGCAAAAACTGATCCCACAAGCCTCCAAAGTGAATAACACAAGCTTGGAGCATATCCTGCAAAATCTAAATAGCACGCTCAGACTGTCTGTCCGTCTGAGGATGAAATGATGTGCTCAACTCGACCCGTGTGTCCAACTTACGCTGAACTGCCCACCAAAAATGTGAGGTAAGCTACGTAACTCGGTCAGAAATTATAGACACGGGCACACCATGAAGACGAACAATCTCCCGGATATAGATCTCAACTAACCTCTCTGAAGAATAAGAGACTGACATAGGAATAAAATGCGCTGACTTGGTCAGCCTATCAACAATAACCCACACTGCATCGAACTTGCTATTAGCCCGTGGGAGTCCAACAACAAAGTCCATAGTGATATGCTCCCACTTCCACTCAGGAATCTCAATCCTCTGAAACAAACAACCAGATCTCTGATCCTCGTACTTTACCTGCTGACAATTCAAACACCGAGCCATATATGCAACAATATCCTTCTTCATCCTTCTCCAGCAGTAATGCTATCGCAAGTCCTGATACATCTTAGTGGTACCCGGATGAATAGTGTACCGGGAACTATGGGCCTCCTCTAGAATCAACTATCGAATTCCATCCACATTAGGCACACAAATACAACGTTGCATCCTCAAAACTCTATCATCTCAAACTGTAACCTGCTTGGCACCTCCGTGCTGCACTGTGTCCCTGAGGACACATAAATGAGGATCATTCTACTGTCGATCTCTGATACGCTCAAATAATGAAGAACGAGAGACTGCACAAGCTAACACACGACTGGGCTTAGAAACATCCAACCTCACGAACTGATTGGCTAAAGCCTGAACATGCAAAGAAAGTAGTCACTCACTGATCGGAATATATGCAAGACTGCCCATGCTGACTGACTTTCTACTCAAAGCATCGGCTACTACATTAGCCTTCCCCGGATGATATAAAATGGTAATATCATAGTCTTTCAATAGCTCCAACCACCTTCTCTGCCTCTAATTTAGCTCATTCTTCTTGAAAAGTACTATAGACTCTTATGATCCATGAACACCTCACATGACATGCCATATAAATAGTGCCTCCAAATCTTCAGCACGTGAACAAAGCTGTTAACTTCAAATCATGAACTAGATAATTCTACTCATGAATCTTCAAATGTTGTGAAACATAAGCAATGACCTTGCCATCCTGCATCAATACCGTACCAAGTCTAATACGAGATGCATCACAATAAACTGTATATGGTCCGGAACCTTTGGGCGAAACCAACACTGGCACCGTAGTCAAAGATGTCTTGAGCTTCTGAAAACTCGCCTCACACTCATCCGACCACCTGAACTGGGCACCCTTCTGGGTCAACCTGGTCATCGGGGCTGCAATAGATGAAAACCCCTCCACAAACCGATGGTAATAGCCCGCCAAAACCAATAAACTCTGGATCTCTGTAGTTGATGCAGATCTTGGAAAATCCTTAATTGTCTCTATCTTTTTTCGGATCCACCTGAATACCCTCTACTAATACAACGTGACCCAAGAATGCAACTGAATTAACCAGAACTCACATTTCAAAAACATAACATATAACTAACTATCACTCAGAGTTTGGAGAATGACTCGAAGATGCTGCTCATGCTCCTCTCGACTGCGGGAATAGATCAAAATATCTTCAATGAAGACTACCATGAACGAATCCAAGTAAGGCTTGAACAGTCGGTTCATCAAGTCCATAAAAGTTGCTGGGGCATTCTTCAACCCAAATGACATCACCAAGAACTCATAATGCCTTTACCGAGTGCGAAAAGCTATCTTAGGGATATCGGATGCCCTAATCCTCAACTGATGGTAGCCAGATCTCAAATCGATCATCGAAAACACTTTGGCACCCTGAAGCTAATCAAACAAATCATCAATCCTCGGCAATGGGTACTTATTCTTGATTGTGACCTTGTTCAACTGCCGATAATCTATACACATCCTCATCGACCCATCCTTCTTCTTAATAAACAACACCGGCGCACCCCAAGGCGAGACACTAGGTCTAATAAAGGCTTTATCAAGTAGGTCTTGCAACTGTTCTTTCAATTCTTTCAACTCTAGCAAGGTCATACGATATGACGGGATATAAATGGTAATAACCAGTCCATCCCCAAGACTCCCAATCACAACTATGCATGAATGATGGACACGATCTACCACAATAGAATCACCTACCGGTGTAGACACATATACATGAGCACTTAAATAATTAATAGGCATGACCAAATATGGAGAAAAATAAGATGACACATAGGAGTATGTAAACCTTGAATCAAATAGAACTGAAGCATCTCTACTACAACTCAAAGCATCCACCTGAGTGCTGCGGCTGAGGAAACTGAGACTGACCCTAGCGGGTCGACTGACCATGACAATAACTTTGAATAGGAGGTGCGCTGATAGGAGTTGGCTGTCCTAAAAGAGGTACATAAGAATCACCCCCCAAAGCTCCATGAGATGCCTGTAGTGCTGAATGAAATGGCCTGGAAGCATGGCCCCTACCAAAAGAATCCTGGCCTCCAGAGGAGGCACCACTGAACCTGCCAGAATGATGGGACCTCTTGTCAGACTCCTGACCACCCCCCTATGATAGAACAATATCAACTCTCTTGGCCACATTGGTCGCATCCTGAAAAGAAATCTTGCTCCCCATCTCCTTAGCCATCTGCAATTGAATAGGCTTAATGAGTCCCTCAATGATACTCCTCTCTCTCTCTCTCTCTCTCGGTGGGAAGTATAAGAAGAGCATGACGGGCCAAGTTAATATATCTGGTCTCGTACTGAGTGACAGTCATAGAAACCTGTTGGAGACATTCAAACTACCTTCGATAGTTCTCTCTCTGAGTGATAGGAAGAAACCTCTCCAGAAATAGCTGAGAAAACTGATCCCAAGTCAAAGAAGGTGACCCAGTTGTTATAGACAAACAATTATCCCTCCACTAAGTCTTGGCGGATCGTGATAGATAGAAAGCAGCAAAGTCGACCCCATTGGTCTCCACTATCACCATGTTTCGTAGAACCTAATGACAGTTGTCCAAATATTCTTGGGGATCCTCAGAAGATGTACTGCCAAAAGTGGTAGTAAAAAGCTTGGTGAACCTATCCAACCTCTACAAGGCATCATCAGACACATCTGGCCCCTCACCGGTCCGTGCCTCAACACCCGGCTGAACAACTCCAACTGGATGAACTGTTGGAGTCTGAAACTTGGGAGCCATCTGATCTGGAGTGCGAGTAGAAGGAGTCTGGGATCCTCCTCCAGAATGAGAGACATTGGGTGCTACATGAAATATGCCTAGCTGAGTGACGCTCTCCATAAGGCCCACTAGAAGGACTAGAGCATCCTTGTATGCGGCGAAATCAGAGAGTCCAATTTCTTGCTATCAAGTCATTTTGGAAGAATACATCGAGACCCCGAGGGTGCGAAGCTGTGACCAAGTTCCCTCCCTCGGAGACCGTCGAGGTCCGACCTAAAGAAGATATCGATCTAGGCTAGGGTTGAATGGGGAACTCCCAAGGCACACGGCTAAGTCTAGCAAAGCTGGCCTATCCGGAACCTGTATCAAGGTGTCACGTCTAGCCATCCTATCTCCATGCCTTCATAATTGATATACTTTGTACTATGTTTGATTTCCCATATTATATAAAGGAGATCCTCATCTCTTTGTAAGGGGTTGCTGTTGCTCCAACTATTCTAGACAAGATCAATAACAACTATCTCTCTCTTTTCTCTCTAACTTACCCGCTCGAGATCATCACTTTCATTTATTGCTTTCATACTTGTTCTTCATTTATTGCTTGATATCAGCCATAAAGAGCCTCCTTTAATTATATTCTGACTATTAGCCCCTTCCCGATTATCCTCGTTAGTTCGAGCCCAAGCATCGACCTCGAGGCCTTTATCGGTTAGCCCGAGGCTTGGATGGCAAGCCCCTCGATTTAATTATTACCTTGTTTTAGTTCGTATTTTGTCGTTAAGCTTCACATATCTAGCATCAACTGCTCTAAACAACTAGCATAAAAATAGATCACATATTTTTAGAGTCCTCTCAACAAATTTAATTGTTATTACCATTTCCACAGTAAACAGTTTGGTGCCAATTATTGGCGCACCACCACAAAACCCTGACAACACACCTAGACCAATTCCAACGGACGCGGATTCGCAAGATGCACATCAGGTCGACGAAACCTCAGACACCGATAGGAGCAAACAATATGCCGACCAACAGGAAGCCAAAAAAACCCCATCTCGGGAAGAGCGAGAAGTTAGTCTTTAAGTTATTTTTTTAAATGTTGCATGCACAACAAGTAGCTATCGCTCAGTTGCAAAGCCACCCGAAGACTCCTAGCATAGTAGCACTAGAAACCACTCCCTCGGTCGAATAGGTACCGGAAAGATTGAGCAATATTGAATCAGTAGCCGATCCTGCCATCGTAAAAATGCTGGAGGACCTCACCAAAAGGATCGACTCGGGCGAGAAAATGATAGCATCCAATGAAAAGAAGGTCAAAACCTATAACTTTAGGGTCAACGAAATCCCGGGCGCACCCCCGGTCCTGAAGGGTGTAGATATGAAGAAGTTCATACAACGTCCGTTCCCAGAGGAAGCGGCTCCGAAGCCTATTCCAAAGAAGTTCAGAATACCAAAACTCCCAAAATACAATGGGACCTCAGATCCCATTGAACATGCCACTAAGTAAAAGTCATCGCCAAGAACTTTAGAGCGATCAGGCTCGAGTTCAGCTCCGAGAAAGCAAGGCGGCCAAGAAGAACGGATCAAATGGGCCACGAAAGGAGAGTCCATTCTCTCTACCGGCATGGCTGGCGCAGATCGGAATGCCAAATTCCATGACATCTAAGGAGACGCGAGGCATAAATGCCTAATTATTCAGACAGTCGCGGACGCACCGCATAAGAGCGGTACCATCCTCCCTTCACCAAATGATGGAATCCCCAGCAAAGGACAGAATTAAAACCATCTATCGGGAACAACACACATCAAGGAAGTGTTCGCATTACGTAACGAAGCGCCAACACCAATATCTCCACTCTCGAAAGGGTCAAAGGATAATCAAACTGCGTCTTGGGCTAAGCCCGATTAAACACAGCGGAGAACCGTGTCAAGTCCTCACTCCAAACAACAGGGGCATATCAAGCCTCGGAATATCACATGCGCACCGCACGGTAAGGTAAGACCACCTCCCTCTTTCATTATTTTACACTCACCCCTATGCAGGCGCCCTGTCAGAGCGGTCGGAAATGCCGACCCAACCCAAATATCTCAAGGCCTTAGCGGCATTCATTGCGTTCTTTTCCTTCGATCGAGCTTTTATCCTAAAAGGGGTTTCACCAGCAAGGTTTTTAATGAGGCAACGTACACGCGACACCAAAGGAGAATCCGATAAGCTTGAAGGGTTTCTTTTGCAATCAACGCCGAACACTGGAGGGCACCCCCTTTGAGAGGACATTCTCTTGGAAGAAGTAGGAAACAACAAACAAAGTTCCAATAAAAAACAATGTACCGGGCCAAAACGGTCATATGAACCGTGTCCACATAAGTCGGGCTCACGGTAACAAAATACCATGTACTTATGCCAAACAATCAAAGAATATCTTTCTCCAAAGCATCTCGTACTCCAAAAAAAATCCAACATCCTCATAGCATTGATTCCTCCACCGAGAATTCCCCGAGATACTCAAAGACCAACGTCAATTATTCGGTGCCCGTATGGCCTCGGGATCTTCGTACTCAAAGGCCCTCTACGAGGCAGCACGGATATCGCGAAATGTATCCAAAAGAGAAGATCCCCAAATACATGGAGACTGGCATAACAAATTCAGAAAATACATGACCCCAGGGTCGGAATCTCTAAAAAACATAAGCCCTCAATGAGGCAATTCCGAGATCGCGAGTAACGGCCTTTGAGCCTAAACAAACTTGATGACTCAGAGACTGTTTCCAATCGCCATTCACTTAAAAACGTGAGGCCACAAGACCCCAAGCGGGCAGACTCAGTCTAGCAAGGCCTATTTAATGGGGCAATAAAGAAAAAACTATAAGACCTCAACAATCATGAACATACTGTAAGACCTTATTACAACCCATATTCACATATGTTAGCATATTCAATAAGGTAGTCAACGTAAATCCATGAGGATATTATCTTTAAGATGATAAGAAGTTAATTCGATTGGTCTTAAATGATACAAAGGTGTATAAGGGTGGTTAACAAGTATTAGAAGTTAAATGAATCAAGGATGTTGTCAGCCGTATTTTCGGATAAACCTAGAGGTGCTTAATACAATCAAGAGGTAGTGTTTTAAGGTATTTGAATCATATAATATCCGTATTATAAGTCTTGAAGTCAAACGAGTTATGAGACAAAAGTTGTCACAACTTAGGTTCATAATTTTACTTAAACATTATGTCAAATGTTACTAAGCTTTTCTCCCAATTTACTTAGAATAATGGGGTAATCTACCCACCAAATCGAAGATCTACGAGTCTAGTTTCCAACTCATTAAACCATTCATTGATAAGATCTTGTAGTAGAGATATATTCATGTTTTCGTGACACTGCGCCAAGCACCTCTCTATGGGGCCCACTTAGGAGGTTTAAGACATTTGGGTATATATATATTGCCTCCAACCCATTTTAAGTCATATTTTACGATATTCAGACCTTAGAACCCTAGGAACACCCTCTCAAGATTCTTTCAAGATTCAAGACCCAAACAAAGGGCAAACAATACAAATCAAGTGTCGGGAATCCCGTGGCGCTAGTAAGTTTCTTTTTATCCTTGTTGTTGCTCATTTTTGTGTTGTTCCACCTCGTGTGGGAGGTTGTTTTAAAAGTTTTATGTTTTTTAAATACTCCCTCAAGTTCTGAATATCAACCCTAGGAGATTTCAAGCCTTCTAAAGTGATTTTAGTGCCGAAAAACACTAATTGATTGCTAGTTTCGCTTTCTTGTTGTTGTGGCAGCATTGGAGGGATATTTCATAGAACATTAAGGCCAAATTGGAGTTGTTATTTCTTTATAAAGGTAAGGAACCTATTACGCTATATGTATTTAAGATTATCCCAGTTGCGGCTAAGTCATTGAAGCTAGAACTTGTGGAATATATATCGAAAGGCTTGGTAGTAATGTTATCGGTTGGTGGATTGTTTTGGGAGGTTCAATATGATTAAAATTGATATTTTTGGGGCTTTTTAGTGATTCTTTTCACTTGTGGAAGTCATATAAATAGGGTAGGTGATGTTCGTTTCATCATAAAATAGGTTGTGGTCGGTACATAATAGTTACGACGCTTAAATGTTAACGATAGTGTCATTTCTCCTATTGTAGGCTAAGGAGTCTTGACATTTGCATATCTTGAGGTTGGGCAGTATATACAAGGTATGTGAGGCTATCCCTTTCCTTCTTTTGCACGACTCCAATTATACATAATGTAATGAACGAGATTCCAAAGATACTCTACACTTAGAAGCTAGCAGTACTTACATTATTTTCCCACTTATAGAACGATTAATGTTGATGTTGCTTCTCTTATTCTTATATTATCAATGTTATTGGTACTTCCCAATTATTATAAGGTTCATAGTGAAGAGTTAGTCCTTACAACGTGTACAGAGGATACCGACCTTACGTCACTCTGAAAGGTTTAGAACGTGATTCCATGAGTCGAGCATGCAATATTATATATATATATTACTCTATCAAGCCGCGTATGTTGGGTATGGCACCTATTGTGCAACCACTGATCAGTTGTATTTTAACGAGCTCCACGTGGCCAGGTACGATTCTACCGAGCCTTATATTGGCCGGGTATGTTTTTACCGAGCCTATTACGACCGGGTATGATATGATGATGATGATGCCCACAGAGGTTTATGTTTTAAAAGTTTATGCATATAGACATTTGTATCATGCATTGCATGTCAGTAGCCCTCAAAGGTACCTAGACGTTACAAGTTGTATATTCTCTATCCCTGCTTACATTACTATTCGTACTTATGGTTCCCTGCCTTACATACTTAGTACTTTATTTATACTGACGTCTTTTTATTTGTGGACGCTGCATGTCGTGCTGCAGGTCCTGATAGAGAGCCAGGTGCAGCTCCCCCACCATAGTAGGCGGTCCAATTCAGCGGTGATTGGCGAGATCCCTTCTTCGAACTTGTCATGGTCTTGGTATGCATTTTTGTTATAGACATTATGGGTATGTTGGGGCCCTGTTCCGGTAATGTTGCAGCACTTATGTTCCTTTAGAGGCTCATAGACAGGTGTCGACTCATGTATAGTTTGGTATGCTTTGTCGGTTGATTTTTGTTGTATAGTCTTTCATGGTAGCGTTGTAGCTCGTACCTTATATATAGTTTCTTGATTGTCTGGTCATCCTATGTTATGTATGTTCATGTCATCATCTTTTGTTTTTAGTTGTCCATGATCCATGTCTACCAATTATATTGATCGTGTCGGCCCTAAAAGATAATAAAGAAGGTTGGATAAAATGTACGTTGGTGCTTGGCAAGTATTGCTGGGTGCTAGTCATGGCCCTCCAGTTTGGGTCGTGTCAAACTTGGTATCAGAGCAAATGTGTCCTAGGGGATGTCTATGAGCCGTGTCTAGTAGAGTCTTGATTATGGATGTGTAGCGTGCCACATTTATAATTAGGAGGCTACATGACATCTAGGGTTGTTAACTTCTTCCTGAATCTAGATCGTGCGTAGAGTTGAGTTGTAAGTGTTCGTGTCTAATATTCACCTTGTTTTCTTTCAGTGATGCCTTTGACTAGGAAGCAAACGATTAGTAGACGGCTTGATACAGCAGCAGGAGAGGGTACCAGTCAAGTTCCATCAAGCCAGAGCAAGACAAAGTGAGGCTCAGAGTGAGATGCCCTCTCATACCTCATCTACTTTGTCTCCTCTAGAGGATATTAGGAGGCACCCAGCACCTCCAGTCCCTCTGTCTGGCACTACAAACCAGGATATGTGGAGTGCTTTGCAGTTGTTGACTATCTTGGTAGTCGTTCAGGCTTAGAGGAAGAATACAGGTGTTGTTGATAAACCAGTTAGTACGCGAGTTTGTGTTTTTATTAATTTAGACCCTTCAGTGTTTACCGGATCAGACCCCAAGAAGGACCCGCAAACTTTTATTAACCAGGTTCATCGTGCACTGTGGGTTATGCATGATAGTGATATGGAGGCAGTAGAGTTGGCTTCTTATCGGTTACGGGATTTAGCAGTTTTCTGGTATGATAGTTGGGAGAGATCTAGGGGTCCGAACGCTCCTCCAGTTGTGTGGAAGGAATTTTCTGAGGCCTTTCTTCGTCACTACTTACTAGTTGAGATACGACGAGCTAGAGCTAATATGTTCTTGAACCTTTTACAAGGTAATATGAGTGTGCGAGAGTATAGTATGCAGTTTGATTCTTTGGCAAGGTATGCTCCCCATATGGTGGCCGAGATAATTGATAGGGTGCATCTGTTCATGAATGGGTTGGGACCACATCTGATAAATTAGTGTATGGCAGCCTCCTTGGTGGAAGGCATGGATATTTCCTGTATTCAGGATTATGCCCAGACCCTAGAGGATCATAAGCGCCAACAGAGGGCTGATAGGGAGAAGGATAGGGGCCAACATAAGAGGGCGAGATTTACAGGGTATTCTGATGACTTCAGAGGCAACGTTAGGCCCCAGTCTTCGAGGAGTTCGGCGTCACCTGTAGCTAGTGCTCCTCTATAGTTTGAGAGGCCTCGATATGATCGATTTACCTATTTTGGTCCAGGTCAGAGTTCGCGTGCATCCGGATCGCAACCTCACAGGGATACTAGTTAGACGAGACCCCCAACACCACGTTGTGATCAGTTCGGCAAGGCCCACTTTGGACTGTGCCATCGAGGTTCTGATGCATGTTATTCTTACGGACAACCTGGCCATATGATGTAGGATTATCCTAATAGAGGAAGTGATGGTATGGCTCAGCCGACTAGATTTGTGTCTGGTTCTTTCTTCATCAGTTCGACCTCCAGCACGGGGTTTTCAGCAGTCGACAGGTCGTGGTAGAGGTAGAGGTGCAGTACCGAGTTTGAGTGGTGCTCAAAATCGAACCTATGCTCTAGTAGGTCTACAGGATCTCGAGTCATCTCCAGATGTTGTTATAGGTATATTGTCTGTGTTTTCTTATGATGTATATGCGCTAATTGATTCAGGATCTACTTTATCATATGTTATACCCTTTGTGGCTAATAAGTTTGGCATTGAACCTGAATTGATAAGTAAACCCCTTGCAGTATCTACTCCGATAGGAGATTCTGTGATTGCTAGAAGGGTATATAGAGGTTGCACTGTGATGATTTGTAGTCGTCAAACCTCGGCAAATTTATTTGAGTTAGAAAGGGTTGATTTTAATGTGATAATGGGAATGGACTGGTTGGCCTCATGCTATGCAAATGTTGACTATTGTACGAAGACGGTTAGGTTTCAATTTCCTGGTGAACCCGTCATTTAATGGAAGGGAAACATTGCTGCACCGAAATGTAGGTTTATTTTCTATCTTAAAGCAAGGAAAATGATCTTAAAAGGTTACATTTATCATCTTGTTCCCATTAGGGATGTGTAGGCGAAGCTGCCTACTCTACAATCAATCCTTGTGGTCAACAAATTTCCAGATGTTTTCCCAGATGAACTCCCAGTCCTTCCTCCTGAAAGGGAGATTGAGTTTAGCATTGATGTGTTGCTTGACACTCAACCGATCTCTATCCCTCCACACAGAATAACCCAGCAAAGTTGCGAGAGTTGAAGGTGCAGTTGAAGGACTTGCTGGATAAGGGCTTCATTAGGCCTAGCACTTCACCTTGGGGTGCACCAGTCCTATTTGTGCGGAAGAAAGACGGGTCGTTACGGATGTGTATCGACTATCGATAGTTTATTAAGTTTACTATAAAGAACAAGTATCCACTTCCAAGAATTGACGACCTGTTTGACCAACTCCAGGGTGCCAAGTGTTTCACCAAGATTGATTTACATTCAGGTTATCATAAGGTGAGGGTTAAGGAGAAGGATATTCCAAAGATGGCCTTCCGGACAAAATATGGGCACTTTGAGTTCTTGGTGATGTCGTTCGGGCTAACAAATGCCCTAGCAGCTTTTATGGATCTCATGAATACTGTATTTAGGCCCTATCATGATGTGTTCGTGATTGTATTCATTGATGACATTCTAGTGTATTCTTCGTTCGGAAGCGGAACATGCGGGCCACTTGCGGATAGTATTACAGACGCTTTAGGATCGTAAGTTATATGCTAAGCTCTCCAAATGTGAATTTTGGTTGAATTCAATAGCGTTCCTTGGCCATGTGATATCTGAAGAGGGTATTAGTGCTGACACCTAGAAGATCGATACAGTAAAGAATTGGCCGAGACCTACAACACCATCAGAAGTCCACAGCTTCCTGGGGCTAGCAGGATATTATAGGTGGTTTGTAGAAGGGTTTTCCTCTGTATCAGCACCATTGACTAAGTTAACACAGAAGCTACCAAGCTCTAGTTGTCTGACACTTGTGAACGTAGTATACAGGAGCTGAAGAATCGATTGAAATTCGCACCAGTGCTCACTCTCCCTGAAGGAACGAAAGGTTATGTGGTATATTGTGATGCCTCAAGTATAGGTTCGGGGGTGCGTATTGATGCAGCATGGGAAGATGATTGCTTATGCATCAAGACAAATGAAGAAGCATGAAAAGGATTATCCAACCCATGATTTGGAATTGGCTGCAGTAATATATGATTTGAAGATATGGTGGCACTACTTATACGGCGTCCATGTTGACATCTACACAGATCACAAGAGTTTACAATACATCTTCAAGCAGAAAGAGTTGAATTTGAGGCAGCGTAGGTGGCTTGAATTACTGAAAGACTACGACGTCGAGATATTGTATCATCTCAGTAAAGCCAATATTGTGGCAGACACTCTCAACCGTAAGTTAATTGGAAGCTTAGTACATATTGATACAGGTAGATGGGGGTTGACTAAAGAGCTTCATCAGCTAGCCAATATGAGAATCAGATTGTTAGACTCTGATGATAGAGGTGTTATTGTACAGAATACATCAGAATCATCTTTGGTAGCCGAGGTAAAAGCACCGCAATATAAAGATCCTATATTAGTATGATAAAGAGAGAGCATCCAGCAGTGTAAAAGTACAACTTTTGAGATCAGAAGAGATGGGGCACTGAGATGCTAGGGCTGATTATGTGTGCCTAATGTGGTAGGTTTGCGAAAGAAGATTATGAATGAGATTCATCAATCCCGATATTCCATCCATCCCGGCTCGACAAAGATGTATCATGATATCAAGGAGCAGTATTGGTGGGATAATATGAAGAAGTCTATTATAGAATTTGTAGCCAAGTGTCCCAATTGTCAGACAGGATACATTGGAAGAAGAAACGGCTCTATGAGGTAAGCAATAATTTGAGAATACTCCTCCTTAATACAAAATGATGATATGTAGATAATGTAAATACGCATAATGCTTTGTGTAGACTTGTGAAACCATATGTTGGGCTTAATTACTTGCAAGTTTTGCTAGTGACCATTTTATAGGGGAAAATTGATCGGAAATTTCCATTGGAATCCACGATGATTTAAACTCCCCATAAACCCTTACATTCGAGGACGAATGTTCCTAAGGGGGGGAGGGTGTTACAACCCATATCCACATGTGTTAGTTCATGCCATATATTAGTTAACATAAATCCAAGAAGGAATTATCTTTGAGATGATAAGAAGTCAATCCTATTGGTCTTAAGTGATACAAGAGTGTATAAGGGTGATTAACCAGTATTAGAAGTTAAACGAATCAAGGATGTTGTAACTCATATTTTCAGGTAATCTAGCGGTGCTTAATACACTCAAGAGGTCATTTATTAAGGTATTTTAATCATATAATATCCGTATCATAAGTCTTGAAGTCAAACGAGTTATGAAACAAAAGTCGACAAAAGTTGTCGCAACTTAGGTTCATAATTTTACTTAAACATTAGGTCAAATGTTTCTAATCTTTTCTCATAATTTACAAGGAATTATGGGGTGATCTACCAACCAAATTAAACATCTATGAGTCTAGTTTCCAACACATTAAACCATTCATCGATACGATCTGGGAGTAGAGAGATATTCGCGTTTTCGAGACTGCGCCAAGCACCTCTCTATGGGGCCCACTAAGGCGGTTTAAGATATTTGGACCTATATAGGATGCCTCCAACCCGTTTTAAGTCATTTCTTCTCACTATTTTCAGACCTTAGAACCCTAGGAACATCCTCTCAAGGTTCTCTCAAGATTCAAGACCCAAAAAAAGGGCAAACAACACAAATCAAGTGTCGGGAATTCCGTGGCGCTAGTAAGTCTCTTGTTCTTCTTGTTGTTGCTCATTTTTGTGTCGTTCCAACTCGTGTGGGAGGTTGTTTTAAAGGGTATATGTTCTGTAAATACTCCCTAATGTTCTTAATATTAATCCTAGGTGATTTCAAGCCTTCTAAAGTGATTCTAGTGCCGAAAAACACTAATTGATCGCTAGTTTCATTTTTTTGTTGTTGTGGCAGCATTGGAGGGTGTGGAGAAACACCATATATATGTAGGGTTATGGGCTGATAGTTATTCGTAACATTTCCAGGTTGTTTGACACGACTACGGTGGTCGTCGTATGTATGGAGTGATTAGGCTGTGTGTGGACTATTTTGGGAGGCTCAATATGTTTATTATTGATGTTGTTTGGGCTGTTTGGTGACTGTTTTGAATGGTGTGAGGTCATATATATAGGGGAGGTGCTGTCCGTTTCATCGTAAAATAGGTTGTGGTCGATACATAATAGTTATGACGCTTAAATGATAACGATAGTATCGTTTCTCTTATTGTAGACTAAGGAGTTTTGACAATTGCATAGCTTGAGATTGGGGCAGTATATACAAGGTATGTGAGGCTATCCCTTTCCTTCTTTTGCACGACTCCGATTGTACATAATGTAATGAACGAGCTTCCAAGATACTCTACTCTTAGAAGCTAGCAGTACTTACATTGTTTTCCCTCTTATGGAACGATTGATGTTAATGTTGCTTCTCTTATTCTTATGTTATCAATGTTGTTGGTACTTCCTGATTCTTATAAGGTTCATAGTGAAGAGTTAGTCCTAATAACGTGTACAGAGGATACCGACCTTACGTCACTCCGAAAGGTTTAGAATGTGATTCCATGAGTCGAGCATGCATTATATATATGTATCTATTTTACTCTACCGAGCCACGCTATAGTTGGCCGGGTACGGCACCTATTGTGCAACCACTGATCAGTTGGGTTTTACCGAGCTCCACGTGGCCGGGTACGATTCTACCGAGCCTTATGATGGCCGGGTACATTTTTTTACCGAGCCTATTATGGCCGGGTACGATATGATGATGATGATGCCCACAGAGGCGAATGTTTAAAGGGTTTATGTATTTATACATATGTATCATGCATTTCATGTAAGTAGCCCTCAGAGGTACTAAGATGTTACAGGTTGTATATTCTCTATCCTTGCTTACATTACTGATCGTATTTATGGTTCCTTGCCTTACATACTCAGTACTTTATTCGTACTGACGTCCTTTTATTTGTGGACGCTGCATGTCGTGCTGCAGGTCCTGATAGACAGGCAGGTGCAGCTCCCCCACCACAGTAGACTGTCCAGTTCAGCGGTGATTGGCGAGATCCCTTCTCCGGACTTGCCTTGGTCTTGGTATGCAATTTTTGTTATAGACATTATGGGTATGTCGGGGCCCTGTTCCGGCTATGTTGCAACACTTATGTTCTTTTAGAGGCTCATAGACAGGTGTCGGCTCATGTATAGTTTGGTATGCCTTGTCGGCTAGTTTTTGTTGTATAGTCTTTCATAGTAGCATGGTAGCTCATACCTTATATGTAGTTTCTTGATTGTCTGGTCATCCCCTGCTATGTATGTTCATGCCGTCATATTTTATTGCTGGTTGTCCATGATCTAGGTCTACCATTTATATTGATCTCGTCAGCCCTAAAAGATAATAATGAAGGTTAGATGAAATGTACGTTGGTGCTCGGCAAGTGTGGTCGGGTGCTAGTCATGGCCCTTCAGTTTGGGTCGTGACAAACTTGGTATCAGAGCAAGTCTGTCCTAGGGGTTGTCTATGAGCCGTGTCTAGTAGAGTCTTGATTATGGATGTGTAGCGCGCCACATTTATAATCAGGAGGCTACATGACATCTAGGGTTGTTACCTTCTTCCTGAATCTAGATCGTGCGTAGAGTTGAGTCGTAAGTGTTCGTCTCTAATATTCACCTTGTTTTTTTCCAGTCCTATTCGTGCAGAAGGAAGATGGGTCGTTACGGATGTGTATCGACTATCGACAGTTGAATAAGTTTACTATAAATAACAAGTATCCACTTCCAAGAATTGATGACCTGTTTGACCAACTCCAAGGTGCCAAGTATTTCTCCAAGATTGATTTACGTTCAGGGTATCATCAGGTGAGGGTTAAGGAGAAGGATATTCCAAAGACGGCCTTCCGGACAAGATATGGGAACTTTGAGTTTTTGGTGATGTCGTTCGGGCTAACAAATGCCCCAACAGCTTTTATGGATCTCATGAATACTATATTCAGGCCCTATCTTGATGTGTTCGTGATTGTATTCATTGATGACATTCTAGTGTATTCTCGTTCGGAGGCGGAACATGCGGGCCACTTGCGGATAGTATTACAGACGCTTCAGGATCGTAAGTTATATGCTAAGCTCTCCAAATGTGAATTCTGGCTGAACTCAGTAGCATTCCTTGGCCATGTGATATCTGATGAGGGTATTAGTGTCGACACTCAGAAGATCGATGCAGTAAAGAATTGGCCGAGACCTACAACACCATCAGAAGTCCGCAGCTTCCTAGGGCTAGCAGGATATTATAGGCGGTTTGTAGAAGGATTTTCCTCTATATCATCACCATTGACTAAGTTAACACAAAAAGCTACCAAATTCCAGTGGTCTGACACTTGTGAACGTAGTTTTCAGGAGCTGAAGAATCGATTGACATCTGCACCAGTGCTCACTCTTCCTGAAGGAACAGAAGGTTATGTGGTATATTGTGATGCCTCAGGTATAGGTTTGGGGTGCGTATTGATGCAGCGTGGGAATGTGATTGCTTATGCATCAAGACAATTGAAGAAGCATGAAAAGAATTATCCAACCCATGATTTGGAATTGGCTGCAGTAATATATGCTTTGAAGATATGGCGGCACTACTTATACGGCGTCCATGTTGACATCTACACAGATCACAAGAGTTTACAATACATCTTCAAGCAGAAAGAGTTGAATTTGAGGCAGCGTAGGTGGCTTGAATTATTGAAAGACTACGACGTCGAGATATTGTATCATCCCGGTAAAGCCAATGTTGTGGCAGACGCTCTCAGCCGTAAATCAATGGGAAGCTTAGTACATATTGAGGCAGGTAGATGGGGGTTGATTAAAGAGCTTCATCAGCTAGCCAATATGAGAATCAGATTGTTAGACTCTGATGACGGAGGTGTTACTGTACAGAATACATCAGAATCATCTTTGGTAGCCGAGGTAAAAGCACGACAATATGAAGATCCTATCTTAGTACGATTAAGAGAAAGCATTCAACAGTGTAAAAGTATGGCTTTTGGGATCGGAAAAGATGGGGCACTGAGATACCAGAGCCGATTGTGTGTGCCTAATGTGGCAGGGTTGCGAGAGAAGATTATGAATGAGATTCATCAATCCCGATATTCCATCCATCCCGGCTCGACAAAGATGTATCATGATGTCAAGGAGCAGTATTGGTGGGATAATATGAAGAAGTCTATTGCAGAATTTGTAGCCCAGTGTCCCAATTGTCAACAAGTAAAGATAGAACATCAGAAACCCGGTGGATTGCTTCAAAATATAGAGATTCCGACCTGGAAGTGGGAGGTGATTAATATGGACTTCATTATTGGATTACCTCGCTCTTATCATAAGTTTGACTCCATCTGGGTGATAATTGATCGACTTACAAAATGTGCCCATTTTCTGCCAGTGAAGACAACTTACACGGCTGAAGATTATGCAAAGTTGTATATCAAGGAGATTGTTAGGCTTCATGGTGTGCCCATATCTATTATATCAGACCGAGGAGCTCAATTTACGGCTAACTTTTGGAGGTCTTTCCAGAAGGGTTTAGGCACACAAGTAAATCTCAGCACTGCATTTCATCCGCAGACTGACGGACAGGCTGAACGTACCATTCAGACACTGGAAGATATGCTACGAGCATGTGTTCTAGATTTTAAGGGGAATTGGGATGATCATCTTCCACTCATAGAATTCGCCTATAACAATAGCTACCATTCCAGTATTAAAATGGCCCCATACGAGGCACTATACGGGAGGAGATGTAGATCACCAGTTGGATGGTTCGAAGTCGGTGAAACAGAATTATATGGGCCAGATTTGATTCACCAAGCTATTGAGAAGGTGAAAGTGATACAGGAGCGATTGAGGACGGCACAAAGCAGGCAAAAATCTTATTCTGATGTCCGACGTCGTGATCTAGAGTTTGAGGTTGGTGATTGGGTTTTCCTGAGGATCTCACCAATGAAGGGTATTATGCATTTTGGGAAGAAAGGTAAGCTGAGTCCAAGGTATATCGGGCCGTATAAAATTCTTCGACGGATTGGACAGGTTGCTTATGAGTTAGAATTGCCATCCGAATTGGAATTTGTCCACCCGGTATTCCATGTATCTATGTTGAGAAAATGTATTGGAGACCCTTCTCGAGTCGTCCCTATCAAAGATGTACAAGTTACAGAGGACCTATCATATGAAGAAGTGCCAGTGGCGATATTAGATCGGCAAGTCCGCAAGCTGAGAACAAAAGATGTAGCTTCCGTCAAAGTATTGTGGAGGAACAAAAATATGGAAGAAATGACATGGGAAGCAGAAGAGGAGATGAAGTCTAAATACCCTTACTTATTCCAGAATGAAGATAACAAGGATGCTGGTGGAAGACAGGATACATTGGAAGGTGAAACGGCTCTATGAGGTAAGCAATAATTTGAGAATACTCCTCCTTAATACAAAATGGTGATATGTAGATAATGTAAATACGCATAATGCTTTGTGTAGCCTTGTGAAGCCATATGTTGGGCTTAATTA
Organism: Nicotiana sylvestris; assembly: GCF_000393655.2. NCBI lineage: Eukaryota > Viridiplantae > Streptophyta > Magnoliopsida > Solanales > Solanaceae > Nicotiana > Nicotiana sylvestris. The sequence goes on from NC_091064.1 coordinate 55,642,463, forward strand.
CTTGCAAGTTTTGCTAGTGACCATTTTATAGGGGAAAATTGATCGGAAATTTCCATTGGAATCCACGATGATTTAAACTCCCCATAAACCCTTACATTCGAGGACGAATGTTCCTAAGGGGGGAGGGTGTTACAACCCATATCCACATGTGTTAGTTCATGCCATATATTAGTTAACATAAATCCAAGAAGGAATTATCTTTGAGATGATAAGAAGTCAATCCTATTGGTCTTAAGTGATACAAAAGTGTATAAGGGTGATTAACAAGTATTAGAAGTTAAATGAATCAAGGATGTTGTAACTCATATTTTCAGGTAATCTAGCGGTGCTTAATACACTCAAGAGGTCATTTATTAAGGTATTTTAATCATATAATATCCGTATCATAAGTCTTGAAGTCAAACGAGTTATGAAACAAAAGTCGACAAAAGTTGTCGCAACTTAGGTTCATAATTTTACTTAAACATTAGGTCAAATGTTTCTAATCTTTTCTCATAATTTACAAGGAATTATGGGGTGATCTACAAACAAAATTAAATATCTATGAGTCTAGTTTCCAACACATTAAACCGTTCATCGATACGATCTCGGAGTAGAGAGATATTCGCGTTTTCGAGACTGCGCCAAGCACCTCTCTATGGGGCCCACTAAGGCGGTTTAAGATATTTGGACCTATATAGGATGCCTCCAACCCGTTTTAAGTCATTTTCTTCTCACTATTTTCAGACCTTAGAACCCTAGGAACATCCTCTCAAGGTTCTCTCAAGATTCAAGACCCAAAAAGGGCAAACAACACAAATCAAGTGTCGGGAATTCCGTGGCGCTACATTGGAGGGATATTTCATGGAAATTTAAGGTCAAATTGGAGTTGTTCTTTCTGTATAAAGGTAAGGAACCTCTTACTCTATATGTATTTAAGATTATCCAAGTTGCGGCTAAGCCATTGAAGCTAGAACTTGTGAGATATATATCGAAAGGCTTGGTAGTAATGTTATTGTTTTGTGGACTGTTTTGCGTTGTTGTTGGGCTGCGTATTTTACTACTATCTTGTGGAGTTTTGGAGGAGGAAGGGTGTGGAGAAACACCATATATATGTAGGGTTATGGGCTGATAGTTATTCGTAACATTTCCAGGTTGTTTGACACGACTACGGTGGTCGTCGTATGTATGGAGTGATTAGGCTGTGTGTGGACTATTTTGGGAGGCTCAATATGTTTATTATTGATGTTGTTTGGGCTGTTTGGTGACTGTTTTGAATGGTGTGAGGTCATATATATAGGGGAGGTGCTGTCCGTTTCATCGTAAAATAGGTTGTGGTCGATACATAATAGTTATGACGCTTAAATGATAACGATAGTATCGTTTCTCTTATTGTAGACTAAGGAGTTTTGACAATTGCATAGCTTGAGATTGGGGCAGTATATACAAGGTATGTGAGGCTATCCCTTTCCATCTTTTGCACGACTCCGATTGTACATAATGTAATGAACGAGCTTCCAAGATACTCTACTCTTAGAAGCTAGCAGTACTTACATTGTTTTCCCTCTTATGTAACGATTGATGTTAATGTTGCTTCTCTTATTCTTATGTTATCAATGTTGTTGGTACTTCCTGATTCTTATAAGGTTCATAGTGAAGAGTTAGTCCTAATAACGTGTACAGAGGATACCGACCTTACATCACTCCGAAAGGTTTAGAATGTGATTCCATGAGTCGAGCATGCATTATATATATGTATCTATTTTACTCTACCGAGCCACGCTATAGTTGGCCGGGTACGGCACCTATTGTGCAACCACTGATCAGTTGGATTTTACCGAGCTCCACGTGGCCGGGTACGATTCTACCGAGCCTTATGATAGCCGGGTACATTTTTTTACCGAGCCTATTATGGACAGGTACGATATGATGATGATGATGCCCACAGAGGCGAATGTTTTAAGGGTTTATGTATTTATACATATGTATCATGCATTTCATGTAAGTAGCCCTCAAAGGTACTAAGATGTTACAGGTTGTATATTCTCTATCCTTGCTTACATTACTGATCGTATTTATGGTTCCTTGCCTTACATACTCAGTACTTTATTCGTACTGACGTCCTTTTATTTGTGGACGCTACATGTCGTGTTGCAGGTCCTGATAGACAGGCAGGTGCAGCTCCCCCACCACAGTAGGCTGTCCAGTTCAGCGATGATTGGCGAGATCCCTTCTCCGGACTTGCCTTGGTCTTGGTATGCATTTTTGTTATAGACATTATGGGTATGTCGGGGCGGTAGCTCATACCTTATATGTAGTTTCTTGATTGTCTGGTCATCCTCTGCTATGTATGTTCATGCCGTCATATTTTATTGCTGGTTGTCCATGATCCAGGTCTACAATTTATATTGATCTCGTCAGCCCTAAAAATAATAATAAAGGTTAGATGAAATGTACGTTGGTGCTCGGCAAGTGTGGTCGGGTGCTAGTCATGGCCCTCCGGTTTGGGTCATGACATCTTTTCTAAAGGGTTTAGGCACACAAGTGAATCTCGGCACTGCATTTCATCTGCAGACTGACGGACAGGCTGAACGTACCATTCAGACACAAGAAGATATGCTACGAGCATGTGTTCTAGATTTTAAAGGGAATTGGGATGATAATCTTCCACTCATAGAATTTGCCTACAATAATAGCTACCATTCCAGTATTAAAATGGCCCCACACGAGGCACTATACGGCAGGAGATATAGATCACCAGTTGGATGGTTCGAAGTCGGTGAAACAGAATTATATGGGCCAGATTTGATTCATCAAGCTATTGAAAAGGTGAAAGTGATACAGGAGTGATTGAGGACGGCACAAAGCAGGAAAAAATCATATTCCGATGTCCGACGTCGTGATCTGGAGTTTGAGGTTGGTGATTGGTTTTTTCTGAGGATCTCACCAATGATGGGTGTTATGCGTTTTGGGAATAAAGGTAAACTGAGTCCAAGGTATATCAGGTCGTATAAAATTCTTCAACGAATTGGATAGGCTGCTTATGAGTTAGAATTGCCATCCGAATTGGAATTTGTCCACCCGGTATTCCATGTATCTATGTTGAGGAAATGTATTGGAGACCCTTCTTGAGTCGTCCCTATCAATGATATACAAGTTACAGATGACCTATCATATGAAGAAGTGTCAGTGGCTATATTAGATCGACAAGTTCGCAAGCTGAGAACAAAAGATGTAGCTTCCGTCAAAGTATTGTGGAGGAACAATAATATGGAAGAAATGACATGGGAAGCAGAAGAGGAGACGAAGTCTAAATACCCGTACCTATTCCAAAATGAAGATAACAAGGATGCTGGTAGAACACAGGATACATTGGAAGGTAAAATGGCTCTATGAGGTAAGCAATAACTTGAGAATACTCTTCCTTAATACAAAATGGTGATATGTAGATAATGTAAATATCCATAATGCTTTGTGTAGCCTTGTGAGGCCATATGTTGGGCTTAACTGCTTGCAAGTTTTGCTAGTGACCATTTTATTGGGGAAAATTAATCGGAAATTTCCGTTGGAATCCACGATGATTTGGACTCCTCATAGACCCTTACATTCGAGGACGAATGTTCCTAAGGGGAGGAGGGCGTTACAACCCATATTAACGTATGTTAGCTCATGCCATAAGGTAGTCAAAGTAAATCCATGAAGAGATTATCTTTAAGATGATAAGAAGTTAATCCTATTGGTCTTAAATGATACAAAGGTGTATAAGGGTGGTTAACAAGTATTAGAATTTAAACGAATCAAGGATGTTGTCAGCCGTATTTTCGGATAAACCTAGAGGTGCTTAATACACTCAAGAGGTAGTGTTTTAAGGTATTTAAATGATATAATATCTGTATTATAAGTCTTGAAGTCAAACGAGTTATGCCACAAAAGTAAACAAAAGTTGTCACAACTTAGGTCCATAATTTTACTTAAATATTAGGTCAAATGTTACTACGATTTTCTCCCAATTTACTTAGAATTATGGGGTAATCTACCCACAAAATTGAAGATCTATGAGTCTAGTTTACAACGCATTAAACCATTCATCGATACGGTCTCGGAGTAGAGAGATATTAACGTTTTTCGTGAGACCGCGCCAAGCACCTCTCTATGGGGCCCACTTAGGCGGTTTAAGACATTTGGGTATATATATGATGCCTCCAACACGTTTTAAGTCATTTTTATGATATTCAGACCTTAGAACCTAGGAACACCCTCTCAAGGTTCTATCAAGATTCAAGACCCAAACAAAGGGCAAACAACACAAATCAAGTGTCGGGAATCCCGTGGCGCTAGTAAGTTTCTTTTTCTCCTTGTTGTTGCTCATTTTTGTGTTGTTCCAGCTCGTGTGGGAGGTTGTTTTAAAAGGTTTATGTTCTTTAACTACTCCCTCAAGTTCTGAATATCAACCCTTGGATATTTCAAGCCTTCTAAAGTGATTTTATTGCCAAAAAACATTAATTGATTGCTAGTTTCGCTTTCTTGTTGTTGTGGCAGCATTGGAGGGATATTTCATTGGAAATTAAGGTAAAATTGGAGTTGTTATTTCTATATAAAGGTAAGGAACCTCTTACTATATATGTATTTAATATTATCCAAGATGCGGCTAAGTCATTGAAGCTAGAACTTGTGGAATATATATCGAAAGGCTTGGTAGTAATGTTATCGGTTGGTGGACTGTTTTGGGAGGTTCAATATGATTAACATTGATGTTGTTAGGGCTGTTTGGTGATTGTTTTCACTTGTGGAACAATACAAATAGGTGAGGTGTTGTCCTTTTCATTATAAAATAGGTTGTGTTCGATACATAATAGTTACGACGCTTAAACGTTAACGATAGTGTCATTTCTCCTATTGTAGACTAAAGAGTCTTGACATTTTCTTAGCTTGAGGTTGAGCAGTATATACAAGGTATGTGAGGCTATCCCTTTCCTTCTTTTGCACGACTCCGATTATACATAATGTAATGAACGAGCTTCCAAAGATACTCTACTCTTAGATGCTAGCAGTACTTACATTATTTGCCCTCTTATGGAATGATTAATGTTGATGTTGCTTTTCTTATTCTTATATTATCAATGTTGTTGGTACTTCCTAATTCTTATAAGGTTCATAGTGAAGAGTTAGTCCTAATAACGTGTACAGAGGATACCGACCTTACGTCACACCGAAAGATTTAGAACGTGATTCCATGAGTCAAGCATGCAGTATTATATATGAATCTATTTACTCTACCGAGCCGCGCTATAGTTGGTCGGGTATGGCACCTATTGTGCAACCACTGATCAGTTGGGTTTTACCGAGCTCCACGTGGCCGGGTACGATTCTACTGAGCCTTGTGATGGCCGGGTACGTTTTTACCGAGCCTATTACGGCCGGGTATAATATGATAATGATGATGCCCACAGAGGCGTATGTTTTAAAAGTTTATGCATATATACATATGTATCATGCATTGCATGCCAGTAGCCCTTAGAGGTACCCAGACGTTACAAGTTGTATATTCTCTATCCCTGCTTACATTACTATTTGTACTTATGGTTCCCTGCCGTACATACTCAGTACTTTATTCGTACTAACGTCCTTTTATTTGTGGACACTGCATGTCGTGCTACAGGTCCTGATAGACAGCAAGGCGTAGCTCCCCCACCACAGTAGGCGGTCCAATTCAGCGGTGATTGGCGAGATCCCTTCTTCGAACTTGCCGTGGTCTTGGTAATCATTTTTGTTATAGACATTATGGGTATGTCGGGGCCCTGTTCCGGCAATGTTGCAGCACTTATGTTCCTTTAGAGGCTCATAGACAGGTGTCGACTCATGTATAGTTTGGTATGCTTTGTCGGTTGATTTTTGTTGTATAGTTTTTCATGGTAGCATTGTAGCTCGTACCTTATATATAGTTTCTTGATTGTCTGGTCATCCCATGTTATGTATGTTCATGTCATCATCTTTTGTTGTTAGTTGTCCATGATCCATGTCTACCAATTATATTGATCTCGTCGGCCCTAAAAGATAATAAAGAAGGTTAGATAAAATGTACATTGGTGCTCGGAAAGTATGGCCGGGTGCTAGTCATGCCCCTCCAGTTTGTGTCGTGACAGACCTCAACAGGCATGAACATACTGTAAGACCTTAACATGCATGAACATACTGTAAGACCTCAACAGGAATGAACATACTGTAAGTCTTCAACAGGCATGAAAACTTTGTAAGACCTTCCTAAGGGAATAAACTCAATCTCGAAGTTTAGGCTACACGTCGCATTTGTAAGACTCCCGAAAAGGCATACACTCGATATAAACGCCTAAACTACTACACTCGGGATCAAAAATGGCTCCGGCCAAACACAAATGACTACGGCCATTACTTCGAATCTACTTCGAAAAGAAGCGGTTAAATAGGATACCCTCGATAGGAAAATGAGCTTCGACCATGTCTAATCCAAATCACAAGTATTCGATCTACTTAGCCTACGGGCTAAACCTTCTGAGGTGCTCGAACATCGCCGCAAATGACTTGAAATTGATGTTCTGCCCGAACTGATGACGGGTCAGGCGAATTTTTTTCTAAAAGTCCTTAACGAGAGGAAAACAAAGCCTACATATGCCTAAGGGCAAAATCATAGGAGCCATTGTCGCCAGTCTAATGAGCCTCAGGGTCACACATACTAAACGGTCGCAATGACCTAAAGCGTAAGAGCCACTATCACCAGCTTAAAAATTTTAAATCTTGAGGATCAAAGTTAGCTCGAGTCGTAACCCGATTTGGATACCGGATCCAAAAAAGTTAACTATACATGCCTAAGGGCATAGCATAAGATCCATCGTTGCCAGCTTCACGACCCTTAGGGCCACATACATAAAAGGTCACATAGACCCAAGGCATAATAGTCGTTGTCGGTAGCCCATGAAAATACAAAACTTGAGGGTTAAGTGAGCTCGAGTCGCAACCTGACTCGGAGAATGAACCCAAAATAGTTAAAATACAAATGCCCAAGGGCAAGGCGTAAGAGCCATTATTGCCCGCCCATGCAGACACAAAAGCTTGAGGGTCGAATGGGCTCAAGTCAAAGCCTGACTCGGAGATGAAACCCAAAATAGTTGGGCAAAGCATAAGAGCTCTAATGCCAGCTTACAGTAAAGGCCATATCAACCGAACGCGTTAGAGCCCCCGAGTATGCCTGATAAACCCCGGAGACATATTACGAATATAAGGATTCTTTCCAACTCCGAAACCAATCCATCTTGTCAGAAGCGAAGTTGAAAGGGATACATAAGAAATAAAGCTTCAGGTTGTCTTCTATTTTTATACATAAAAAAAGTGCATCCTCTACTACAAATGCGCTCTAGAAATATCACAAACACGATGGCAGAGTCTGTGCCCCGCCCCTGAGGGCTACCGCCTACCAGCCGTATCTTCACTCTCCTCGGCGTCGGATAGGAATGACCGAGCATCACGTTTGTCCGCCCTCGCTCACGTCAACTCTTTTGGGAGAACAAAACCCCTGGCGCCGATCCCCTCAAGAACCCTCATTCGGGATCTGCAACAAGCATATTCTTTGATCCTCTCTTCAGGTTCGAGGACCCTCTTCAATTCGTCTTGGGCATCGGTAGCATCCTCCAAATGAATCTCCATATCCTAATCAGCCTTAGTCCGACTCAGTGCCGCTTCAGCCCGAGCATCAACGATCTCAGCCCTGACCTTCGAAAGTTTGGACTCGAGGTTCGTGATCATATTAGCTTGAACTGAAGTAATGTCACGAGCCAAGCGAAGTTGGGCCTCGAAAGCAGGAACTTTAGCCAAGGCACCTTTATCCCCTGAAGCTTGAACTTGCGCCTAAGCTCTTAGCTCGCCACAATCATTCCTAACTCGATTGACTTTATCCCTAAGGCGCTCCAGAGCCTCCGTCTTTTTCTGCAACTGGGATAGGCAAAAAGATAACCCAAAAGGTTAAAATGCGAAATGCATACCACTAGAAATTACCTACTCCATCAAATAGCTCTCATAATTCGAGCTCCAGTATGCCTCATCTCGCCAGTGTGTCAACTCAACTTCCTTCTCCTTGCAAAGGAGCCTAAGGGACCTACCCTCATCCAGAGCTTTCTGGATCCCAGCCTCATGATAGAACCGCTCAGACCTAAGCCTGTCAAAGTCCTGTAAACAAAAAACTCGATAAGGAAGGGAAGACGCGAGATGCGGAAGGCTTGTGCCAAAATACACCGCAAAGTGAAGTCGGCGGACTTCCGCAAAGTAATCCTTCTTGGGTCATTTCTTTTATCTTAACTTACCTCTCACACTAGCTCCTTATTTATCAAAAACATCTTGGGTTGGAACCCTTACTTTCTCTCATTGACGTTGCGTCTGCATATTTTTCTAGAATCGTAGCATATCTGTAGGCTTTGAATAAGTTCAATCTCATCCCTCTCTTATTTTTATCGCATTCTTCCTTTACCATTCCATAATTCCTAGATCAACTTAATCCTGAATTAATGCCACATCACTCCATATTCCCCCCTTTAGGGAAGTATTAAGATTTAGTGCTATAATGATCTACGTGTAGATGTTTTATCTCTTCATCTCTGGCATCTTTTCATATCATCGATGACCCTTAATCGCCTTGCGGTAATCCTTCTGGACCAAGGATAACAAATTTCTTTACTTGCGAGGGTGTAACTGCCACATATAGTCCCTTAAGCTTAACTTTGCTAACCTTTCATGCTTTAGGAAAGCTTCTTCCTGAATGATTTTTAAAGGTTATTCTTCTGTGGTCCATTCTACTATCACCGGAATGCAATCTCTAAAATTCTCATGATTCCAACTATTATCAAAGCACTTAGTACCTAATTCATTTTTAGTTTATCTTGTTTACCAGCTCATACTAGTTCCTATTAACCTTGGGGTTTAACTTTCCCTTCTGGTAGTCACATTGGAGTCATGAACTTATTTCTTGAAATGAGGATATGACTTTATGGCCTATACTTTTTTTTTGTTGTATCAAGGCCTATCACCTCTTGTTTTTTCCTTCACTTGACTATAGACTCTATAATATTGTCATCTTTTGACCTACCGTTGTCATCCATGTGTCACATCTTACTTATAATGCTTCATTAACTTTCTTCTTATTTCCTTCTAACGTTTATGTCTATCACTTTATTCTAAAAACTCGAACAAGACGTCCTGTTGATTTTAATGCCCCTTGCTCCATCCATTGACTCTTTGGGTTGCCTAACATTTTTTCTCTACTAGGGACGGGAGCCACACTAAGGTAATTTTAATCCCTTCCAATGCCTAACTATTTAATACTCATATCTAGTTGTACTATTTAAGAGTGCACCATATGGATGTCTCACAAGGAGATCCATTAGCACATATGCAATATCCTTCGAAAATGTGGAGTAACGCAAACAATCCATCTACCATTTTTGGGTCACTCTAATACCAGCCCTATCTTGATATCCCTTCCTTTTCTCAAACCATATTTGTTAGCTTCCATAGGGAATAACTGGGATGGGTGTGTTCAATTATACATACCTCTATCACTGTTGAAGATAACTCAAAATGCTTATATTTCTCTGCTTGAATTGTAAATAATGATCATCTTCACTAACTGGGTACCTCATACCCTTCTTTATCTTGCTTCTTTTACTTGTTGAACTTGTACATTCTGAATCTCTCATCGCTTTTTACAATATGGGTGGGTAGATATTTCTGCCTTAAGGCTCCTTATCAAGAGGCTTACACATCTTAGTACACACATGATCTGCCGGAGACCTTACATTTACTCATCATAAGCATGATGTAAAATCGAGTTGCTCCGACTCAGCTCTTCCATATCCACATTCAATCCCTTACCAACCGTCTTTCTTGATATAGGCGTCATCATATTATGAATAAGATAGAGCTTAGGAAATTGAGTTCTTACAACTGAGCTCTAGCACAAGGTCTAGAGTAAGAAGAAAGAGTGGCAGTCCAAAATGCCCTGTAGGCTCCTGGTTATAAGTGTGGTGCACTACACACCCATAAACAAGACTCTATTATACACGACTTGTAGACTCCCTAAGACATAACTGCTTTGATACCACTTTTGTCACGACCCAAACCGTTAGGTCACGATGGGCACCCGGTACCTTACTCAACCGAGTACCTACGTAACGTATCTTTTGTATCATGCTATCATGGGTAAATGAGACAAAGAGGCTATCGTGTGATAAATAGAATAAAACATGGATAAATACTCGACATTGGACTATCCAACACGTAATCCAAACTTATACATATGACGTGCAGGCCTATAAGGCCGCCATGATCCTTTATATTCAACAAGCCTCTAAGAATACATAGTATCGTAAAGGTCGGGATAGAGCCCCACCATACCAATCAATGCATGTACTAATTATACTAACCAAATAAGCAACTCTGGAGCAAATGGAGCGCACCAATATCTTCCGCTGGGCTGATAGCCTACTTGGAGGACTCTCGACTTGTCTATCGGGACCTGCGGGCATGAAGCGCAGAGTCCCTAGGAAAAAGGAACGTTAGTACAAATAATGTACTGAGTATGTAAGGAATGAAAATCAGTATACAATAGACATGAGAGAGACATCGAGTAAAAGACTCGACATGTAAATCTGAATAGCTCTATGAAATCCTTTAATATTTAAAATTTCATGCATATACGTATTAATTCCATACCATGCATGGGTATATTTGTTCATAACTTCATCAAGCCTCTGAGGGAATCCCATCATATCATCTCGGCCACTATGGGAAAATCATCAACGTATACCAGCTGATCAGGTGGTGGTGCGTATATAATGCCATAACCTTTTCCCATATCTCATATACATATATATATATATATACATATATATATATAGCTGAGATCTATATCCAGGAGATCGTTTGTCTTCACGGTGTGCCCATATCTATCATTTATGACCGAGGTACGCAGTTTTCCTTGCATTTATGGAGGGCACTACAGCGTGAGTTGGGTACGCGGGTTGAGTTGAGCACAACATTTCATCCTCAGACGAATTGACAAAGAGTACTATTCAGATTTTTGAGGATATGCTTCGCGCTTGTGTTATTGACTTTGGAGGTTCTTGGGATCAGCTCTTTCCATTAGCAGAGTTTGCCTACAACAACAACTATTAGTCAAGCATCCAGATGGCTCCTTTTGAGGCATTATATGGTAGACAGTGTAGATCGCCATTTAGGTAGTTTGAGCCCGAGGAGGCTCGATTTTTGGGTACGGATTTTGTATGGGAAGCCTTGGATAAGGATAAGATTATTCAGGATAGGCTTCGTACAGCTCAATCAAGGCAAAAGAATTATGCCGACCGTCAGGTTCGTGATGTGGCATTCATGGTCGAAGAACGAGTGTTGGCTCGAGTGTCGCCCACGATTTGGGAAGAAGAGCAAGCAAAGCCCTAGGTTTATCGGGCCTTTTGAGATCCTTGATCGAGATCGAAGAGTTATCCTTCAGTTCGTGCACAGTGGAGAGGTCAGCCTGCCGAGGTAGCTAAGTGGGAGTCCGAGTCCGATATGCGGAGCAGATATCCCCATCTTTTCACTAGCTCAGGTACTTTTGTATGTTTGTTCAAGGACGAGCAGTTGTTTTAGAGGTGGAAACTGTGATGACCAAAAAGGTCATCTCGTGTTTTAGGACCCAATTTGGGGTCCCGAGGTGTTCAAAACCTCATATTCTTTCTCCTCAATTTGCGTGCGTAGTCCGGGCACGTTTCTATAAAGCCTTTATGTGAAATTTGAGAAAAATATTGAGTTTAGCCTTTAAAATTGGTTTAAGTTGACTTTGGTCAATATTTTTAGTAAACGGACCCAGACTCATTATTTGACGGTACCGGACGGTCTGTAGTAAAATATGGCACCTGGGCGTATGCCCGGAATTGAATTCTGAGGTCCCTAGCCCGAGAAATAAATTTTTGAAGAAAATTGTTAGCTGAAAATATAACGCTTTTTAAAAATTCAATAATGTTTGATCTCGTTTGTATCCGGCCCGTATTTTGGTTCCGAACCCCGGTATAGGTTTAGTTTTGTATTTAATTTATGTCTGTGAAATTTGGTGAGAAACGGTATTGATTTGACGTGATTCAGACGTCCGGTTGTGAAAATAAAAATTTCAAGTGTTCTTAAGGATTTCATGAGTTTTGGTGTTACATTCGTTGTTTTAGATGTTATTTTGGTGATTTAATCGCATGAGCCAGTCCGTATGATATTTTAAGAATTGTGTGCGTGTTTGGTTTGGAGCCTTGATGGCTCGGGTGAGTTTTGGATAGGCCACCAAGTGTTTTGAGACTTAAGAAAATTGCTGGTATGTTTTAGGTTTGCAAGCTTCACAATTGCGAAACCTGGCTCGCAAATGCGAGCGTCGCATTTGCGAAGAAGATTCGCATTTGCGATCAGTATGGTTGGGAGGGGACCTTCGTAATTGTAGAGTTCAGCATCACATTTGCGATAAAAACAGATCACATTTGTGAGAGTAGCAGGTCCTGGACGTTCTTCGCATTTGCGAACCCCTAATCGCAATTGCGATAACTGCAACTGTTCAAAAATGATATTGGACGGGATTTTTTTATTCATTTCTCAAATTTTCAAACCCTAAACTTCAAGAGGCGATTTTCCAAAGACCATTTCTTCCCCAAATCATACGTAAATGATTCCTAACTTATTTCTTTATAACCATTTCATCGTTTTACAAGATTTCACCACAAAATCTACGGTTTTCATGGTGAAATTGGGTGTTTTGGGTAGAATTTAGGAATTTCAAAATTTGGGGATTTGGACCTCAAATTGAGGTCGAATTCCAAAACCAATTGTAAATCCAGGCTCGGGGTGAATGGGTAATCTGGTTTTGGTCTGAACTTCAAGTTTTGACCAAGCAGGCCCGGGGTTGGTTTTTGACCTTTTGTGGAAAATATTGGGAAATATGTAATTATGCATTGGAAATGGTTTCTTTAGCGTTGATTGATGTAAACAATTTAATTATGAATAGATATGTGAGGATTGGTAGTTCAAACTAAAGGAAAAGTTGTATTTGGGGCTTGCGTTTAGTCGTGGAATCGAGGTAAGTGTTGTAACTAACCTTAGGTTGAGGGATTAGGTGTTGTTACCTTATTTTCTACTTGTTTAGTTGTTATGTACAACGTATAGGTGAAGTTACGAGTATCTATACGTTGTTGTCGTGTAATAGTATGCGAGTGAGTCTTATACTTGTGACCGTTATGTTTCTTTGTACGCATTGTTCCTGCTTAAACTGGTTATTACTCATGTTAAACAAGTCTTATTATGTTTTCCTGGTTTTGAGTATTGGTTAAGTATTGGATCAAGTTGAGATTTATGTTGTGAAGTTAAATGATGAAATGAAGTTGTTTAATTATGATGCATTTGCCAGGTTGTTATTGTTTCTGTTGTTTCTTATGGTGAGGAAGAGTGATAAAGCACGAAGAGTGATGTCCAATAATTTTTTCGAATCGCCATTCGCAGCTGGTCTGGGCTCGGTTACCACTGCGACAACTGGTTGGGCACCGCCCGCGAGTAGAATACTCGGAGTCTAATATAGGGCAATTGCGTGACCAGGTGACTGAGTTGTAGGGGTTTGTGCTCCCCCTCCTACCTGAGATGTGGCTGGGTTTGCTTGAAATAAACCAGCATGAGTCATAGAGTCCATGAACCGCAACATACGACCCATGACCTCCTAGAAGCCCGGTGCTGTCATGAAATCCACCGGGGCAGGTTCTACTACGGACACTTTGCTCTGCTCCTCAATAATGGGATCCTCTGTTGGTTCTGCCGACGGTGCAGCTTGAGCAGCTCTGGGACACCCTCGTCCCCTACCTTAGGCCGGTGCCCTCTCCCGGCGTTTGCCTTGGCCTGTAGCAATAGGGGGATCAGCACCTCCCGGGTCTGTAATGTCCGCCATATGTGTCCTCACCATCTATGAAATAATAAGAGAAGGAAATTTAGTATATCATCAACTGCACGATAGGAGATGAATAAAGAGTAGTTTCCTAACACCCCATAGCCTCTCGAAGACAAGTACTTACGTCTCCTGAACGATCTGCAAGACTCTACAAGGTTTTCCCATAACATGTAAGACTTACGTGAACCTAGTGCTCTGATACCATGTTCTCAAATACCAAATTCCATATTAGGCCGTGATGGCGCCCAACACCATTGTTAGGAAAGCCAACACTAATCAAATAGTAAGTTCTCATTTGTTTAGATAGTATGTGATAACTTTCCATTATTGATTAAGAAATTTAGAGTTTAAAAATTTAAACATATTTAAATGAAAGTAATAAATGCGAATCTCAATTATGAAAACAAGCCAAACCATCAAAAGTATATCAATGTGTGTGCCAAGACTTGATGTCACAAGTGTGTGGGCAGTTTAGTATAATATACAAAACCATAATATCCTAATATTTTTGAAAGGAAATAGATAGGAAATATAAAGACATAGAAAGACTCCAACTACTGCAGAACGGCTCGAAAGGGTAGCTCATCGGAAATCTCAAGCTGAGGAGTCCACGCTACGCGCTGGACTGATGGTCAGATGCACCTGCCTCAAAACCTGTACAATCATGTACAAAAGTGTAGCCTGAGTACATAAAAATATGTACCTAGTAAGTATCTAGCCCAACCTCGTATAAGTAGTGATGAGGGGTCAACTCTGACACTTACTAGGGCTAGAAGATATAATAATATGAAGTTTAATATTTTAATTCACAATGTATATAGATAACCACAAGCTTAAACAAGAAAAATACTGAAAATCCTTTCATCTAATTGATAAAACTATGCACTTTCTTCATTTAAAACAAGTGACCTTTCAAGCAATGAATCATACGAGTTATAAGGAACTCCATTTCTATTATCACACAAAAATACCACCGAGGACGGTCGGCCCGATCCAACATAAAAGTAAATTGTGCACTGCCGAGGGTCGAACGACCTGAACCATATATATACAATTATTAACCTGCCGAGACGAACGACCCGCTTCCATGAGAATACTGTAAATAATGACCCCGCTCGTGGAATATACTTGCGACGCGGCTAAGTACAAATATAACTTAATGTTTCCTCAATTCCTTTCAAAATAATTATTTACTTAAAATCCTTGAAATCATGACATTCTCAACTAAGTTCCATTCAATGCAAATCAACAATTACAATCATATAATGGTACCTACAAAGCATGGTGTTAGCATAGAACTACCCAGGCATAATATGAATAGTAGCTACATACGGACTCTCGTCATTTCGTGTGTACATAGCCCCAAAAATTAATCACAAATTAATTAATTTCACCTATGGGGAAATTTCTCTCTTACAAGGTTAGAAAAGAGACTTACCTCATTCCGAGCCTACTTCCAACTCAAGAATGCGCTCAATCCCTCAAACCGGAGCCGAAAAATCCGAAACTTTTTAAATATTGTAAAAACTAATCAATATAAGTTCAAAAGTTCATATTCCCACTATAGAGTGATTACCCTACCCATATTGCAAGATTCCTAAAATTCACCTCCGGGTCCACGTGTCCGAATTTCAGAATTTTTTTAAAGAAGTTGTTACCCATAGCCCAAGGATCAAGAATATTTGATTTTTACTTCATTCCATAACGAATTTCGTGGTCAAATCTTGTTTTTATCAAAAAACTAGGTTTTACTCTAAATCCATAATTTTCACTAATTTTCATGTCGTAATCTACCCATAAACTATGTACTAAACTCACGTTAAGTAGAAATAACTTACCTCACAAGGCTAGGTTAAAATGTTTCAAAAATGACACAACTCTCATATTAAATGAATGTCATTACCTTCAGCGATTTTCGCATCTACGGTGTCGCTTCTGCGGGTAGGTGTCCGCTTCTGCGAAAATGGGCTAGTGTCACGACCCTAAACCGACCCGGTCGTAATGGCACTTATCGTGAGACTAGGCCAGCCGACACAATTACCAAATCAAACCATTTTTCTATAAAAGCCATTTTTAAGCAATTAATTAACTAGAGAACTCATAATATAAGTCTAAATAACTAGTGCAGAATAAATACACAAGCCCGACATCAGGGTGTCACAAGTCACGAGCATCTACTAAGGTTTGAATACAACGAAGAGTCTAAAAATATACTAAAATAGTCCAATGAAGATAAGAGGGAGAAGAGCAGGGCTGCAAACACCGGGCAACCACCTTGCTAACTCCGATGAACCTGCCACTAAGTAATCAACACCCATTACCGGGTTTAGAAATACCTAAATCCGTACACAAGGTGCAGGGAGTAATGTGATTACGCCAACTCAGTATGTAATAATAGTAAATAAAGACTTAGCGGTATGAAAACACATAATCCACGTCATAACACCATAATAAGTATAGTGCATTTCCAAAACAATATGTACATCAAATCATTTTATTAAAAATCCAGTTTACGGTAGAAATCATTTGAAGATGTGTAAATTCCGTTTAAAACATCTTTTAAAAGTTTTCAAACAAGTGATGAAACATTGAGTAGAAATGATGAAAACATAGTCGGCCCCTTGGACAAAACTCACTTGTATACAGTCCCTTAGGCACTATGAATCACAAACTACCCCTCAGGCAAAATATCAACAGAACCAGCCCCTCGGGCTACCTCACAATTACTCGTAATCAGCCTCTTTGGAACAGAATAAATCAATAAAAGCCCCTCGGGAAACATCATATCACTCACACTGGGTACCCGCACTCCCTGGGGGTGTTCAGACTCCTGAGGGGCTACTACAGCCCAAGCGCTATAAGAAGCCATCTCGTGGCATAATCAATCAGACCCTTGGCCTCACATAACATGCCACCACGTGGTATAATAAAGCAGGCCCTCGGGCTCTCATATATCACGAATTAGTCTAATATGCTGTGGCACGCAGCCCGATCCCATAATATCCTCATAACACAGGCCCTCGGCCTTACTCGGTCAGAAATCTTTCAAGCCACTCGGGCAACAGTAAAGCAGGATGCTCAGCTCAAAATATCATTTAAAGTATCAAAACGGAGTAAATACAACTGAGTTATGAAATTAGTAAAATACAGCATGGCTGAGTACATATATTAAGTCAAAATAGTGAGGAATAGTAGTAAAAATCTCCTAAGGGTCCAAACAGTTGGCACGAGGCACAAATGGGGCATTCAGCCCAAAACATAATAGTATCAAATAGGTTTCAATCTAATACGCGACTTAATAGTCGTATGGGACGGATCAAGTCACAATTCCCAACGGTACACAACCACACGCTCATCATCTAACGTGTGTGTCACCTCAAAGTAGCACAACGATGTGAAATCTAGGGTTTCATACCCTCAAGACAACATTTCCAATCATTACTTAACTCAAACCGGTCCAAACTCTAGCCCGCGATGCCTCTGCCTCT
Organism: Nicotiana sylvestris; assembly: GCF_000393655.2. NCBI lineage: Eukaryota > Viridiplantae > Streptophyta > Magnoliopsida > Solanales > Solanaceae > Nicotiana > Nicotiana sylvestris. Next base: position 55,659,911 of record NC_091064.1, read on the forward strand.
CGACTCGGCGTCCAACTGCTCCAAATCTAACAAAAATCAATATATTATCATCAATATATGCTAAAGGAACAAAGCCAAAGAAAAAATATTCAAATTAACTCAAAATCCCGAAATTGGCTCAAACCCGGCCCCCCGGACCACGTCTCGAAATTCGATAAAAATCACATCACAAGAATCCTCGTCCTCCTATGAATCTATACATACCAAGAACATTAAAATCGGACCTCAAATAGCCCCTAAAATCCCCAATTCAACTCTCCAATTTTTCTTCCATTTTCACCCTAAATTCCCAAATTAAATGATAAAAATCAAGATATAAACATGGGATCTAACCAAATTTGAGTGAAGAACACTTACCCCAATCAATCCTCAGAAAATACCTTCCAAAATCACCTTCTCCCAAGCTCTCTAATGAATTTTTGAGATTATGGATCAAAACCCTCGATTTGAACTTAAAGTTTCTTCCCAGAAGCGGCCTTCATCGCAAACGCGACCACCTTCTCAAGTTCGCGTAGAACAAACCTCCACTGCTCACCTTTTCCTTTTTTGCAAACGCGGGCTCCTTCTCGCGAATGTGAAGCTTCATATGCCAAAGCCTTCGTGAACGCAACCCTCTTACGCGAACGTGATGAGCAAACTCCTGGGATCCCCAACTGCCTTACTCCACTTTGCGAACGCGACACTATTCACGCATTCGTGATGCTCATACTGACTTACCCTCTGCATTCGCGTCCTTTCCTTCACGAACGCGTAGAATAGAATTCACCACCTCAGAGGACACTCTTCACGAACGCAAGACCCTGACCGCGAACACGAAGAACAAACCTTTTGCAACAAAATACCAGCAAAATTTGCCAACCTTTCAAGCCAAAAAATGACCTGTTGAGCATCAGAAACACGCCTGAGGCCTCGGGCCCTCAAACATGCCAACACATCCCATAACATCATTAAAACTTAGTCGGTCTTTCGACTCAAAACAACGCCAATACACCAAATCAACCTAGGATTCAAGCCTAAGAACTTATGAACTTTCAAATTCCGCGAACGACGTCGAAACCAATCAAATCACCTCCGAATGACCTCAAGTTTTGCACACACAGCCCAAATGACACAATGGACCTACTCCAATTTCCAGATTTCCATTCGGACCCCAATATCAAGGTTTCCCACTGCCGACCAGAAATTTCAAATTTCCAATTTCGCCAATTCAAGCCTAAATCTACCCCGGACCTCTAAATCACATTCCGGACGCTCTCCCAAGACTAAAATCACCTAACAGAGCTAACCAAATCATAAAAATCCAAATTCTAGGTCGAATACTAAAAGTCAAAATTTGGTGAAACCGTTCAAGTTTAAAGCTTCGATTTGAGAATTGTTCTTCCAAATCTATTCTGATTATCCTCAAAAACCAAAATCGACAATTTACATAAGTCATAATACACCATACGGGGATAGTCATGCCCGAGAACTAGTGAGAGAAGTGCAAATGCTCAAAACGACCGGTTAGGTTATTACAGCTAGGCCAACTAGGGCCGCTTCTGCGGAAGGCCCACCACTTCTGCGATTCTGATTTTATGGAGGAGGACTGCATCTACGATTTCTAGGCTTCCCACCCTTGGCCGCATCTGCGAGTCGCTTGCCGCACCGGCGGGCTCGCATCTACAGCTGGCCAACAGCAGGTACGGTTATGACAGCAACTGGAGCTTCAACTTCTCCTCAAATTTTTCAACTTAGCTTGAGCCTAGTCTGATTGCTGCTCGGGGGCCCGCTCGAACGTACCGACAGGTTTGAATGATAAAATGGACTCGCTCGAACCCTCGAAATGCCGGATTGAAACCCAAATTTCTTCCACTACGATGAAACACACTTAAATTACTCGCATTGACACCAAATTTGCATGCAAGTCTAAAATGATATTACAAAACAATTCCCGAGCTCAAAATTCCGTTCGGACCTTGATATCACAAAACCCTCTCCAATCAAAATTTAAAGAACTTATAAAAATCCTTAAAGAATCAACTTTCACTATTAGGCACCAAAATGCTCCTGGTTCATCCAAAACCCGATACGAGCATATGCCAAGACCGAAATCATCATACTGACCTATTGGAACCATCAAATCCCGATTTCGCGGTCATTTACTCAAAATGTTGACCAAAGTCAAACTTGGTCTTTTAAGCCAACCTTAAGGAACCAAGTATTCCGATTTCGATCCAAACTCTTCTAAATCCCGAACCAACCATCCCCGCAAGTCAAAAATCAGTTAAAGCAAGTACGAGAAGTATTATTTAGGGGAACGAGATTCTAGAAGTGAAACCGACCAGTCGTGTCGTTACACCCAGATAATTCCATATTTTTGTTCCCCGAAAGGGACACCTCTTGTTTTAAACTCGTTCTATATTCCATCAAGGTTCTCGTTTGAAGCGAGCTGATATATTCAAATGGCGCCCAGCCTCGATAAGGGCATCAAGTCGACCCCGACTGGACATAATTGCTCAACGCTTTTAAATGAATATTTTTTTAAAGAAGTGAAAATTAAAATACTCATAAAGGCAACATAAAGTTAAAAAAGGTTAAGTAATGTAATGACAATGTTTGGAAAATCTAATGGTTCCCCAGAGTTAGAAATACAATTGGTATTCAGGAAATAATCAGTTGCAGTTGAAATCGTTAAAGAAAATGAGCTGAGATCAAGAGATTGAAATAATCAAGGCCACAAACCGACCTCCATTTTAAAACTAATAGTTTTTCGTTGTTTAGAACAGGAACAAAACAATTTTAAGAAACGGTTTGTGAAAAGACAAACAGCACCAAGTGACGTTCTCAAATCCTTGATTTTTTCCTAATATACATGTAAACATGTTATTATTAGCTTCATTATATGGAATCAATACCCTATCTTCAATACACGGTACTACATCCCCTAGTTGCATTACTTTCTGCCAATACATGGTACAACATTCCCTAGTAACATCTTAGAGTGCCACAAGCCTCATTTTATTGCCAACATAGGGCACGACATTCACTAGTAGCATCTCAGAGCGCCACGAGCCTCATTTGTTTTTCCAACATAGGGTACGACATTCCCTAGTAGCAACTTAGAGCTCCACGAAACTCATTTCATTGCCAACATATGGTATGATATTCCCTAGTAGAATCTCAGAGTACCACGAGCCTCATTTTATTGCCAATATAGGGTACGACCTTCCTTAGTAGCATCTTATAGCGCCACGAGCCTTATCTTATCATCAACACAGGGTACACATCCCCTAACTACATTATATTCTGCCAACATAGGGCACGACATTCCCTAGTAGCATCCCACAATGTCACGAGCCTCATTTTATTGCCAACATAGGGTACGACGTTCCCTAGTAGCATCTCAAAGTGCCACGAGCCTCATTTATTATCCAATATAGGGTACGATATGCCCTGGTAGCATCTTAGAGCTCCACGAGTCTCATTTTATTTCCAACATAGGGTACAACATTCCCTAGTAGCATCTCAGAGTGTCAAGAGCCTCATTTTATTGCCAACATAGGGTACGACATTCCTTAGTAGCATCCTAGAGTGCCAGGAGCCTCGTCTTATCATAAACACAGGGTACCACATACCTTGACTACATTACTTTCTGCCAATATTGTGTACGAGATTCCTTAGTAGCATCTCAGAGTGCCACGAGCCTCATTTTATTACAAACATAGGATATGCCATTCCCTAGTAGCATTTTAGAGCTCTATGGGCCTTATTTTATTGCCAACATTGGGTAAGACATAGCCTGGTAGCATCCCAGAGTGCCATGAGACCCATCTTATTGCCAACGCAGGGTACTAGATCCCCTGGTTGCATTTTATTGCCAACATAGGATACAACATTCCTTACTAGCGTCCTATAGTACCGCGAGCCTCATCTTATTGTCAACACAGGGTACTACATCCCCTATTTTTATTAATTAAAAAAAAAACTTTTTTTCAATTTTTTATTCTGCAATAGCAAAAATAGTTATTGTGTTTTCAATAACTCACAAAAATTTTCTACTGCAAACTGGGGTAGAAATTTTTTGTTCTTTTTGCTTATTTGTGATGGCTTGAAGGTTTTCCCGCAAAGAACAGATTGGATGTACAAGAATAAAGATTCTAGCTCTTTCCAGAGAAAGTGGAACTCTGATTGCCATACCAGCCGCAATAAGTATTGACTAGGGCTCAAAATCCATCTTCTCATCGTCTGATCAAGAAACAAGCCTATGAGAATATCTTTATAATTTGCTACATCAAGAGCATTAAGTTTCAGTATAAATTCAATGGGGGAAGCAACTTCTGAATCAAGACAAGACTCTAGATGGCCTTTAGATAGGAATTTTATAACTCTTAGATTTCAAGAGCATGTAATTTTCTTTTTATTTTTATGTAATAACAGGAACCGCGATGGAACTTCGCTCCACTCTCCATCTAAGCATACTCTATCTGTCATTTTTCACTTAAACTACATGTAACCTGATTCCCTTATAACCTGAGAAATGTTGGCTGCCTAAAACCAAGGCTCCGTCGCATCTTTTTTTTTTCTTCTTCTCCTTTTCAAACATTAGTGAGGTTAAAAATAATTGACAATGTTCATTCTCTTTGCCTAAAACTCTTCATGTTTCCAAGCAAAGAGGGGCATGATGCGAACAACTAATTTTTGACCGCACTCAAATATTATACTATTTTACACTAAATATTCTCTTTAGGTCTAATCTTATATATATAAGGGAAGAGTATGGTTTAAAAAAGATAAATTTAAAGTAAAGCCCTTAGGAAACTAATATATATACTTATAGAACATATTTTATTTCTATTTGTAAATATAAAAATGAAAATTTACAACAATAGTCCGCACGGCCATCCAGATCTAGCTGCTTCAGTACACTTTTAAAGGTTGGCGGTAGTCCGCACGACCAATAAGGATTCGAAATATACGGAAATTCTATTATAGGTATAATAATTCATTAAAAGTATCTTTATACCATCTAAACTCACTAAGGGTCTTACATCTAAGTCCATTAAGTAAAGTTCGGACGGTCTGATGGTTTGAGGTAAATCTACCGTTGAAATGCTCTAAAATTGTAAGGATAAGAGTATAAACTGCATCTTCTCTACCCACTACTAGAGCCATACCTATGTTATCAACACCTTCGTCGGTTGCCGTAGCATTTATAACGAACGCCTTTTCCTCTACAGATAAATGATTATCCCACCAGCCACGAAGTTGGCCAGTAAAACCTGCAATAATCATTTTGCAAATAGTTCTATCTGTATTTTTAACACTTTTACAGATAGTCGAATACATGAGCATTCTGTGTACGAGAATGGTTAATTGTCTATCAGTTAGACCATCAAGATTCCATTCATAAATTTCGGAACCGTTATAATACCTAGATCCTGGTGTAAAATGGTATCAGAGCCTAGGAATTTTCATGGTAATTGTGTAATAGATATGAAAGATTCAACATAGATATGAAGCTTTTGGAATGGATCTGGGAGAAACAAGTACTAAAAGTACTAGACTTGAAGAGGTAGATATACCTCAAAACCTTGATTTGTTAAATAAATGGACAATTCCTAAAGTTTCTATAAAAACCATTTATGATTATGGTTGGTTTGATAAACTTTCTTCTAAACAATTGATAAAAACGACTGAACAGTCTTTAGCATTAAATTCATCTGAACAGACTATTCGTTTGTTAAACAAGCATGATATTGATTTATATAAACATCATTACCATTATGTGCATATTGGTATGGTTCAAATTGCTTTTAAACCTTTAACCCTTAAAGGGTTACCAGAGACCTTCTTAGCAGCTCTTAGAGATGCTAGAAATCTGAATTTCAGACAGTCTCTAATGGGTTCGATAGAATCTACAGTGGCCTATGGTCCAGTATATTTTAATACTCAACCCAATTTGCAACTATCTCTTTCTGATGTTAATATTCTTGATGCTTTAACTTTAAATGTGAAAACGCATGGTTATAATTATGCGCCTGGTTCTGAACTTATATGTCTGTCCTATAGGATTTATTTCAAATTATTATCTACTTTAAATCCGAAATGTAAGTTATACGATACTTCGGATCAGACCATATTGGTCGAAACCAATTTTGCAAAGTCCAAGGTCACCACTAGGAGACCTATCAGATGGGAGGAAATTAATTTTCCGACTACATGGACTTTAAATTCTGTTATATCCCCAAGTCAGATTACTAACGACTTGTCAAATACTGAATTTTCGCATGTCACTCAAAATCCGGATGGTAGGATTTGTATTCAATTTGATGATAAGTCTACTATTTATAATAGACATTCTTTTTCTAATCACAGACTTCTACCTGCTATGCAACATATTTCCCCTGTTGAACCAGTTTACGGTCCAGCTCGCAATCGTGCGGCTTCTTTACACACTATTGCTAGCAATAAGCCTGATTCCAAAGATAAGAGGGTTGAAAGGGTTAAGATTAACCCTCAAACAAATATTGTTCAAGATAATGACAATATTTCAGATAAGGATATTCCTTCTCCATCTGAGATGGATTTCGACCCCAATAATATTTAATGATTCCACACCAAATTGATTTTAGCCCAGGTTCTCGGGCCCGTATTTATATTCAAAAAGAATTTTTTAGTGAAAAATGGAACCAGTTTAAAACATGGTTTTTTGATACTTATAGTAAAGAGGATTTGAGTAATATATCTCAAGAATTTTATGAAACTTGTGCCTTACATAATCAAATTATGTATTTTGTTCCTTGGTTTATAACAACTTATTTACCTCTTTATATAAAGGTATTAGAAAGATCTTATAAAGACGGGAGTGGTAATATTACTAAAGCAATTTATCCGCCTCAGGCTCCCTTTATTTTACCTAATAATACTGGTATTACTTTCACTGCCTTTCAAAAATTTATTGATGATAATGTGGCAGCTATTAGTATTGCAGAAATTAATAAATTGATTTCTCAAAACAATTATTTGGGTTTATATGTTAAAATTTTAGGAGAACATATTGGTTCTCTTGATAAAAAACTTGATGATTTGACTATTTTAATAAAAAAAATGGGTACTAAGAAAGGACCAACTGATATTGCCTCCACTTCAGGAAGTAAAACAGTTGATCAAAACATTCTTACCCATATTCAAAGACCTCCTGAGATTCAGGATTTTAAATTCAAATCTCTTGATGACTTAGCTCAGCTTTTAGATAAAAAGCTTTCCGGTTTAAATATTAGACCTATTGATTTATCAAAAAATTTTGCTGATAAAATGGAGACCGTTTCTGATTATAAAACTGAGACTTGGTCAGAGTTTAATAAACTCAAAGGGATTGTTAAACAAAATCATAGGTATGCTGATAAACCGAGAATGCAGACCTATTATTATCCTCGTCCTACTCCTCAAGATGTGTTGATTGAGGAACGAGATTGGAATCAGACTAATACGTCTTATAACGGTTCCGAAATTTATGAATGGAATCTTGATGGTCTAACTGATAGACAATTAACCATTCTCGTACACAGAATGCTCATGTATTCGACTATCTGTAAAAGTGTTAAAAATACAGATAGAACTATTTGCAAAATGATTATTGCAGGTTTTACTGGCCAACTTCGTGGCTGGTGGGATAATCATTTATCTGTAGAGGAAAAGGCGTTCGTTATAAATGCTACGGCAACCGACGAAGGTGTTGATAACATAGGTATGGCTCTAGTAGTGGGTAGAGAAGATGCAGTTTATACTCTTATCCTTACAATTTTAGAGCATTTCAACGGTAGATTTACCTCAAACCATCAGACCGTCCGAACTTTACTTAATGGACTTAGATGTAAGACCCTTAGTGAGTTTAGATGGTATAAAGATACTTTTATGAGTAGAGTTATGGAACTACCCGAGAATAGATATGAGCACTGGAAAGCCAAGTTTATAGACGGCCTCCCTTCCTTATTTGCTGAAAGAGTAAGGAATGTGTTAAAGGGTAGTTGCGGAGAGATTCTGTATAATAATTATACCTATGGTAAGCTTATAGGTGTTTGTACAGAAGAAGGTCTTAAATTATGTAATGAGCTAAGACTTTCTAGACAGCTTAAGATAGATAAGCTTAAAGAAAGGTCCCAAGTAGGTGACTTTTGTACCCAGTTTGGTTTACCCGGAACTTCCACTCAAAACAGGAAGAAGAAAACCAAATATCATAGGTACCCTAACCCGGATAGCCCGTATAAGAAAAAGAGGTCGAGATTTAGTAGGAATATCATCCTCAGAGAAGGTTTCTTCGTATGGAAGAGTTACAATATGCCTTTTCCTGTTCCAAAAGGCACTAGGGTGATCGGCGCAAACATCAACGGCCATTTTTTCAGCAATTAATTTAATCTTCTGCTGAACTTTTGCAGATTGTATAGTATCAAATATATTCATACTAAGAATTTCTAATTGTAGTGAATCAACATGCCTTTGTTTCATATTAATCAAGGCATTAATATCTCTAGTTACGGGATCTGTAACAAAGGAATAACTTATCTTTTTATCTTGATAAGTAGCAGAAAAACCATGTTTATCTATATTATTAAACGGATAAATAGCATTAATAAAAGGTGTTCCAAGTATGATTGGAGGGTATAACTGGTTTTTTACCAAAAAGAAGAAATGTGGAATACAGACTTTATTCTGGCAAATATGAGTATTAGGCAATTTGTACTCTATATCTAAAGCATGACCAGAAGCGGATTTCACCAAATGAGTAGTCTTTTGAAAATATCTAGTAGGAATCAATCCTTCCTGAATGCAGCTTACATCTGCACCACTATCAATCATAGCTATATCAGTTATAGAAAAATTATTATCAATTAAAATAGTACATTTAATATACCATTTGTGTGCAGTAACAATTTGCATCATACCTAAAAATAAATCAGATTTTTCATCAGAAATTTCTTTTCCTTTATCATTAGAAAAATCAGAAAATCCTTTAGTCGAAGATTCAGGTAGAGAAATATTTTTCTCAATTTGAGTAATCCGGTGATCGCAAATCATTTGATTTTGCTTAAGAGACTTAATATCTCTTTTCAAATTTTCGATTTCTTCTTTTAAATCATCAAAAGAAGTATCTCGACTAGGAGTACTGGACTTTTGAAGTCTTCTATTTATTTCAGATAAAGAATATGGTGCAAAGTGTTCAAATTCGTTTTTGTATTTTTCAACAGTTTTTGAACTACTAGAACTTGAACTTGCAGCTAAAGTAATAATTTTTTCACGAAGTTTTTCATCAGTAACTTCTTTTAAAAGTTCTATTACATTGTCAGACGTAATAGTTTTTATATTAAGATCATCAAATTGTGATTTCAATTTATAAAATTCGTCACTATCACAAGCACAAATATCACCTTTGCAAGCAGTGCAAGCAGTATCAACATTTTTATTATTATCAGAAAAATCAATTAACTCAACTTCAGCTTCAGATTCAGTCTCTGAGTAATAGTCAGATTCTGATCCCGAAGTGTATAACAAGCCATAAACCTTATCGTGTAACTCATCATCGAGTTCTAAGGTTTTTAGCTTTTGAAGCTTGCAGTTTGGAGAAATATGACCAAACTTTCCACACTTATAACACTTAATATCAGCGAGATCACGTTTGGATCTATTCTTCGCAAATCGAGTAGATTTCCTGTTCGCTTTTCTAGTATCACGTTCTTCCTTAGATATTTTGTTTTCTTATGTATATAATATTTAAGTAGAAAAATAACTGACTAATATTTTTAACTATGCACTTAACTTTCTCTTTTCTTAATTTAAAAAAAGAAAAAAAAAAGAGAAGTAAAAGTTATTAAAAACAAAAGAAAGCAACAGACGAAAAGAAACAAAACAAATAATACAAAAGATCAGACACCCACGTCCCACTCCTCAGTCCTCACATCTCCATTTCTAAACAAATAATCCCCATTTTTTCCAACTACCTAGGGCACACTCCTCACATCCCAACTATTCGCTCAATCCAATTCCATGATCATACACACATACACACGATCTGACACCAAAAGATCCTCATGAACTCAATTCACACAAAGAGGGGGAAAGGATGAACTTGACTCCTATTTAGAAAACAACGAGAGAGGCAGAGGAATGGAAGAAAAATGATCACAACTAAGAAAAAAGGATTGTTCTTTTATAGTAAAGATTCATTTAGAAAACTGTTTAGTTTAAGTTATTTAGTTTGAAGACGGAGTTCGAAATTTCGTTCATGGTTCCGAGCTCGAGGTTGCTGGTCAAGTCTATGTGTTTATCATCCTGTTTGCTTTCAAACTCGGTTACCATTCATTCTCTGTAACCCAATATTTGCAGATTATTTCTTAACACAGCGAAGAAGGTTATTACATTAAAGGTCCCTCTCTAATTCTTGCTTTCTTATCACTGTTTGTTATTTATGTAAATGAATTTATTTTGTCTTTTATTAATGCCTCATGTTGAAGTTAAAATTTATTTTTTTTAATCTGATTCATCATATGTTAATGAATTAGTGTTTGGTACTTTATGTAAGCTGAAGGCTAAGATTGAATGGAATATTCATTTGGCTATACAATATTTCTTAGCTCTTTTGTTCCTATGTATTATGCTTTAATTCCATCTCTGTATATTTCTTCTTAGTTAATATTTGATCATATTTTATTTGTATATTCTTTATCCGTTATGAGTCCGGTTTTTATTCAACCAATGTTTATCAATAATAGTTAGTAGTAAAATAACGATTAGGCATAAACTGATGATACCAAGTAAGCCATTGTTTTTTTTAGCAAATATAACACTAGGCAGGCTGCCTAGTGGCTAGTATATAAATAAAATCCTAAAATGAGTCCAAAGCTTACAAGATGTCCAAACCAAAATGGAAGTTGCATGAAATTACTAGTTACTAAAAGATAGAAAAGTTAAAGTCTAATGATCTAGTTATTACAACATTGTCCGCTGAATTCTTCCTTCTCCTGTCAGTGTATGTGAATCCAATTTCCAATGGCAAATACCAAGCAGCACCTATCAAGCTCTCACCAGGCGTCAGGGTATGCAGTCTATAGGCTAAACTGAATTCCAAATTTCTCCACTACAGAATTGAAGCCAGCATAGTCTTCCAATCATTAGTGCTGCTACAATATGATCTCCATAAGCAGTGTACTGACTCTATCCAAGTATAAATCATGTGCTCGCTCATTAATATTATGATGTAAAAGAGCCTGGCTATACCTATCTTGAAGCTGGCTTTAGGCATGCTTTGCAAGACAAAAACTAGGCTGGGGCTGGCTTTAGGCAGACTTTGCAAGGTAAAAGCTAGGCTGGGGCTGGATTTAAGCAGGTCATGCAAGGCAAAAACCAGACTGAGGGTGGCTTTAGGCTGGCTTTGCAAGGCAAAAGCTAGGCCAGGGCTGGCATTAAGCTGGCGACCCTAGGATAACACCAGGCAGGGGTTAGCTTTAAGCTGGCGACTCCAGGGTAATGCCAAGGTATCATCATGCTTTAGCCTGGCGCCGCCATGCCTGTGGTACTGGATGATTTTATGATCTTGTAAGCTCAGATACTTCTCTTCCCGAAACTTTAATTTAGAAATTATTCTAAATATTTCTAAACCATCCTCAAATTGAGCAAGAATACATGCTGATACCACTGAGAAATGATTCAACAATCTCCAGAAATTTCACATAACAGATTCAACCTTTTCCTTAATATTTGAACATATCAGAAGTAGAATAAATTGTACTATCCAATACCTGCTTATCATATTAGTCCTATACACTATCAAAGCACCTCCATAATAAGCATGTTACCATGTTAATACCACTGGAAAGTACCTTAATAGTATACAGAATGAGACATAAAAGAAACTCGCAGGTATGTGCAGATTCCAATCTTGTGAAGCCATTAATCTGGGGCTCTTCTCTTTAATATACTAACCCTAAGGTTTGGAGTTTGAGACTTGTCTAAGTTAATCAACCTCCTCTCTGCACTAAGCAGTTCAGAGAATGAGTGAAACTCAGATGTACCTGCAAAAGAAAACACAATGCTAGCTATAAAATCGGCCACTAAGTTGCCTTCTCTGAACACATGTTGAAATATCACATTGAAGTTGCCCTTCATCTCTATAATTTTCTTCATATAATTTGTAATTACCCAAGGAGGATCCCATTCCACGTCTATCATTTTCTTCATCACTAATGAATCAGTCTCCAATATGATAGGGTGAAGATCGTGCTCCACACAGTATTCCAATCCTTGAAAAATAACCTTAGCTTCAGCCGCCACATTAGTTGTCACCCCCTGGACTACTGCCCTTGTATACACTTCATCACCTTCATCATTCCTCACACAAAAACCTAATGAGCTAGGACCAGTATTTCTTTTTCAGGCTCAATCAATATTGCATTTGTACCAATCATGAAAAGGAAGCTGCCACATTACTCTTGTAGTGATCAATATAGGTTTATATCCTTCAAAATATTAAATTATGTCTGGCCATAACAATGGAATATTAGGCATCCAAGCATACCTCACCCTTGCTAGTTGATGCAATGTCCTATTGATCTCACGAATCACCCTATTTGTGGACACTGAACTCCTATGTTTACCTGCATCTCTTCTCTTCCAAAGTTCCCAAGTGATGATAGCTGGTACTGCTTGAAACATTGGCTTTAGCATTGGACAACATTGAGCATACCACCAATGCCTTATAACCTGATTCAATTGAATCAATGGCATAGTAATTCTAGTAGCCCCCATGAACAAGTTCCATACCTTATAGGCAGTAGGACTTGTGACAAATATATGCTCAATAGATTCCTCTCGAGGCTGCTGACAATGCCAACACTTAGACATCACCATTTTCCCTTGCCTCCTCCATATGTCATCAGTGGCTATTTTCCACCTCCACAATCTCCACAAGAAGAAGGATATCTTGAATGATGTCACGACCCTAAATCTGGACCCGGTCGTGATGTCTCGTGAAGACAAGGCCAGCCAACTATTCCAAATTTGATATTAAACAGTTAAATATCAAGAAAACAGTCCACAACATGATTTAATAATACTAAGTAGTAGATAATATCATAAATGTGCGGAAGAACAACCCAACACAGCCCTAACCAGGGTGTCACTAGTCATGAGCATCTATAAGTCATAATACAAATCCACTAAGTCTATAAACTAGTACAACTGTATAAAAGGAGATAGAAATGATAAGGATGGAGAAACACGGGACTGCGGATGTCAAGCAGCTACCTCGTGAACTCTGAATGTCTGCCTAAAGCTGGAAGGATCAGCACTCGGGAGCGGAACTAGTTATGCCTGAATCTGCACACAGGGTGTAGGGAGTAAAGTGAGTACTCCAACTCAGTGAGTAATAAATTTAAATAAAGACTGAAAGCGAGAAAACACATACGACACAGAGTAAATTATAATGAAGTAGTAAAACTATTTAAAACAAACAGTAAATCAGTGAAAGATAGGTAAAATCCTTTTACTCAAATGTAATTTCATGAAAAGCCTTTTTTCGATAATTAAGTAGATAATTGGCAGTCAATTAGGAAAAATAAACACATGAAGGTTCGCCCTTGGGGAACAGTATCAACAAATATGCCCCTCGGGCAACATCTCATAACAGTACCAGCCCCTCGGGTAATCACCTAGAATAATACCAGCCCCTCGGGCACAATCTCACATCACAATGGGTACCCGCTCTCGCTGGGGGTGTACAGACTCCTGGAGGGGCCCCTTACGGCCCAAGCGCAATATCAAGCCACCTCATGGCATCATCACTAGGCCCTCGGTCTCATATCAATCAATCCACCTCGTAACGTACATATCTCAGGCCCTCGGCCTCATAATCAGTATCAAATCTTCACAACATAGGCCCTCGGCCTTACTCAGTCAAAATCCTCACAAGCAACTCGTGCAGTAGTAAAATATGTTTCTCAGCCCAAAAATATCATTTAAAAGATTATGTAAGTGTTAAAAATAGAGTAAACATGGCTGAGTACGAAAACAGTGATATATAGCATGACTGAGTTCATGTATAAAGTCAACACGATGAGGAAATACCAGTAAAAATCCCTGAAGGATTCAAGTAGTTGGCACAAGGCCCAAATATGGCATTCAGCCCAAATTATGATGATTGCAAATAGATTTCAGTCAAATACGCGATAAAATAGCCTTTTGGGATGGACTAAGTTACAATCCTCAACAGTGCATGACTCCACGCTCGTCATCAAGCGTGTGTCTCACCTCAATGTAGCGCAACGAAGTGCAAGTCCAGGGTTTCAGACCCTTAAAATATCATTTACAATCATTACTCACCTCGAACCGGTCAAATCCTTAGCTCGCGATGCCTTTGCCCCTCGAATCAGCCATCAATCACGTCGAATCTATCCAAAATCAAAATGAGGACATCAAAATATGCTAAGGGAACGAAGCCCAAGCGAAAATAATCAAAATATGACACAAATCCCAAAATTACCAAAATTATTACGGATTCGATCCGACCAACCCGATACCACGTAACACGGATAAAAAAACATAAAGAAACAGAAATTTGAATATCAGAGCGGTAACTCATGAGACGACTGGCCGGGTCGTCACAAATGGTAAGTCTTTAATCCACATTAACATGAATTCCTTATTAGGATAAGCCCTATGCCTTAATATTTGCCAAGCACTACTAACATTGAACTTTCTAGAAGGAGTTGGCATCCAGTATGGCATATCCCAGTATCCCTCACTGCCTTCATAATTCACATTTAGCCTTATATGTTCTGCAATTTCCTCATTGATGGTTTGATCTAGCAGTTGATCATCCCATGTTTCGCCTTGCCGTAATTCTGCCACATCCTGAAGATCTTCATTGATGGGGAAGTCTTCAGGTAATACTTGATAAAGTGCACCCAATCCAGTCCAATTTTAAAGCCAAATATTAGTTGTTTCACTCTTTAATTCCCATAGGATCTCATGTTCTTCTTCTTCCCTGGCATTTAGTATGTCTCCAAACATGAGACCCCTTTCTAAACTGCACCACTGTTGGTATCTCCTTATTGCAATACTTATTCCACATGAAATTAGACAACAAATATTTTGTGGTCATAAACCTTCACCATAGTTTAGCAAACAATGCCCTCAACACATTATGTAAGGATATAAAACCTAGGCCCCCTTCCTCTTTAGGAAGGCAAAGATTTTGCCATGAGGCCCATTGTTTCCTTCTCCCTTCTTCTTTTGTGCTCCAAAAGAACCTAGCAAAAATCTTTTTTTTTGGAAAAGGTAGATGCTTTTGAAGATGCTCCAGGACATTTTTTTGGTGGATGAAGGACTTATAACATGTGGACTGGCATGATTTGCAGTACTCTAGAAATGAGTGTTTCCTTTCCTCCAAATGACATCAACTTTCATTTCCATGAATGAAATTTAGCCTTTATTTTATTGATAAGATCCACATAATATTCCTTCGTCGTTCTAGTTTAGAAAATAAGACACCCTAGATATGCGAAAGGGAATTTATCTCTTGCAAATTTTTTAATAGCTCCAACCGCCGGACACAATCCATTAGAAATCTTTGAATACATGTAGTATGAACTCTTATCTTTGTTGATCATCTGACCTGATATCTTCTCATAGTTCCCAACACTGCCATAATCTTGCTCAAGGATGGAGGATGGGCAGAAGCAAATATTATAGTATCATCAGCATATGCCAAGTGGTTTAATGGATCAGGCCACTTAGACATTCCAAATCCGACAAATGACCTGTCTTCAAATAGCTTATTCAAAGACCTGGAAAGTATCTCAACTGACAGAATGAACAATGCTGGTGATAGAGGATCCTCTTGCTTCACACCCCTTGTAGACTTAAAGAACCCTGAGGACTGCCTATTCACCAATACTGAATACCAGCTATTTGACACCAAGTTCCACACCATGTTGATGAAGTTTTTAGAAAAACCCATCTTCCTTAGTACATACAATAAGTACTTCCATGAAACCCTATCATAGGCCTTGGCCATATCAAGCTTGTTCACCAAATTAGCTGACTTTTGCCTTAACCTTATGTCAGTGAAAATTTCTTGAGTCAATAGGATGTTCTCAAATATACTCCGACCATTCACAAATCCGAATTGATTAGGAGATATTAGAGAAGGCAAAAAAAATTCCAATCTATCACGTAACACCCTAGACAAGACCTTGTTAATGAAGTTGCTCAAGCTAATAGATCTTAAGTCAGAAAAGGTCTCAACTCTAGATTTCTTAGGCAGTAACACTAGATTGGTGTGAGTGATGGATTTAGGCAGTGCATCTCCTCCATAGAAGTGTAGGACCATGTTGTGTATATTAGCACCAATAAATCCCAGCATGTTTGATAACGGGCAGTGAATCCATCTGGACCACTAGCACTCTTCCCACTAAGCTCAAAAACTAATATCCTCACCTCTTCAATTGTTGGCAATCTGCTAAGTTCCAAATTCTCTTCCATAGGAACCATATAAGGTACATTATTGAGCAAGGACAAGTCAGATGTATCACCTTCATTTCCGAACTGTTTTTGATAGAAGTTCACTGCAGCTGTAGCCAATTTCTCCTAGTCTTCAATCCATACCCCACTTCCACTTTGATCCTCTTCAGTTGCAATTTCTTTCTTTTTCCATTGACATGAATGTGATAGAAAATTTTATTCCTATCTCCTTCAGCAAACCAAGCCATCCCAGCTTTTTGCTTCCAGTACTGCTCCTCAATACTCAAGTATTTTTTCAATTCAAATTAAGCCTTTTGAAGCACAATCTTGTTCTCAATTGTAGGCTCTTCTTCAAACAACATCTCTTTCACCCTAAAAATGTCCTCCAATATAGCCAACAACATCTCTCACCTTTTATCCCGCAAGTTAAAGCGGATTATTAGTTAAGGTTAAAGATTGGTCATGGGGTTTGGGCATAATGTAATTTCACAATGGGCTGATGAATTTTCTTTTTTTTTTTTATAAACAAAAAAGCAGGTAAAGAGAATTTGGCCTTAAAAATATTCTGTGAGGCACACTTCCTAAAATAAAATAAACATAAGATATCTTTTTTCTTTCATATTGAATAATGACGTACATAGTCCAAAAGTTAAATATTTATTGACTTCCAACAAATTCATATTCCATAACTCACGGCCTTACATCTAATTCAAAAAAATTAGGATAACTCATAAATACGTTAGAAAAGCTGTAGACGCACTTTAAATATTAGCCCATGTGTTCATACCTGAACCTTGGATTGATATGATTAAAAAGATCATATGCGCATTCCGTGTCATGATACATTTAAATTCTAAATAATTATTTTTAACCATGTGTATATTTTGTACCTTAGTTTAATATTTAACTTCAAAGAAATACCTTTTGTGTGTATCCCCAGTGCTTTATGTGTTTAAGTACCGTGGACCGCAGTGCATTTTGTGCGGTCCGCGATGGGTAGGTATCGTGGGTCTCAGGTCCTTTTCTATAAATATGACCTCAGGCCCTCATTTACACTTTTCGCTCACTTGCTCTCTAAATAGTAAAAAAAGTACTGTTCATCTTTACCCTAAGTGCAAAATCAAACACTGTTTCTAAATCATCTGTGTTGCATCTCATCACAGGTACTTCAAATTTTTCCCCGGTATTTAATTTTGCTTTGTTCTTCCCTTTTATTTGAATTTGTAGCGTAGGGTTACATAATACTGTTTAGAATAGTGTTAATTAGTGAAAAATGATGATTAACTACCTAGGGGGTTGATAATATGTGAATTTAGGCTAAAAATGAGAACAATTTTGAAACCCTATGTTGGTGTTGCTGAGTTATGCTTACCGTGACAACAATGGTTTTTTCGCGGTCCGCGGTGGTAAACTTCAGAGGGGTCGATTTTGAGGACCGCGGCCGCGTTTGATTTTTCGCAGTCCGCGGTGCCTTACCGTGACCACAAAGCATTTCTTGCGGTCCACGGTACCCTGAATCAAAGAGTGGGTATTTTGAACCCCACTTCAATGCGGTCCGCGGAGAAATTTTGTGCGGTCTGCTGTGGTTCCTTTGTGGCCGCACTTCTTTTTATGCGGTCCGCAGTCAGCTATTTTCAATTATATTTTTCACTGTTTATCCTGGTACTGTGATGCTAACAAACACTAAATGAATTCTCCTTGCAGACAATGGTTAAATCACGAGGTAGAGGTGAAAAATAGAAAGGCAAAGGAGAGTCCTCCTGGGGTAGGGGACGAGGTATGATCAAGTTGACCGTCCAAGTCTGGAAGGCAATTGGGGACACCAGAAAGCAAATAAAGTCTACATATACAACTGCTTTCCATTCAAAAGAAAGTGAGTATTTGCCCTCCCAGGAGGCATCTGACTCTGATTCAGTGCCGGAGTATGTTCCTGACTAGCCAGAAAGGCATAGAATGTGAAATGTTCCCCCACCTCCGGGCTCTCCTACTGCTCAAGCTTCAGTTCAAATTTCTGCTTATTCGTCTGAGGGCTCAACAGAGAGCAGTGATAGTGCAGCTTCTACTTCAACACCCGAGGAGGATCCTATTGCTGAAGAAGAAGCGGGAGAACCCCAAACCGGGGGGGGGAGAACTAGAAACCAGGAGGCTTGGTAGGATAGATTTGTTAGTGATATATCATACCACAAGTTCAGAGAGTGGTGGCCCGAGACGAAATTGATACTTGAGGGGAAATTCATTGAGAGAGACCTTCTGCATCACAACCCTAATGTGAAGAGGCAATTCAGAGAGAGACCGTCCTGGGAATATTTTACAAGAACAGTTGATGAGGTAAATGAGCACTTAGTCACGGAGTTCTACACTAATGCTGCCCACATCAAAAAGGGCACTAAAGTGACTAAGGTGTGGAATTTAACAGTGAAGTTCGATGGGAAGATAATCAATGACTACCTGGGCTTTCCGGAGGAAGATGAATCATTATACTTAGAAAAGGTATCATTGGATGAGACAGCCCATACGTGGTTGGCAGAATACATGGCAATCCCGGGTACCACCCCAGCATGGTTGACATCAGGAGTCCCAATTTTGAGGAGAAATTTAAACATCGAGGCAAAGGGGTGGGAGACTTTCGTATGCCGCACACCGGACCCCACTACTCATGAGAACTCTCTACATATCTCTCGTGCAATATTGGTGTCTTCTGTCATGGCGGGGTACCCGATCAACATCGGGAATGTTATGTATAGGGCGATCACAAGGGTGGTAAATGAAGGTGATAGATCCTATCCCTTCCCAAATTTCCTGACAATGTACTTTGAGGACCAGGATGTGGATAAAAGGAAGTTTGATGTGAAGGTGAAACCAAAGATGCCTTTCTCCTAGTATAGCCTAAAGGGTGATGACAACCCCAAAGGTGAAGATCCTAAAGGCAAAGCCACTACTTCTACTGACCAGTCTGAAGAGCCAGTAGTAGTAGTAACTTCTTCTCAGCCTCCCTCAGCTACACCAGACATTGCCCCAGGACCCTCTACTGCCACTACTCCTGATATGCCCTCATCCTCAACTTTACCCATTGACTGCCCATCGTTTGAGCCAAACCTTTGCTAATATCAACAACTGGATATAGGCATTTCTAAGCTGTCTGTGCTTTCTAGCTCGGTGGAAGCCCAGTCTGTACCCCTACAACCACAGATTCTAGCTTCAGTGGAAGAGACTCTCAAGGAGCTTTTGGACAACTAGAAGAAGCTACTAGAGAACCAGTAGTTGATATTGGAGGCTGTAGGTACTCATAGGAAAGCATTCAAGGAACTGACAAAGGAAACAAAGAAGTTGAGAAGACTCGAGCATCAAAGGAGTCTGTGAAGGAGTTGAGAGTAGAAGTGGAGAGGATTAAGGCTACTGACCATCTACCATTCGACCTTTTGTTGCGTGAGTAGCCTCCAGCATCTTAGACAGAGCCAGAGCAGGAGTTGGAGATGAAGAGGGCACCAAAGAGGAGGAGAGTGATCCCACGGACCAATGATGCAGTGATAGAGTTGGAGGACCCGCAGGGAGGTTCCTCTAGCCAGCCTCAGGCCCCAATGTAGCCTCAGGTCCCAGTGTAGGCACAGGATATTGGGATGCTGTCACAGGTTCCCAAGTAGTCACAGGATCCAAGGACGTAGTCTCATGATTCCATGTAGACGGAGGGCCAATATGGAGTTTCCCTTTATTCTCTATCTTATTTTTGAGCTATTTTTGGTTAGTTAGCATTGAGGACAATGCTAACTTTCATTTGAGGGGATAGCCCTATTTTGATGATGTTGGATTGTAAATATGATACTATTTTCATTTTTGTTATGCTTTTTCACCTTTAGTATGTATAAAATTTTACCAGTTTTTTTTACTTTTTCGTATTTTGCAACCTTGTTCTGTATATAAAGTTACTTTCTGATGTATATATTCATTCCCTCTTATGTATGTTCGTCTAAATCCCCTATTGTACATATTCAGTTTACTTTCCGCATTTTCTTTCATAGCTTCTTACTTTATTTTCGTAGCTTCTTATTTTGAATTTTGCGTTCAATAAGCCTTTGATTTCTTTAATGCCACGGTTCTTTCCAAAGGCAGAATTTGTGTGAACCGAGTGGATCTTCCCCATGATGGATGGCATGACAATCTTCTTAAGGGTTTGAGTATGTTTTCCTTTTTTTTTTTTTGTTTTTTGTGTAAATAGTAGCTAATGAGCAATAGTGCCACAAGCAAAGCTTCACTTGGGCCTAACACATTTGCCTTTGATCTTATGGTCAAAAACAAATTGGAGCATATAGGATGGTGACAGTTGTGACCTTGAGACTCTTGTGTTGGCCGATAATCATCAAGTGGTTTTTCGGGACTTTGTCTCTTTAGCAATCTTATGGCTTCTGTGGTGAGAATTTGAATTGCAAGTCCAAGTCCCATGCCATTAGTGTAGAACTTGCCCTGAATGTTTGTCTAGGCAAAATCCTAAGTGTAGTTTGATTTGAGAAGTGATTATAGGCTCTCCTTGATCCGAATAATATCTTGAAAACATCCATAGCCTACCAATGATAATACCCCTAGTCAACCATTTTGAGCCATAGCCCTTTTTCTTTCAAAATACCATGGTACAAGCCTTTACCCATTCTAAAAATCCCCTCTCTTGGCACCCGATCTTTCCTTAGCACTAGAAAAAAGCACAAGTTTGGGGGGAGAGACAAGGAATGCAACAAAGTGGTAAAAGGTACAACATGAAGAAAAGGAAAGGCACAAAGAAAAAGAAAGAAAATCAAAAAGTCAAAAAGAATGAACAATGTAGAAGAAATAAAGGGTTTCAATAAAAGTAAAGAGATTAAAGGTAAGGAAAGTTTAGAAAGGAGAAAAAGGTTTGAAATGAACAAGAAAGATTGTCAGTGTGTCTCTGTAATCCCTAATAAGAAAGTAAATGACTCAAAAAGTCAAGAGAATGTGTGCCAAAATGAAGAAATGAAGTGTTTAAGGGAAGATGAAACCTACTTAGACCAAATATTTCCTACCCTGAACCAAAAGCCTTTGCTATAACTCCACAAAAGCCCTATATGATCTTGAGTTGAATGAAACTTACATTAGGGGTGACTTACATAAGGGGAAAGCTTATGGTACTTAGAGCCGGACTTGTGAACTTTCTTTGAGAGAGATAAGTGTGTTTTTCACAATCCTCGTTCTGAGTGCTACAACCTAAACGTGAGGATTGATTATGGAGAGTTAAGGAGTATGAGATTGGATTCCTTAATGACCAAAGTAGTAGAAAGAGTGTCACGCCCCAAAAACCGAGGAGCGCGACCGGCGCTCAACCGAGTAAACCCGACTGAGCAAGCGTGTTAGCTTTCATTCTACCCACACTAATTCATGAATAAATAGGATATGGACTCCATTAATCATACTCTATAAGTATTTCATTAAAAACTTCCATTTTATTTCCATTAGCAGCTTAATTCATAATTATCAAAATATTACAAGTTTTACAAATCTTTGCCAAATATCAAGATTTCTAACTCAATTCCCCGTTATCAAACACCACCCCCAACCTGTCTATAGAGCCTCTAAATACAACTGAAGAGTAATGTAATATAGAAATGGCGGCAACAAGGCTCCGGCTATACCTCAAAATACAAAGTACATGATAAACAGTTGATACAGGACCCCGAAATGAAGTGAGGCTCACAATGTCAGCTGAAAGGAAGATGCGTCACTAGCTGCGACGACCAGTGCCTGCTATGGAACCACCTATATCCATTTAAAGATGTAGCGCCCCGGCTAAAGGGACGTTAGTGCCATCGAATAACACTAGTATGTATAACAAAACACCATCTCATTAGAAAGAACAACCATAAAAGAACAAAGAAATCATAAGGATTCAACAAAAGCTTTAGGCAATCACCGCATCATCAAATAAAAGGAACCACATAGCTTTCACATAATTTCCATAGCTTTAGTTTGGGAATTTAATATTGTTCATCATTATTCACAATACCACCGCTTTCTTGAGCGGAGTCCGATCACGACCCGATCGGCTAGGTTGCCTCATTTCAGACATGTACCTTAATCACAATTCATTCTCACTTTTCCAAATTCAATATCAGCACAATACCATCATGTGTGCGGCATGGCGTCCGATCACGGCCCAATCGGCTAGGCCGCCTTACCAAGGATTTGTTCCTTTCTCATTTATCATCTCATTTCAATCATTATTTCACATGTATCAATTCATTGGCACTTAGGGCCACAATTATCACATCATACTTGGCAATAGTCCACATTTCATAACTCACATTCCACATCACTTTCACTTTCAACATCAAACTTGCAATTTAAGATAATGGGCACATACAAGAGCAATTTAAGTTGCAAGCATAGAGAAAAATTCACATGATTTGGCATAATAATCACAATTTAAACTTGACTTGAAATCAAGGCAATTTAGCATATTGTCCACATTCTTCACATATCACTAATTTATCAAGAATACCATATTGTACATATTTCAGACACACTTTTCACATATATTCTTGCAACACTAATTCCTTTAAAACAACAAATACTACGTCAATCAAATTCTGGACTTACAATTTTACATGGACACCATGAGAGCTCAATTTCTAAGAAGAGGGGGTTTTAGCCATACATACCTCAAAGAGCTTTTCCTTAAGTTTCTACAATCCACCAACACCTCTAGCAATAACAATCTATAAGGAAATAGCGAGAATTGATTAATAATTATGAAGATTACACATGGTGTAACTCTCTTAGGAATTTCATCAAACACCTAACATGTGAAGTAGTCTACAAGGTCTGAAAATGGAAATTCCTTCTTCCCCCACGCAATTTTAACAGGAACTACCCAAATTAGTTCTTTAATATCACATACTACAACTTAGTCCCACATGAATGGACTATTTCAAATCCCCACAACATATTTGAACCCTTAACCTCTTACATGAAATCTTGAAAGAAAGACTTACCCGGATGGAGGACAATCAAGTGCTTATCTTCCTTGATTCTTGAAAACTTGAGCAAGATTTGGGTGATTATGAAGCTAGGCTCCTTCTCTCTCTTTATCTCTATATATGCTCTCAACTCTCTCTAAAATCAGTAGAAAATGACCCCAAATGAAGCCCCAAAGCCTATATATTAAAATGGGGTTGGGTTATAAAAATAGAAAAAATAAGCATCCGAAATCGGGTTTGCGGTCACATAATGGACCGCAAAACAAGAATGTAGGTCGCAAAATGCATCGTGGAATTAGTGCCCAAAACTGAGCTACACTGGTCCAGTTTGCGACCAGATTTGCGATCGCAGATCAATTATGCGAACTGCATAATTGTTTGGCAATCGCAGAACTGACATACGATTGCATTTTTCCAGCCTTTGTTAATTTGACCATAACTTTGTGTAGGAATGTCCAAATGACAAATGGTTTGAAGTGTTGGAAACTAGACTCAAATACCTTTCATATTATAGGTCGTTCATTACATAAAATTTTATACATATTTAGATATGCTCATTCAAAATGTGGACTTGTGCAAACTCATTTGGAATTTTAGTCCATTATGAAATTTTCTAACATGACTTAGACTTAGGCCCCACATTACCTATTATAAGACTTATACACTTATTTGCCAAATCCAATTGATATCCATCATATTAATAGCACATAAAATATTGTAATTAACCTACTTGGCACCTCGAAATCCTACATTACTTAGCGAAATTTTCTGGGGCCTTACAAAGAGTTTAATTGATGAGTTGAGTAACTCTTGGTACTCTTGTGTCGCACTAAAACCATGGTGCGCAAAAGGTTGAATATTGTTAATGATTCATTTGATTTGAGGGCAATTATTAGCCCTAATTGATGCTAGATGAGGTTACTTTACGTCAACTTAATTTTCTTGGTTTTTTCTTAAGGAGGTGTGAATTACTTTGTTTGCTTGAGGATAAGCAAAAGCTTAAGTTTGGGGGAGTTGATAACTAAGGATGCTAGTCTATTTTATACTCTTTTTTGCTTGAGTTTTGGACTAAAAATGTATACAAGTAATCCCGAAAACTTACATGTTGTGCTTCTTTGCAAGGTTTGGTAAAAAAAGTGCCAAGTAGTCAAAACCAGATCAAAAAAGAGTGAAACCTCCACAATTACCAAGAACAAGTCAAGGCACTGCTGTAGCACAAAATCTACTACAGCCGCAAAGGAAGCGCGACTGCAGTCCATTTAGTGTGGTACGTGGTGGAAAAGATCGGAGAGATAGAATTTTTGAAGCTCAAGCACTGCGGTCCGCGGTAGATTCTTCGCGGCCGCAATCCATTTTATGCGGTCCGCGGAGAAGGGATTCAGAGAGTTGGGAGTTTGGAAGTTTGGAGCCACTGCGGTCCGCGGTCCATTTTTTGCGTTCCGCAGTGAAGCCACAGTGGCCGCAGTGCATTTTATGCGGTTTGCGATGGCCAGAATCGGAGACTCTGAAATGAAGCTAAAAAGCCTCATCACGGCCGCGGTACCTCTGTCAGGGATATTTTTGTCCAGAAAACTTAGCCTTGTATAAATAATTCTTTTTCACATTTTTAGGGTATCTTTATCTTAGCAGAACTTGTGAACGGCCGTTTCAATCCATTTTGAGTAATTTGTAGCTCGTTTAATACTGAATCTTTAATTCTTAGTTTGTAATCATATTATATGGATTATTCTTTCTCTAAATATCTAATTTCTTCCATTATTATGAGTAGATAGACCCATTAGTTAGGGTTATGGCTCAACCCTAGTGTGAGTATTTGATGGGTATTTTGTTTTAAGGCTTAAATGTTTATGGGTAATTGATATTTGGACTGATTTGGGTTTTCCATGTTAAATTAGTGGTTGCAAATACTAATTTGTGCCTTTTTGATTTGGGCTATTCTTGAGAAAGAGAGCTTGAGTCTAGGAAAATCAGTCCAACAAGGAATTGGGGTGTATTCAAGAAATTGATAGCCCTAGTTAAAGGGGTAAGCTTAGAGATAGTAACACTCGACTTGAGCCTATATTTCTTTCACAATTTTGACACCCAAATTGTCTTGAAAAAGTCAATGAGGGCAAAGTCACTCAAGCTACCGAGAGGTATAGAGTGAGCAGTTTTGTGCATTGGCTATATCGCAATCCCCAACATAACAACTTTGCCTTAGGCTCTAGAACCCGTCAAGTATTTGTGAGCACGTGATTTTTGTTTACACGACAATTACTCCAAAAGAAATCAAAAATAATAATAAATGGTCTTGCTGTACAATTTTGGAACTTACGTGGCATTTCTGGTAGTTATTTGTGGTTTTGTCTGTGATTATTTAGTCTTATCAAACAAAAAAATACAAAAATATATGTTGTATGTAAGTTTAGGATATCGTTCTACTATTAGGAATTAATCAAACCATAATTTGGTTATTAAAAGGAAAATCACAAAATATGCATCTTTTATTCTGTTTGTTGTCATTGAGTGATTTTATGTTAATGTGTGTGATAATTGTTTGTTTAATATTTGTATAGTTTTATTTTACAAATTAGTTGGGATTTTTAGAAATTAAAAGAAGAAAAGAAAGGGGTTTAAAATTAAAGGAATTCGGACTTGGGCTTAAAATTGAGACCAAGAATCAGGCCCAATGCATTTTTCATGACCCAGTCCAGTTTGGCCTCATCAAACGACGTCGTCCGAGGCCTACCAGATCTGGACCGTTGATCTGACATATCTAACGGTCCAATTCAACTCCCGCTTTAAACCAAATGACGCCGTATAAGGATTTTCAATCAGAGCCGTCCATTTTGTTTAATCCTACGGTCTCCAAACGCCTCATTAGCCCGACCCTGCCCCCTCTGAGACAGAATGACCCCGTTTTATATAGTTAAAGTGATCCAAACCGTTGATCTCATCAGATCCAACGGTTTGGATTCACTCACCCACCCCGTATATAATCCCTCATCCCTTACCCCCACGCCCCCTAAGCCAGACCCCCCCTTCCTTTAGGTCGTCTCCCTCACCAGACCCAAACCCCACGAAACCCTAGCGCCTCCCCCTTTTCCCTTTACCGTAAACCCGGTGGAAACAACGTCGGTGAACCCCAAACTAACACCCCTGGGCCACCTCGACCCCCTTAACACAGATCTACTAACCGTAGGTCTCGAATCTTCCCCCACCGTCTCGAATCTTCATTTGAAGATTCGAGTTGGACCCCAACCCATGCCAAACCCCCCCCCAAATCCATGCCAGGCACTCCCCTGACCTCCCTCGTGACCAAACCAGGCTCGGTTTGGTCCGAATCTAACCAGAAAAACTTGAATCCCAAATCTGCCCTAGGAACCCTAGAAGTCCAGAATCCGAGTTTTTGTCCGTTTAAACAAGAAGTTTGAGGTCTAATAGATTTTAATCGAAGTATTCTCAGTTGAGAACACTTCGATTAAAGTCCTTTCAACCCCAAAAGAGGTTCGAGTAAAAATCCGAGACATGGTCATCTGATTTTCAATTCTTTAAGGTATTTTATTCTTCTATTCTTTGCCAGTTCATGTTGTTTGTTTTGCTTAATGTTTGTTCATGTGTTTAAATGTCAATTCGATTTGTTTTCATTTTGTGTCGAATTTTCTGTCCACTTTGCCCGGACCTTTCATTTGGTCAAGTTTTTCTTCATTTACTAATTGGGTGTATGATTGTAAACTATACAATTGACTGAAATTGATTTTGGTTCGATTAATTAGTTTTCAGGGCAACCTTTTGTTTTGGTCTGTACAATTCGAATCACATATTAATACTGTTGGATTCTGATCATTGGCTTTGATTGTGTGTGTTGTGATTCGCGTAGTCGATTCGATATATGTCGTCAATTAGTTTCAGTCTGGAATGATAGTTAATTTGACTCATGCTATTTAATTTGATTTACTAAGGCATTATTGAATCAGCTGAGAATTGATTTTCAATGTGTGTTAGTCTGTTAAGTTAAGTCAGAAAACATTTAAGGATTGATTTATAGCTGAAGTCTAGGATAGATTTCAGACCTTGGTTTAAATTGATAGCATGTTTACTCACTTTAGGCCTTGGGCAGCATGTGTTTTGTCAGCTGTTAATGAATTAGAGTAAAATGGACAGCATGTGCTGTCAGGACATACTCATGCTGCCCATACTTGCTAAAATTAACAAAGGATAAACCTTTATAATGAGGAAAAGAGGGCTGTCAGGGGGAATCCATGGGGAATACTTTTCTTTTGAGTTTTTGAGTGGAAAAACAGAAGGTTCACATGGAAGGGGATCAGTATTTTATTGGACTAGTTTGCTTTAACAGGCTGGGGGGAATGAAGTCATTTTTTGGCTATAAAAAGGGAAGGGTTTTCAGAACTAAAGGAAGGGGGAGTGGAGAGAGAAATGAATTAAGGGAGATAGAGAAAGAAAATCTCTGCTGCTTGATTTAAATTGAAAACTCTGTTTTTCCTCACCTTTTTCTGTTGAAAATTAGCATTAACCTGCTATTTGTTCTGTCAAAACTTAGGGTTCCTCCTTTGAGTGTTTGAGAATCAGAAACTGTTTTCCATTGTTGTTTCGGTTTCACCTATTTCGGCCTGTTGATTAACATTGGTATTTCCGAGTCCCAACTGAGTCTGCTGAGTGTGATTGTTTGGGTACTGGGTACTTGTTTCATTGGGCTATTTCTGTTTTGTCCATCTGGGGTTTGATTCTGCTCTACTTTTGCTGATGTCACTTTTGTTTGCTGCTGCCATTTCTCTTTGCTGCTGCTGCTGACTTCTCTACCTTCTGCTTCTTCTTTTCGCATTTCAACATCCAGGTACACACTAGAATTTCGCATTGATGTAACAGTGAAAGCATGAAATAAGAGACGCTAAGGATTTTAATCATCTGCTGCAGTAATTACAGCTTTGTAGATGTTGTTAGATTTGTGTAACTTGTTAGGTTGTAACTCATTAGTATAATACAGTAGGTAAATTTTGTACTTAACTGAAGCTTAGTCTGTTTAAGTATTGTGATTTACAGTTGTTTGGTTGTACGAATGATATAATCATGCAATTTGTGGAATGAACGAGTTAGTTGGCATAGTGATAACTAGATTTCCTTTCAACTATATGTTGTATGTATAGGGTAGAATGCTTTAACCTTGTCAAATACAATGTAGTTTTAATCTTCTGAGTTTTAATTTTATCGGAACCCGTTAGGCAGTTTGTAGGATAATATTCGAATCTCATTAGTAGCATCCTCTAGTAGTTAATTCCATTAACTTAGTTCAAATAAGTTAGTCTCAACTCAACTTGAAAAACATTTAGCGTGAGTTTAGCATTTTATTAATCTTGTATACAATTTTTATGTCAAATTAAAAGCATATTTGCTCATGGAATACGGCTTGAAACAATTCCCCGCCTCGTAAATAATTAGTCCGATAATTAATAAGAGGCCAGAATTGGCTAAGCATGTAATTTAATTAGCATGTATTTTCTTTCATTTATTTTTAGAAAACAAAAAAAAAATTAGGAAATGTATTCATGCTAAGATTATCCTTTAAAAAATAATGAGACGAGCCTCGCCAAATAAAAAATACGAATTGCGCGGCCTCAATAATTGATCTTAATAAATACTTAGAATTTGGGATGGTTTCTTTATTGAATTTCACTGCCTTCCTCAAAGATAATAACGCGTTAGACTCTTTAGGCGTGATCTAACTAAATTACATTCTCAAATTCGGGCGTGCATTTATGTGACCCAAATCCAAGTCTCAACGAAGTCGGAATGTATTAACAACCACGGGCGCATTGATTGTGACGTGGTTCGGGATGCATTTTCACGACGTTGCAATTCTATAAAAAATAATAATAATAAAAGCGGTTTAAATGTAACAAAAGCACACAAGTCATAACATGTATTAAATCAGATATTTAGCCATTATAGCAATTTAAGCGACCCTACTAGAACCACGGGATTCGAGGGTGCCTAACACCTTCCCTCGGGTCAACAGAATTCCTTACTTAGAATTTCTGGTTCGCAGACTTCATTTGGAAAGTCGAAAATTTCCTCGATTTGGGATTCAAGATAAACCGGTGACTTGGGACACCAAAAGCCAAACCTTTCCCAAGTGGCGACTCTGAAATAAATAAATAATCCCATTTTCGAATATTGTCACTTAAATTGGAAAAACTCCCTCGCGCATTTTACCCTTCGGGGCGGGCGCGCAAAAAGGAGGTGTGACAGCTCTGGCGACTCTGCTGGGGAATTGAACCCAGAACGTTAGTTCAGGGTTCAGAATTCGAGCTTAGAATAATTGTTATATTTGACTTTATTATCTGATATTTATTACATGTTTTGGCATAACGTGCTAAATGTTGTTTTTACCGCTTTGATATTATCTGAACTGTATATAAACTGTGCCGAAACCCTACTCTTCTTACCTCCGGGGAGAAGCTCGCTGGTCGAGACTCCCTTTTCTATTAGTGTCAATACCTGAAATAACAAAGAGGCCTGACAAGTTACAAAGCCGGACGATCTTGCGGGTCCCAGTACGTAGCCCCCTCCTCGACTCGAGTTGTCCGCTCGGGTACACAGTCTAGAGCATATACCCAGGTGATAAACCTAGTATAACAAAACCTCATGCCAGATCCCTAATAGGAATGCTTATTTGCATCATGTTGCATTTGACATATGGGACTCAACACAGGGGTTGGGTCCGTCTAGGACAGGTAACCTGAAATGAAAAGACCATCCTGCTGCATCCCGTTTGTTTTGCGCATTTATTTGCTTCAGATCTGCATGCTGACCGGTTTCTAAAAAAAAATTCAAAAAGGAAAGAAAAATAGAAGCGTAGGGAGATAATTACTTATTTTTGGAAAAATAAAACCAATGTCCAAGTAGTGTCAAAACCTCGCCGGAATTTTCTTAAAAAAAATGAAAACAAAATTTGTCTTTTAGTTTGATTTATTAAAAAAAACATATATATAAAAAAAATTATATATAAATTCCTTTTAATCACTTTCAAAATCCAAAAAAATATATTTATTTAAAAGTAAAAAAGGGGAAAATTCAAAATTAAAAATATGTTGTCTCTTTTGTAGTATCTCTTTTATAAATTCGGACTAATAGTCCAAATACTTCCTTAAAAGATTTTTTGAAATTTCAAAAAAAAAAGGGTAAAAAAAAAAGGTACAAAGAAAAAAATATTTCTTTAGTCTTCATCTCTTTTCAAAAAAAAAGACAAAACAAAATATAAAAAATCCAGAAAAATATTTTTTTCCTCCTTATCTTTAAAAGATTGTATTCAGAAGGGGTTTTAGTTTATTTACTCTACACCAGTATGGCCCGAACTATGCCAGTTTGATTCTCATAGGGTGTGAGATACGTAGGCAACCCTCATCGGGCCCAACTTCCCTTTTTCAAATAGCCAAAATGTTAGAATTTTAATTTCGTCATTAATGAGTCGGGTAATGCCGTTTTGTCAAGAATAGCCGAATGTTCCCGAAAGGGGCGCCGGAAGGCTGACTTTGCACAAACGACCATTATTGGTCATTTTTACTTTTTTCCGACCAAATTGCCCAACGGCCTTAGGATCCTCGTCCCCGAGGCTCTATGAGGCCGTGTTCCCCATGTTGGTTCATTACTAAAAAAAAATAGTCATAAATAAATCAAGTGATTGTTTTGTCAAAAATAGCCAAATGTTCTCGAAAGGGACGGCGGAAGGCTGATTTTGCATAAACGGTCACTTTCGGTCATCTTTTAGAGTTTTTGATCGGTTGACCCTCACAGCCTTAAAATCTTCATCCCCGAAGTGCTGAAAGGTCGTGTTCGAAAATCGGATCTTCCTTTTATTAAAAAAAAAATAAAAAGTAATAATATATAGTCAAAATATTTTTTTTGTGAGTCAAATCATTTTTGCTTAAAGTCCCCTTAATAAATGTGCAGGATGAGCACAATGCAAAATGAACACTTTTCAATAATGACTAAAATCCCTGTCAAGTTACGGCTATGGTGGAATGATCTAGGTATTGAAGGGCAAGATGAGGTCAAGAAATATCTGAAAGGTCTCACGGGTTTATTGGAAATTCAGCCTCGGGGAGATATCATAAGAGCCTTGGTCACCTACTCGGACCCAGCGCACAATGTTTTCCACTTCTCCGACTTTGAACTCACCCCGACTCTGGAGGCAATGGCTGGGTACATTGGAAATGCTGAACTTCCATTAAGGCAAAAATACCTGGTTGCCCCAAGAGCTGTCATGGTGCATCGATTTCTAGACTCACTAAAAATACCAAGGACGGTCCATAACCCAGATTTGGCCGCCGGTTTTTGTAATCCATGCTTCATATACGACAGGTATGGTCATGTAGGAGGATTCAACAATCCGATTAACAAGCTATATAGCAAAGGTAGTCGTCAGAAGTGGGATGAGCACAGACGGGTGGCTTTCATGATAACATTTTTGGGTCTTCTGGTATTTCCGAGGAAAGACGGAAATATTGATCTGAAAATATCTGGGGTCGTCAGTACTTTGCTCACACAAAATGATAGTACTCTCGCGCCTATGGTGGTATCTGATATCTTTCGAGCTCTCACAGCCTGCAAAGCCGGGGGGAATTTCTTCGAAGGGTGTAACTTGTTGTTACAAATATGGATGACTGAACATCTCTGCCATCGTTCCGAGCTTTTGAGCCATGGTTCCTCGAAGAAAACTTGCATAGAAGAGTTTTACAAAAGAACCAAAAAGATCAGTCTGCCCAAAAGAGTTATGGCATGGACTTCATTATTTCAGACTCTCACTGCCAGCCAAATACAATGGACACTGGGATGGTTGCCTGTTGATGAGGTCATGTGTATGCCAGCATCCAGAACTCACTTTCTACTGATGGGACTTAAGAGCATTCAACCTTACGCGCCCTGCCGAATCTTGAGACAACTCGGAATATGCCAGATAGTACCACACGAGGAAGATCTTAGTGCTCAAACAATTGAGATAAGCCCCGACGGACAATTTCCTGAAGCAAAAATCCGCCAGATCTGGAACGAATGTCAATATTTGAAAGCAGATACTTGTGTGCAGGATCGGGCCAAAAGTGAAATGGCGCCAGGTTACCTTGCATGGTACAAAAGAGAACTTGAACACGAAAGGCCGTCTAAAAGACCTCACATCCTGAATTTCGCCGAGTCGTCGCAAAAGCAGTGGGATCGGTTGGCAAGTGAAAGAGGCTATCGTACCGAAATCAGCAAGTTGAAGCAACAAGTTGAATGTCTGAAATATGAGCACAACGTGCAAGTTGCTACCGATCTGGGAGAAAAGAACAGGTTGACCCAGGAAAACGAGATGCTCAGGGCCCAGATCAAACAGATGAGGATAGATGCTGATAACCAGCAAAGGAGCCGGGCGGATGAACGATTGATAAAAGCTTCAAGGATAGAAATTGGGGACTGCCGGAGTGAGTCAGAAAATACCATAGCAGGGCTCGAAGCACACTGGGAAAGAAGGACAGAAAAGCGTAACCGGCACCTGCGGCAGTTGGAAAGGGATCACGAGCGAACCATTGCCAATCTGAAGGAAAAGGTGGACAGAGCGTTTGAGCAAACCTGAACCCTGGGAGTTGAAAATAGACATTTCCGCGATCTCTTATCCCAGATGGAAGTAGAAATTCAGCAGTGGCAAAATCAATGCCTCCAGGATTCTCGGGTTATGACAGCCCGTAATCATCAAATAAAGCACTTACTCAAAGAAAAGAGGCAAACCAGGGGTAAGATTAGGACCATTGCCCATGCCATCATCAGAAGATGTCTACGGTGTGAAAACATGACCAAAATTATCGTTCTCTCGGTAGTGATGGTTTATGTCAAGCAAACCATGCATGAGTTGGAACAACTTGAAAGGGACCTCACACCTAAGACCACGGCAAGGCCGAAAGATGCCCCGCGGGCGCCAATTCTCGGAACCTTAATGTATTCATAGGTTGAGTCTGTCCGTCTTTTGCATCAAGGTGTATTAGTCTGTTAAGTCTGTACTTGTTTTAAGGCTTGTTATTTTCCTTTTTTCAAAAATGTTAGTTTGTACTAGATTGTTTCAGTAATAAAATGTGTGCTTTTTTTACATTCATCTGTTTTGAACTACGTAATGATCTGATTCACGCGGTATCGTGATACGTAGGCAATCCTCATCGGATCCGGTCACATTTTTAACTGCAAATAATGAAAACAATAATAATAGAAAAAGTAAAGAAAGAAAAATGATGATAAATAAAGGAAAGCCTAAAGAGAAACCGGAATGATGCATGCCTTCATTGTAAACATGTAGAAACTCACTTAACTGTATAGGTGCATCACGCCCCAACGTGCGATTACCTATCTGTTATTTGTTTCAAACTAACCGTTTGCTTGCTGCTGAGCGTTTTTTCCAGGTTTTTAGAAAAGGTGGTTTGGTTCGGTGGAGGTCTGGCCTCATATTCATACTTCACGAGGTCGAAAGGAAGTGTTCAGTTACCCGTTGTTAAGTCGAGAGGGGGTATTCACACTTACTTCACAAGATCAAAGGTAAGCATAGAGATGTCTTCAGAAATTCCTTTGCCGACAGTTCCTGTTTCCGAGGAGAGTTCAATCTCGGCCGTCCTGACGCCCGAGTCAGCAACTGCTGAGGAAAATAGAATCCTGCGGCTCCGCATGTTGGAAATGTTTGATGACTGGAATAACGGAAAAGAGCCACCGAGTGTAATCCCTGGGTTCTCTGAGTTGTTCTCCAGGACAAGTGGGACTTCCAACGTCCCCATAAGCTATCCAGCTACCCCATTCGGGTACCCATCCATTTCAGCCCTCTCTGCTGGATCGCCCTCTGATTCTTATCCCCGGATGTCAACAACGGACGTAGCTACGAACATATTCACTGCACCTCCCTGTCCAATCGTGGCACAACCTGCGACACACAAGCCAAATTTTGACTCATCCTCATTCACATTCAAAGCACCATCCTTCTCACTGTAACCAACTCGGTTCACCACCAGCACTCATCCTCAACAACCTCAATACGAGTTTGCACCTGGGCAGGATCAAAACCCCAAAGCTACTGAACAAGATGAGATGGCGAAAAGGATGAGGAGCCTCGAGCAGAGTTTGAAAGACATGCAAGGTTTAAGCGGATAGAAGAGTGTCTCCTATACTGATCTATGCATGTTCCCTCACGTGCACCTACCCGTGGGTTTCAAAACCCCAAAGTTTGAGAAGTATGACGGGCACGGCGACCCCATTGCTCATCTCAAGAAGTATTGCAACCAGTTGCGGGGAGCCGGCGGCAAAGAAGAATTGTTGATGGCATACTTCGGAGAAAGTCTGATAGGAATGGATTCAGAGTGGTATATGGACCAAGACATATCTCGATGGCATATATGGGATGATCTCGCCAGAGATTTTGTGAGACAATTCCAGTATAACATTGACATTGTACCAGACAGAAATTCTCTGTCAAACTTGATGAAAAAACCTTCAGAAAGCTTCAAAGAATATGCTATTAAATGGCGCGAGTAGGCATCAAGGGTAAAACCTCCTATGGACGAGATAGAAATGGTCACTACTTTTCTCCAGGCTCAAGAATCAGACTATTTCCAGAATATGATGTCAGCCATGGGAAAGCCTTTCCCGGAAGCAATCAAGATCGGGGAGATGGTAGAGAATGGTTTGAAAACGGGTAGAATCTTAAGTCAAGCAGCCATAAGGGCAACCTCCCAAGCCGTCCAAAGCGGGTCCGGAGGAATGGCAAGAGGAAAGAAAAAGGAAGAAACATCCATGGCGGCATCAGAAGCGAGGGAATATCGTAATCTTAGGCCCCACTTTCCAGAAAGAACCCCACAACATTACTACCCCCACCAAAATGTGACTTATGCTCCTCAACCCTACATGGTCATGAATACCCAGCCCTATGTCCATCCACTGCAGCAAGCCAATCGAGGCCAAGCTCCACCTCCTAGAAATCAGCCTCCCTACCGGAACCACAATAATCCACAGCCCCCTCAAAATAACTTCCGCCCTCAGGAACCACCTAGAAGACGGACTTTCACACCCATCGGTGAACCATATTCTACCGTGTTCCCAAAGCTAGTCCAGATGGGTTTTCTGCAGCTGGTCCCTCAGACAAGGAACAATCTGGCATCACCTGCTTACAAAGCCGGTGTTAGGTGCGCTTATCATTTAGGAGCAGAAGGGCACGATACAAATGATTGTTGGGCTTTGAGAAGGGTAGTTGAGAGCTTAATAGAGTAGGGGAAGATAGTACTAAGAGACGAGGAGGTCCCAAATGTGACCAACAATCGTTTGCCCACCCACAATAACGGGTCGTTGATTGGAATGATTTGCGAGGACAAAGAATTTGATCCTGCTTTAAAAGCTATAATCGCCATCGTCGATGTAGGGAAAAAGCCTAAAACCACCCCGAAGCCAGAGAAAGGGGAAAAGAAGGTCAGTACTGTCAAGGTTGAGCCCGAAGAGAAGGTTGAGGAAAAGATAGTGACGATGGTGCTTGTGAGGAATGAAGTTCTTTATGTTCCACGAGGTCGAGCAGAGAAGCCGCAGAGATTCGAAGTCAACAATGCAAAACCAATGTACGTACCAAAAGGGGGTTATGTGGTCCGGGGGATGATTCAACCATCTCGGTTGAATGGGCCAGTGGTTATCGGACGCGTACCATAGAAGCCAATGACAGACCCGTCCATAGTACCGTGGAACTATCAAAGAATGTTGGTTACGTACAAAGGCAGAGAAGTCACGGGAGAACTTCCGGAGAGTACTTTCGTTGGAAGGTATTCGAACACTCAAGAGTTAAACAACGCCACACGGAAACGCTTCCCACCCAAGGAACCTGTAAGCATTGAGGAAGCGGAAGCTTTCTTCCAAAAGATGAAAATGCCAGACTACGAAGTGGTGGATCAGCTACGCAAGTGCCTTGAGCAAGTGTCCATGCTATCTCTGCTGATGAGGTCGGCCGAACACCAAAAGATCATGCTCAAGACCCTGAACGAAGCGTACATACCAGTTGAAACCTCAGTCGAACAACTGGAACGAATGACGGAGAGGTTCTTCGCCGTTAACCAGGTTTCTTTCATCAAGAATGACTTACCTCCAGAGGGAGCAGCTCACAACAAAGCCTTACATCTGACATTTAAATGCGAAGACTACTACGTCAAGCGGGTAATGTTGGATGGAGGTTCAGGTGTTGACATTTGTCCGCTCTCCACACTGCAGAGAATGGAAATTGGGACCAGAAGAATCTGCCCCAATAATGTCTGCGTAAGGGCTTTTGATGGCGTCAAGAGGGATACCCTCGGGGAAATAGAGTTGGTGTTAACTATAGGACCAGTGAAGTTTGAAATAACTTTCCAGGTGCTTGACATGGATACGTCTTACAATTTTCTCCTTGGCAGACCTTGGATTCATGCGGCAGGGGCTGTGCCTTCCACTTTTCACCAGATGGTGAAGTTTGAACACGAAAATAGGGAAATTGTGGTCCACGGAGAAGACGAACAGTCTATTTATCGGGACCTATCCATACCATATCTTGAATCAAGGGAAGGGAGCGAGAACACGGTTTATCAGGCTTTCGAAGTTGTGCTAGCAGAGCAGTATGAAGAAGGAAGACCTTGCCCCCAACCTTTCTTGTCCAACGCCTCAATCATGGTGGCTAAAGAAATGATCCGACATGGATTCAGGCCAGGGAAAGGGCTCAGACGAACATTGCAAGGAATAACGGAACCCATCACCTTGCCTTCCACTTTTTGGGATAGGTTTTCAACCCACTCCAAAAGATGAAGAGTGGGAAAGGAAGAGGAAAAATGAGGGTTGGAAACTGCCTCGGCCATTGCCAGATTTATACGAGACTTTCGTCGGACTGAAATACATCGAAGAAGAAGACGATGAGGTTTTCACAACCGAAGAGATCGAGGAGATATGTGGGGCAATGAGAGGAATGCTCTACGAAGCTCACATGGTTCAACCAGGAGAAGGCACAAGGACCGCTGAGATGTTATATGTGGGGCCAAATGTCAAGCTTCGAAATTGGGAGGCCACGCCATTCCCAACTAGACAAGAGTCCGGGTAGACCTATCCTGCCACCTTTCCTGCATCACGAGTTATCCCCAGGATGTAACTCGGATGTTTTTCCTTCAGTTTCTTGTTTTGAATTCCTGAAATATAAACCTTGTTATCTTCCAAATTCCAAGGAATAAAAATGAGTATTTTCTCATTTTTTCCTTTACTCTGATTTCTGTTATTTTTCCTTTATCTTTTCTTTCAGTTATAATAATGCGGCTTTAAATAATATAACATGCTTGCGGACTTCACACCCAGATCACAACGAGCTATTTAATTGTGAAATAATGAACCAAGAATAGGAATATGACGAAGAAGAGGCTTTTAGGGATGTAAATCGAGAATTGGAACACTTTGAGAATAAACCTAAGCCGAATCTGAATGACACCGAACTGGTTAATTTGGGAACTCCTGAAGAAATCTGAGAGACCAAGATAAGCATTCACACAGACAAGGAAACGCGAGACGCGATAATTCAACTCCTTTTTGAATTTAAAGATGTGTTTGCTTGGTCATACGATGACATGCCAGGATTAGGTGTTGATCTAGTGGTGCATAAATTGCCAATTCACCCTGATTATCCTCCAGTTCAACAAAAGCAGAGAAAGTTCAAAACTGATGTCAGTGACAAGATTTAAGAAGAAATCACCAAGCAGTTGAAAACGGGAGTAATTCGGGTAGTCCAGTACACCACGTGGTTGGCGAATGTAGTTCCAGTGCCGAAAAAAGATGGGAAGACTCGGGTATGTATGGATTATCGAGATTTGAACAGGGCGAGTCCCAAAGACAATTTCCCATTGCCCAACATCCACATCCTTGTTGATAATTGCGCCAAACATGAGATCCAGTCTTTTGTAGATTGTTACGCCAGGTATCATCAGGTGTTGATGGATAAAGAGGACGCCGAGAAAATTGCTTTCACTACACCTTGGGGCACTTACTGTTATCGGGTTATGCCATTCGGTCTGAAGAATGCTGGGGCAACTTACATGAGAGTCATGACTGCCATTTTTCATGACATGATGCATCAAGAGATAGAGGTGTGTGTGGACGACATGATAGTCAAGTCCAGGACTCGGGACAATCATATCCAAGACTTGAGGAAATTGTTTGAGAGACTGAGAAAGTACGACTTGAAGCTGAACCCGGCCAAATGCGCCTTCGGGGTCCCATCAGGCAAGCTTTTGGGTTTCATAGTAAGCAGGAGAGGTATCGAGTTAGATCCAACAAAGATAAAATCTATCAAAGATCTACCTCCCCCAAGAACGAAGAAATACGTGATGAGTCTATTGGGCAGGTTAAACTATATCAGTCGATTCATTGCCCAGCTGACTAGCACATGTGAGCCCATATTCAAGCTATTGAGGAAGGATGCAGCAATCAAATGGACGGTTGAGTGTCAAGAAGCTTTTGACAATATCAAAGAATATCTTTCAAATCCCCTAGTTTTGGTCCCGCCAGAACCAGAGAGACCCCTGTTCTTGTATCTGACAGTCTTGGAAAATTCTTTCGGTTGCGTCCTTGGGCAACATGACATAACCGGAAAGAAGGAGCAGGCGATCTACTACTTGAGCAATAAATTCACCGGCTACGAGGCCAAGTATACTTTGCTGGAAAGAACGTGTTGTGCTTTGACATGGGTTGCTCAAAAATTGAGACATTATCTCCAAGCTCACACTACTTACCTCAAAAGCAGGCTGGATCCTTTGAAGTACATATTTTAGAAACCAATGCCTACTGGAAGACTGGCCAAATGGCAAATCTTGCTTACTGAATTTGACATATTCTATGTCACCCGCATAGCAATGAAAGTCCAGGCATTAGCGGATCATTTGGCCGAAAACCCGGTTGATGAGGAATACCAACCGTTGAGTACTTATTTTCCGGATGAAGAAATAAACACCGTAGAAGTAGTCTCGGAAAACGCTCATGTTTGGAAGATGTTGTTTGATGGGGCCGTAAACGCAAAAGGTGTAGGAATTGGGGCAATTTTAATCTCACCCTCTGGTCAGCACTATCCTGCTACAGCTAGACTACGCTTCTTTTGCACAAACAATACAACAGAATATGAAGCCTGCATCATGGGCATGCATATGGCGATCGATCAGGATGTTGAAGATTTATTGATTATGGGGCATTCTGACCTGATTATCCGGCAAGCCCAAGGTGAATGGGAAACTCGGGATGTCAAGCTTATTCCTTACCGACAGCACGTGGAGGACCTCGGCAAACGTTTCAAATCAATAGAGTTCAGGTATATCCCGTGGTGTCACAATGAACTAGAGGATGCACTTGCTACCTTAGCTTCAATGTTACCCTACCCAGGCAATGCCCACGTCGATCCCTTGGAAATCCAAATCAGGGAAAGACACGGTTACTGTAATGTAATTGAGGCAGGATCGCGTACACAGCCATGGTACCATGATATCAAGAGGTTCTTGAAGACCCAAGAATACCCCGAAAATGCTACTGGAGATCAAAAGAGGACTATCAGGCGGCATGCAGGAGGTTTCTTTTTGAGCAACGAGGTATTGTATAAAAGGACCCCGGGCCTCAATTTGTTAAGATGTGTTGACGCCGAGGAGGCTGGAAGGATCATGCATGAAGTACACGCAGGAGTGTGCGTGCCCCACATGAACGGGTATGTTTTGGCAAAGAAAATCCTTCGAGCAGATTATTACTGGATGACCATGGAAAAGGACTGTTTTAGCTTCGTTCGAAAGTGTCATCAGTGTCAGGTGCACGGTGATTTGATTCATGTGCCTCCCACAGAACTGCTTCCCATGTCTGCACCTTGGCCATTTGTTGCTTGGGGCATGGACGTCATTGGTCCTATCGAGCCGAAGGCCTCAAATGGACACAGATTCATATTAGTTGCTATAGACTACTTCACGAAATGGGTAGAAGCTGTCACTCTCAATTCGGTCACCAAGAAGGCTGTGGTGGATTTTGTACATTCAAATCTTATCTGTCGTTTCGGTATTCCTGCAACTATCATCACAGATAACGCGGCGAACCTGAATAGTCACTTGATGGGGGATGTATGCGAACAGTTCAAAATAACGCATAGGAACTCCACTCCTTATCGGCCCAAGGCCAATGGCGCTGTTGAAGCAGCAAACAAGAACATCAAGAAGATTTTGAGGAAGACGATCCAGAGTTCCCGACAATGGCATGAACAGTTACCCTTTGCATTGCTGGGATATCGCACCACAGTACGCACGTCAGTAGGGGCAACCCCTTATCTGTTGGTTTATGGGATCGAGGCTATGATACCGGCAGAGGTAGAAATTCCTTCGCTCCGAACCATTGTCGAAGCAGAAATTGAAGATAGCGAGCGGGTTAAGACTCGATTGGAGCAATTGACTTTGATTGACGAGAAACGAATGGCTGCGGTTTGTCACGGGCAGTTGTACCAACAAAGAATGGCCCGTGCTTACAACAAGAAAGTACGACCCAGGAATTTTGAAGTGGGTCAACTGGTATTAAGGCTCATTCTGCCACATCACTAGGAAGCAAAAGGAAAATTTTCTCCTAATTGGAAAGGTCCATACATCATCAGGAAGATATTGCCGAGAGGAGCATTGTATCTGGTCGATATTGAAGGAAATGATCCTGAAACAGCAGTGAATGCGGACGCAGTCAAAAGGTACTATGTTTGAGTTTACTTCGGCGATATTGTGGCACATTTGAGATGATGAAGGATTCATCCCCACTGCCCAAACACTATCATCTCTCTCCACAAGCCCTTTAAGCCAGTTACGCTTCTTTGGCTACCTTAAAAAAAAAAAATTGATTGAGCCTGAACTACGTCTGACTTGATTTCAAAAGGATACATAGGAAGCCTCTCCCTGGGGTTCAGTCATACCAAAAATAAAATCCAATTTACCCAGAAATTGAAACCGGGGCACACCAAACGGCTTAGAAGTTGTAGTTTCTACCATTCTTTTACCAAGTACAAGTCCTTCGGATCAATTGCCAAAGGCAGGGGAAGCCGAGAGACATCATGATTAAAGGCCGGCACATTCAAATTGAGAGAAATAAAACGAGAGAGTCTTATCGGTGAAAACCTTCGGGCACCGTGAGGCGACGGGAGCAGAGAAATCAAAAATGAGAGAGCTTGTTTAGTAAAAACTCGCAAAGAGTGCTATCAAGCAACAACAAGAAGAGAAATGAGAGAGGTCGACTAGCGAAAACCCGCAAAGGGCGCTGTCGGCCGAAAAGATGATTCCACCTCAGAAAATCTTGGCAAGGTTCCACCGGTTGGAAACATAGATCCGTTCCTGATTCATGAGGAAATGCAAGTTCGTGAAGGTCGGGCATCCAGTCCAAAAGCATTGTCATGTCAATTTAAAGTCAGCGTTGTTTCCCTTAGATAAGTTTTTCTTGCCCCGAAAGGGACACTTCTCTTTTAAATTTTCTTTCTCCGTTCTTTGTTTTACTTTTCTTTGAAATCCTTCCCTTTTTAACCCCAAGTTCCGAATATACTGGAAAGAATAGGTGGCAGTCCCGATTGATCACGATGTTGGTTGCCTTCGAAGTAAAGCCACACACACCCACACACACAAAAAAAAAGAAGAAAAACCCGACAAATCCCCACAGGGTCTCTCTTTGAACAAATCCCAACAGGGTCTCCTTTTGTAAAAATCCCCACAGAGTCTCCTTTCGTAAAAATCCCCCAAAGAGTCTGACCCAGTTAATCCCCAACGAGTCTGCCTTGTACAAATCCCCACAGAGTCTCCCCAATAAAAATCCCCACTGAGTCTGCCTCGGTATAAAATCCCCAAGCAGAATGGGATGGAAGAACCAAAGCCTTACATGGATAAATCATCACAAAATCCGGGAATGCGAGTTTGAGCAGTTTTAAAAAGGGTTTCGCCTGCTGAATCCAACCAATGCCAGAGATTCTCAACAGGAATAAAGACGTGACAAAGCAATTGGAACAATCAAGGTCACCGAACCAACCACCATTTTTCAAACTGACAATTGTTCTTTATTTGAAAAATTGAAATATGTGTGATCCAAAGCAACCGAAATACGTGAATGCAAGAAACAACTTTGCAATAAGGAATCTACCCAAAAGGGAAGTTTCCCCAAAATTCTCTCTTACATTTTACTAAACAAAAAAAAATAATAAAAAAAGTAGTAAGAAGAAAACTCAAAAAAGAGGGTTAGTTAGAATCCCCGGCATTTTCCATTTAGCCAGCATTAGGGCTCCAATCCCTGAACTGAGCGTTTTTCTGTTAGCCAGCATTAGGGCTCCAACCCCTGAACTAAGCGTTTTTCTGTTTTAGCCAGCATTAGGGCTCCAATCCCTGAACTGAGCACTTTTCCATTTAGCCAGCATTAGGGCTGCAACCCCTGAACTGAGCATTTTTCTGTTAGCCAGCATTAGGGCTCCAACCCCTGTGCTGAGCGTTTTTCTGTTAGCCAGCATTAGGGCCCCAATCCCTGAACTGAGCGTTTTTCTGTTAGCCAGCATTAGGGCTCCAACCCCTAAACTGAGCGTTTTTCTGTTAGCCAGCATTAGGGCTCCAACCCCTGAACTGTGCATTTTTCTGTTAGCCGACATTAGGGCTTTAATCCCTGAGTTGAGCATTTTTGTAGCCAGCATTAGGGCTCTAATCCCTGAGTTGAGCACTTTTCCATTTAGCCAGCATTAGGGCTCCAATCCCTGAATTGAGCGTTTTTCTATGAGCCAGCATTAGGGCTCCAACCCCTGTGCTGAGCGTTTTTCTGTTAGCCAGCATTAGGGCCCCAATCCCTAAACTAAGCGTTTTTCTGTTAGCCAGCATTAGGGCTCCAACCCCTGAACTGAGCGTTTTTATGTTAGCCAGCATTAGGGCTCCAACCCCTGAACTGAGCATTTTTCTGTTAGCCGACATTAGGGCTCCAATCCCTGAACTGAGTGTTTTTCTGTTAGCCAGCATTAGGGCTCCAACCCCTGAACTGAGCGTTTTTCTGTTAGCCGATATAAGGGCTCCAATCCCTGAACTGAGCGTTTTTCTGTTAGCCAGCATTATGGCTCCAACCCCTGTGCTGAGCGTTTTTCTGTTAGCCAGCATTAGGGCCCCAATCCCTGAACTGAGCGTTTTTCTGTTAGCCAGCATTAGGGCTCCAACCCCTGAACTAAGGGTTTTCTTTTAGCCAGCATTAGGGCTCCAACCCCTGAACTGAGCATTTTTCTGTTAGTCGACATTAGGGCTCCAATCTCTGAGTTGAGCATTTTTGTAGCCAGTATTAGGGCTCCAATCCCTGAGTTGAGCACTTTTCCATTTAGTCAGCATTAGGGCTCCAATCCCTGATCTGAGCGTTTTTCTGTTAGCCAGCATTAGGGCTCCAACCCCTGAACTGAGCGTTTTTCTATTAGCCAGCATTAGGGCCCCAATCCCTGAACTGAGTGTTTTTCTGTTAGCCAGCATTAGGGCTCCAACCCCTGAACTGAGCGTTTTTCTGTTAGCCGATATAAGCGCTCCAATCCCTGAGTTGAGCATTTTTGTAGCCAGCATTAGGGCTCCAATCCCTAAGTTGAGCACTTTTCCATTTAGTCAGCATTAGGGCTCCAATCCCCGAACTGAGCGTTTTTCTGTTAGCCAGCATTAGGGCTCCAACCCCTGAATTGAGCATTTTTCTGTTAGCCGACATTAGGGATCCAATCCCTGAGTTGAGCATTTTTTCTGTTAGCCAGCATTAGGGCTCCAATCCCTGAACTGAGCATTTTTTCTGTTAGCCAGCATTAGGGCTCCAATCCCTGAACTGAGCGCTTTTCCATTTAGCCAGCATTAGGGTTCCAATCCCTGAACTGAGCATTTTTTTGTTAGCCAGCATTAG
This sequence comes from Nicotiana sylvestris, assembly GCF_000393655.2. Lineage (NCBI taxonomy): Eukaryota > Viridiplantae > Streptophyta > Magnoliopsida > Solanales > Solanaceae > Nicotiana > Nicotiana sylvestris. Next base: position 55,704,304 of record NC_091064.1, read on the forward strand.
GGCTCCAATCCCTGAGTTGCGCATTTTTACCTTTTGCGACATTAGGGCTCCAATCCCTGAGTTGCGCTTTTTAGACTAGAGTTATCTCATCCCCTCATCAATCCTATAGATTATTATGGCAAGTAACTCATGAAATTTTCCTAGTGAAACTGGGGCAGAAAAATTTCGTTCGTTTGTTTTGTTGTCTCAGCAGGTCTGACCTCGAGGCGCATGGATCGAGATGACCTACGGAATGAGTCTCACTCCAGAATATAAAGAAGAAGAAAAAGAACAAAAAGAGAAGATGTTCCCAAATACTAGAACAAACAAACGGCAGGTCGCTCCAAAATTTGATCAAAGTCCCGAGCTCCGCCAATCCCGTCTCACTCAATACCGCAGAAATAAACAGGCGCCTACAACTTGCAAGCATCAAGATTCGGATCGAAGTCTACAAGTAGAATCAACTAAGACCCAAGATCAAGTTGCAAAAGAATTATAGATAGGATTCTTGTAACTAGCGGTTGACAGGCATAAATAGTTAGTTCAATTTCAATTTCCTTTGGTTGTAATAAGGAGGTCAGTAAAGCAATAGCGGCAACAACAACGGCAGTAACAGCAAGCATTTCAATCCCATGGTAGTCCCAGCTACCAAGGTTTCCCGAACTATATTGACCTGATTCCTGTTTAGCCCAGGATATGTAGGAAATCTTTGAAGCAAAGATTCGGTCAAATCTTTCAAAATATGCTTCACACGGAGTATTCCAATGGACAAAATCGCTCATATCCGCTCACTTTATCTTTGCATGAAAACTCTTCGTGTTTTCGGACAAAGAGGGGAAGCTGTGAGCACGTGATTTTTGTTTACACGACAATTACTCCAAAAGAAATCAAAAATAATAATAAATGGTCTTGCTGTACAATTTTGGAACTTACGTGGCATTTTTGGTAGTTATTTGTGGTTTTGTCTGTGATTATTTAGTCTTATCAAACAAAAAAATACAAAAATATATGTCATATGTAAGTTTAGGATATCGTTCTACTATTAGGAATTAATCAAACCATAATTCGGTTATTAAAAGGAAAATCACAAAATATGCATCTTTTATTCTGTTTGTTGTCATTGAGTGATTTTGTGTTAATGTGTGTGATAATTGTTTGTTTAATATTTGTATAGTTTTATTTTACAAATTAGTTGGGATTTTTAGAAATTAAAAGAAGAAAAGAAAGGGGTTTAAAATTAAAGGAATTCGGACTTGGGCTTAAAATTGAGACCAAGAATCAGACCCAATGCATTTTACATGACCCAGTCCAGTTTGGCCTCATCTAACGACGTCGTCCGAGGCCTACCAGATCTGGACCGTTGATCTGACATATCTAACCGTCCAATTCAACTCCCTCTTTAAACCAAACGACGCCGTATAAGGATTTTCAATCAGAGCTGTCCGTTTTGTTTAATCCTACGGTCTCCAAACGCCTCATTAGCCCGACCCATTCCCATCAAAACCGACCCTGACCCCTCTGAGACAGAACGACCCCATTTTATATAGTTAAAGTGATCCAAATCGTTGATCTCATCAGATCCAACGGTTTGGATTCACTCACCCACCCCGTATATAATCCCTTATCCCTTATCCCCACGCCCCCTAAGCCAGACCCCCCCTTCCTTTAGGTCGTCTCCCTCACCAGACCCAAACCCCACGAAACCCTAGCACCGCCCCCCTTTCCCTTCACCGTAAATTCGGCGGCAACAACGCCGGTGACCCCCAAACTAACACCCCTAGGCCACCTCGACCCCCTGAACATAGATCTACTAACCGTAGGTCTCGAATCTTCCCCCACCGTCTCGAATCTTCATTTGAAGATTCGAGCCGGACCCAAACCCATGCCAAACCGCCCAAATCCATGCCAGGCACTCCCCTGACCTCCCTCGTGACCAAACCAGGCTTGGTTTGGTCCGAATCTAACCAGAAAAACTTGAATCCCAAATCTGCCCTAGGAACCCTAGAAGTCCAGAATCTGAGTTTTTGTCTGTTTAAACAAGAAGTTTGAGGTCTAATAGATTTTAATCGAAGTATTCTCAGTTGAGAACACTTCGATTAAAGTCCGTTCAACCCCAAAAGAGGTTCGAGTCAAAATCCGAGACATGGTCATCTGATTTTCAATTCTTTAAGGTATTTTCTTCTTCTTTTCTTTGCCAGTTCATGTTGTTTGTTTTGCATAATGTTTGTTTATCTGTTTAAATGTCATTTTGATTTGTTTTCATTTTGTGTCGACTTTTCTGTCCACTTTGCCCGGACCTTTCATTTGGTCAAGTTTTTCTTCATTTACTGATTGGGTGTATGGTTGTAAACTATACAATTGACTGAAATTGAATTTGGTTCGATTAATTAGTTTTCAGGGCAACCTTTTGTTTTGGTTAGTACAATTCGAATCACATGTTAATACTGTTGGATTTTGATCATTGGCTTTGATTGTATGTGTTGTGATTCAGGTAGTCGATTCGATATATGTCGTCAATTAGTTTCAGTCTGGAATGATAGTTAATTTGACTCATGCTATTTAATTTGATTTACTGAGGCATTGTTGAATCAGCTGAGAATTGATTGTCAATGTGTGTTAGTCTGTTAAGTTAAGTCAGAAAACATTTAACGATTGATTTATAGCTGCAGTCTAGGATAGATTTCAGACCTTGGTTTAAATTGATAGCATGTTTACTCACTTTAGGCCTTGGGCAGCATGTGTTTTGTCAGCTGTTAATGAATTAGAGTAAAATGGACAGCATGTGCTGTCAGGACATACTCATGCTGCCCATACTTGCTTAAATTAACAAAGGATAAACCTTTATAATGAGGAAAAGAGGGTTGTCAGGGAGAATCTCATGGGAAATACTTTTCTTTTGAGTTTTTGAGTGGAAAAACAGAAGGTTCACATGGAAGGGGATCAGTATTTTATTGGACTAGTTTGTTTTAACAGGCTGGGGGGAATGAAGTCATTTATTGGCTATAAAAAGGGAAGGGTTTTCAGAACTAAAGGAAGGGGGGAGTGGAGAGAGAAAAGAATTAAGGGAGATAGAGAAAGAAAATCTCTGCTGCTTGATTTAAGTTGAAAACTCTGTTTTTCCTCACCTTTTTCTGTTGAAAATTAGCATTAACCTGCTATTTGTTCTGTCAAAACTTAGTGTCCCTCCTTTGAGTGTTTGAGAATCAGAAACTGTTTTCTATTGTTGTTTCGGTTTCACCTATTTCGGCCTGTTGATTAACATTGTTATTTCCGAGTCCCAACTGAGTCTGCTGAGTGTGATTGTTTGGGTACTGGGTACTTGTTTCATTGGGCTATTTCTGTTTTGTCCATCTGGGGTTTGATTGTGCTCTACTTTTGCTGCTGTCACTTTTTTTTTGCTGCTTCCATTCCTCTTTGCTGCTGCTGCTGACTTGTCTACCTTCTGCTTCTTCTTTTCGCATTTCAACATCCAGGTACACACTAGAATTTCGCATTGATGTAACAGTGAAAGCATGAAATAAGAGACGCTAAGGATTTTAATCATCTGCTGCAGTAATTACAGCTTTGTAGATGTTGTTAGATTTGTGTAACTTGTTAGGTTGTAACTCATTAGTATAATACAGTAGGTAATTTTTATACTTAACTGAAGCTTAGTCTGTTTAAGTATTGTGATTTACAGTTGTTTGGTTGTACGAATGATATAATCATGCAATTTGTGGAATGCACGAGTTAGTTGGCATAGTGATAACTAGATTTCCTTTCAACTATATGTTGTATGTATAGGGTAGAATGCTTTAAACTTGTCAAATACAATGTAGTTTTAATCTTCTGAGTTTTAATTTTATCGGATCCCGTTAGGCAGTTTGTAGGATAATATTCGAATCTCATTAGTAGCATCCTCTAGTAGTTAATTCCATTAACTTAGTTCAAATAAGATAGTCTCAACTCAACTTGAAAAACGTTTAGCGTGAGTTTAGCATTTTATTAATCTTGTATACAATTTTTATGGCAAATTAAAAGCATGTTCGCTCATGGAATAAGGCTTGAAACAATTCCCCGCCTCGTAAATAATTAGTCCGATAATTTATAATAGGCCAGAATTGGCTAAGCATGTAATTTAATTAGCATGTATTTTCTTTTATTTATTTTTAGAAAACAAAAAAAAATAGAAAATGTAGTCATGCTAAGATTATCCTTTAAAAAATAATGAGACGAGCCTCGCCAAATAAAAAATACGAATTGCGGGGCCCTCAATAATTGATCTTAATAAATACTTAGAATTTGTGATGGTTTGTTTATTGAATTTCACTGCCTTCCTCAAAGATAATAACGCGTTAGACTCTTTAGGCGAGATCTAACTAAATTACATTCTCAAATCCGGGTGCGCATTTATGTGACCCAAATCCAAGTCTCAACGAAGTCGGAATGTATTAACAACCACGGGCGCATTGATTGTGACGTGGTTCGGGATGCATTTTCACGACGTTGCCATTCAATAAAAAATAATAATAATAATAATAAAAGCGGTTTAAACGTAACAAAAGCACACAAGTCATAACATGTATTAAATCAGATATTTAGCCATTATAACAATTTAAGCGACCGTGCTAGAACCACGGGATTCGAGGGTGCCTAACACCTTCCGTCGGGTCAACAGAATTCCTTACTTAGAATTTCTGGTTCGCAGACTTCATTTGGAAAGTCGAAAATTTCCTCGATTCGGGATTCAAGATAAACCGGTGACTTGGGACACCAAAAGTCTAACCTTTCCCAAGTGGCGACTCTGAAATAAATAAATAATCCCATTTTCAAATATTGTCACTTAAATTGGAAAAACTCCCTTGCGCATTTTACCCCGAAAGGCGCGCAAAAAGGAGGTGTGACAGTATTCACCTAGGAGAAAGTCATTTCCCTAGTGCCTCTTTAAGATTTAGAAAACCTTACAAGCACTAATATTTAGTTTAATTTCGCATCTCGTTAGCATAAAATTATAAGTAACAAATAAACAAATATGATTGGAAGTGTAATTAAGAGAACTACGCACTGCTAGTTTAGATATGAATCCAAATCCCAAATATTCTAGCACACTGGGGATTCGATCCCGACCTTCTCAGGTAAAAGCTGCATCGATTGCTCTTACCACTTTGTAGTGGTGTAGGGTTGGACCCGATCACCAACCACATCTCAGGCATGAGGGGGAGCACATACACTTAATACTCAGGCTCTTGGGCATGTATCTGTTATATATCAAACCACGAGCACACTACCCATGGGCGGGGCCTAGTTAGTAGCACTAGCTATACCTGAGCCCAGACCAGCTATGGTCGGTGAGCTGTAGAATCTATTGATAGATGGACCACGCTACACCCTCCTATCTTGGGGGTTAGCGACATGAGAATCCTATGACTTCATCAATCAGTGTAGGGATAGACGACATAACATGATGTTATTGGAGTCACATGGGATGGATTTCACTACTTTCCAGCTGGAGGGCAGGGCCCGTAGATGGTGGCAGCATCATCTTCTTGGCAAACTAGCATGTTATCCTCCCTTGACTTGGGATCAGTTCACACGCTTTTTCTTGGACATGTATATTCCACACTCCTAGAGGGAAGAGTTGCGGTTTCAGTTTGAGTAGCTCCATTAGGGTCAGAAGTCAGTGACCGATTTTGAGGCGATATTCTCTTAGTTGTCTCTCCATGCACTTGTGATACTTCCTACTGAGGTGGAGAGAGTATGAAGGTTTGTTGCGGGGTTTCACTCTAGTATTTAGGCGACCATGTCTAAGGTATTGAGGTTGGGACTTCTTATTAGATAGTTATGGAGATAGGTCGGAGGATTAAGTGATAGCGTTAGAAGGGTTAAAAGCAGTGCAGCAAGGGTGAGGGGCTAATGTAGAGAGTTTAGAGGTGCTCCGGTTTGAGGTAGGGGCCAGTTCATGAGTGGTCAACCCAATAGGCCTCCATGTCCAGCACCGCTGCCTCATCAGGGTGCTCCTGTTCGACCTTATTTCAATGTCATGCCAGAGAGTTACTACTACCCACAAGATATTCAGAGTTTTTCTAGTGGGTATTCAGGCCATTAGGGTCAAACATCAGGTTATCGTCCCTTCATATTGAGAGGTTGTTTCGAGTGCAGGTATTTTACCCACATGCGGAGGTTCTACCACAAGCTTTGAGGTAACGTAGTGCAGCATAGTTCTCTGCCTATGGTTACGACACTAGTAGCCACACCAGTTGTCCGGCCGCCCAGACGTAGAGGGCAGGTGGGTAGGTGTCGTACTACAGGTGGAGGCCAAGCAAGTGATGCTCCATCTAGAATCTATGTTTTCCCGGCCAGACCAGATGTAGGTGGCCTCAGATGCCGTGATCACAAGTATTATTTCCGTCTGCAGTAGGTATGCTTCGGTATTATTTGATACAGGGTCTACCTATTCATATGTGTTGTCTCTGTTTGCTCATTTCCTGGATGTTCCTCATGAGTCCTTGGGAATTCCTATTTATGTGTCCACTCTGGTTAGCGATTCTGTTGTTGTGATTTGGGTCTATCGGTCCTGCATTGTTACATTATGTGAATATGAGACTAGAGTGTATCTTCTGCTGCTTGATATGACTGACTTTGAGGTCATTTTGGGCATGGACTAGTTATCTCCATATCACGCCATCCTCAATTTCCATGCATGAACTATTACCTTGGCGATGCTAGAGTTGCCTAGATTAGAGTGGAAGGGTTCATCTGTTAGTGCATCTAGCTAAGTTATCTCTTTTATGAAGGCTCGACACATGGTCGAGAATGATTGTTTGGCTTATCTAGCTTATGTTGAAGATATTACTATAGAAGCTTCGTCAAATCAACTAACGCTCCATCTAGATTCTATTCAGGAGTTCTCCGATGTTTTTCCTTCCGATGTTCCAGGCATGCCATCATATTGTGATATCAATTTTGCGTTGATTTGGCTATAGGTACCTAGCCTATATCCATTCCACCATACAATATGGCTCCGAAAAAGTTGAAGGAGTTGAAGGAACAACTTGAGGAGTTTCTAGCAAAGGGGTTTGTCAGGCCGAGTGTATCACCATGGGGTGCACCAGTGTTATTTGTGAATAAGAAAGACGGGACTATGCGGAACTTCATTGATTACCGCCAATTGAACAAAGTTACCATTAAGAACAAGTACGAATTTCCGCGGATTAATGATATGTTTGACTAGTTGCAGTATGACAGTGTGTTCTCTAAGATCGACTTGAGAACAGCGCACCATCAGTTGAAGATTCAGGATTTAGATGTTCTGAAGACTGCTTTCCTGGCTAGACATAGCCATTATCAGTTTCTAGTGATGTTTTTCGGCCCGACAAATGCCCCAAAGGCATTTATGGATTTGATAAGCAGGGTGTTCAGGCCGTATATATTTTCATTTGTCATTGTCTTCATTGATTATATTTTGATCTACTCGCATAGCATGGAGGAGCACGAGAAGCATTTGAGAGTGGTGCTTTAAACCTTGAGAGAATAGAAACTATATGCTAAGTTCTCCATGTGTGAGTTTTATCTCGATTTTGTAGCATTCTTGGGGCATATTGTATCAGGCGAGGGTATTAAGGTGGATCCTAAGAAGATTAAGGCAGCCATGAGTTGACATCGTCCTACTACGGCGACTAAGATCAGGAGCTTCTTGGGGTTAGCATGTTATTATTGCCACTTTATGGAGGGCTCCATTCCGTTGGTCCGATGATTATATGGCGAGCTTCTAGAAGCTCAAGACAGCCTTTACTACAACACCTCTTCTAGTGTTACCTTCCATTTTTGGGGATTTATACTGTGTACTGGATGCTTTACGCGTTTGTTTGGGTTGTGTATTGATGTAGGATAGGAAAGTTATTGCATATGCTTTATATCAACTAAAGCCTGTGAGAAGAATTATCCTATACACATTTTGGAGTTGGCCGCTATTGTTCATGCTCTTACGATCTCGAGGCATTATATTTATGGGGTGTCCTATGATGTTTACACTAATCATTGTATCTTGCAACATTTATTCAAAGAAAGGGATCTAAATTTGAGGCAGAGCAGGTGGCTTGAGTTACTAAAGGACTATGATATTACTATTCTTTATCATCCGGGCAAGGCAAATGTAGTTGCAGATTCATTAAGCAAAAAGGCATAGAGTATATATAGCATGACGTTTATTTCAATAGAGGAGAGGCCCTTAGCTTTGGACATTCAGTCCCAGGCTAACATACTTGTGAGGTTGGATATTTCATTGCTCAGTCGAGTTCTTGCATGCGTCATTGCCCAATTTTCACTATTGGAGCAGATCAAGGCTTGTTAGTTTGATGATACGCATTTGTTGGTTCTCAGAGAGATGGTACTACAGGGTGGATCCAAGGAGGTTACTATCGGTGAGGACGATGTTCTGCGATTCCAGGGTATCCTATGTGTTCCTAATGTTGATGGTTTGAGGGAGTAGATTCAAGAGGAGGTACCCAGTTCTCGGTACTCCATTCATCAAGGAGCTACGAAGATTTATAAAGACCTGAGGCAGCATTATTGGTGGCGATGGATGAAGAAGGACATAGTTGAGTATGTTGCGAGGTATCTAGATTGCCAGCAGGTTAAGTATGAGCATTAGAGGCCAGGTGGCCCACTCCACCAGATGACTATACCTGAGTGGAAATGGGACCGCATTACTATGGACTTCGTAGTTGAGTTGCCATGAACCTTGCAAAATTTTGATGCAGTTTATGTCATTGTTGACCGGTTGACCAAGCCGACATATTTAATTCTAGTGGTGACCACGTATACTTCGGAGAGGTTGGACAAGATTTAAATTGAGGAGATAGTTTGATTGCATAGTGTGCCTGTTTCATTATAACAAATAGAGTCCCTCAGTTTAGTTTGCATTACTAGAGGGCAGCACAAAGTGAGTTGGGGACCGAGGTAGAGCTCAGCATATCCTTTCATCCATGGATCGATGGGTAGTTGGAACGGATAGTTGAGATCATGGAGGACATGCTCAGAGCATGTGTGATTGACTTTAGAGGGCAGGGGGATCGATTCTTGCCTTTGGCCGAGTTTGCTTGCAACAACAGTTATTAGTCCAACATTGAGATTGCTCCATTTGAGGAATTATATGGTTGGCGATGTCGTTCTCCAATCGGATGGTTTGAGCCCGGTGGGAATAATTTATATGGTACTGATTGGGCGAAGGATACCTTGGAAAAGGTAAAGTTGATTCAGGAGCGACTTTGCATATCACAGTCCAAACGACAGAGTAACGCATATCAGAAGGCGCATGATTTATCATTTATGGTGGGCGAGAATAGTCTCTTGAAAGTCTCGCCGATGAAGGGGATCAGGGGGTTCAGGAATAAGGGCAAGTTGAGCCCAATGTTTATAGGCCTATTTGAGGTATTGAGACGAGTTGAGGAGGTTGCTTATGAGCTTGCTTTGCCTCCCAAACTATTAGGATTTCATCCGATTTTCTACGTATCTATGCTACAGAGGTCTCATGCCGACAGGTCGCATGTGTTATACTTTAACACGATTTAGTTAGATGAGAGCCTAGGTTATAAAGAGGAGCCAATTGCCATTGTTGATAGGCAGTTCCACCAGTTGAGGTCCAAGAGGATTTCCGTGGTAAAGGTTAAGTGGAGGGGCCAAGTAGTCGACGAGGCGACTTGGGAGTCCGAGGAGGACATTCGAAGCAGATACCCACAATTTTTCAGCACTCTAGGTATGATTCTAGACCTGTTCGAGGACGAAAATTTGTTTAATAGGTGGAGAATGAAACGACCCGATCAGTCGTTTTTCTTTATAGAACCCTGTTTCCCTAAATAAGGCTCCCCGTATATGCTTTTACTTTTTATGACTTGCAGGGATGGTTAGTTCTGGATTTGGAAGAATTCAGGTTGAAATCAGAACACTTGGTTCCTAAAGTCGGTCTTGAAAGTCTAAGTTTGACTCCGGTCAATGTTATGAGTAAACAACCCCGGAATCGGGATTTGATGGTTCCAATAGGTTTGTATGATTATTTTTGAGTTAGACGTACATTCGGATCAAGTTTTGGAAAACCCGGGAGAGTTTCAACGCATAATAGGTAAAGTTGGCTCTTCCAAGGTTCTAAAGTTCATTAAATTTGTCTTGGAGTAGGTTTTGGCGTTATCCAGGTCCAATTGGGATTCCGAGTATGGGAACATTTTCATATGGTGACTTATGACTTGCACGCAAAGTTTGGCATTATTTTGAACAATTTACCAACATTTTTGTGCATTGGGATTGAGTTACAAGAACTTGAAATTCATATTTTTTATTCAATTTTCTTGGGGTGTTATTCTTAGTTTTGATGTTGTTTTCTATGTTCCGAGGGTTCGAGCGAGGCTATTTTATGACTTCAATCTTATTGAAATGTTCGGGCAGGGCCCCGGTGGCCTCGGGTGCTAATCGGACGAGGCTTGGAAAAAGTTTGGACTTGGGAGCATCAGTTGAAGCCTTCTGCTTCTGGTGCAATCGCACTTGCGGAGGGCCAGCCGTATGTGCAAGCTCGCAGAAGCGAGCAAGGACCCCCAGAAGCAGCCCAGGAAGGGAATACCGGGAAATGCATATGTGCCCCACCCTCCGCAGAAGCGGGACCATAGAACCGGAGCTAGCCAGCCTGGGCTAGGACCGCACCTGCGATGGTTTTTCCGCAGAAGCAAAAATCACTGGAGGCAGACCCTCATTTAATGCGAGACTAAGGTATTTTGGTTCATTTCTTACACTTCTCGAGGCGATTTTGGAGCTTGTTAGAGTGGCATTTTCACTAGCTAATTGAGGTAAGTAATTTCTATCTAATGAGAGTTAAATACATAGTTTATGGATAGATTATAACATTTAAATTGATAGAAATCATGGGTTTAGAATTAAAACCTAGGGTTTTGTAAAAATGGGATTTAACCACGGAAAAGGTTAGGGAATTTTGTGAAAATCATATATTTGAGTTCATGAGATTATGGGTAACAACTTTCTTCGAAAATTTCAAAAATCCGGGCACGTGGCCCTAGGGTGAATTTTAGGAAGTTTTCAATTGTTGTTGGGTAATCAATTTAATAATTAGAATATGAACTTTTAAACATGTATTGACTATTTTATATAACATTTGACTAGTTTCGAGTCGTTTGGCAAAAAATTGAGGGTTTAAAGCACAATTGCGGATCGGAAAGCAAACTTTGAGAAGAGGTTAGTCTCTTTTCATCTCCATAGGTGAATTGATTTCATATGTGCTCCTATTCTGGGGGCTACGTGTGCATGATGTGACGATAGTCCATACGTAGCTACTAATTATGCTTATGTTCGGGTAGTTTAGGACCCAAATAATGTGATATTTGCGATAATTGCACTCTACTTGCTAATTTAAATGACCATATCGGAACCTGTTAAAGGAATTAGGAAAGGTCAAATTTCATTTACTTGAGTCATGGACGGGCTACTTCACCGTTAATGAGAATTGATGTTTACTTAAATATTAGCTCCTTAATAATCCTTGAATCGATTATTTATAAATTATTTTCTTTTATTGTGGAGTTGGACGAACGCCTAGGCAGTAGAATAGACACATCTATGGTTCGTGCCGTTCGACCATCTCCAGTGCATAATTTATATATTCGTACGTAGGATTGGGCCGTACGACCTCGGCATAATTATGCATAAAAATTTGTGAAGCCCAACGATAATTGATATTGTTTCATTGGCTTAAGATATTAATTTGCTAAATTATGGGAATTAATTGGGACCTACTATTAGTTAAAGAATTGTTCATGTATTCTTGTTATTGCGTCTTCAGTTGTATCTTTATACTCCATATAATTCCATTGTTTAATTGTTAGCCCATAGTAAGTGCCGGAGTAAACCCCTCGTCACTACCTCTTCGAGGTTAGACTTGATACTTACTGGTAAATGATATCTTTGAACTCACGTGCATCGTTGATTTCCACAAGACTCTACGGTGAGTTGCTTTCTGAGCCCCTTCTTCACCTGCTGAAGTCTTTGTTTTGCTTTATTTTCTCTTTATTTCATTTCATACACTCGTGACACCAAGTCTTGGAGATTAATTCTAGTAGACACTTGATGGTTTTGGGTTATTCACTTATCTCACTTGTTTTCAAAATTTTATCTCTCTTTTTTTTTTTTAATAATGCTCTTACTTCCCATTTACGCTCAAACTAAAAATCAACTATTTCAAGATTTTAAAAGAAATGTTCACAGAGTTAGTTTATTGTTGGCTTACCTACTGGTAACGTTGGGCGCCATAACGACCTATAGGAGAAATTGGGTCGTGACAGACTACCCATAACCTCACGAGTCCATATATGTGTTTTGTTTCAAAATACGAGTCCAAATCAACTCTCAAAACTCTAATTCTCATTTTTTTAAAATACAGACAAATTTTCTCAAAATTTTGCTTTGATTCTCATAATTTTGATGTTAAATTTCATATGTAATCATGTAATATAGTTGAAAATTAATCAAAATCACGTACCCGATGATTGTAGATTAAAATTCCTCTTCAAAATCGACTCTTATCAAGTCTAGGGTTCAAAGATATGAAAATGAGACTAGAATATTGTCCCTCATCTTTAATGTCTAGTTGCAAATGCGACCTTGCGAACCCCGCAAATTTGAGAAAATTATTGCAAAAGCGAAACCCCCCACATCCATGCTATCATTGCAAATATGATAAATAGTTTGCAATTGCGAACTGAGGACCATCACAAAGCCGATCAAAATGATCGCAAATGCGAGCAATGCATAGCCTAGGCCAGTATCGCAAATGCGATAGGGAGTTCGCAAATACAAACTCTCCAGGACACACTGCACTTTGCAAATGCGATGAGGAAACCTGAACGTTGCATCCTATTTTGCGCTATTCAAAATAAGATTCAACTTGCAGTTTCTATCTTGTTGATGAAGGAGAGTCACCACCTAATATTTAAAAGTATACTAGGGAACCTATTTAATTACTAAAGGTTTTATTGTTTATTAACCTTTTAACTAGTGGGATTATGGGTAAGGGTTCTTTTTCTTCTAAGGGGAAAGTGTTAGGCACTCTTTAAAATCTACTTGAGGTATATATATATATATATATATGCCTGCAAGAAGTTTGAAGGATGGAATGTTTGTATAAAATGTGTTAAAGGGAAGCTAAGTTTAAACACTTTGTTTTCCTAAATCATGGAAGTTCATATTATTCTAATGTGATGAAACTGTTTATGAAAATTATCCTAAGATATACTTTGGTTTTGAAGTAGAAAACTGTTTGAAAGCCTTTGTTTTGGGGCAGCAGTATCTTAATCCCTTTGAAATAGTTGATTCATTTTCTGAAGATTTAAACTCTCCATCTTGTTCTAGTTTTTTCCTTTCGAAAAAGGGGCTACCACCTTCGTTATGCCTTTGAGCTTCAAAATCTTTAAGGAAAAAGTTACAAATGCATAAAGAATTGATAACAAGCTTACGATAAATGATTATAGAAGTAATTGCTAACTAATGACTCTTTTAATCCAAGATTATTCAAGTCTTGCCTAATTTTTTTTACATGACCCAAGAGATAAAATAGAGCATTCAATCCTATATATAATTGTCATATACATATGAAACAAAGCAATAGGAAATATAGGAAAGAATAACGACATGATGCACCTAGAGAATAGTGAAAATAGTAAATAAAGAAGCGAAGGGAAAGAAGTGACTCTGGGAAGTTTGGGCCTCAAAAAAGTAGGCCCAGCAATATCAGGGAGGAGCAACACGAGCGACAGCTAACTCTAAACCTTCTGAGGCATAGGAAGGCTGGACTTGGGCCGGAGTTCTTAAATCTCAGCAGCCCCATATCATTGTATATGTCCAAACTACAGAGAAAAGATCATTATACTGGAAACACTATATACATAATTATATATGCAATTCGTAAGCAAAAAAGAAAAGAATCACTGGCAGTTTTAAAATAATAAGGAAAGTCATACTAATGTGGAGGTTATGCCTAGTAAATGATCCACATTGAACACCTTTCATTGTCATTAAACAATAAACCTAAGGAGAATAACAATTGTCAACGAATTAAAGGCTAAAGAGAGAGTTCTACTCTAGGCTGATGCCCCCTTTTAACCCCCCCGACACTTTAAAATCCCCAAGGGTGTCAAGGCTCAAGGTGGTACTTGTGTTAGGGAGAGTAGCCCAGCCTAGAGTTAAACTCTACTCTCAAGTACCTTTAACCACTAACGACTAATTCTTCCCTATAGGTTTGAATTCCAATGAGGCCCTTTCAATGAAAACCAACTACTACGATGTTTTCTAACACATGAGTAGACCCCTTCTTAATAGAATAACTTTGGCAGAGACATTATGACTATACTCCAGTATTAAGTGAGTGAAACACATATTGAACAGGTTTAAAAGCCAAGTTCTAAGCACATATGGAGGTAGGGAAACATTTGTACACTACTGTTGCTTAAGAACCAAACAACTAGAGTCACATAAAGCATATAGTCTTAGAGTTGTAACAACAAATGCTATTATCCTAATGGAATGATCACACGTTTGTGAAACATTAGATGTAAGCATACACATAAATGAATAACACAACTTGAATCCTTTGGAATTGTCTGTAAAAGTTCAAAAATTATATGGGTAAGTTACTCTACTCAATTAAGTAATAGCATGTAATATCGCATGATTTTAACCATGGATATATTAGTAATTTAGCAATTAATTAGGTAAGAAAAACATGCACAAAAAGAAAGAAAAGTCAAACAAATCTAGCAAAAAGAACTAATAAAATAAAACAAAACAAAAAGAAGTATATAATTGGGACTTATCCATCGGCAGCGTGAGGGCATAGGAGAAAAAGAAAAAAAAAATATAAAAGGCTAAAGGGATTTTGGGGGAAAAGGAACACAGTGAAACAGAAGCTTAAGAAAAAAAAGAATTGAAGAAGGCTCACCTAGGTACAAAGAAAGCAAAGAAGGGATTTTGCGTAAATCTTATAGTCAACAAGGCATAAGAATTAGAAAGGAGCACTGGTTCAGTCTTTGTTCCGCAAAACCCCTACCCTACTGGAAAAGTAAATATTCATTTTTGAGTCTCAGCGATAAGCTCCAGGTAATTACATATATTTTTCTTCCTTTTGAAATACTAGTAATTTTACATACATGATTCCTCGCTAGACTAAGTAAATATAATGTTGGGATTCAATTCTAAGTTACAAAGAGGAGGCTAGGGAACTGAGAGACAATCCATAAGATTTTTCACGAATTAAGCGAGTATATTACACATAGCATGGCTAAATATAATTTGACGAATTGATGATAACATAAAAAAAAGTAGAGGATTGGGTATCTTAAATTAGTGATGAATTTAGCCTAACTGAGGCAATAAAAATGAGATCAATGTTGATGTGGTTATAAATTGTTTGAATAAAGTCATACGAATCGTTCAAGGTGACGAATATTGTATTTGCACGAAGTCCTATGAGTAGTAATCTTACCGCAATTTGTATTTTTATAACTTGCATGATTTACACATGATTTTTAATATGAATATATTATCGATTATTTTGAGTTGCATGTGGTATAACTCTTTTACTCGATATGATACCGAAATAGTTATTTGAGATGATTATCGTTGTTTTAAATATTTCCGTTGTCCCTAGAATGTTTTACCCTTACTTGAATTTATTATTATAAAAATGAAAATTCATGATTTGATAAGAACCAATATTCCCTACATTATTTTAAAATATTTTCCTACGAGTATATATGGATTACACAGATAATTATAAATGGCAGTAGACTTTGAAGGATCCCATCTCTAACGGCGGGTTTGTTAGACCTTGTGCACCTTGTAATTACCGATTACTGTCCAACCCTGTCTAGTAGGAAGGTAGAAATAGCATACCGTTACTGATTTTCCTCGTGTAGGGACTACCATTATATTTGATTTCTTGCAAAGAAGTCCACAGTTATACCGAATACATAATTCGTTCATTGAAACCTCCCAAACATGAGTACTGATATTACATAGTTTTACCGAGCTTATTACTGAATTGTCAATTGATTTATATTACAAGAAAACCATGATGAGACTGATTATTGTTTGTTGTTTCTGAAAGGGCATTCTTTTGGTATTTTCTGTTTAATATATATACTAGCATGTTTTCTGACTTGTCACCACTAAAAAACGGTTGTGGTTAAATATTATTACTCACTGAGCTAGCGACTCATTCTCCGCTAATTTTTTTATACACAGACAATAGTTGACGCAGGCGATGATTTCGTTAGTTAGAGCGCATAGGTTAATAGTTCTTGGTGAGCCTCACATTTGTTTGCGTGGGCCGAGATTTTTTTTGTTATGGTCTTTTTTTTGAACTCTTAGAGTGGATCCATAGTCATTCTTATTGTAACGACCCGATCGGTCGTTTTGAGAATTTACTCCCCAATCCTCTATTAACTGCTTCCATCGTATCTATTTCTGTTATTGTGATTTGTCGGGATGGTTCATCTTGAGTTTCGGAGTGTTTTGGGATACTTAATCCCTAAATGTGAGCTTAAGACTTTGAATTTGGACCGTTGTCTGAACAATGTGAAGACGGCTCTGGAATGGATTTTCGTTGATTCCGTTAGCACCGTTGGGTGATTTCGGGCTTAGCGGCGTGCCCGAATCGTGTTTCGGATCTCCGTAACTTATTTAGGCTTAAAATGGCAAAAGTTGTATTTTTGGAGTTTCGGGCAGGTAGTGGTATTTTATATATCAGGGTCGAAATCTGATTCCGGAAGTTGGGCTAGGTCCGTAGTGTTGAATAAGACTTGTGTGCAAAATTTTGGGTTAATCCAACATGGTTTGATTGGTTTCGGCATCAGTTGTAGAATTTTGAAATTTCAAGTTCTTTAAGTTTGGATTGCATGGTGATTCATGGTTTTATCGTTGTTCGATGTGATTTGAGGGCCTGACCAAGTTTGTATGATGTTTAAGGATTGGTTGATATGTTTGGTTGAGGTCCCCAGGGGCTCGGGTGAGTTTCGGATGCTTAACGGACGAGAATTTGGACTAAGGCAATTTCTGAAGTGCTGAACATGTTGTTTACGCACCTGCAGATTTTTGACAGCTGGTGCGGTGCCGCAAAAGCGGCTGAGTGAACCATAGAACCAGAATTGGACTTGTGCATTAGGAACCGCAGATACGGCTGTGGAACCGCAGATGTGGCCCTAGCCTCAATAAGTGATTTCCGCAGTTGCGATGGTTTTTCCGCAGGTGTGGGACCGCAGATGCGGTGGACCCCTCATAGAAGCGGGATCTCTTGCAGAAAAAGGGCCGAGTCGAGGGTTTTATCACATTTTAAAATTTTGCACTTTTCGAGCTCGGTAGAAGGCGATTTTGTTATGTTTTTGAAGAGGAAATCTGTAGTAATGATTCCTAACCATATTTCATTTATATTTCATCAATCTATAGTAATTTCCTCCATCTAATCAAGGAATTTGAGTGGAAAATGGGGATTCTGGGGAAAAGTTCCCCAATCGAATATTTGGGTTTTGATAGGGTTTTAAATGACAGAATTGAATAATTTTTGGACGAGTGATCTCGTGAGTGAATGGATGTTCATAATTTGTGATTTTTACCCGATTCCGAGCCACGGGCCTGAGGTGGATTTTTGGGCAATTTTTCCTATTTTCTCGTTGTAGCTTTAATTCATTAGCTAAATTCATTGCTTGTAGCTATATTTACATTATGTTATTGATGTGATTATATTTGGTCCACTCGGAGTTGGATACTCGTGGAAAGAGTGTGATATCGTATTAATTTTGAACATGGTTCGGGGTAAGTAGCTTACTTAACCTTGTGTGGGGGAACTCTCCTTAAGATTTGGGTATTGTTGTTATATGAATGTCGTGTACATGAGGTGGCGATTGCGTACATGTGCTAATTGTTGTAAAACCCCATTTTTATTAAGTAACTGTCTATGTTTTCCTTTAAATTGAGCAATACTAGTATATGTAACCTCCTGTTTAGCGTAGGAAAGCATACTTACGTGCCTTAACTGTCTTATCTGCTTAACTGCCTACCTGGTCTCTGTGTAGCATGTTTAGGGTAGGAATTACCTGTTTCTTTGTTACGAACTTGAATAGAACTATAGACTTTTTAGTTGAGACTGTTGTGTATATTGATTTGGTTGTGTATTTATTTTGGGATCACGGAATGGTATTTTGGGAGATCCCTCCTGCATGTTTTGTTTGCAACTACGGAACGGTATTCTGGGAGATCCCCCTGCACATTTATGATACGAACTACGGGACCTTATCCCGGGAGATCCTCTGTACATTTATGTTTGGGACTATGGGACGGTATCTTAGGCGATCCTTTGTTGCTTTCTCTGTGTACTGGGTTATGATTTTTTTTCCTATTATTTCATTTCATTAAGTGTTAGCAATTATCTTCACTGCCATATTTCATACTGTTTTATCTTGTTATATATATAACGAGTAGGGTCCTGACCTGATCTCGTCACTACTCGACCGAGGTTAGGCTTGGTAATTACTGGGTACCGCTGTGGTGTACTCATGCCCTTTCCTGCACATGTTATTTGTATGCAGATCTAGGCTCTCCTTCTCAGCCATACTTCCAGTGAGGCGAGGCAATCCAGAGACTTCGAGGTATATCTTCTGCGTCCGCGGACCTAGAAGCCCCTCTCTGTTCTCCCTTCAGTTATAGACTATTCCTGTACTTTCTTCGTTATTAGACTTCTGTAGTTAGAAATACTATGTAATTATTTAGCTTGTGATTCATTAGATTCCGGGTTTTAAGAGTGCTATGTTCAGCTCGAGAGTGTTATTATTGTATATGCTGAGCGGCATTTTAAACTCTTTTATTATATTTACCTATTAATTGTTAGTTTTGTATCTTCAAATAATTTTCCGCAAATTTCTAGGCTTACCTAGTCTTAGAGACTAGGTGACGTCACGATAGTTCATGGAGGGAGAACTTGGGTGGTGACTCTTGTAGTGTCATTCTTTTGTTATTAAGACTTATATTGAGTATCGCTCGTTCTTATCAATGTTAGAGGTAAAGTAGTATTTCTAATTGTTAGTGGGTGGACTATTAATGGTAGATATTTGTTTTGGATTATTAATAAAGTCATTGTCATTCGAATAGATATTAGGATGTTTGATTGTTGATTTGAGACAGAAATTTTCGCATAGTCTAAAAATAGGGAAAACTATGTTTGATTTTCTATAAAATACCGGTGAAGCTTACTTGGGGGCAGTTGCTACTTAAGTGCTGGTCATGACCCTAAATTGAGTCGTGATAAAGATGGTGTCAGATCTTAGGCTTCAAGTCCCGAGCCATGGAGCAATGTTTAGTAGAGTATTGTCCATGAGTATGTAGGCGCCCATACTTATGATCTTGAGGGTACTGAACATCTAAGAATGTTTCCCTTCTTTCATTCTTTTATCGTGCGTTGAAATAACTTGAAATTACCTTTGGAATATTTCTTTCGTTGATGTTAGGGACACGCACACCCTCATCTACTAGACGTGGTACTACCGGGGGTGTCGGTCAAGTTGGGGTTTATCAAACTAGAAGACAGGTTGGTTCTAAACCTGAAGTGGGGAACATGGGAGAAACCCAAGCTACTTTGTAGATCAAGTGCAAGAAAAGGGGGTTCTGGATGATCCATCACCAGTGCCGACTATTGTACATATTGCTGTCTTGCCAGCAGACGCAGTGACAAGGTTATTTAATGTGTTATACGCATTGGTGCCAACTCAGGGTTGAAGTTCAGCTTCTCACGTTACTTTACAAAGACAACAACCTACACAGACTCAGACTTTCAGGAATAAGGAAGTATCCCTACAAGAGTTCTGAAATTAAAATCACCAAAATTCACAGGTTTTGAGAATTCAGCAGATCCTCAAAGCTTCTTGGATGGGACACTCAAGGCATTACATGCTCTAAGATGTTCTACTGAGAGAGCCGTGGAGCTTGCAACATACAAACTAGAGGATATGGCCAATACATGGTATGAAACTGTGGTTCTAGGAAGGCCAGCAGGAGCAACACCACTGACATGGGACGAGTTCACTAAGTTGTTCATGAATCATTTTCTTTCAGACAACCTTATGCAAAAATAAACTACAGACTTTTAAAGATTGGTTCAGACTCCAGATTTGGATGTGTCCCTAGATATGCTCCTTACTTAGTGCGTACCGAAGAAGCTCGAGTTCAGAAGTTTATTGATGGATTGGTTTGTCGTCTATACACTGTAGTATCCCCACAGATGAAGACTTTATCCTACTATGATACCGTTGACCTTGCTAGAAAAATTGAAAACAAAGGATGTGATGAGCGTTCAACTAGTGATTTACGTAAGAAGGCCAAGACATGGGATAATTCAATGGCGGTTTAAGTGAAAATCGTTGAGTAGGAAGTTAGGAACAACAACAACAGGGTTCTCAATAAAGGAAACACTTGTCTTCACAGTCCACATAAAGACTACATTACAGATAGGGTACTAGGGGACCATTATCATCTGGACATTGTAATTCTAGCCACTATTCCAGTATGCCAAACATGTGGTAGATCATATTTCGGCCAATGTCGTGTTCTAACTGGAGAGTGCTTTTGGTGTGAATTACTAAGACTACTCGTAATACTTCAGGTGCTATAGGTACAAGAAATAGAGGTCGAGGTGCTAGATACCGTGCTACTGTGAATCAAGGACAAGAAAATGCTGGTAGAGATCAGGCGAGAGTTTTTGCATTTACTAGATAGGATGCTCAGGCCTTTAATGTTGTGGTTAAGGGTATTCTTTTTTTCTATTCATTTGATGCACTTGTGTTGATTGTTCCAGGATCTACTTAGTCCTATGTGTCCTCGTACTTTGCTTTGAGGTTTAGTATGTAACCCGAGCTATTGAATGATCCTTTTCTAGTTGCTACTCATGTTGGAGAGTCTCTATTAGCTGAATACGTGTATCGTGCTTGTCAGATTCGGGTTGAGGATAGAGATACTCTAGCTGACCTTATTGTACTTGATATGATTGACTTTGACATACTGATAGGAATGGATTGGTTATCTTCTTGCTATGCTATCATCGATTGTCATGCAAAGATAGTTAAGTTTGAGATACTAAACGAACCTGGTTTTGTTATAAAAGAGGTGAGGTCCAAAGACTTGAAAAGTTGTATCATTTATTAAGCCTCACCGACTTGTGAAGAAATGTTGCTTGGGTCTCTTATCTATGTTAAATGACACAGAAAGGAAACAATTAGTATATACAATGTACCTACAGTGAAAGAATTTTGTGATATATTTCTTGAGGATTTACCAGGGTTGCCTCCAGTACGAGAAATAGACTTTGATATTGATTTGCTACCTGACACATAGCCCATATCGGATGGCACCAGCAGAGTTGGGGGACTTAAAGCAACAATTGCAGGATTTGCTAGATAAGGGTTTTTTCAAACCTAGTGTATCGACATGGGGTGCACCAGTATTGTTCGTAAAGAAGAAAGACGGATCCACAAAATGTTAATTTAATACAGGCAAGTGAACAAGATAACAATAAGAAATAAATATCCTTTTCCTCGTATAGATGACATGTTTGATAAGTTATAAGGAGCTGCCCACTTTTCAAATATTGACCTCTGATCTTGTTATCATCAGCTTAGAATCAAAGATGATTATATTTCTAAGACTGCTTTCAGAACTCAATACGGGCACTATGAGTTTCTTGTGATGCCTTTCGGACTAACTAATGCTCCAGTTGCGTTCATGGATTTAATGAATAGAGTGTTCAAGCCATTTCTAGATAGATTTTTTATAGTATTCATTGACGATATCCTGATATAATCTCGTAGCCATGGTGAACACAAGAATAATTGGAGAACTGTACTGCGTGTATTGCGAGAACATCAACTTTATGCTATGTTATCAAAGTGTGAATTTTTGTTGGATTAAGTATCATTTATGGGGCATGTCGTATCCAAAGATGGAATTATGGTAGATCATATGAAGACAAATGCTATGCAGAAATGGTCTATACCTACTTCTCCTATAGAGATTCATAGCTTTTTAGGCTTGGCAAGATATTATAGGCATTTTGTGCAGGATTTCTCTAAAATAGTAGCGTCACTAACTAAGCTAACACAGAAAAATATAAATTTTCAGTGGACAATGTGAGCATAGCATTCAGAAACTCAAAACATATTTGACAACTGCCCTAATATTAGCCTTACCATAAGGTTTTAAAGGATTTATAGTATTGTGTGAGGCCTAGAGGGTGGGATTAGGATGTTTTCTCATGCAAAATGGTAGCATTATAGCTTATGCTTAGAGAATTGAAAAAGCACGAGCAAAGCTATCATACACATGATTTGGAGATGGCTGCAGTGGTATTTGCTTAAAACAATTTGGAGGCATTAGCTATACGACGAAAGTTGTGAGATTAATACTGATCATAAAAGTCTTAAGTATATCTTTCAGCAGAGAGATCTGAATCTTCGACAACATCGGTGGATGGAACTACTCAAAGACTATGGCTGTTTTATTTTGTATCATCCTTAAAAAAGTCAATGTGGTGGCTGGCATTGAGCATAAAATGTATGGGGAATTTGGCACATATAGCTCCTACAAAGAGACTTTTGGCCAAAGATATTCAGAGACTAGAAGATGCAGGTATCAGACTTAGTGTTGAAAATACAGAGGCATTTTTGGCTTGTGCTCAGGCTAAGTCTTCATTATTTAAGCGCATTAAGGCCACCCAATATGAGGATGAGCGATTACGCAAATACAAAGATGCGGCCTTAGCTAGGAAAAGCAAGGATATAATTGTTGAAAGTGATGGTGTTCTTCGAATGGGTGACAGGCTCAGGTAGCAAGCGTAGATGGATTGAGACAGTCTATTCTTAAAGAAGCTCATAACTCTAGATACAGTATATATCTTGGATCCACAAAAATGTATTATGACCTAAAGCAATTTTATTAGTGGGAAGGTGTGAAGAAAGATGTTGCTAACTTTGTTTCTAACTGTTTGTCATGCCAACAGGTGAAGACTGAGCATCAGTGACCCGTAGGTCTACTACACCACATTGAGATTCCAGAGTGTAAATGGGAAATAATACCCATGAATTTTGTGACTAGCCTACCCCGTACTCTTAGAGGATATGATTCTGTTTCGGTAATTGTAGATCGACTAACAAAATCAGCACACATTTTTCTAGGGAACACTACATATGGTGGAGTGAGGTATCCACAAATATTTATGAATGAAATTGTCCGACTTCACGGAGTTCCAATACCCGTCATCTCTAATAGAGGATCACAATTTACTTCACACTTTTGGAAATCTATTGAAGAAGCATTAGGTACGCAAGTAGATCTTAGTACTGTATTTTATCTACAGATAGACGGGCAGTTAGAACGTACTATACAGATCTTTGAGGATATGTTGAGAGTCTATATTCTTGAGTTTGGAGGTAGTTGGGATGCCTATATACCTTCAGTTGAATTTGCTTACAATAATTGCTTCCAATCCAGTATCCTAATGGCATCATACGAAGTATTATATGGTAGAAGATATCATTCTCTAATCGTATGGTTTGAAGCTAGTGAGACTAACTTATTGGGACCCAGCTTAGTACAAAAAGCTGTGGACAAGGTCCAGTTGATCAGACATAGATTGCTTACAACTCAAAGGAGACAAATGTCTAATACGGATTAGAGAAGAAGAGACCCAGTATTTGCAATTGGAGACAAAGTGTTCCTACGAAGGCGTGATGCGGTTTTGGAAAAGAAGCAAGTTGAGCCACAGGTTTATAGGACCGTATGAGATACTAGACCGAATGGGAGCTATGGCCTATCGTTTCACACTTCCTCCTGAGTTGTATTTTATTCATCCAGTATTTCATGTCTCAATGCTAAGAAAATATATATCAAACTCATCTTAGGTGCTTGAAGCACCGACTATACCGCTCTATAAGAGGAGAAGCCGATGGCTATTGTTGATAGACAAATAAGAAAATTACGGTCAAAAGAAATACTATTTGTAAAGGTCTTATGGAAAAATCATACAATTGAAGAAGCTATGTGAGAAGTGGAAGATGCTATGCGAGTCAAGTATCTTCTCTTATTTAAGTCTACAGTTATGCACTTGAGTTAAATTCGGGGACCAAATTTTTATAAGTTGGGGAGGATGTAATATCCCATAATTTTAACGAAGGATATATTAGTCATTTAACAATTAATTAAGTAAAAAAAAGATGTACAAAAAGAAAGAAAAGTCAAACAAATCTAGCAAAAAGAACTAATAAAATAAAAGAAAACAAAAAAGAGTATGTAATTGGGCCTTACCCATCAACAACGTGAGGGCATAAGAGAAAAAGAAAACACAATATAAAAGGTTATAGGGATTTTGGGGGAAAAGGGACGCAGTGAAACAAAAGCTTATGAACTAATAAAATTGAAGAAGGCTCACCCAGGTATGAGGCAAAGAAAGCAAAGAAGATATTTTGTGGAAATCTTATAGTCAACAGGGCATAAGAATTAGAAAGAGGCGATGGTTCAGTATTTGTTGCGCAAAACACCTACCCTAATGGAAAAGTAAATTTACATTCTTGAGTCTCAGTGATGAGCTCCAGGTAATTACATATATTTTTCCTCCTTTTTAAATTGTGGTAAGTTTATATACATGATTCCTCGCTAGACGAAATAAATATAATGTTAGAATTTGATTCTGAATTAAAAAGAGTGTTTACTGTGAAAATGGTAACAACAATTAAATTTGTAAATGCATTTCTAAAAATAAGTGATCTATTTTCATGCTGGTTGTTAGAGCAGATGATGCTACGAATATGAAGTTTGACAATAAAATACAAGATAAAATAGGGCAGTGATCAAACCGAGGGGCCTACTGCCTTGGCTTTGGAATGGTCGATGGAGGACCTCAAGGTCGATATCTGGGCACGATCTCGAACTATCAGGGATAATCGATATTGGAATAATAGTTAAGATATGATTGGACAAGGCTCGATATGGCCAATACCTAGCAATAAATGAAGAACAAATGAGAGAATAGTAAGTGCTAGAGCGGCCTTGAGCTAATAAGGACGAGCAAGTTAGAGATAAAAGAGGGAGAGAGAGAGAGATTATTGATATTGTGTAGAGCCGTTGGAACAACATCAGCCACTTACAAAGTAGTGTGGGTTCCCTTATTAATTGTAAAGTATGGACATGGGACGGCGAGATGTGACGCTTCGGCATAGGCTCTTGATAGATCGACTCTGTCAAATTAGCCATGTGCCTAGGGAGCTTCCCCTTCTGTTCTAGCCTCGACCTCCGTCTTATTTGAGTTAGGCCTCGACGATCCCCGAGGGAGGGGACTCAGTCACGGATCCACGTCTTCGGGGTCTCGAGACATTCTTCCAAGGTGGCTTGTTAGTGAGGAATTTTGTCCTCTAATATTTCCACATACATATAGTCTCCGCGTTTCCTAGAACAAAGCGATGGGATATAATTCTGACACCTGACTTCATAAGCTTCTTACGGCGACATCGTACCGATGACGCAACCTGTGGCACGAGCTTTTGTGGAAACCAGGGTGTCCCATGGATTTGTGCAATTTGACATCATTCAATGCACTGTCAATTCCCGTCCTCCAAGGTGAATGTGCTTCCATCAATTCGGTTCTTCAAGAATGTAGTAATTACACTCGCCGGTCAATATTCCAAAGCCTCGATGACCGTGTCATTACCCCCAATAAATAGGGGTGCCTTGGCGTTGTTTTTTCTTTCCGAGTAACTTCGTTGGCTCATTTGCCCATTTCTTCTCATCATCTTCTTCTATCTTTGAAGATTATGCTTGGGGATCGTGGCCTCAAGGCCATTTGGCAGAGCTCCCGTAGGTTGTGTTGCAGCCTCCTATAAGAGCTTCCCTTTGTTGAGCATGACCATGTCGTCCTATCGCTGCTGTGGTTGGTATTAAGTTTTCCACTGCTATTGCTGTTGGCTCGAGAAGATGACGGACATGGAGTTAGTTTTCCCCTTATGTAGACAGTCATTTGGACTATGCACTGTAGCTCACTCTCCTATCTAGGCCTGGTGTGGCACTTCATCCCTTGGGTTTTTCCTTTCCCAAGGGATAAAATGTCACTACCGGCCGTTGAGGCGAGGGCCCGTCGAATCTTCAACCTTTGGCGTTTGGCAGGCCGTATCTCCTTTTTCTACCTCCTCCGCATCCCCTCCTTTTCCTCTTCTTTATCTTTTCCCTCAGCAGGGACCCCCGGGGGATCGAGCTGGGAACCTAGAGGAGGTGCCGGCCGAAAAAATCTCCCTCGAGGATGCGTGCTCGAGGGGGTGACGCTCGAAGGTGCTGATGCCGGAGATGGGCCTTTGAAGATGGACCGGGCTCTCCGGTTTCATCACATGTACATCCTTCCGTTCCTCCATTTTTGTGTAGAGACCGTCTATAGTCTTTGGTAATTGTATGTAAGGACCCCTCGAGGGTAGTTGTACATGGATATTTATGAATATGATGATACTTCCTTGATTTCTATTTTTAAGTCTTGCCTTATTATTATATGCTCTCGTGCCCTTCGAGGTCTTTGAATGTTTTCCTTTGTCGTTGACCGCTGATATCTAACTCAGACGCGAGCGTTCTTTTCGATCATCTGCCAATCGACATGGCTCTTTTCCGAGTCCATTATTATACCTTGGACCAAGCCTGAATTGTTCTGATAGACCCAAACTGTCGGGCCCTTCGGGTTGCATGGAGATAGTTCACCGAGTTTCGGAGCTTTCGAGAGTGGTATCCTGAGCGAGGGTCAGCTTCGGGTACCAGGAGATCTGTTTTGAACTTGACGCAAATAGCCCATTTAAAGCGTATCGGATAGACTTCCTTTGAGGGGTTGCCAATACTTAGGCGATGCCTCGAGCCCTCCTAGAGCCTTCACGATTGGAGCTTTGCGTGCTCATTTTTCTTTTTTAGGAAGGAAAATTATGAGATCGGGTTATACCTCGGGTTCTATGATGGTGTTTAAAGTTTCCCGAAGCCTAACTTCTTTTTTGGCGGAGATCCTCAAGGTCGGACACTACCTCGAGACTGGAGACAATACAGTTGACTCCATAAGGCCTGACTTCTTATCGATGGACGCCTCTGGGGTCGGGTACCACTCCGAGATCTGCATCGAGGCCGTTGACCTCCTGGGGCTTACCCTGGATAGGCGAATCGTCGTCGCTTCCTACATTTATGTGGTGTGGCTTTTGTTTCCTTGGGAGATCTCATTATTCTGGATAGTTATCCCTCCACCTTGGCATCAAGTCCTTCGTCTCTTCAGGCGTAAAAAGTGTTGGAGCATGTCTTAGCCTTAGTCTGTCAATTCCACCATAGCCATGGTAGCTACTTAGGGGCTGGCCCAGCAACGAGGGGAGAGTCCCACTCCCAGCGTTCATGCTCTGGGGGAGTTCACTCTAAAGACTGTGTCTTTGATAAGAGAGGAACATATGGAAATGGTGAGGAGATACTATGGATGGAGTGAGGGGATCGCGCTGCAGGTGCTTTCCCCGGATGAGAGTATTGCAGACTCTGCTGATGGATTCTTGAACGTATACCTATATCCCTCGCATTTGGCCCTCTTGACAGGGTCGTGCTTGACTTCTATTGGAGTATCGGGGTACTTTGGTGCAAATACATCCATCGTTCTGGTGAGTGGTGCTGATGATGAGGTTCTTTGCGAAAAAGGCTGGGCTTGAATTCACGCTCAGCCACCTCGTCAGGCTTTATCGTCCCTTCCATCACTGAGGCCTGTTAACCTTATGGTACCTTCGTCTACGCCCTTTGTTGTCGATGGCGGAGAAGATGGGGACCAAGAGTGGGTCACTCGATTCGTCCGGGTCTTGACGGCTGACATTTTCCCCGTGGAGCTCTTGCCATTTCCCGAGGGATGGAATTACGTGCGTGAGTAGGGTGTCTTGAGCTCATTTTAATTTTCTCATAGTAAAAGCCAGTTGGATAATCATGTCTTTTCCTATTTTACAACAACTTCTTGGACGTCGGGCGAAGTTCTCGATCTGCCCGGCTAGGTCCGGAGGTTGGCGACCCATTCGACTTGCAATGAGCGTAGATGGCGAGCTGTGTTCCGCGGCAGATGGGGAACGAAATGCTAGGGTATGCACATATGTTGCTCCTACTTTAGCCTTTGTATATTTTAGATGACATTTCTATCTCTCTTTGATACCGGTTTTGCCATTGCAAGTATCGGGCGTTTCCTTGGGGTGAGGCTGTGCTCTTCCGGAGAGGGGAAAGCGTCGCTGGCCGCCGAGCTGAGGGATGATGGCGATAAAAAGGATTTGCACTCGTAGTTTGATGGAGCTTTGAATGGGGCTCAACGGGCCCGTGTCTTCGAGGAGAGGACATTGCCAGAGCCTGCTGTCCCCGGAGTGTTTGATTCCAGAATGATAGTTCCTCCAAGTGAATATGCGTTGCCCGGGGTTGATTCTTCCAGGGCCAAAGGGGTAGGATCGACAAGAGTGTGCTATGCTTTCGAGGAAGTCTGCTGGTTTCACTTCATGATGAGTTTTGGCGCAGTCCTTCTTTATTTCGCATCTTCTTTTCTTTATCGAGTTTTTCTTTTGTAGGCCTTTGATTGGCTTAAATTTGAGCTGCTCCATCATGGAGCCAGGCTTCGAAAAGCTCTGGACGAGGGTGAGTCCCTCAGGATCCTTAGCAATGAGAAGGAGGGTGAGTTGATGCACTGGCGATATGAGGCGTGTCGGAGCTCGAATTACAAGAGCTTTTTGATGGAGAAGGTAACCTTCCACAGTACACACTCCACTCTTTTGGACCCTTAAGGTTAATCCTTTTGCCTATCTTAGCTGCAGAAAAAAGATGGAGGCCTGGGAGTACCTTAAGGGCGAAGCCACCACGTCAGGAATACTTGCGGTGAACTGAGAGCTCAAGTGCAGGCTCAAGCTTTAGAGATGATAGACGCCTTGGCCAAGGTCCCTGCCTTCGAGGCCAACCTCTACTTGGCTTGTGACAATGCTACAGTTCAAGTGGATATGATCGGGAAGCTCGAGTCTGATCTCTCGAAGATTCGGGCTAAGATAATTGATGCCCGAGCTAAAGCAGCATTAAGTCAAACTAAGGCTAATCAGGAGATGGCAATTCATATGAAGGATACCGCTAATGCCCAAGCCAAGTTGAAGTGGGTCCTCGATCATAAGAAGGGGATCGAGGAATATGTTCGTTACAGATCTCAAAGAGAGGTACTCAAGGTGATAGGCGCCAGGGGTTTCATTATCTCGGAGGAGTTAGGTCGAGCTAGGGCGGATGAGTGCAACGTCCGGTCCCTCCTTGCTTACATTACGGATAGCGAATCTGGTACCGACAGGTTGTAGCCTTTTGGAGCGGAGCGTAGATTTTGCTGCTTTTCCATTTTGTACTTGATATTTGCAGAGCATGTTTGTAGATGGATAGTGCTCCTTTTGCGCATGTAAATAAGAGAAAAGTTGATGCTTTATCTCTTTAGTATCTCTTTTTTCATTGCTTTCGACCAGGCCGGTTGGTTCTCGGTGTCTGATGGGAACCCTATGAATTCGGAGGTTACTAGGTAGGCCTGGAGGCTCTTAAGTGCGATTTTTGACGTGAGTAGGCGTTAGGGCCTTTGTGCTTTGCTCGGCTGTTTAGGCATAGTCTCCGAGTTGGGCCTTGACTCGGGCTTACCTGACCTCCGATCTTCCGCGCCTGCATGGGCAGACAACGATTGTCCTTATTCCTTGCCCTTGGGCATTTGTGTTTCAACTATTTTGGGTCCAGTCTCCAAGTTGCGTTGCGACTCGACCTTTAATTGACCCTCAAGTTCTTTCGTGCCTGCATAGGCGGATGATGATGGCTCTTGCACCTTAGGTCGAAGCACCCTTTTGAGTGTGTGGCCCGGAGGCTCGTTTGGCCGGCGACAATGGCTCTTACGCTTTTGCTCGTGGGCAATTTGTTGTTAACTATTTTGGATCTGGTCTCCGAATCGGGTTATGACTCGAGCTCATTTTAATCCTCAAGTTTTCAATTTTCAAGCTGGCGACAGTGGCTCTTACAGTGTTTGGTCGTTGAGACCTTTTAGTGTGCGGCCCGGAGGCTCGTTTGGCTGGTGACTGTTGATACCTAATTTTTCCCTATATATTTCCTAATATGCAAAATACCTTCAAAATATCATTTGTATGCATATATAAGTATGTCCAAATGTTTTATTATTTTTTCTTAATTTTAAACCAATTTATTTCCATATTTAATTCATGACAAAAAACCAATAATAATTCCCGAAAATTATCATTTCGGTGATTCATTTATTGGATTCTCATATTTATCCTAAAATATATCTAAGGTAATTTTTGCATATTTTTACAAATTTATCTAGTACTTTTAAAGGTAAATTGCTTACAAATGCAATATTAGCTTGTTTTAGGATTTAATTGCGTTTATATTCATAAAATTAAGTCTTGTATTTTTTAAATTGATAATTATTTTTTATAAATCATTTTAGTACTTTTAATTTATTTCCAGAAATTAATTTACTATTTTTTATAAAATGAAAGGGGAAAATTGGCTATTTAAAATCTAGCCCAATTGCATTTCAATTATAGCCTGAATTCTACCCCAATTTAAACCCAATTACCCGACCCAATTTCTTATTATACATGACCCCTAACCTATTTAACCAGCCAAACCTAGACCTCTACCTAGCCGCTTTAATCTGGGTCGTTGATCATTCAAATCAACGGCCAGTATTCACCCTTACCTTAATTAATCCTAAACGACCCCCAAAACCCTATCATTTGATACAATCCGCTGCCATAAAATCCCATTCATCTCAAACCCTCTCTACAACACCACCTAAACCCTAGCCGCCGCGCTCTCACCCCACCCTAATACCTACCTAATCCATGGCCTTTCGTGGTCATTTGTGGCATATACCGGCCTTCCATGGCTTCTATGTATTTGTTTTTATGGTTTCAAGGACAGACCTTGAAGGATTCTGGTCCAGTCCTTGTTCGATTTCAGTTCATGGCTCTTCTTTGGTCATCCTTAACCTTTCTTCGGCCAGCCATGGCCGCTCGAGTCAGATCCTTGACTCTCCTGTTAGATTA
Source organism: Nicotiana sylvestris (assembly GCF_000393655.2). Classification (NCBI taxonomy): domain Eukaryota; kingdom Viridiplantae; phylum Streptophyta; class Magnoliopsida; order Solanales; family Solanaceae; genus Nicotiana; species Nicotiana sylvestris. Next base: position 55,735,437 of record NC_091064.1, read on the forward strand.
GTAAATTTCAGGACCTTTCTCACCTTTTCTGGGTTTTCTGAAACCCTAATCTCTAAGATGTTTTTGATTTCTTTCAGATCTACCTTAGATCTGTGCTTACCTTGAACTTTTAAGCATTTTCTCGAAGTTTCTTTAACTTTGCTCTCAAAACAACTCTTTATCTTTTTCTATTAAGGTTCTTTTTTTAAGTTATTTCAAAATCTATTCTCTGATTTTAATGTGTTTCTGATCTTGCTATGTTTTGGTCATGTTGTTCTTCTATCTGAGTTAGCATGTTTAAAAACCCTAATTTCTTTTGGTTGTTTGTGAGATGAGTGCTTGTTTTGGTTAAGTTTTTGTTCGATTTATTTGTTTATCATCTTTTAAGCTCGACTATTGTTGAAAAAAACCCTATGTCTTGGGTCTGAAACTGTTCGTTTGAATACCTGACTAGATTTGAAGTTCCTTGTTTCAGAATCCCTTTTTCTTTACGTGATTGCTCTGATTCTAGGTTATATTATCTTTAAAACTCGACTATGCTTGAAACCCTAACTTTTCAAAAGGTTTTCTCGTCTGCTACTGTGAGACCTTTGCATGTTTCTGATACTTTGTTTTCTCCATTGTTGACTCAATGTGACTTGACCTAGTTGATTACTATGCTTCAAGTGTTTGCTTTACTACTGAACCTTATGCCTATTTCTGTATGCTATTTCTTTTGCCAATGGGTTTTGCCTCACGTGTCTGGTGTCTCTACTCACTCTATTTAAATACTAAAGTGCAGAAGCATGTTACTTCCTTGATTGTTCTCGATCTTGTGACTGACTTTAGAACTTTTCTTTTATGAACTCTAATTTCACTCGCCTATTTAAAGTTAATTGATTCTTTTCCTTTATTATGATATTTTGCCTTACTAAATCCTTTCCCAAAATAAGCATATTTCTGTACTTAGACATGATTGCTTACTTAATGCTTTTACTACCCCTTTTATAGCAATAATAAGTCTGCCTACAAACTACTTCGTCTTTCTTTATTTTTTTTGAATCAGTTGCCCTCATTAAACAAGTGATCTCTTGATTAAAGGGGAATCAATTGGTTAATTGATTCTGACTATTGTTTTTTCCATATTTGTATTGAAACTTTACTTATTACCTTATTTCTCACATGTTTTCAAAACTATAAATACCCTGCACCCCTCTTCTTTGAAAATGACAAACACTTGAGTTCATAACACACACTTCACTAAAATCTCTCTTTTCTCTGTTACTACTTGTGTTGCTGCTTTACCTAGCTGGCTGAAAGCCAAGGCTAGGTTGTGGGAAATTTACTTACTTTCTTTCTGCATTTGCTTCTTTACTGGTATGTTCTAATTAATCTTTAACATCAACAACAACATGTTTCTTTACTATTTCTTGCACTCTTGCCTGTTTCCTGCTTGTATTTAATCAAGTTCCATTATTAAGCATGCTGTAATCTGCCCTTTTCCCTTCTGAATTAATGTTTTTCCTAATGTATGAATTCTGTCAGTCACTTATTATGACTTATGAATCCCAAACCCATATATCCCCTATGTGTTTGTATTCTTTGGTTGGTTTGAGGGCATGTCAGCATTAGACATTGTTGTGCATGACCCAAACCTAACCCTCCCTGGGGTCATATCCTTCATACCCCCTCTATGTGTTGTGTTATCTGGCTGGTTTATGGGCATGCCAGAATAATCTATTGTTGTGCATGTCCAAAACCTGACCCCCATCCTAGGGTCATATGCTCACTGTAATGAACTCCCAAACCCCTGACCCCTTTGTATCAAAATGTTGATTATGTAGTGTTAACTTTATTACTACTGTTTTCAAATTACCCCTACTATTCTCAACCTAGTTTTAAACAACTATCTGCTCCTGCACTTCCACTATACTCTTAGACTTAGGTTCTTCCCCTCTTGTGCGAGCCTTGCCTTGGGACCCATGAGCTCCCTTTGAACTGGGACACATAAGGGTTGGCCCTTCCACACTGCACTCATTCTTGTATGGTTATGCAAACTTGGGTGTAAGCACTGCCCGTGTCCCTTGAGATCCTTGGGGAACTTTGACATACCCAGGTTTGAGAAAGGCTTTGAAACAAATGGAATTTGAGGTAGTATATTCCATAATTCAGAGAGGAAGTCAAGAATTAAGCTTCCTCTGGTTGTAACTTTTTTTTTCTTTTTACATTTTTTCTGATGTAATTCATTATTTTGTTTGTAATAATTTGTAATAAACGTTGGGGGTTGGCTAGTGAAAAGGGATGGGTAATTGTGCATGCTTAAGGGTAGATATCATGCCTATAAGATCTGTTTTCACTAAAATTTTGCATGTTCTACATCTAGAGAATATGCCTATAGGACCTAAATTCTGCATGGTTAACTCTGCATTTAGGGAACCTGTCTATATTCTGCATGCTTAACTTTGCATTTAGAGAACCTGTCTATAGGACTCGTTTAAATTCTGCATGCTTAACTTTGCATTTAGAGAACCTGTCTAGAGGACTTGTCTTAGATTCTGCATTACCACAATTAGACACCATGTTCTTAGGATCTAACTGGTTATCATCTGTCATCATGTCCAGTAGTTTAAAATCAGTACCCTTTTATAGAAATCATGCCTATAGGAATTGTGAGTAAATTCTGCCTATTTCATTACACATTCAACTAGATAACATGTCTAAAGGAATTAAAACAACAATAATAGATATCATGCCTATAGGATCTTAAACAAGTCTAGTTTAAAATAAACCTAATTCATACCGTTCTCAACTAGTTTTAAAAAACTCTCTCACTTTCTGTTAATACGGTCTAGAAAGCATGCCTGTAGGATCTCAAATTGTTTGTTTTAAAATGGTTACTACTTTTCCACATTTTGAATCAGTAATAGATATCATGTTTATATGATCTCACCCAAACACTTAGGCAAGCCTTAGGTGATAACAACACTAAAACTGAATCCGCCTTTGTTAATTGGTAATTGCTACAACCAGCAGGCAGGCATGATTCAGACTTCTTATCTGATTTATGTAATAAACTGGTCTGCTTCAACAATTAAAACTCCTCTCTCCTTTAGTATTTTTAAATTCATACCCTAAATGTATGTTTAAGTCATGCTATTTATGTGTTTTGCTTGAGGAGGTATACATGAGCCTTTTATTTGTTTACATGCTTCCCCTAATGTGCAGTACTATGTGTTTTTGTATGTCGCCTTAGATTTTTCACCTTTTGAAACTTAAAGTCAGCCTAATATCCCTCCCATTTAGGAATAGTAGTCCTAAATTCCTCCGGGACTGATAGGAATGGACGGGTAATAGCATGCAATAGAGGTCAAGACCAATCCGTGCTTTAATACCTTCACGGGGTGGGAAGGGTTGATATGGATATGATGATCGGTGCGCTAATACAACGTGTATCCCCTCTTCTGAGGAGTGTCATACCGGGTATCGCATTGATGTGATCTATATTATAAATAAGCGTAGGACCCCCCCCCCCCCTTTTTTCCTCTTTTATATTTTCAAGTATTTGTAGAACTGTAACTCTTTCTTTTCGAAATCCGCCTTCTAACTGTTTTCAAACTCTTATGTCTTTAAATCCCCTACTATTTGAGAATATACCTATTTGTTTACTAAATTACACAAATTCACAAAAATTGTCTGGCTTGGAACCACAGTAGTGGATCTTGAGGGGTGCCTAACACCTTCCCCTTAGGATAATTTCAAGCCCTTACCCAATCTCTAGTTATCAAACAAACTTAGAAGTGAACCCTATAGGTGTACAAATTCACCTTAAATCATTAGGTGGTGAATCTTCAAATGCAAAACACAGTTCCCAAAAGGAATAAATTGTCCTATACCCAAAAAATGTCATAAACCCGATCTCCCGATGCAAATAGGGAAAAAGGGGGCGCGACAGCTACAATGGCTCTTATGCTTTTGCCCTTGGCATTTTGTAGGCTTTGTTTTCCTCTCGTTAAGGTCTTTTTGAAATGATTTTTCCTGAACCGTCGTCAGTTCTGGAAGAACCTCGATTTCAAGTCGTTAGCGGTGATGTTCGAGCACCTCGGAAGGTTCTTAGCTCATAGGCTGAGTAGCTTGAAGCCTTGTGTTTGTTGGAGATGACATGGTCGAAGCTCGTTTGCCTGTTGAGAGAAGCATATTATAACCGGTTCTTTTCGATGTATATTCGAAGTAATGGCCTGCAATTTTTTTAACGACAGTCGTGCGTCCCCGAGTCGTGTTAATTTGGTTGGAGCAGCCGTTTTGACCGTAGTCATATGTGTTTGACCGGAGCCATTTTTGATCCCGAGTGATAGTTTAGGCGTCTACACCGAGGGTATGCCCTTTCGGGATTCTTACAAATTCGACGTACAACCTAAACTTCGAGATTGAGTTTTATGCCTATAAAAAGGTCTTACAAAATTTTCATGCCTGTTGAGGTCTTACAGTTTGTCATGCCTGTTGAGGTCTTACAGTTTTTGTTGCTATGTAGAATAGACCTGGTTATACCGAGTCTGCTCGCTCGGGGTCTTACAGTTTTGGGTTTTCCAGTGCATGGCGATTGACGATAGTCTCCGAGTCATTGAGTTTACTTAGGCTCAAAGGCCATTGTTCGTGAACTTGGAGTTGCCTTGTTGGGGCCTTATGAACCCGGAGTTCCGACCCTGGGGTCGTGCAGGAGCCAAACTGTTGACACTAAGTCTCCGAGTACTTCGGGATGCATTTTGTGGAGGGACCCTTACCATAAGCTTATTGAAACTCCTTTTTATAGAGTATGAGGTGTTGAAAGATATTTTTATTGTTGGGCATAAATTCATATCGTTTAATTATTGTGAGCTCGGCCTGTGCAGGCGTGGCTCCTTGGATGGTTTGGTCTGGTACATGATTCCCTATTAGAAC